>NC_092820.1:65029952-65629952 GCF_023375885.2 Dermacentor andersoni
CGCAGTCATGGAGGCACTGCGTAATAAAGGAGTACAGTGGTCATACGTGAATATATCGGCAAATATCTGCGAAGATTGCACAGATCGTTCGTTTCTTCACTAGGAAAGTAGAAAATTCTTTACAAGAAAGAGATCAGGCAAACAAGGAACATCCCATTGGTATTCCCTGCCTGTGTAGCAGAAGTATTTGGGCTATTAGACTAACAAGGGCTTGAGAGTAATGATCACCGTCGAATACCTCAGTAATGTTCGTTTTCTAGATAACATTGTCCTGCTCAGCAACAATGGCGATATATTTTAACAAAAGATCGAGGACCTGAACCGAGAAAGTGTAAGAGCAGGGTTGAAGGATAATAAAGCAAAGATAAAGGCAATGTTCTATAGCATGTCAAGGGAATAAGATTTTATGATTGCTAGCCAGCTTCTACAGTCTGTGTTTGAGTACGCTTATCTTGTTCAGTTACCCACAGGGGAATCTGCTCATGAAAGTGAAACTTCGATAAGAATAAGGATCGGCTGGGGGGGGGGGGGGGAGTTCAGATGGTACGCATTACCATATCCTGTCTGGGCGCTTACCACTGTCGTTGAAAATAGTGTGCAACCATTGCATTGCACTTATGATGAAGTATGGAGCAGAAACTTGGAGGTTAATGAAGAAGCTTGATGACAACAAGTTAAGGACCGAGTTAAGAGCGATGAACCGGAAATAACTCACCGACGGGCGAAATTTGAGCGAAGTTGCATACGTGTTTTCATTTGCCAATATATTAGCTGGCGTGGGCAATTTGACTCGTGCGGCACGTTGCAAACGAAGCGAAGCGTGGCGCAACTGCCTCGCTAACGATACGCGCGGGCGCGATTCACAGCAGCTGCAGCAGACAGACATCCGCTCATCCAGCGGTTTGTTTGCATACAGACGACATGCGCTACTCTGACGTCCTCTCACAGCCATTGTTGCGGCAAATCCGGCGAGCGCCGCATTACCTTTTTCTTCTCACTCTTTCCCCATACCTTCCTCCTCAGCTTTCCGCCACATGGTTCCGCTGTACCTTTCTCCTTCGCTTTCCTCCTCGCGCTCTTTTCGCTATCACCGTTCTTCATGCGCGCCCCGCGTTCGCCCTCTCACATTTTAACAGCCATGTTCTATAAGCTGATGGTTAGGCCGGCAAACGTGCGCAGCAAAACCTCGCCCAGCGGTGACGTCATTGCGCGCGTCGGCAACGCATCACCGTAGCTTTGCCTCGCCGCGAGGTACGGAGTCCGCGCATGCACAGATGCAGATCTAAGCCGTGACGTCACCACGGGGGTATAAAAGCAGGTGCGCTCCGCCGCTGAGCCAACAGGACAGCCGGGCCACTGATGCAGAAAGGATGTGTCGACAGAAGCAGAGCGTCACTCCCGAAGAATAGGAAGCACGGCGCGAAAGCCGCCGCGCCGCTATTCGAGAACGGATGCGACGACTTCGGTCCGATCCCGAATGTCGTGCCGGTGAAGCGGAGGTGAAACATCAGCGAGTTGCACAAGTTCCGGAAATAAATTACCGGTACTGAAAATAAAACAACACATTGTACATAATTTAATGACCGATTGTTCATTTCTCTTTTGGGGGTTAACGATGACACTTCGCAGAAAGCTTGACGGAGTCTCAAAGCATAATCACGCAGAAAACTTGGTAGAGTCTCCAAGAATAACCACGCATACACTTAGCCGAACCAATAATAAACTAGGGGCATCCCGCTTCGCTGTTTGCACAGTTTTTGCGCCACGAGTGTGACGCTGCTCCAAAATTTCGGCTGCGCTATTTCTTTCAGTTATGAGGAAGCCGAGGGACGACGCCAACGCTCGCTGCAGGAACTGGCTCCTAAGAGTGCGCTGGTAAATGTTAGGCGTAACGTTAAGAGTCAGGAAAAGAGCGGTGTAGAGCAGAGAGCAAGCGGGGATATTCGATATTGTAGTAGGCATTAGGAGAAAAAAAATGGAGCTGGCTAGGCCATGTAAGGCGCCGCTGGTAGATAGCTGGTGGGCCATTAGAGTTAGAGAATGGGTGCCAAGGTAAGGGAAGTGCAGTAGAGGATTCAAGAAAAATATTTAGGGCGAAGAAGTTACAAAATTTGCTGGCGCAAATTGGAATCAGCTAGCGCAAGGCAGGGGTAATTGTAAATTGCTGGGAGAGGCCTTTGTCGTGCAGTCAAGCTAAATATAGACTGGTGATGATGAATCTAGAAAGTCATTAGAAATTAGAAAACACTCACCATTTACCGGACATGTTGTACTGATGGATCAGGTCATAGATGTCTTGTTTCCGCTTAATAGGTTCGTAATTCTCGCACAAGTAGTCACGCGACAGGTAAGTTTTAAAGTAATTTCTGTACTTAACGAAGAGCTTCGTACCTTGAAGCACCTAAAAAGAAAGAATATTACAATGTTACTTAGCCGCTTCAATCCCCCGAACGTAGAGACGCTTGTTTTTATCCTTTGCCTGGTTTTATGGTAGCGTACCGGTGATCATGCGGAAACTATTGCTTATATATATGTTATTTGGCCAAAAAATGCGCTTGAGTGGGTCAAATGCTGTTGTCTAACAAAGAAAACTTTGAGTGTTCGTAATGTCATGCTGTACCGCAATGCTCTATGCACATTTATCATATTCTCATATTTCGGTTAAGATTGCTGGAGAGGGATTTCTTATATTAGCAGTCAAATAATTCAAAATGACATTTGCTACATTTCGCATGATTAGAGTTCTTAGCACGCTCATAAAACTTTCCTACAATGAGCTCACTTAACACCCATGTAATCCTTATCATTCGAAGCGCGGCTTTTCACAGAGCCGGCATGCCAGATTATTTCATTGACCGCTTTTAGATTTCATCGATGTCACTCAAGGGGACGTCGTTATTATCATTGTTGCGGTTGTGACGTAGATGCGAACTCCCAAAGAAGACGTTCATTTCGACAAAGGTCTGAGACGTTCCCACCGGAGACGGCCTTCCAGGGAATCTTTGATGGAAAGGCTAAGGTACTTAATTGAGATACTGGATGGGAGGGACGCTGGGAGTTAGCTGAACCCACCTTGTGAAAAACTCTGCGAGTGCCAATAGGTAAAGACACGGGAATAGAAACAGACTGCATTAACATCTGCAGACAATATGCACATGTTTGCAACCCACAAACGTATTTTCAATAAAAAAGGCACAACCTTGAACCCCAATACATAGAAATAATAATCATGTGATTCTGTTTCTGTTACTCATAAAAATCTTTTTAGTAAAAATTGAATGCTTCTTTTTTATTCAAACCGTTGTTGACTTCAACTCACCAGTACGTGTGTTAGCTGCTCTCATTACCTATTTAACAGCTTCCCTGGAGTGTATTGTGTTCTCTAACTTGCTCTACTTGCTGCACATGATGCGCAAGTGCAAGCAGGAATGCTTGGCTATTCAATTTACAGTACCTGCTCAATGTGCCAGGACAAACTTAATAATCATGTTGACTGCAGTACAAGAAATGAGAAGCGATGGCTTGCACAACATTATTTGTCTTTCAGAACACACACGTGAACGTAACGTCAGTTTTCCTACCATAATAATTTGTTACATACATACAATGAATCAAACTAGCGGTTGTTTTCAAACTGTCTTTACTGCCTATATTTGCCCCTATCGCACTTAAATGAGGCTGTGGGTGGCTGTTTTAGGTGCCGAGAAACCACAGGCTATTGCCTAAAAATACGGCATCTACAACTACAATACTGACCGGTGATTGCTAAAGCTGGCTTTTTGGGCACACTAAAGCTGTGATTTTTGTTTTATTAGAGAACATAAAAAATCCAGAATAAACTGGAAAAACTGGCTGCATCTGCCATTTTCCCAGATGCGTATTTCCAATGTGCCCGTATTTCGTGCGGCATAGTTAGGCTCGGCAATCTTCGCCGTATGGCTGTTCAAGACACTAATTGCAACAGTAGTCTCACCAAACATCGCTGTGCCCCAGAAATCAAAGCGGCCAAGCCTGCTGATTTTTGCCCTCTTGCATATCCGTCAGCACAGCATCAGTACAGGATTCTCCAGAAGTGTTCTGGCGCCGTATTCTGTAACTCTTCGCTTTGGAACCGGTTCGGTCTGGCGGTTACGTCAAAGTGAGGTCACTAGGAGAAAGAGTGGAATGTCGCGGCGCGAGGGAGACCAATAACGTGCATTGTTCTGTTGCATTCTCACGTCATCATTTCTGTTTGTACTTTGCGGACGACATAATAACTGAAGAATGTTGCTGGTGCGGCAAAAAAAAAAAAAATATTCGTTTGTATACAACACTTGCACATTTAATTTCCAGTCATAACTGAGCTTCCGACGCAGACAGCTTGTGGTTTAATTTAACCTGCGTTGCCTTATTTCTTTTTTTGTCACTAGTTGGTGCGCCATACGTTAAGCACTCGAAGCTGTTCTGTCTGTGTAGGTCGCGGCTCTCATAGGATTTCGTTTAGCCGTGGCTGAGCTTCTTAGGGTGGACGATTGCAATGATAGTTCCGTCCACGCATCCCTCAACTTAGAGAATCTTGCCGCGGTCAAGGAAACGTTCTTTACAGCGGCTTTCTCCTGCAGATTGGAGGGAAATCTCACACCCCTTATTCTTTTCTCTCAAACATAATTACCCTAGCGACGATGGTAATGATGCGAGTGACCAACGGTTGCGACAACCCAATAGCTTCTACATTCTAGACGCACTGCTGAAAACACCCCGTCGCAAAATAAAAAATAGCAGAAACGAAGTGCGCAAATTTGCGCCGTAGTGTCAACGCTACAAAATCTTGTGGTCCGCGATATTTTAGTTCATCGCAAGTCCATCGCATTCTGTTTTTTGGGCGCCTAAACTGCCTTCGCAGTTAGCCTTCGCTCATGTCGTACGCTTCGCACCATTCCCTCTCGTGACGTCGCTGTCTTAGGCCAATGCTGCCCAACAACACAACCAAAGAAGCCACCATCGACATCCTCTCGTCGCTCCGGCCAGCGCGAGACAAGCAGACGGCCACGGTTGCAACAGTAACCTTCAGGATCATGCTTGCCACCACGCGCGACCCTCAGGCGAACCACTTGTCTGTGGCTCCTCTCGTACCAGACGACGGCTTCCTTTCCAGGTGATTGACAACTGTTAGGGTTGGCGTCTGACACCACGTGTTGACAGGAGTTTCAACCGACCAACTCACCCTGCCTCGTCGAAATGAGACGTGACTTCGCCTGCTATTGTGGGCGTCCTGATCCACGTGCAGAAAGAACTTTATCTCACCGGACCTTTTACTAGGCCTGGTCGAAATGAAGCGTGACTTTCTAATTCGCCATGACCGTTCCGAGTGTGCCTGTCTATCGGAAGCCCCGCAGTGTACAGCCTCTTTTGTGTGTGTGTGTGCTAGTTTAGAGAGGCCCTTTCCTCGAATTGGACCTAGAAGAGAACTTCCAAGAACCCGCAAAGCGCTGAAGAGGCGGACAGGTGTCTACAGTTCCGGGAGGCGGGATGACTTCTTCCTTCAGCAGCCTCGGTATAACCAGAGGAGGAGGGGCCCTCTCTCCGTGCCGGTCACGTGACATCGACGGAAGCAAGACCCCGCCCACGATTGTAGAAAGCCTATTTAAGGGGCTCCAAAAAGTTCTTTTGATCACTTCATGCTCTTCTCATTTTCTTTCATCTACCTTTGAATAAACGGTGCAAGTTTCACACTAGAAAATCGTCTCGCCCTTGCTTGGTCGCCATGGTCTACCGGATGCCTGCAGCCCGCCGACAACGCCACGCTACCCAATAAGTAACGTCGGTCGAGCTTCGATAGGCAGGCGCCGCTACTTCGCAGCAGTAGGATACGCTACCCTGGAGTACGCAACAAACTGACTGGCAGCGATTGGGATACGGAATCCTGGAGACCCCAACTTGGACGACAACTACGAGATCGTAGCCTCTTCGTCCTGGTGACAACGTTCAGAAGGAAGGTGTCTGGATTCATGACTGCTTATGGTGAGTGCACGGCTTTTCTTCGCTGAGATATCACTTGGCTTTTACGTATTTTTTTTTGGAAAGTACAGTGCAGTGATTTTTCTTCAACTGTTGACGGAAGTTTTGAGTACGCCAAGGTTGTATAGAGTGAAGAGTTAGCAGCGCTAAGGGCAGCCATGAACTTGAAGGCGCTTAAGAAGCCGGAATTGTTGGGCTTGGCCAAAGAATTGGGCTTCCAAATTGCCGAATCAAAGAGAAAGCCGCAGATAATTGAGGCGATCGAAGCGACCGGGGCAGACGACGAGGAACTGATGGAACGCCTAGAGAGTATCGCAGAGAAAGAGGAGCGTATGCGCCTAGAGAAAGAGGAAAAAGAAGAGCGTAAGCGCCTAGAGGAAAAAGAAAAGCGCGACCGTGTTGCACGCGACGCACTCGAAATGAAGCGCCTAGAGATTGAGGTTCTGAAAGCCCAATATAGTGAAAGACCTAGCACAGAGGCACGTGAAAGCGAGCGCAGAATGACAGACTTGATGGCACCCTACGCAGTAGGAGGGGACACAAGTCTTTTTCTGGTACAGTTTGAGCGCACGTGTGAGAAGGCAAAATTCGCGAGAAACACGTGGCTGCAACGCTTGCTTACGTTACTGCCATGTGAGGTAGCTGATATTATCGCCCGCATGGGGAAAGAAGAAGCAAAGGACTTCGATGAAGTCAAAGAAAATCTGCTTAAAAAGTACAGATTATCAGCGGAAGCATTCAGGCGAAAGTTCAAGGAAGTCGAGAAGACAAAAAGTGAGTCATATCCAGATTTTGCATATACCTTGGAGGTAAACCTGGAGGAATGGCTCAGAGAAGAGGGTGCACTCGGCGATGCCGAAAAGACAATGCAGTGCGTTGCTTTAGAACAGTTCTACCACCGGCTGCCAGTAAACATCAAGTATTGGGTTCAGGATAGGCCAGGCGTAGACACTGTTACGAGAGCGGCCGATCTCGCTGAGGAGTACGTAACTCGCCGTGCGGACGAAGGTAACGAAGCTCCTAAGAAGGAGATGAATAAATACAGATCCGACAAGCCAAAGCGATGGTCAAAGTCGAGTCGGTATAAAACAATGGAAAGGTCAGATTCAGTGAAAACTACTGACGAGGAAAGCGAGGGAGAAAAGGAGTCACCGGAACAGAGGGCAGAAAGGCAAAAGGAAAAGGCTTTCGAGGCCAAGAAACCAATAGTTTGCTACAACTGCCAGCTAAGGGGGCATATCTCCGTGGGATGCAAAAACCCCAAACAAGTGTTGATGTCACTAACTAGTAACTAGTAACGAGGAAAATCTGAACTTGCTAGAACCATACATTTGAGACATCGTGGTAAACGGCAAACCGTGTAGAGTGCTTCGCGACTCGGCAGCCACAATGGACTTGGTGCATCCGTCGTACGTAGAGGAAGGCCGATTCACAGGAGAATGTGCTTCGATAAGGCAAGCTGTAGAGGCCTCCAGTGTTTGTCTCCCTGTGGCCA
The DNA here is from genome assembly GCF_023375885.2 of Dermacentor andersoni. NCBI lineage: Eukaryota > Metazoa > Arthropoda > Arachnida > Ixodida > Ixodidae > Dermacentor > Dermacentor andersoni. Next base: position 65,037,445 of record NC_092820.1, read on the forward strand.
AGATTCGTATCGAAGGACCTTTTTGGAGTACTAGATACTGAAGCTGCCGTCTCGACACATCTCCCGCCTCAGTACCCATATCTGTTTTCTAACAAATCTGAGGATTTGCTACAACGCAAGGGAATCGGGTTTAGTGAGGGAACAGTGCAAGCCCTAACTCGTTCCAAGGCAAGGGAGCTCGCGGCCAAGGCAGTGTAAGAGTGTCCTGTGGTGGAGGAAATAGGTTTGACGGAGTATTCGTCAGCCAGCACCAGACAGGACAGCCCTATAGGGGATAATGCAAAAAGTACGCCAGCTAATGAAAAGACCAGGAAAGCAGCGGAGCCTGAAATGTCGCAAGAGGCAGAATGTAGGAGAAAGTTGTCAAACGTAAGCCCTGCCACAATGATCGTTGAGCAGGAAATGCGTAAAGTACAAAACAATGCTGGGCATTACTATGACAGGACGGCTTGCACGCGACGCTTTGAAGTTGGGGAAAAGGGAATAATCCTGAAACGCTCGTTAGATAACCAACCTGAGGAGATGCCTGTCGACTTTCCAGAGTTAACAGCAGTGACGGAGGCAATAGAAATTCACGAGACTATTGACAAGTTAGTAGAACAGGCGGAGTTGAATCCCAATGAAAGGGCCGAACTGAGGGAACTCGTGTTTGAATTTAAACACGTATATTCGGACACGCCGGGCAGGACCACCGCAATTGTTCACGATATTGAGTTAACCTCATTAGACCTAGTTCGTTCGAAAGCTTATCGGGTTTAGCCTCGTCAACGTGAAGTCATGACCGCAGAAATAAACAAGATGTTAGAGCTAGGTGTAATCAAGCCAGGAGGGAGTGATTATACCTCGCCTCTTATCTTGGTTGAGGTCCCAGGAAAAGAGCCGCGACCATGTATCGACTGCCGCAGGCTCAATTTAATCATGAAGGAGCGGACTTATCCGTTACCGCATATCGAGGAAAGGCTTGAGAAGGTGAGCAGTGCTAATTTCATCTCTACGCTCGATTTAGTCAGTGGGTATTGGCAGGTTCCGTTGACCAAGAGGGCAAGCAGGCTTGCGGCGTTTATTTCCCCGATGGGAACCTTTCCTCCGAAAGTCCTGAGCCTTGGATTTAAAATGCGCCATATTGCTGCTCTAGCCTTATGGACCAGGTGCTACGAGGAATGGAGGACTTTGCACTTCCGTATCTCGATGACATAGCAATTTTTTTTTCTTCATCATGGGCCGACCATATGCAACACCTGCAAACCGTGCTGTGTCATCTACGAGAGGCCAACTTAACTGTTAAGGCTCCCTAATGCCAATTAGGGCGCGCGGAGGTAGCTTATATAGGTCATGTAATAGGGAAAGGCCATCGTCGGCCTTCCGAGGTTAAACTGACCACAATAGACAACTTCCCGCAACCACGAACCAAGTGGGACATCAGATCATTCCTTGGCTTGGCGGGTTATTACCAAAGATATATCCCGCGGTATTCCGAGATTGCGAGTTCTTTGACGGATGCTCTCAGGAAAACAGATCCACAAACGGTAAAGTGGGATGACGCAAAAAAAAGGCTTTTAGTATGCTGAAGAAAGCATTAACGAGTCATCCAGTGTTGAACGCTCTCTACTGCTCTAAGCCATTCATTCTTCAGTGTGATGCCAGTGACAGTGACGAACACCCTGTACTGTACGCCAGTAGAAAGCTTTCATTTCGGGAGGAAGCATACAGTGCATCAGAAAAAGAATGCGCCTGCGTAGTATGGGTGGTGCGGAAGCTAGCTTGCTATATCGCTGGTTCAAGGTTCACTATAGAGACTGACCACTGTTTCCTCACATGGCTACAGTCCATGTCTACGAAAAACGGTCGTCTTTTGCGCTGGAGCTTGTCTCTTCAAAAGTAAAGCTTCCATATTCGTTACAAGAAGGGTAAGCTTAACGGCAATGCCGACGGTTTGAGTCGTTGCCCCTAGAGTAGCGAAAGCCTCATGCTCATCCGGATTTCCGTGGCATTTTTACGTTCGTTCATCTGTTTTTCCGAATTCATACGTTCTTCCGATGTGTAACTGATTGTTAGCTGATTTTAATAGCCAAGTCTTAACGCTTTCAAGAAATGGCTGTTTTTAGTGTTCAAGGGGGGAGGACGTGCGTAGGGAATGGGAAAGGTGTAGCGGGTTTTCTCCTTTTTTTTAAAGCCGGGTGTGTCTTGGGGGAGGGTGGCCTTGTGCTCACTGCTTTGTGGTTCTGGGTCCGGTACTGTTCTGGGGTGATTGCTTGCCCACGCAGAAGACGAAAAGTTGCGAGACCTGCTTGGAAGACCAATTTCGCCGGACCGGACCAGGGAGTAAAGTCACAAGATATATTTGCGTGATATTTGGTGATATTTGGTGATATTTGCGTGTACGAAAAACAGGGTATTACTTGATTCCAGAACAATTCGATTTGTTCTACACATGGTACTGAAATTTCCAGTTTTATTTTAAATATGGAATTAGGTAGGAAGCTATTGTGATATTTTATGGTGCCCTAGTGCATTCGGCTTGTGCAGATGCTACAAGCTTCCATTCTGCTGACGAAAATTCGGCTGAAGTCATAGGAGGATAGCTATTAAAGTGTAATGAAAGAAACCTGATAGATATGCTGGGTTGTGCTGCTGTGGACGCTTATTTGTTCGCCCTCTTGGGCAATGCTGTTATGCTTATGGGTGCTTTGATACTGTACGGCCTACAGGATGGCCAGCATTACAAAACACATTAAAACGACTGCAAGGATTCATGCCGTTCAATGACATCATAATTGGTCCATGAAGTTACCGCCTTTGCTTACACTATGTGGCGATCTGGTCCAGTTAACCTGACTGCTATCTACGCACGAGGAGGAGGAGGGAGGCAAAGAAAGGGACCTTCGAATAATATTTTTGCACAGGTGGCTCACACATTGCTATTTTCTTGCAGGTTTTGTTACTCAAATTGAAGCGTTCTATGGGCGAATATCAATATTTCATCCCTATTTATACCTAGGAAGGATTGCTTTCTTTACAGTGTCACTTTTATATTATACTCTCGTGACACTAAGTTCCCTTATTTTATTACAGGTGTGACAGCGCCTGCAGAAAAAGTGTAAGCAGACTGCTGTGTTGCTCATCAGTGTTGATCTCCACATCTGAGTTGGTCCCGCAACGTCCAGGCTCCACTCTGTCTTGCTTTATTGACAAGGCAATATAATATGCAGAGCTTGCACCTCAATATCAGTTTTGAGTTTGATATATGTTAAGGAAGAAGACACAAGGCCTTGGTGATAAATCATCTAATGGTCGTTTTTAAAGTGCTGTTTTTGCCATGATCCTCATTGACATGTTCTAAGAGGGTTCTTACACTCCTTAATTGCTAACTGCCGTGGAGCTTGTTTATGCCTTAAAGTAGCACTCCTACACCAAAACAAGCTGTATTTAACGTAAAATTAATAAGAAAGGTAAGAAGGTGACAGGATATAACACAGTCTAATAACCATCCAATATTACTGCTTTAATAGCAATACAAAGCGCGAGGCAAATTGGGGATAACAGATAAATCTGCAATGCATGTTGTCACAACTGCACAAGGGATACGTGGCATGGCTTCTAAAACACTTGTTTTACAATGATAAATAGGCGGTATTGCTATCTCATAACCCTCTGTAGGGGAAGCCAACTCATGGGTACCCTGTCACACATATAAGGAAAGTCTCACAAATCTCGTCAGCCCTATGGACCTTATACCTTGCCAAAGTGACAGTTTTCAAACCATATAATGCAAGTGAGCTGTGCACTACCAGGTGACCGCAAAATGACCTGAGCATCAAGTTAACATGGCTGCAAATCCAGCCTGTTTTCCGGGCCTGTTTTGCTGACGTGGCGTCTACTGCACGATAGTGGTATTTGATATTCATCGATACCTGCGTGTGTTACTTATTTTTCTTGCATGCTTCTTTCTCACAGGTAGCGATGCCTGTATCTTCAATATTGACATGCCTACACTGAAACGCAAGCTTCTGATATGCCGAGGAAGAATTGTGTGAAGAGCCGACGTAAAGCAACTTTTCGAAGCACTGAACAAGCTAGGTTTGCTGGTATGGGTTTGCGTACATTGGTTTGATGGGTTTTGGAGGCCCATATGGGCTATTTGCCCACACTTAGGAAGACAAGCTTGTGGGATGTGCTTCTGCAGTTTGTACAGCGCACTGAAAGTGCAGGCGTGAGCCACATCTTCGGAACAAACTGCCCTGGCAGCACCATTCACGGCGCAGATGACTCTCACTGAGTTGGGTAAGGCACCAGTGTTGGTGTTTGTTGCCTTGCCCAAAACAGCAGGTTTAGGTTCAGCGTAGTAGTAGGAAGGCAGGTTAACCATAACATTGAAAGTTTGAGTGGGTGTGTTTGCTTAGGGCATCAAATTTTTTTCTTGTAACTCTCGGCACTGGTGCTTCGTTAGTATCGGCATGAAGTTGTGCATCCGGGAACTCATGAACAATGACCCTCTAGTTGGCACATTGCGAAGAAGTTATTCGCTTTGATGTCCTTCATTTCCTGTTGGCATACTTGTACTGTCAGTAATTTCTTGTCCGATTGCTGAATTATCATAAGGTCCCAAGCTGACGCTACTGATCTCTTCAAATGCAGACTTTTGAGGATAAGGCTGCTGGCTTTGCAAGGGTGGTTGAAGAAAAGAGGGGACTCGCAGGTAGTTATTCTAGATGTGAGTGAAACAAATCGGCAAATCTTGGTTACATGTTGTGTTTAGTAGTGTAGGAGGTAAATATTTGACGAAAATTTGCTCGTCTCTAGCGTGATGATAATCACTCACTTGGTCAGTGACCACAACTTCACAATCATGTCACCTGACTAAATGAATTTTCGTCGAGCCCTTGACAACATCTTTTACCGAACCTATTGACAGAGCATTTAACCGAGACTTAGTGCTTCGTCTTACTCGCCTGCAGAATAGAAATCTGTAAGTGTCCCCTTTCCTTTAAACAGACTTGCAAAGCAAAATGCATTAGTCGGAAAATTCTGCATTTAAAGTCATCCGTAGTGTCAACGTGGGGCCTTAAGATGATTCGGTTAGCTGGGAAGAAATTACAGCTAGCAAGAGCTTAGCGCTGACAGAAAATCAAGGGCTTGGAAACTCGAGCATCCACCTGTGAAGACAGTTTTAACAAAAGTTGATGAATTAAAACCGAAAGAGCCTATTGAAACCACAATGTTATCATGAGGTTGTCTCCCTACAAGCTCACTAAACCTGCAACTGCCATTCTGCGCAAGCGAGTGAACTTAAACACTGTGGCAATTCACCCACCCTGATGAACGTGACCTCAACCATGGAACGTGGCAACAGTAAGCTCTTTCTGAAGAACGATCATGAACTTTACCTGGCAGAACCGGAACTGTTTTGGCTTGACTTGGGTCAGTTCTCCTAAATGCATCACTATGAATCAGGGTGTAATAACTATTGCAAACTCAAGTTAGTGTCTTTGTCTGCATGATTTTGTGAACTATACCAGAGCAAAGGGGTCCAGTGTGACCAGTGATCCTGCCCAGGAGGCCGTGATGTCAAGAAGTGAGAAAATCCATTTAATATGTTAACAATCGTAAAGCAAGATTATGCTGTTGCTTGAAACAATCTCAAGTACTTTAGGAGTGGTGTAAATTGTTTTAGGTGTAGCGAGCACCTGAACAGCACATATAATTTGGATAAAAGAATGAAAGGTAGAAGGGGCCGTATAAATGTAATGGCAATAATTTTGGCATAAGTAGATATTTGCGCACATCATCTGACAAATTCTTAATTTAGAAAGTATGAAATTTTGTCAAATGTAGCTTTTGTCGTTGATTCTGTATAACAATTTTTCCTTATGCTTATACTGTTTGCCCTAAGTAAATTCAATTCTGGCGTTTTATCTGCCAAAACCACAATAGGACTATGAGGAAGGCTTTAGTGAGGAACTCCGGATTGAATTACAATACTTGGGGTTGTTTCACCTGCGGCCATCGCACCTTATGTGTTTGCATTTTGGCCCCATCAAAATACGGGCATTGTGGCCGGGATTCTATCCGGGGCCATTTGGCTTAGCAGTGCAATGTCGAAGAACGCCACCGCGTTTCTTATGTAGCTGGCAAAAGGGTAATTTCCAAGTAATTTAGGTCGCTCGACCTTTTTGTGCTCCTTTCTAAAACTAGATTCTAGGGGTTACTTCTGGTGCCCCAATAATAGTAATTTTTGTTGATCAAACAGTGTGTTCGTGTCTCTTTTTTTACTGTGATAACACTTGTTTCAATGCCCTGCTAATCTGACAGGTTATTCTACCACAGAAATGCATGTTCCTTTCGGAGTAAGAAGCATCGCAGCAAACCACTTATCTTTAAAAACTTTGTTTTGTATCCCATATGTTCTGAATGGTGGAGCATTCTCACCAATGTGAATGTAGGGAAATGTGCTTTTGCCTATGCGTTATCTTATTGCATAAGTAAAAATGAATTGTTCTCTTTACTTTTTCAGGTGTCCTGCAAGCTCTCGCTCAAGCAACACATTCCACTGGTCGTCTCTCAGCAGACTGGGTGTTTTAAAGTACCATTAAAAAGTCCAGTAAAGAACGCTGTATGCGAACTATGACATGCTCTTGCTTAAATGCAGAGGACATCACTAATAATAAAGGTTTCTATGGGTCTTTAAAAGAACCTCTGTAAAGTATACTCATTTATTTAAAATACAAGCCATTACTTCATCTTACATTTTTTTTCAGCTCAAAATTGCTCTTTTCGTTAGAATTGTGAATTGTGAATTTCTTGCGTAAACAAATCAGCCCGTGCATAGTGGACGCTTCAATGCAGCAGACGTATAATACATGAAGTGTGGCCTAAACAAGCACTTAGCAATCTCTGCCGCTCCAAATATATTTCACAGAACCACCAGTACTCTGCCGTCTCCGTTACAAAATTTCAAAGACATTCATTCCCATGCGTCGCGCGGCCAAACGTTTTGCATTACCATGAAATACCACACAGCGCAAGATCGGCGGATATCCTTATTTTTCTCGCCATGTGATATGTATCATCCTGTATGATTCAAATTAGCAGTGCAGTTCTCTTTTTGAAACGTAATGCGGATAGTTCTTGCCCATTTTCAACCGACATTGATATCTCCTTCTTTTAAAAAGTAATGCTTAACACGGTTCGCAAGTTTTTTCATGGTGGCGTGCAAATTATATGAAAAAGTGCTAAATTGAATACTTTCGTACGATAACGTGTGCTTACAAAACAACTTTTTCCGTTTGTCGTTGTAGTTAAAATATAAAACAGGATGTACAAATAGTTTTGAAACAAGAAGATATATATCTGCGCAATTCAATAATGAGTGTGTGCGGCGTACAGGTCAGTTTGCAATTTTTGTACAGTTGTGCTGTGCACACCACTAAGAGTCAGTTTAAAAGTATAGATATATTACGAAACATCGCACGAAACGTCTACAAACAAATTTTCTCTATAAGAACATCTTACATTTCTGAGGTCCTTAATATTAGGATGCTTGCCATTAATCAGGACAGCCAGGGCAATTACGAAGGCAAGTTGCCAAGCGTACATTGTCTTTTAACTCCAGTCCGAGAGCGTGAACTTCTGACAGAAATGTGCGCGTTGCTTTATACGTTGAACAGAGCGCAACCTGAACATATGGTATTCTGTTATCCTGCCTCAGTTCAGCAACTATGCAGAAGAAAAATAAAGGTAAAGTTTGGCTCGCAAGAAAGCAAAAACAAAAGTAGGACTTTGCCAAAGCATTTTCGCTTCCAGAATGAATGCCTAAAACGTGGCGCCTTCATGCTACGACATGCGCTTCATGAAATGCCTTGTGAATGGCGTCGACAGTTCACTGGTCTGTATGTCTAAGCTTTACTTTCCTTAAGCTATTGTTTCACATGACAATGCTTGCTTCTTTTCGGCACTGCGTTCAAGGGTGGTTCATGCTATCTGTGCTTTTGTGCAGAAAGTACTGCATTTGCTATAAATAAGCCGATACAGAGAAGCAGCTATGGAGCAACATTTAGTAGACATGCATGGAAAAAGGGCCAAAGCATTTGCGTATACTATACTTTCCTTTTCTTTAGCAATGTTGGGCTGCTATAAGTCAGCACCCCATGCTTTAATTTGAAGGTTGACATCGAAGGTTAAACTGCGACTATGCGAAGCAGCAGTTAGTGCTCGTGCAAGCCAACGTCATATCGCGCGTGCTCCAGGCATGTCTGCACAGAGCCTCATGCATGAGAAGCAGATAAATTGCTCAGACTCTTTCCCTAAGCACGTGCACCACCGTCACCGCAAAAATTTATCCATCTACTCACCAATATTGAATGAAACGTTGCTTCATACGGCACCTAGTATTTGCTGCCCTTGAATAAATTGTACAGTGTAATCTCTAAAAGCAGCAGCATGTTTGCGTAGCCCTTGCTGCTTTCTGCTTAAACATGCCCAATACAGGCATACTATAGCGCTCGAGGAGTCACGTGATGTGAGATGCGTGCCGCGTAGCGTCGCTACCTTTACATTTTGCATTGCAGCTGCTTATTATTGTACAACGTGGCACACCATGTAACAGTTGCATAGGTTGCGGTAGGAGGTAGATAAATATGTATTGAGGAAGAGAAAAGATAAGCAGATTTATAGAAAATTGCTACAACGAAAAACATGCATAGCATCTATGATCAAATCAACCAGCCTAGGTGAATATTACCCTAGGCTATGGGAAACATTTGCCATAGCCCCGTTTCAAGGGAAATGACAATAAATCATCAGCACAAACAACAGCGTAGGCTGCTTTGTATCATGCCGTGGGTTAGACGATGTCCCTTGCGAGCCACGTAGCTTCGATAAAGGCAAACTTTGCACTGCAGTTGCGTTCTATACCTCTAAGTATCACGACACGTAGCAGTTGAGTCATATCGTGCCACGTGTCGAGTGATGTAACATAAGTGCCCGCGTAGTCTCGTTACTTGGGTTTGCTCTTTGTTACAAATTATTGCGGCGCCTTACAAAGTACGAACTGCTGCTGAAGAAGCGAATTGTAGAGCTACGAACAAGGCTGCAAGCAGCAATGTCTGCTCAGTAGAACACTGTGCAGAGGGCGCCCACTAGCCGCAGCCCACCGTCGACGGCGGCCGCACAGCTCTGTTCTTTTTATTCAAAGCAGCGCTAAGAGATTTCGCGGCGAAGACTCCCTCGTGCGTGCTCCTCCGCTAACCACTCCTCCACATTACTCTGTGAATGTGCTCCGTGTGCCGCGCAGACCTGTGACATTTTCATTTATATGTGATAAATACGAAATAATAAACCAGAGGCCTTAACTTGAGCAAAGTTTAGCGCTCGTTGTCTATTAAGTCCAACTTAAAATAGTGAAGATGCATGCAGAAGATGTCATTGGTCTCTATTGCAGCCGGTAGTGTCAAGTATTGTGTGAATATACACGACATCGAACAATCCAATAACTGTACCCAAATACCTCGGAAAGTCGAGCAACGTAGTTTTGCGCACATGAAGATGATCAGTATTTTTTTTCTTGCTTTTCATAACTAGCAGGTACCAAAGGCTTAACACTATTTAAAATATTTCTGCTTCCATCCAGTATTGTTCGGCTCAAGGAAACCACAATAAAGACGAATAAATGAGATACCTAGATAAGTAGATTGTGGTCACGAAGACTACTAAATATTTTTGTGAATATAGTTGATGTTCTGCTCTGTGCCCGCGCATAGACGACTAACACCCTGACAGTTATAAAAAAATGTTGCTCGCGTCACATACATGACAAGTGAAATTAAAATACATTGGGTTTTGGATACCCAGGTCATTGCACAATACCGCCATTGAATTGCATAGTAGGTCATACACACACTTTCTACTCCAGTGTCATAAGATTAAGAAAACATATTTTTAGCAAAGGCTCCCAATTTCCTGGTTAACTTGTGAAAGGTGAAATAATTAGCATCTCAAATGGCGAGTTTTGTACTTTGTGGTAAAGAATTACTCCTTATAGCTTCGTGTAGTGATAAGATTTTAGAACATTTATGTCCCACCGATGTTGAAAAAATGTTTTCATAGTTTGAGGCATTTTTAATAAAGTTTAGCTGTGAAGCTACATTGTATAGTCAATTTTCATTGCTAGATCTCTCTCTTTAGAATTGCTGGCGTTTTAATGTGATGAAGGTTTCAAGAAACATGGATTTAGACCTCGAGAGAGCTACCAACACAAGGCTTGGCATTGCCGTGGAACAGAGACAACGTACTTTGCATGTAGAGGCCTTTTGTTTACAGCCATGCAACCAAAGGTAGTAGCGCGTGAATTATAGCAATGGGCCGTGAAGGTGAAGACAACAGGCTAGCACAAAGTCGTTGGGATAGACATAACTTGCACAAAAGATGGCACAGTGTACTAATGTTCGGGCTGGTTCCAGGTTCCTAAATGAAGATTGGCCTGCGCTCAAAAAGCAGACACTCCTATAGAATACACAAAACGTTACTTTGTATTTACTTGCCCAGGAGTGCTTTGTAGGCCCACTCAGAGGAAAAAAGTGCATGTCGCTTTGTACAACCGCAAAATATGAATAGAGCGAAAGAAGCGGAATCACCTAGCCGTAGCTCAGCCCGGCCTAAACACAGAGCCCGAACATCCGTGACGGAACAATCCTTTTTCCGGACCAAGCGTTCTTTGCGAACCACTGCGCAATTTGACACGTCTTCATAGCCGTCGTCATGGCTAGCTGTTTCTGCGAGTAGAAGCAGTCGTCGTTTAAGCTAGAAGAATAGCTTACGTCACGATGCCACCGATAAGAGCCGATAGCTCAGACACGTCACACAAAGTTAGGTTCCTCGCGCCACCACCAGAATATATTGCAGTTCGCGCATCACAGATGGCAGAACCCACTAATTTTGCCCACAGCAGTGCACAAAATGAAGTTTTCGAGGTATAGGATGTCATCATGGGGAGAAAATAGAAATCTATTGAAATCTAGGGATATTCTATGCAAAACCTTGGTAAAACAAGAAACTCGGCGAATTGACAAAAGGCTGCACCGTGCCACGATGACTTCTACATCGAAAACTTTTTGTGAAGGCATGTTTCCATTTCATTCGCCGCAAATTACTTTCGAATGAGATGGTGCGGTAGAGCTAATCGTAGTACTTCAGTGCACTGAACGCACATCTCTACAGTGTGTGAGTGCACTGGAATTGTTAGCGAATCATCGCCCTTCTTATTGTCATTTCAATATTTAGCGGTGATGTCAATACATGTAGTCGTGAAAAGAAATATTTATTTTCAACCAGAGAGAAAACGTATGCTGCAGCTGTAAACGAAACAGACCAGGTAAAGCTCGCTGTCGGCGTACACATTCGTCTAGTGGCGTGTTCGGCAATCAAGGCGCTGAGCCACTGGATGTGCACGCATGTGCTAACATTTAGCGTTAACAGCTGTGAGGCAAAGCAACCTTGGGCAGAGTCCTAACGTGTTTGTGCAAGATCTAGCGCGAGGGAAAGAAAGAAAAAGTCACAGCATCACCGGAAAGGCGAAGCATCGATTGCGACAGCAAATTAGTGGACAGCTATACGAAGCTATATGCTTGGCGGGCTGTTGCAAATTTAGGCTATAGAGATCATACATCTCATTTAGTCATGAAGTTTAAGGTCTTAAAATTAAGTGTTGCCTATGAACATCAATTGTTGTCGTCGTTAAGGTCTGAAATTCGTAGAAATAGCCTAAACTTAAGAGGTTTAGCGCATTTACAGCCGAACATTTCATTGCGTCCCATCAGAAATTCTGAACACTGGCACATTCCCCGAACACGAACAAACTACGGTCTCCAAATATTAAAATTCACCATTCCACACGTACTCAATACGTTCAAGCTTACAGAAGATCACTTGCATGTCCTTTCAGGCAGGGAGCTATTCAACATGTTTACATAATCCGCTACAAGCCTAGAAAAATTCTGTCTAAATAAAGCACTCCTTTCTGTTTACAGTATGTCTTACTGTTATGTTACTGTGCAATAATTTTCTTGTCGTTGGCTTTGGTTTTTTGTGCGTGAATGATTGATGTACTTTTAGGTACACAAGGGCGCATATAATTATATATACTTGACAACTATTGTACACGTTTTATTTATTTATTTTTCCTTTTCTATCATACGTTAAGACTGTATGAAGTTTGCTGTGCTGTCGGTCTGCTGCCTTGCACGGATGGGAGGTGGGGCTAGTCAAGCTGCATCAGCGCAGCTTTTTTCCCACTTTCCACGCCACAACTGTTCTGTGTAAAACACACTGTACTGTTGGTGGTGAAAATAAACTTCAACTTCAACTTCAACTTCAAGTAATGACAGTAGTTTTATCCGCCGTATAAACTTGTAAACATAAGCATACTAACTAAACTGACAACCATGGTGTCATGTGCACAGAATCTAACACATCTCACTGGATAACCGCGGAAACTCCCTTTCAAAACACTGGAGTGAGAAAGTGCGGCAACAGCAGCTAGCGCACTGACCATCGCACTGCCTCTCGCGTCAACGCTAACTAAGCAGTGAAAACACAGCGCACGGTGGACTCTGTGCCCGTCGCAGAAGGCTTTCGAGAAACAGTTGCTCGGGTGGGAGCGCATGGTCGCCCACGCGGACTGGAGTACAACGCTTTCCCTTCACACCCTTCCCCCGGAGCCCGAAGCCCAGACCAAGGCATATGTAAACTGGTAGCGAAGTATTCATAAAAGCCCACATGTGAAGAAAATGGCGGCTCTTTGCAACCGTCGCGATCTACGTATCGTGGGGATAACTAACAGCAAGCAAAAAATTTAAAAAAAGTTAAGTCACAATCGGAAATGTCAGTGGCGTCACGATCATATGCTGCTTGGCGCGAATATTTGGATTTCTTTAGCGTTCGGCATTTCCACCGCTATGCGAGAAGTTATTTGTCGTTTGAGGCAGAGGAGAGCATGTGACTCGCCTCAGCTGAAACGTCAGCCTGTAATTTAAGTACAAGAGTGGCGTATGTCTTAATGTGAACATAATTAGGCTGTTACTGACGGCACTTGCTCCAGTAGCTTCCTTAGGAAAGTGAGCGAATATGATGAAAATAAATGACACTGCCACAGAGGTTTCAAAAGCAACTTCACTTTTATTCGTCTAGCATAATGCCACGAATTTATTTGATCAAACAAAACATGTTTGAATGCATGAAAAGTACTATGGCCAGCAGACAGTCCTAATGTGTTGCAACATATGCGCATCCATTTCACAGAATCAGTCGTATTTCCTCGCGACACCATCTATTCATATGCAACAGTTATCAGACAAGACAACATTACCCCAGGCTATCATTTAGGAAACATTCCACTTACTAAATCTGCTGCCCGTCGGACACTCGGAGCCTCTGTTACGGAGAGTAAACGAAAATCGTGCGACGTTTCTTCGCGGAGGACCCGCCGTGGTTGCTCAGTGGCTATGGTGTACGGCCGCTGATCACCAGGTCGCGGGATCGAATCCCGGCCACGGCGGCCGCATTTCGATGGGGGCTAAAAGCGAAAACACCCGTGCACTTAGATTAAGGTGCACGTTAAATAACCCCAAGTGGGCGAAATTTCCCGAGTCCCCCCTCGTAATCAGAAAGTGGTTTCGGCACGTAAAACCCCATAATTTTAATTTCTTCTTCGCGGAGTGTTCCACATTAATCGTCACGACGAGACAAGCGCGTCGGATAGCGCAGCGTGAACTTGCACGATAACAAAAAAAAAAAAAAAAACTGCACTCACACGCTTCGCCAATGAGTGTCTTGCGCTAGATCACGCAAAATTTGAAGTGGAGCGCGCGCCACAATTTGAACAAACGCGCAGGTAAATGAAAAAAAAAAAAACCCGGATGATACCCCCGCATTCAAGTTAGCAATGCCATTCGGCACGACAAGGAGGCTGGTTTGCACAGCCTTGCCAAGTCATGTGCCAGATTTACTGGTTGGTAGGGGTTACCAAGAAGGAACTAATTGAGAAATAGAAAAAAATTAACATTTGCTGTTTTAGCACAGCAAAAATACTTGAAACGGAATGTTTACTCGTATGACAGTATTTGAGCAAAATTTTCGAAATTCTTATTTTCGCATAAGTTTTCAGGTTTCAGTGTTTCTCACCCCCCCCCCCCCCCCCCTCATCTAGTCGCGCTTCAATCTTGCACCAGTACCTGATATCTTTGGCGATAGGTTTTGGCACGCTTTTCGTTCAAAGCTTCGCGACCTATTTAGATGGACCCTGGGCCGGACCCCACGTGCACTTTCGGACGCGCGCAAGCTCGCGTCTTCGCGTCCACGCATGCGCAGACGGTATAAAACCGCTCGTACGCGTGGAAACACCGCATCATCTCGGTGCACAGCGTCTGTATGTTATCGCGCGCTTGGGCTGCCACCCATCGCCGCCCCTGGCCACGCATCTACGGCACGCTACAGCCAACTCTCAGTGAAGCAGATATACAGCATGCAATAAAGTGCTTCTTGTATCCTTCTTGTGCTGATGTAACAGCTATAAAATATTACAGTTGCGTTTATCAGCATCGAAGCAGGCTGAAACGCTGTCGATAAGGAAGTACGAAGTGGCGTCTGCCACGGGTTCTATGAGTTAGCCTAGTGAGCGGGTACTGTCGCGCGTATTTGTGGATGCTAACCGCCATGCCTCAAAACTTGTAAGGCGCATAGACGCGAGCTTGCGTGCGTCAGCAAGCATACGTGTGGCTTGGGCTTTACACGCGACCGAAGACTGCGTGCTTCTTCCTTGCCTTCTCCCTTTCATGCGGCGCGATATTGACCCCGATCGCCGGCTCATCCTCGCAAGCTTTCACTCGTCGATACAACATACGGCGCGCGGCGACGACTTTATCATCCTTGGAATTTATATAGAACCTCGTGGTGACGCCGACGCCGACGGCACAAGTGCGCTTGGAGTGTGCCCACCATTGCTATCGCAATAGTATATTTGGAACAAGACTCAACCTACAGTTTGCGTCGATAGAAGGCAGTGTTATGCAGCGAGTTCGCGGTGAGATTCGAGCGTATGAACCGCATAAATATTGTGACAGCGGCCTACGAGAAACATTTGATACTCTTCAACTAGACCTTGATTCGACTTACGACTTCTTAAAGGGCATACCTTGCTTCGTTTAGCAGCATGTTGAGGCGAGCCATAGCAACGCTTCACCTAGAGTACGTACATTTACACTTTATCCGTGAATATTGCTTCATTTATTGGGGGGATCGATGTGACTTCGTCGTGCCCCAGCTCGCGCGTTGTGCTTAGCTCGATTTCCGGGAAGCACCGCCGTGACGGCAACATGGCGGACACGGCTAGCGTGCCGGAGCTAATATCCTGTGCAAACTGTGCTTCTCCCTCCCGAAGTTGATCACCGCGCGATCAAGTGTAACTGGAACGCACCCAGATTGGCGTCTCGAGAGGCGGCCCCCGGGCGCCCTCTTCACACGAGCTCACTTCGTGCTGAGCGCTTCATCGCCGTGGCAGATGGCCACAGGCCCGCAACGAGGTGGTTACGTGGCACGTTTGCTCCTGCGACTTCTCGTTCTGATGCTTGGGGAACCGCTACCCTGTTAGCCCTAGCACAGCACGCACACATAGTCTATCGGTCTTGCGGTAAGCCCTTGCCTGTAAGCGCCATGACTGTCAATCCGTTCTGTATCTTGCCGAATAAACCTGTGCTTGTTGGCGACCTGACTCTGGAGCTTTCTCTGCGCCATGTCAGAAAGTCTATGAAGCCTGCCGTAGCACCTTTATGCGTTGCGGAGTGGAGGAGCGTCGTGCGCTTTCATCACCATCGCTTGAAGCGTTAGCCTTGGGCAAACGCATATCCATATAATTGGCGCCCAACTTGGTTTCGGCATTGCGACAGAGCAGGCCCCTCTACCACCCTTGTTCCCGCTTGATCCGCTGGCTAAGTACTTAATGTCCTTCGACGCGGATGACATCGATAGCCTGAGGTACGTTCACCTAGGCGACTCTCTGCTTTCGGCCACCAGGAGCGATCCCTTCTTTGGACAGCCATTCGGTGACGTCGTCCACTCAGATATGTACCCAGTCATAGCCATGCCAGCTTCCGGTTTCCTCAGCCGTTTGAGAAGCGCGCGGAGCAGGTGCCTACTAGATCCTGCAACGTGCTGTTCCCGCTTGCTGGCCCCTTTTCGTGCCGAGCGTGGTTGATACACATGTCGTACCGGAGCCACCCTGATTAGGTGCTGGCATAAACGCGCTCGCTGCCCTCTCTATGTCCGGAGCACCTTTCTAGGACTAATTCGTTGCAGAGCAGACTTCCTGCTCTAAGGTAGGTGCCCGCTCGCTCGCTGGCTCCACTTTGTCGCGAGTGCAGTTCTGTATCTGGTGCGCCGCAGCAAAGCATCCCTGCCTAGCTGCTGGTGCAAAACCACTCGCAGGCCTCTCCTTGTCCTGAGCGAATGTGGTAGGCAAGTTTGAACGCAAGCGACCCGGCTCAGTTGACAACGTCGCTGCGCTCTCCGACTACCGCTTGCCTCATAAGCAGCTGAGTGACACGTTCGACGCGCGTGAGAAGCCCCGCTCCGCCATCGATCCGTTCGGCGGTCGTGTGCGGCCTCATGCACCTGTCGGAGCGGCAGCCCAACTCAACTCTAGGCCCTTTACTGGGCCCTCAGGGTAAGGCATACATTTGGAAGAACAGGCACAGGTTGGACTTTCTCAAACCACCGCGCCTAGGCCGGATCAAACACTGCTGCACCCCGCAGCAGCACAACTTCTGCAAGTACTGATAGAAGCGGGGCGCGCGGAGCCTGTAGAAGGGGGCGCCCGGGGGCCACCACTCGAGACGCCAATCTGGGTGCGCCCCGGTTACACTTGCTCACGCAGTGATCGACCTCGGGAGGGAGATGCACAGTTTGCACAGGATATTAGCTCCGGCACGCTAGCCGGGTCCGTCATGTTGCCATCACGGCGGCGGTTCCCGGAGATCGAGCTAAGCACAACGCGCGAGCTGGGGGACGAGGAAGGCGCCTAGATTTCCACAATAGATAAAGCAATTTTGACGAATAAAGTGTAAATGTACGTACTCTAAGTGAAGCGTTGCAAGACATCCAGTTCCTTTAGTCAGGCGTGCCAAGCAACCTACGGGTACCTCACCCGGCGTGCGGCGGTTATTAGGACCGCATGAGTGCCACACAGTACCTGAAGGTATTGCTCCGCTATCAACAGGCAGTGCGGCTGGACGACAACCCGATGCTAAGTAGTGTATTGCCAGTCTCACTAACAGCTCACGCAGGACGGTGGTACCGACTCGTCAGCCCCCAAACTTGTTCAACGGAGGAGTGTAGGACAATCTTCTGTAGCGAATTCATACCTCCTGACTACGAGCGCTACATGCGTCGAGATGTTAGGTGCTACTGTTTGGCAAGCTTTTGGCACGGTTTGCGTGCACGAGATCTTCGCCACGCCTACACTGTGTTTTGGGGGCAACACCAGGAGGCCGGCAGTGCGATTGGACGCTTTCCACATCGTCTCCACAAACTTATACTCGGAAAGGCATATTTTCGATCCAGAAAGACGTGAATCCAGCTGCAGTCGGTCAAGGTAGGTGTTCCACACCTGTTTCCACCATTTTGCGGCCAATTTCGGCCCGATCTTAATGTCCAGCGGGGCGCAGACCGCTTGGTCTCGCGTTCCGACCCTTGCCGCCGGGTATGCCGGTCAGAATTAGCGTCTCCGACGCATCCAACGCTCCTGTCGCCTCTACGGAGACCCCTTGCAGGATGGTCTACTCCGTGACAGGAGATGAAATCTCGCCCGCAGAGCACGCCAACGATCAACGTTGATCCCGAGCTATCATCGCATGAAACATGGTCTACCGCACCATCGCCTACTCGACTTCGACCCCGAAGCCGGGCCCTTCCACTTGACCACCCGCCGGCCAGGCCACGCCTGCATCGCCAAACAAAAGCAAGTGAAGACCTTTCAATCTGAGAGGGCATGCTCTAGATCTGAAACTCCCGGCAACGGGCGTGAAAATTATTTTTCGCCCCAGCGGTCGACTTGATCTCAGGCAGTGTAATGGTGGTGCTTTGCTCCCATTGGTGTGTACACGCAACCGCCAAAATCAAATACAATGACGCTCGCAGTAGCTATCGGCTCATAATTA
Source organism: Dermacentor andersoni (assembly GCF_023375885.2). Taxonomy (NCBI): domain Eukaryota; kingdom Metazoa; phylum Arthropoda; class Arachnida; order Ixodida; family Ixodidae; genus Dermacentor; species Dermacentor andersoni. The sequence continues at coordinate 65,055,645 of NC_092820.1, forward strand.
ATCCACACAACAACTCGCTCACCAAAAGCACTCCGGCTGAAGAACAAGCCAAAAGCCACGTACAAACTCAGACACTCCAAATTGACGACAAGCTGTTGCCGGTAAATGGCTATATTGCCGCGCATGACGATGCCATCAGTGGAATCCTGCACAACGCGATATATAATCAATCACAGGAAGAGATTTTTCAAGATCTCGCCGCCGTGTATCCCAGCTGCTCGTTGACTATTGCAGATGCGCTCCCGCTAGGCTGCACTAAATGCAACCTGCAATATTTATCAAGAAAAAAGAGGCCCCGAAGCAGCTGAAATTATACAGAGTCGTCTATGCATGCCACACCTTCAAGGCCAAGGTAGAATCATGCTTAAACTGCTAAAGAGCGGGCCACGGGACAGACATCACTAACCACTACCGCAGGTGCGGGGAAGCACACCAGCCGTCACGAACCACCACATGCGACTTCAGGTGCATCCTGTCCGGTGGATCCCACTACACGAGGTTCAAAAAGTGCAAAGTTCGGTTTGACCGGGCTGGTAAACACAAGGCGAGCACCAGCACTTTATCCAACCCGCCTAGCCTCTCAGAGAACTCATCAACAAAGAACACGGGCCTGCAATCTCGGTCATCACGCAGCAGGTCCCGGTCCCGCTCCGCAATCAGAACCGGATCTATATCGCCCTCCCGCATAAGCCGGCAAAGGTGTAAGTCCTCATCCTTCCCACCTCTAGATGTACACAAGGCCCATCCCACAATAAAACAGGTGAGATGAAAGTCAGGACCTCCCTTGATCGTTAATGAAAATGAGGAGCTCAGTGCACAACTCGGACAACAGCGTCTCGAAATTGCAGAGCTCCTACAGCAGCTACAGGTGCTCCTCAGGAGAGAACAGCCTCATAAGCGCTCAGACACGCAAACCCTCATGCAAACGCAAACAGCTCCACCGAAGCAACCCATTGTTCCTGCCCTCTCCTCGTCCTCCTCTTCACGTACCTCGTCATCTGCACGTAACCCACCACCCGAAAGAAAGGCGCATGCGGAAAACGATTCTCAAAGCCTTATGGAAACGGACACACTGGTCCTGTTAATCTCAGCCGTTCAAGCAATTCAAGAAAGTATGGCTGCTCTGAGAAAGGATAACTCCAACTGGATGGCTAACATTGCCAGCCGCTTGACAGCTCTAGAGCCGCGCCAGGGCACACACAAGGCCTCCACGGCCCAAATGCAAATCCAGCTTAACGGGCTAACCCATCAATACAACAATCAACCGTTCCAAGCCACATGGGCCATTTCAAGTAGACCCATCAGCCGCACCCCAACATGGCTGCACGAACTAACAGTGTGAAAGTTTGGCAGTGGAACTGTAGGAGCTTCCGAGCTAAACAAGACAACCTGAAACTCCACCTAGAAAACCTCGCATTAGCAGAGATACCTACCATCATAGCGCTGCGAGAAACTTTCTGCAGTGTTAAACTCCGAAATTACACAGTAAATGAACCAACCAACCTGCCTCAAACACGCTTTGTTGCCTTGGTTCATTGTAATTTCAATGCAATAGACAACCCCTTAGTGCTCGCTGACATAGACACCCTCCTTATAGAGCTATACCGTACATATAAAGCTAGATAAAGCGGCAATACGTAAACCCTTAACGATAAGTGAACCACACCCTATACTAGAAGTGGGAGACTTCAACGCCAACTACACAAGGTGGGGCTACGCAAAACTTACTTGAAAACAACTTCAGCCTGGGGATTCATAAAGAAAAAAGGGCTGTTAATACTCAACGATACTGATCAACCCACCAGAATTGGATCCAGTATACAGTACAACACAAGCGCATATCTTACTCTCACCAAAAACACCAACAGTCGATAGGAAGCCGTGATTTCAATATCAACATAGAGTTCAACCTCTCATCTCTAGCACAAGTAAAGAAACGGGGTCTGTACATGGTTGACTGGGACAAGTGCTGCCAAATAAGAGGGGAAGTCACTAGCACCATCATGAATCTACGCGCTTGGACAAATGCCTTAACACATGATATGGCATTTGCCACATCTACCATCCCCGAGATCCCAAATGTGGAGACGGTAGACACTCGCCAACCACATCTGGGCGAGGCGCAGTAAAAAAAATTAATTATGGGGTTTTACGTTTAAGCTCAGTGGTGGCCTAGAGGTAGAGCATCCGCGTCGCGTGCAAGAGGACCGTGGCTCGAATGCCGGTGCCGCACAATTTTCCACCGGATAAAAAAAAAATATCCACGTGCTTGCTAAAATTGCCTAAACAGACCTCGAGTGCGGCTTGAGAACGCACCGGTAGCACCCGCCGTGGTTGCTCAGTGGCTATGGTGTTGGGCTGCTGAGCACGAGGACGCGGGATCGAATCCCGGCCGCGGCGGCCGCATTTCGATGGGGGCGAAATGCGAAAACACCCGTGTACTTAGATTTAGGTGCACGTTAAAGATCCCCAGGCACGTTAAACCCCATAATTTAATTTAAACGCGCCAGTAGCCAAGTCTCTCACCAGAGCAGGATTGGCCACCCTGGTGTAGTACTCGGCCACAATACAACAATACAACAATCAAACACCGTCCCTCAGTCCCGAGCAGCTGTGAAGCAACTGACCACGGCGGCGGTCAGACCTGTTACGCAGCAGAACGTGCTGAGAATCCCTGAATCAGGACAGGCCGCCATCGGAATCTGAACCTGGCAACGTTTAACGCTAGAACGTTATCTAGTGAGGCGAGTCTTGCAGTGCTATTGGAGGAATTATAGGGCAGTAAATGGGATATAATACTGCTCAGTGAGGTTAGGAGGACAAAAGAAGCATAAAAAGCGGGCACGTCCTGTGCTGCCGAGGCTTAAACGAGAGACAGAACTAGGAGTCGGATTCCTGATTAATAAGCATATAGCTGCTAACATACAGGAATTCTAAGCATTAACGAGAGGGTGGCAGGTCTTGTTGTGAAACTTCATAGGAGGTACAAATTGAAGGTCGTGCAGGCATACGCCCCTACATCCAGTCATGATGACCAGGAAGTCGAACGCTTCTATGATGACGTGGAATCGGCGATGGGTCACAATAAAATACACTATACTGATAGGCGAATTTAATGCCAGTTCAGGCAAGAAGCAGGTTGGAGACAAGTCAGTGGATGAATATGGCAGAGGTTTTAGGAATAGCAGGGGAGAGTTATTAGTAGAGTTTGCAGAACAGAATAATATGCGTATAATGAATACCTTCTTCCGCAAGCGGGTCAGTCGAAAGTGTACGTGGAGGAGCCCGAATGGCGAGACTAGAAATGAAATAGATATTATACTCTGCGCTAACCCTGGCATCATACAAAATGTGGATGTGCTCAGAAAGGTGCGCTGCGGTGACCATATGATCTTAAGAACACCAATTAGCTTAGATTTGAGGAGGGAACGGAAGAAACTGCTACAAAAGAAGCGGCTCATTGACGAAGCGGAAAGAGGAAAAATAGAGGAATTCCGGATCAAGCTACAGAACAGATATTCTGCTTTAACTCAAGAAGAGGACCTTAGTGTTGAAGCAATGAACGACAATCTTATGGACATCATTATGGAATCTGCAATTGTAGTCGGTGGTAACTCCGTTAGACAGGAGACCAGTAAGCTATTGCAGGAGACGAAAGCTCTGATGAAGAAACGCCAATGTATGAAAGCCTCTAGCCCTACAGCTAGAATATAACTGGCAGAACTTGCTAAGTTAATCAACAAGCGCGAGACAGCTAACATAAGGAAGTATAATATGGATACAGTTGAACATGCTCTCAGGAACGGAGGAATTCTAAGCGCAGTGAAGAAGAAACTAGGACTTGGCAAGAATCAAATGTATGCGTTAAGAGACAAAGCCGGCAACATCATTACTAATAAGGAAGAGATAGTACAACTAGCTGAGGAGTTCTATAAAGATGCATACAGTACGAGTGACACCCACGGCGATAATGGAAGGGAGAATAATCTAGAGCAATTTGACGTCCCACAAGTAACGCCGGAAGAAGTAAAGAAAGCCTTGGGAGCTATGCAAAGTGGGAAGGCTGCTGGGGAGGATCAGATGACAGCAGATTTGTTGAAGGATGGTGGGCAGATTGTTCTAGAATAACTGGCACCCTGTATACGCAATGCCTCATGACATCGAGCGTACCGGAATCTTGGAAGAACGCTAACATAATCCTAATCCATAAGAAAGGGGACGCGAAAACTTGAAAAATAATAGACCGATCAGCTTACTGTCCGTTGCCTACAAAGTATTTACTAAGGTAATCACAAATAGAATCAGGAACAACTTGGGCTTCTGTCAACCAAAGGACCAGGCAGGATTCCGTAAAGGCTACTCAAGAATAGACCATATTCAGACTATCAATCAGGTGATAGAGAAATGTGCGGAACATACCCAACCCTTATATTTGGATTTCATTGATTACGAGAAAGCGTTTGATTCGGTAGAAACGTCGGCAGTCCAGGAGGCATTATGGAATCATGGTGTAGGCGAGCCGTATGTAAAAATACTGAAAGATATCTATAGCGGCTCCACAGCCACCGTATTCCTCCATAAAGAAAGCAACAAAATCCCAATAAACAAAGCGTCAGGCAGGGAGATACGATCTCTCCAATGCTATTCACGGCGTGTTTACAGGAAGTATTCAGAGACCTGGATTGGGAAGAATTGGGGATTACAGTTAATCGAGAATACCTTAGTAACTTGCGATTCGCTGATGATATTACCTTGATTAGTAACTCAGGGGACCAATTGCAGTGCACGCTGAAGAGGTGGGTCTAAAAATTAACCTGCAGAAAACTGAAGTAATGTTTAACTGTCTCGGAAGAGAACAGTAGTTTACGATAGGTAGGCAGGCAGTGGAAGTGTTAAGGGAATACATCTACCTAGGACAGGTAGTGACCGCGGATCCGGATCATGAGACAGAAAAGAATGGGCTGGGTTTTGTTTGGCAAGCATTCGCAGATCATCAACAGCAGTTTGCCAGTATCTCTCAAGAGAAAAGTGTATAACAGCCGTGTCTTACCAGTGCTCACGTACGGGGCAGAAACCTGGAGGCTTACGAAAAAGGTTCTACTTAAATTGCGGAGGATGCAAGGAGCTATGGAAAGAAGATTGATGGGTGTAAAGTTAAGGGATAAGAAAAGAGCAGATTGGGTGAGGGAACAAACGCGAGCTAATGACATCATAGTTGAAATCAAGAAAAATAAATGGGCATGGACAGGACATGTAATGAGGAGGGAAGGTAACCGATTGTAATTAAGGGTTACGGACTGGACTCCAAGGGAAGGGAAGTGTAGCAGGGGGCGGCAGAAAGTTAGTTGGGCGGATGAGATTAAGAAGTTTGCAGGGACAACATGGCCACAATTAGTACATGACCGGGGTAGTTGGAGAAGTATGGGGGAGGCTTTTGCCCGGCATTGGGCGTAACCAGGCTGATGATGATGATGACGTGCAAAACCACTTTCTGATTATGACGCACGCTGTAGTTGAGGACTCGGGAAATTTCGAGCAGCTTGGGTTGTTTAACGTGCACCTAAATCTAAGTACACGGCAGTTTTCGCATTTCGCCCCCATCGAAATGTGGGCGCCGTGGCCTGGATTTGATCGCACGACTTTGTGCTCAGCAGTCTAACACGATAGCCCCTGAGCAACCATGGCGGATGGGGAGGCGCATGCCAGCCTGCAAAAACACTGGCTTACCAACAAACATAATCACCCACTGAAACAGCGCATAGCCGTGCTACTGAAGAAAATTTAAACGCATGTGGGCCAGTTGGCGCGCCAGCAATGGGGCCAGCTGTGCGATCGCACAAGTGATAATCTTGGCCCCAAAGAAACAATGACATTCCTTCGTTGCCTGCTAGACCCCGGTCATATGAAAGCCACGCATTTAAGGAATGTACATCGCATCCCTACATAAATTACCCCTCCAAGACGACGCCCTCCTAGATGCACTCAAGGCACTGTACCTCTCCACGATATCACCTCCACATCTGTCCTCATACACGGACGGCCCCAACCTAACCTTATACGAGGACATGTCATCATGGGAAGTAAAAGTCGCCATGCACGAACTACTCACAACCTCGGCCTCGGGCCATAACAAAATCACAAATAAAATGATCCGCAACCTAGACGACCGCTCGATACGAGCCATAACAGACCTGTTTAACGAGTGCTCGCAAGCGGGCATTCTCCCAGCTCAATAGACGCACGCTCGGATTACTTTCATACCATAACCGGGCAAACCAGTACACATATGGAATCTAAGGTCTATTTCACTTACCTGTTGTTTCGGCAAGCTGTTGAAACATGTGGTGCTGGGCCGCGTCCAGAGTGGCGTAAACTAACAGGATCTCTTCCCTCAAATGATGATTGGCTTTCGCCGCATCTATCGACACAGTACATCATGCTTCAGATCTCGGAGGATGCCATTCACCCCCGAAGTGCGAAGCGGAGCAGAGCAATTCTCGCCTTGGACCTCACCCAAGCTTTTGGCAACAACTGTCACTCTGCTATCCTGGACGTGCTGCCATCTTTGGCAATAGGACCCCATACTTTAAACTACATCGCAGTCTTTCTTAAACAACGAACAGCAGAGCTATGCTTTAATTCCTTATCTTCTCCTACCATTCCACTAGGAAGCCACGGAAACTCTGAAGGCTCGGTCGTCTCGCCACTACTCTTTAATGTAACTCTAGTTTCTATGGCTAAGGCACTATACACCGTGCCTAATCTAGTCTGATGTGTCAGTCATAGTCTGACTATACACCATGCCTAGTCTGACGTGTTCCCCACATTTCTGTGGTTGTCCACAGTGCCATAGAAGAAACAATTAATGCTGACGCCAACATAGTCGTGGCGCATGCCGCAGTTGGTAGGTCGGAAGATTAGGCCGACAAGTCCGAACTACTGATAATTCGACTACCCAAATAAAGGATAAGACCTAGGCCCCCCACCTAAAATTCAAGCCACTCTCGACGAAAATCCGATTCCGGAGGTGGAAAAGGTGCGAATACTAGGCAATATCCTATAAATCTATGGCGAAAACCCCACTACAATCACCAAATAAAATACTATCATTCACCACACTATGCGGCTAATAAGGTCAATCGCAAAGCGCCACAGAGGCACGAGGGAGCACGAGCTCCGTCGCCTCATACAGGCATTTGTAATCCAGCCGCATAGTCTATTTCTTCCTCTATCTCTTCTCTCACGAGCACGAGAAGAGAATGTCAATGCTCTGATACGACAGTCCTACAAGACCGCACTGAATCTTCCAAGACACAGTTCTAAGGAACACCTACTTCTAATGGGAATACATAACACTGTAGACGAGCTGACAGAGGCTCATCGTACAGCGCAGTTAGAAGAGCTCCTTTCTACCACCACAAAGCGGAGAATTCTACAGAAACTAGGCTTAAACCCAACAAGTAATCTTAGACTTGTTGGGGTTAGGTCTAGTTTAACCCCCGGAGCGATTCAGCAACTCCTGACCGTGCACCCACTGCCCAAAACATACATCCAGTCCATCATCAAGCTAGACGCACTGCGCGCGCTCAGGCTCTTTACAAAAAACTACAACTCCCACAAAGACGCCGTATCTGTTGATGCAGCCGCATTCCTCAATTCACCACAATACGCTATAAGCGTCCTTGCGAGCAACGCGTCGCCACAAACAGCGGGATCTGTCAGAACGGACACTTCCGAAGATGCGGCAGTAGCACTCGCAATCTCCTTCACCACTGCCACACTAATCTTTAGTGACTCAAAAACTCCGATACAATTTATCGCCAACGGACGTATTCACACAACCGCTATCAAAATTCTAACCTCCAGAGGCACATCCAGAGAATATGAGTCCCCGCACACGAAGGCCACCCAGGCGACGAAGCCGCCCATGACACCGCTTGCGCATACGTCTACCGAGGGGCCAGCTAGCCGAGCTAGGAAGCGCCCCCGATAGAATGGTTACTTACAGTAAAATTTCCCAATTTCAGGGAGTATATGCTTCATTATGCACAATCTCATAAATCCCTTACTAAATTGGAGCAGGTGACGTGGGGCCAGCTACAATCCCGCACTTTCGCTGACGTGCCCACCTACCACTTGTACACCCGGGGCTGTTCTCGTCAGAGTGCACTCTGTGCGCTCTGAACCCAACAACAGATTTTCACCACATTCTTTATAAATGCTCTGGGCTCCAAGCATCTTCGTATTGGCTACTCACCGACCTAGAGCCATGGGAGGTCGTGGTGTTCCACCCAGCTCCGACCCAGCTGTCCAGACACAGCTGGTGTGCTGGGCTTTGGAAGCCGCCGAGCACCACCAACTGCCAGTTACTTCACGCGACCAAGAGCTGGCCCAATAGTAGCATGTAAACACGCAATTCCAGGCATTTATTAAAATTTTCATGGCCACCACCGCTGTGTTTTGCGTTCCGGTGGTACGCTTGCTTTGCTATGACGCTGCTGTCTGATGTGTTCGTCACAGACGCCCAGGCTTGTGGGGGGTGCATATTGGGTCCCTACCACACAGCTCGCGTGAACTGCCCTCAGATGCTGTGGCTGGCGTCTATGGCCAGCCTTTTGGACGGCCACTTCCTTGTCCTTTTGTCTCCTTGACTGATTCTCTCGTTTGAGCATTTGGGCACATCTGTGCATGAGCACACTCGCTTTTTGTGCGCTGGTGGCCTGGGGTCGTGACTGAGTGGCGTGTCCCAGCTCCTTTGGGGACAGCGGATTTTATATCTACAGGCTCGAGCGCCTGTGGATTGTGGAATGATGTGCGTTGACTGTGTCGTCATTCATTAAAAAACCAGTCATGTCCACCGCTGCCATTATTTCACTCATGCCGCAGCCGGTATGCTTATTCAGCGACTCTTGCCGCTTGCGCTGCTGATTTTCTGCGGCATGATCCTTTGCGCCTGTGCATTTTCGCTTTCTATCCGCTTAGCCGGGGCCTTGCGAGATGACTCGCGGGCACTACCGTTGCTTTGCCTGTTCACTGTTTTGGTGGTGGCGTTTGTAGCACCTCGCTAAGCGTGCCGCCAACTTTGCCACAAACCTCGGTCCTTTGGATGGATTACCGGGACGAGTGGTAGCGTGGCGCCTTGGGTGCTGCACTCTATTACTCCTATTCATGCTGTTATTTTCGATTGCTCCTTTCAGGTCGAAGTCTTTCATGCTAATGGGCTTTCGAATACTGTCTGATTCGAGTAGTGAACGACTACAGACAGACAGACAGACAGACAGACAGACAGACAGACAGACAGACAGACAGACAGACAGACAGACAGAGAACTTTAATTACAAGGTCCTGAGAAGCTTTGCCCTAGGGCAGAGCTGCGGGCCGCTCCCACGTGGGGACTGGTAGGCCGAGCCTAACCGCCGCATCGTGGGCTCTCAGGAAAGCCCAGGTTTGACGTGAAAGTTCTGAGCTCTGGGTGGCAGAGCTCCATTCTTCTGTGATGCGATTGGGTCCCTGTAACGAGGGGCATCGCCAGAGCAAGTGTGCGAGATTGCTAACAGCCCCACAGTCGGGGCAAGTAGGACTAAAAGCCTCTGGAGTGATCGCGTGGAAAAGGGCCAGGTTTGGATAGCACTTACTCTGAAGCATGCGTAAAGTGGACGCCAGAGGTCTAGCCAGTTTGCTGTGAGGGGGAGGATAAGTCCTCCTACCGAGGTAATAGTGCGTAGTAATTTCGCTGAAAGTAGTTAGAGTGACTACAGACAGTTCTCCCCGTATTACGGCGCTCTCAAAGCGCCCTTGACTGCATTGTTGAAAAAGTCGGCACGATGTAGCTAACGCACTGAGCAGGAGGGTGCCTTTCTTTCACTATCCCAAGCTCAGAGGGATTTCGTTGTTCAAGCTGACGTGAGCGAACTAAGCCTTGGGGCTGTGCTGCTCCAGGAGCACGACAGCTCTCTCCGATGTGTTACCTTTGCCAGCCGGTCACTAACAGCCGCCGAGCGCAACTACAACTTGACCGAAAGGAAGTTTCTTGTTATAGTGTTTGCTCTTCGGAAGTTCAACTGCTACGTCAACAGAATGACATTTGTGGTGGAGACAGACCGCATGGCATTCACCTAGCTTAAGCGCTTCCGCGAACTCTCAGGCCGCCTTGCGTGCTGGGCGTTGGTACGACAGTGGTGTAACTTTGTTGGGAGATACCAGAAAGGGAGTTCTAATGTGGTGGCTGACACCCTGTATGTAGTGGCTGACGCCCTGTCGCGAGCCACCGTTTGGGCGTCTGACCCTTTGGTCCATCACTTCCACGATCATTAGCGACAAGTGGAGACTGGAGCATGTGTCTGGAATGGCTCCAATGGCGCGACCATCGATGGCGAAACGATCCCGAGAGTGCCAGCCTCGGGAGAGGACGTTTACCTGGTTCACCCCGTTGCCTCCTCTGGTATCATCTTCAGCAGGCAAGAAATGATAAAGGCAGAGTAGAGCAATTCATTTTGTCAACAATTTGCTGATTGGCTCAAAGAGCTGATCTCCCAAGAGGAGCAGTACGACAAAGTCATCGGACGCACACGGACAGCTGGTATTGCTGTTCGGGCCGTGCGGGACACAGCTGTATCGTCGCGGGAACGGTGTTTATGTATCTGCTTGACGCCGACAGAGTTTTCCTGCGCTATGTCCCATCTTTGGAGGCTCCCCTCAATTGTATTTCAATGTGGTGATACCCCGCAGTAAAGGAAAGCCATTTTGAGATGTCTTCACGACTCGTGGTTTGTCGGACATGCGAGGGGCCTTAGCACTTTTCAAAAGTTCTGCCGCTTCGCTACCTGCTTGAAACTTTTGACTACACCCGCTCGTGTGGTGTGTGCTAATGTCTGGAGCTTCGCGCGTGCGAACCCCCCCCGGCTTATGCAGCCAATCGACAGCCAGCTACCCTGTCATGTCGCGGTCTCTCACATTATGCGACCCTTTCCCTTAAGCCGGCGAGGCTACAGTTTTCTCCTCACAATCACAGATGATTTTACGAAATGGGTTCAACGTTTTCCCCTTCGAAAGTAAACGTCACGTGCAATCTGGGACAATTTGACCCAGCAATTTGACCGGATAATTTGGCAACCTGATTCGGCTTTCAGATGGAGCTGATATCGGAAAACGCGTCCTACTTCACGGCCAAAGTTGTCGTGGATGCACGTGCTGCCTTTGGTATTAAGCAATGCAGGATAACCACGTATCTCTCACAGACCAACCAGAAAGAGCGGATTGACCAGTGCCTCAAGCCCTTGCTCGTGGCCTTTGACCAGCAACACAAAGATTAGGAAGTATGTCTTCACAAGATAAGCTTCTCACTGCGGTCCACGGTGAATTGTTCGACTGCTTGCACGCCCACTTTTCTCAACTTCGGGTGACAGATGCCAAATCCTATGGACCGCGTTCTGCGGTCTGGCAGCAGCGCGTGAGCCACGAAAGCCGGCCAATCTGGCTACGCAGCGGAACTGCGCTCACAGATAGACACGGCCCCTGACCTGGCCCGTCAAACCAGAAAAAAGCATGAACTGGACAGAAAGCCCAATACCACCGGTCACAAAGAGACATGCACAAGAGCGGGCCAAGATGACATCAGTGACGCTGCCAAATGCATCTCTGCCTCGCTGTGAAATAGTTGGGCCCTTACCGAGTAGAGACCGAAATGTCGCCTCTGGTGACCAGATCGGCTGACTCCACAGGGAGACCTGTAGGGGGGTCCAGTTCACGTCTCGCATCTGATACCTTTCGTTGCCAGAAGCGGTGACAGGTTAGAGGGGGGAGGAAGTCAACAAACTGCAGGCAGGTCGTGACAAAGCAGGCCTCACGCCACGCCACCGGTACAGCCTCCGGACACGCACCTAGGCAGCAATTCTCCACCGGGTGGTCGCTAAACTTCATTCCCTAGCGAGAAGTTGAACCATGAAATGCAGCTACAATGCGAGGGTGCACATCGAAACCAGGACAGTCCCTTGCGACCCCGTTACCCTCCTATGTGTTGCCCAAGCCTCAGCATGGCAAACGCCCCTTCTTCGGCAATCACCAGGGCGGGCATCTTATTGGCAAGCAGGCTGTGCCGGGGGCTTTCCTATTGTCCTTTAACCAGCGTCCACCTGTCCTCCTTACATCTAGTCCCACACTGCCGCCAGTCTTGCTGACCAGGTGACCAGCTGTACCTGGTCCTACTGCCGTGACTGGCTCCTACCTTGGTGGACCTCGATCTGGTGCCAGCTTTGCCTCCTGAGGCAGGCGCCGCCACTCACTGCGGCTGGTGCGGCCCCTCAAGCGCCACTACCTGGCCCGAGGGTGGGCACTCCGGCTACCGCTGCTAACCTGGCTTCCATTCATACCAATCTTCAGTTCCTGTCAGCACGCAATCTGGGGATCACAGTGATTTTCGTTGGGGCCGCTGCACTAAAAGGGAGCCATCTCTCGCGCGTTCCTGGCACCCCCAGTCAGGTGGACTCAAGCATTGCTCGCTGATCTATGGTGTTACCCCACCCTGTCCTTCTTGGGCTACCGACCTTTCCTCCTGACAGTGGGCCCTTCCCAGCGTGTGGGACTTTCGTGACCATGGCTGGCCCCTGGTTTCCCACAAACAAAATTTTGTCAAGAGGCGTTATAGTTCGATTGCTAAAGCACTCAGATAGCAGAGCACCGCAGCAAGAAAACACAGAGCTTCGGCAACACAGGCACAAGGGTTCCAACCACACGTTGTCGTCGTCTTTCTCTAAGCAGTGCCTACTGCTCGTTCTTCTTCAGTACAATTGCCTCCCCGGGGAAGAGGAGCCGTCTCGGCGACCTACGGGCAAGATAGCACAGGTGGGTCAAAGTACGGCTTGAGCCGCTGAACGTGCACGATTTCGCGCCCTCGGCGGCGCTTATCGGAAGGCGGCTCAAGGGGTTCTACCAAATAGTTCACAGGCGACGTTTGACTGACGACACGGTAGGGACCCTCTACTTGGACACAAGCTTGGGTGAAAGTCCAGGGCTGGTAGCGGGAACCCAAAGCAGACTAGTGAGTCAGGGGCATAGGGTGCCGGAGAAGAGGGAATATCGCGAAGGTGTTTCTGTCGCTGCTGATCTTCCGAAGTAAATGTGCGGGCGAGCTTCCGGCACTCTTCCGCGTGCGCAGCAGCCTCGGACAGGGTAGTAGCCTCCGTTGTGTCAGGGCGATACGGAAGGATGGTGTCCATTGTGCAGAAAGGCTCGCGTCCGTAAAGAAGAAAGAACGGGGAAAATCCTGTAGTGCTCTGTGTGGCGGTATTATAAGCGTACGTCACGAAGGGTAGAATTCGGTCCCAATTGGTTTGGTCAGATGCGACGTACATGGCTAACATATCGCCAAGAGTGCGGTTAAAGCGCTCAGTCATGCCATTGGTTTGCGGGTGGTATGCAGTAGAGGTACGGTGAATTACGTTGCACTCCTTGAGCAGGGCTTCTATAACATCAGACAGAAAGACGCGGCCTCTGTCGCTCAGCAACTCTCTGGGGGCTCCATGGCGAAGTATGATATTACGCAGAAGGAACCAGGCAACATCCCGCGCAGACGCGTTGGGCAGAGGCGAAGATGGTCAGCGTGTCAGATGGTCAATCGCCACTATCACCCAGTGGTTGCCATCTGAAGTACATGGAAGGGGCCCATAGAGATCAACTCCGACCCTGTCAAAGGCCCGTCTTGGACAAGGCAATGGTTGCAGTGGAGCGGCTAAGGCATGAGGGGTATTCTTGCGGCGTTGGCAAGCGAGGCAGGAGCGAACATATTGGCGGACGAATCGGTACATCCCGCGCCAGTAATAACGAATTCGCAGGCGCGCGTATGTTTTGAGTACTTCTGCATGTGCGCATTGCGGGTCATCGTGAAACGCTGCACATATATCCGAACGTAGGTGCCGAGGAACCACGAGTAACCATTTGCGCCCATCCGAGAGGCAGTTACGGCGATATAGGAGCCCGTCACGAACAGCAAAGTGGTGTGCTTGGCGACGTAATGCACGGCCAGTAGGAGGCCCTGATGGGTCTGACAGAAAAGCCAGCATAGCGACAATCCATGGATCCTTCTGCTGCTCCGAAAGCATATCCGTGGTGGTGAGGGAGGACTCGCATATTTGTACTGTCTGATGATTGGGCTGGCCTGACACTGGGGAGCGAGACAAGGCATCCGCGTCCGAATGTTTACGGCCAGAGCGGTACAGCACTCGAATATCATACTCTTGGAGGCGAAGCGCCCATCGCGCGAGGCGGCCTGAGGGATCTTTTAAGGACGACAGCCAGCAGAGTGCATGATGTTCTGTGATGACGTCGAACGGGCGGCCGTAGAGGTAAGGACGAAACATAGTTATGGCCCAAATGATAGCCAGGCATTCTTTTTCTGTAACGGAATAGTTTGCTTCCGCTTTCGTGAGTGCGCGGCTAGCGAAGGCAACAACGTATTCATCGAAGCCAGTCTTTCGTTGTGCAAGAACAGCGCCAATGCCGACGCCACTGGCATCCGTGTGTATTTCTGTCGGTGCGCTTGGGTCAAAATGTTGGAGTATGGGGGGTGAGGTTAGAAGACGACGCAGCGTCGTCAATGCGGCATCGCAAACTGGCGGCCAGGCCATGAGGTCGTGGTTACCCGCGAGAAGCTGCGTCAGAGGCGCTATTATGGTGGCGAAGTTGCGGATGAAACGACGAAAATAGGAGCATAATCCGATGAAGCTGCGGAGTTCTTTTGTGGTCTTTGGTCGTGGGAATTCGGAAACGGCTTGGAGTTTGGTTGGATCTGGGAGGACACCATCTTTCGAAACAACGTGGCCAAGGATGACTAGCTGCCGGGCGGCGAAGCGACACTTCTTTAAGTTGAGCTGGAGTCCAGCATCGGCAAGGCAAGTGAGCACGCGTTTGAGTCGGGAGAGGTGAGAGGAAAAGTCCGGGGAAAAGATGACAATGTCATCGAGATAACAAAGGCATGTCTGCCATTTGAGACCCCGGAGGATGTTATCCATCATTCTTTCAAATGTTGCAGGCACATTACAGAGGCCAAAGGGCATCACGGTAAATTCATATAAGCCGTCAGGCGTAACAAATGCTGTTTTCGGGCGGTCTGCGTCAGCCACGGGGACCTGCCAATAACCGGATCGTAAGTCTAAGGACGAAAAGAATTCAGCGCCTTGGAGGCAGTCCAGTGCGTCGTCGATACGGGGCAGAGGATAGACATCTTTCCGGGTTATCTTATTTAGACGTCGATAGTCCACACAAAAACGAATAGTCCCATCTTTCTTTTTGACAAGCACTACCGGAGAAGCCCAGGGACTGTGTGATGGCTGTATCACGCCGCGTCGAAGCACGTCTCCTACGTGCTCATCGATGACTCGGCGCTCCGTCGCGGACACACGGTATGGACGTTGGCGTAGAGGCGCGTGGCTGCCGGTGTCGATGTGATGAACGACTGTGGAGGTACGTCCTAAACATTGTTTTTGGAGGTCGAAAGAAGTTCGAAATTGGTTAAGGAGGTCGATGATCTGCGTGCGCTGACTCGGAGTGAGGTTAGGATCAATAAATGGAGCAAACGTTCGGTCACATGCAGGCGCAGGCGCAGAGACAGGGAGAGCCATGGCGTCAACGTGCAGAGGAGTCGAGTCATCAGGCACATCGTACACAGAGCTCCTGTCGAATTCATCAGCAAAACCGAGGCATTCGCCACGATGTAAGCTTGATGGACACGAAAACGGATTCGAAACGTAAAGTGCGCTGGAACCCTGGCGAAAGGGAAGGAGGGCAAAGGGAAGCAAGAAGGGGTGACGGCGTGCAGCAAGTTGAGATGGCGTGAAAAGAACTGTGGAATCACAGAAAGCAGCACAGGAAACGGGTACAAGGGCGGAAGAGAAAGGAGGGACATCAGCGTCGGTGGCGACGAACACCTGAGCAGAAGGTGGAGGCAAATCTTCAGAAGGACTGGCACAAAATGGAGTCAGCGCAAGTTCTGCACGGGCACAATCAATAACAGCGTGATGAGATGAGAGGAAGTCCCATCCTATAATGATGGCATGAGAGCAGCGGGGAAGAACAACAAACTCAATGTGGTGTAAACTGTCTTGTATGGCGACACGGACGGTACATGTTCCTAAGGGCTCAATTGGCTCAGCGCTGGCTGTACGTAGTGAAATGACAGAAAACGGCGTCGCGACTTTTCGGAGCGTACGGCGGAGCTGGTCGGCAATCACGGACACTGCGGCACCCGTGTCGACAAGCGCGTGAACGGCGACACCTTCGGCAAAAACTTCAATGATGTTCGTAGCGAATAAACGAGGGCTTGAGCAGTTCGAAGAGATCGCAGTTCTTGCCTCCGGAACTACGCCTTTTAGTTTTCCTCCACAGCTGAAGGGCGGCGGACCATTAGGGAGAGGGAACGTCGACGGGGAGATGGAGACCGACGAGTGTTCAAGCTTCGGGGAACAGGAGATGAAGGAGCGAAGTGCGGAACTGGTGGCGAATAGCGGGACTGGGAGTCAGGAGCATTCCCTTGACATCTCGCAGTATCGGGAGGATACCAACCCCGCCGGCGGCAGAAACGTGCCACGTGGCCAGCAACGCCACACGCGAAGCAGATCGGCCGGTTGTCGTGGGTACGCCACGGATTATCAACAGGGGGCCTCGGTAGCGGTGCACTGTCTTGAGCTGGGCGTAGGGGCTGCGGAGGCGCGCAGAAGCCGCTTCTGGGCAAGTAGTTCGCAGCTGGAGAAGGCGAGGCGTAGAAGGCGCTTGTGGGGGTGTAGTGCGCAACTTCAGGCGGTGGTCTTGGCCTGGCGACGACGGCAGCGTACGTGAGCGGAACCGGCGCTGAGGGTGGTTGATTAGAGAAAGGTAGTGCGTCGCTGACTTGTTCGTGTATGACGCGCCGGAGTTCCGGGGACAAAGAGGACTCAGACGACTGGGAAGAAGGCAGCAGTGACAGTTGGCGCGCCACTTCTTCGCGAACGAATTGTTTGATTTGGTCGAGGAACGGAGAGTGGGCGGGAGCAGCACTGGAAGTGTCAGTTAAAGCCGAAATCGTGTTGTCGGGCGTGGCAGCTCGGTGCGTAGTAAGCCGTTGTTTGCGGAGATCATCGTAGCTCTGGCACAGTGTAATGACCTCGTCAATCGTTTGAGGATTCTTCGCCAAAAGCATTTGGAAGGCTTCGTCCTCTATGCCCTTCATGACATTCTTGATCTTTTCAGAGTCGGGCATGGCGGGATTAATGCGCCGGCAGAGGTCAACTACGTCCTCAATGCAGCTTGTGAAGTTTTCACCATTTTGCTGAGCGCGACTACGCAAGCGTTGTTCTGCGCGAAGCTTGCGCACAGCAGGGCGACCGAAGACTTCTTTGAAAGAATGGGTAAATTCTGTCCAGGTGGAAAGGGTGGATTCGTGATTCCGGAACCAGAGATTAGCGACTCCAGAAAGATAGAAGATGACGTTAGTAAGTTTAGCTTTGTCATCCCATTTGTTATGCGCACTCACGCGATCTTATGACGAGAGCCAATCCTCCACGTCATGGTCGTCGTTGCCGCTGAAGACCGGAGGATCTCGTTGGCGTAGAGCACCGGAGCAGACGACAGGCGATGCCAGGGGAGGATCGGGCTGCGCGGCGTCCTGAGGCATGGCAGAAACGGTAGGGAGCGTCCGGCTGCGGAGTTCCAGGTTTGGGAAGGGCCCAGCACGTCCACCAAATGTCAAGAGGCGTTATAGTTCGATTGCTAAAGCACTCAGATAGCAGAGCACCGCAGCAAGAAAACACAGAGCTTCGGCAACACAGGCACAAGGGTTCCAACCACACGTTGTCGTCGTCTTTCTCTAAGCAGTGCCTACTGCTCGTTCTTCTTCAGTACAATTTACATCTTTCCCTCTTCGAACTGCTGTGGCACCTTCTCCCTGACGTGGTCGTGATGACAGCGACACCCTCGTGTAATTCGCCCTGTTGGCTTAGCCCACTTTGGCTGAGTCAACCTTGCCACTTGGCCTCGGCCAGCTTCCTTTGCAAGCTGACCTCGGTCTCGAGGATGGGGGGACGTGGGGTTTGAGATGCCTTGCCGCGCGTCGTCCCCCCGCTCGCTCGTTTTGCTTAGCTCGACCTCCGGGAACCGCCGCCGTAACGGCAGCATGGTGCACTCGGTTAGCGCGCCAGAGCTAATTTCACCGCACAAACCATGCTCGTCCCTCCCGGGGCCAAATCACCGCATCAGCAAGTGTCACCGTGACGTGCTCTGATTGGCCTCCCGAGGGTCAGCACAACGGCGGCCTCTACACTCGAACTCTCTTCCGATGAGCGCTTCATCGCCGTGACAGATGCTCACAGGCCCGCAACAAGTTGGTTACGTGGTATCTTTGTTCCCGCAACTGCTCGTTCATGCGTTGCGCTGTGCTGTATCTTCGGTGAATAAACCCGCGCTTGTTGACGGCCTGACTTTGGGGCTTTCTCTGCGCCGTGTCGGAGAGGCGATGAACCATGCCGTAATGCCTCTGTGCCGTTTCTTGACCGTTGCTCATAGGAAGCGCCTTGTGCAAACCCCTCTCCACAATTTGTAAATCTTGCGTAGCTAACTACTGTTATTGATTTACATTGTTAGTTGTAGATATCGTTGTAATTTGTGTCTACATTTACAATGAGATTCATCTTATCATGTGCGCTTTCTCCGCTTGAAATGCTGACTCAAGCAAGAGCCCCTACCAGGCTATATGCCTTCAGCTCTTGCTCCACTTTCTTTTGTTTTCGGAAAGAAGTAGGGTCATTCCGTGCCAACTGGTCCAACTTGGCGTTCGAACATCTTCGATTTCTTAAAAAAAATGCGTGCTGTATAGCGTTACTATCAGAAACATTATCCCAGCTTCTCTTCGGTGCAAAAAAAATTTTCTCGCCATGGCTGCCATTTTATGCTTACAAGCGGTAGCAAAGCCTAATCTAACCAAGGAATTTGTACAACATAAACATTTTTACGCATCACCATAAAATATTTGTCATAATTATAAAACACATTGCTCTTTAATACGCATTAAATTGAACTGAACGTGTCTTACTTTTGCTTAAATTTAAAATACGGAAGGTACAAAAAGGTGGAATTTCGTTTTTTCTTCTTTAATTTTATATTGTCACATTAGTTATCCAACTATTTCTCCATGTTGTCCGGAAGGCGAAGGAGCCGATAAAATGTTTACAGATCAAGAAACACAACACGTATGAGCAAGAATATTGGAAACATGAGAAAATTAGTTTTTTGAGGCATATTCAGCCGTCAATTGCATATTGAGGTGTTAGAAGTAAAAGTATTAAAGATAGTTAGTACAATTCAATGAGACGTATTTCTGAAAGTTTAATCGGAATAAATTTTTGTTTTGAGCGACAAATTAATCCTGGAAGTTGAGTCCATGCATTCAACGGCAGTGTTGCTCCGTGCTTGCTCTTCACTCAAGCACACTTTGCCACCGGCTCCAAATATACGCAGAACCAGCCGTCCACTACTGGAAGACAATTGTGCGTTGCGCTTGGATGCTGCCAGCTTTGGCAACAAGGATATCTGCTGAAGCGCGCGAATACCAATACAAAAAAAAGAATTAAAACCCCTTTCTTAAATGAACATGGTTGAACGCGAATTTTTCTCCCAATGCGAACTGAATCAATGTCTGAAACCAACGACCACTCAACGGACCGAAAAAATGGTGAGCGACCCGATGGTATGCAAATGCAATTTGATCGCTTGTTTAGGATTGTATTTTTTTGAACATCG
The DNA here is from genome assembly GCF_023375885.2 of Dermacentor andersoni. NCBI lineage: Eukaryota > Metazoa > Arthropoda > Arachnida > Ixodida > Ixodidae > Dermacentor > Dermacentor andersoni. The sequence goes on from NC_092820.1 coordinate 65,075,406, forward strand.
AAGTTGAATGAAGACACATTTTGCTAGGTTGCACAGCCCTTTGAGAATTATGAATGATCACGGGCGTCTGACACGATACGACCCCGTGTATCGGCAACGGCATGCAGAAGCTATGCGTACCCACGCATAGTCCCTGGTGCAATTTTTCAGGTGGTTCCGCGTCGAGTCGCTGGCGTTCAGCCGCGTTCTCTCGGTTGCGAACCTCGGGCTCAGCGCGACGACAACGTCTGCTTCCGTCTTGTTGACGCGCACGCTATGATCGAATTGTCTACCGATACGCATGGCTTCTGCATGCCTTTGCAAATACATGGGATCTGCCTTACGGGCACGATCACGCTTGCGCTTACGTTCGCGCACGGCAGCCTTTTTGCCGTGCGCTGCACCCGCGGCCTACCCAAGGGGACGGCTGGGAATGCATTGCGTCACACGCGTAATGCAATGCAAAAATATACAGTTCTTCTGGTTAGCGTGGCGCTTTCCCATTGATCGAGACCATGTCATTATTTCCATTTTTCTTGTTGGTACAACTGCGAATGTAAACTGCAGTGTTCTACGGAGATGTGTAAGTTGGCTTTCCTGCAGTGCGTTTACGGTGCTCACAGACAAGTCGGTGGGACATTGAAAGTTTCGCTTTAAAATGAAGCGGCAGCGGGGCAGGAGGATCAGGACGCGGCGCACCGCTACTGGAGATGCGCACCAAGACGGCTTCAACGACGCTCCTCATCCCTCAGCTGCGAGAAGCGCTATCAAATGCAGGTGCCGGTTTTGGTCCGAGCTTGAGCGGAGTGGCTAGCGTACCTCAACGTAAACAGTAGAGAGCTGCCCTTCTGAAACATGTTCATCGACTTCTTCGCCTCCTGGACAACCTAGAAAAATAGTTGGAATGATTACTGTGAGAGCATCAAATTTCATAAAAATTTGAATTTCTAACTTTTTCTACTTTCTTCCGCGTTTTATATTCAATAAAAGTCAAACAAAATCAGTTCAAGTGGAGGTATACAAAAAAAAACAATGTATTCTATATTTAGGACGAAAGTTTCATAGTAATTGATTAAAACGTTTATTTCGTGCATTTTTTACACTAGGTTTTGCAACCGCCTCCAAACTTAACAAGGCGCTCACAGCACAAAAAGCTTTTTTTCGCCAACACCAAGCGGGGTAATGTTTTTCACATTAACGCCATAAGCCATTACTATTCTTTAGGAAATCAAAGGTAGTCGAGCAACTTTGTAAGACGTAGTCCTTGAAACCTTGTGTTGTGTCTTAATTTCTTCTCTTAGGCTGGCGTACTTTTCCACAATGTTGCGGAGATAGCTCTTCACGTGCACTTGAGGCACTGGAACTCGAGGACCTCTTTTCAGCACACTTGTAAACATTCCCATCAATTACACTAGGCAGTCGCCACAAATTTTTTACCGTCAACAATAAAAGCTTGCCACATATTTTTTTCAGTTTTTCCCAGAACGCGGCTGTTCTCTTCCGTTATATTTTTGGTTGTCTCTAGCCTTGGCGGATTCCAGATGTTTTTCGGAGAACATTTCACCAAAATGCTCATTCATTATTTTTCGTCAGCCCGTGCGCCTTTGCGAGGTCTCCTGCATAGCAGCATTGCTCCACTTGCTGCTTTTATGGAGAGTAAATTCTTGCGTAATCAATAAATGCACGTCGAAGGAAAACCCTTCTCGTCGCCATTGAATAAAGTTTCCACCATGGCGTCTACAGCAACCAAGTGTAGCGATACCACGTCATGTAGTGTGTTGCGCGAAAAAAACATGCGGCAAAACGCATATCTCGACCACTGTCGATGCTTTCGCGATTAGCATTTAAACAGTATAGCGAAACATTGGTATTGTAAAACGATGTTTTTGTCACCTGCAGCAGTACTTCTGAGACTTCAGCTTCTTTTGGCTATATGCAACATACTACGGTATCTTCCCACTTTGCTATGTCACTCGCTTGCCAAGGTCGCTGGTGAGAACGGTTTCATGTCGGTGACTGGATGACACCGGTGCAGAGACGAGGATGCATGGACCAGAAAGAAGGTGCGTCGATGGAAGGATACAGGTGGCATAATGACGACGGCATGATGAAAATGAGATGACGATTCATAAATGATGACGGTGGGAGGACAACGACATGAGGACAGTGCAATCACGATCAGTACAAGATGATGTTGTCGGGATGACCGTGGTATTACGATTACCGGATGACGAAGCCAGAATGAAGGCTATGATGCGACCACGATGTTATGTTATCGTATACATGATAGCGACTGCCTGGCAAAGACCCCATAATTACGATAGCATAACAAGGTGACATACTCACGACTCAATGAAGATTGCGCAATTGCAACATAACAAGGAAGGAATGATGTCGAAGCATCGCTGGAGGCTGCATGACGATGAGGGCATGGCGACAATGAAATGCCATTCCTGAAATGAGGATGATAAAAGGTCTGCGGTGAAGCGCGATAGATGGGAAAAGGCATAGCGAGACAAACGGGTGCAAGCGCTTGACCCGTCTATAGTTCTGTCTGTCGTGCTTCACCGTGGTCACAATGCATTACCACCTGGTATAATTTCTACTAATCTTTATGGTAAAACGACCATGTGATGATGACGCTATGAACACAGTGGTATGTCGACGACTGTGTGACGGCGAAAGGTTTGCGAGTCTGCTGTCAGGGTTATAATAAGGGCTATAGAACGACTCCGTTGGCATCACAATTACGGCATGACAAAAAATGACAACTACGATGATGATATGAAAATGGCGTGCGGAAAATAGGATGAATGCAATGTGTGATGATGAATGGATGAAAATGAGATGACAACCATGTGATGACAATGGGGTGACGAGAAGTGCCTGAGGGCATTGAATTGACGACCACAGTAGTATGAAGCCTGCATAACGATGATAGCGTTACGACGACATGAAGAGTGGCTGCAGTGCCATGATCCAATCACCATCATGGTATCACGACGGCAGTGTGACAACGAATGGATGAAGGCTGTATGATGACGATAACGTGAAATTTATGGCATGACGAGAAACAGAGGAGTAAGCTGCAATGACGGTCATGCAACGAACATGACTGCATCAGAACCACAAGCCCGTACCTAGTGGTTCATGCTATTAAACAACTTGGGCTATTGGGGGACCCGACTATATTGTGGCGAGACTGAGACGAAGGAGCTGAAATGACGATGGTGGAGCGACCACGACATCGCCACAGCTAGGACCGCATACCAAGTGGCGCCAGCAAGAAGTCAACTTGCACCACTGGGTCGCCTTAAGAGGCTATGTAGATAGATAGATAGATAGATAGATAGATAGATAGATAGATAGATAGATAGATAGATAGATAGATAGATAGATAGATAGATAGATAGATAGATAGATAGATAGATAGATAGATAGATAGATAGATAGATAGATAGATAGATAGATAGATAGATAGATAGATATTGGTATAAAGGCATTGGATTTACGATGGCCATATTGGGACGCCAAGATCCTCGAGCTGTGTTTTTACTTTGGCAGAGGGCACATCTGCTGGTCGTACCAGCCGCGCACAAAAAAGAAAATTTTAGCATATAATTCGGCTCACTCAAAATTGGTCAAGAGGTTGATGGCAAAAAATTGCCTGCGTGGTGCTCTCGAAAAGTCTTGCCACCATAAAATTGAGGTTAGTTTGCGGATGCAGGTGCTCCGGTTGCAGAACGTCGCTTTTCCAAAAGATATCGGGACGGCTGTGGCGGAATGCCTCCTGAAAGAAATAAGTGAAGGTGGACGCCCTGGCGTGGTAGCCGAAAAAAGCTGCAAGAAGCTGAAGCGTACAGCGATACCGTACGTCCACCAGCTATCGCACCGGCTGAGAAAGGTTGGAGAGATGTGCGGAGTGGACGTGATGTTCACTGCCCCCGAAAAGCTGGTGCGCATGTGCAAAGCCGTAAACGAAAAGAAAGAAAAAACCGGTCTGCGCCATAAAACATGAATGAAAGTTTGTACTCTGCATTGTTGGGGTCGTATACCGCATACCTCTCTCTTGCGGTAGATGCTACGTGGGGCTGTCTGGCCGCTGCCTAAATGAACGGCTACGAGAGCACCGAACGCTGGTAGATTCATTAGAGGGGGTGGCCATTTGGCGAAACATTGCCAGCGGTGCGGGTGCGTGCCTGCGTTTGATTCCACGTGTGTGCTTGGTAAGGGAGGCACAAGGTGGGGGCGCGACATTTGTGAGGCATATCACATTGACAGGGAAGGTGATAACTGTGTCAGCAAGACATCACTTGTCTTGTCCAAAAAAGAAAAAAAATGTACTTACTGAATAGTATGCCACATTTTGATTAGACTGTGCTTGCACTGTTTTAACCCTGTGTGCGCATGCACCACCGAAATGTATATATGCACCTTCTCTCGAAGTAAAACCTCAATTGTTTAGCGCTCGTCCTGTCGTCTTCTCTGTCTGTGTCCCTGTTGTTTGCGCTAGTCTTTCGATCAATGACAACACACCAACTAGCCCAGCTTTCTCCATTGATCGCCAAGATGACAACGATCGGATGAAGATGCTGGAGGCACTGCAATAGGATGACGACGACGGTACGACGAAAATCGTATGACGGCTATGATATGCCAACAACTGCGTTACCAAGAGAGTGTAACGCCAATCAAATGACAATGATAAAATGAAGGCAGTGGTGTTACGACAACGGCGTGAGTACCGCATGGTGAGAATAGTATGAGTACAGCAGAGGGACAATGACGGCGAGACATGCATGACATGGCAACCGAATAGGAAAGCTGTGAAAGAAGGCGACGAATGGACGGCATATGAAGGGCTGCGATGGTGTGAAGACAAAAGTGTGTCTTGACATGAGCAGCGCGTGCAAAAAGTTTCATCGGTACTGACGTCCGCGCATGCATAGATCCTTTGGCACCTTGATCTGTCTCGCTTTGCATTATATCCAGTAGTGGTCAGCGCTATACAAGGGACTGAATGGTGCAAGGCAGCAGGCAGCAGGTAGTACTTGTTGCGGGAGAACTATCTGGCTTTCAAACAAATCCGGTAGTGGTAGGCACTAAACCTATGAAAGCAATCAGGAAAAAGAGCAGCCAGCAGGCAGCAGAGGATAAACGGCACGCGCTCAGTTGCACATACCGAGTTCACCAAATCCTATAAGTGGAAGACAGCACCAGCCAGCACTCGAAAAGTGGAGAAAGAGGCAAAGAAATATTCGCTTTAAAAGAAGAGAAGAGGTCGATGGGGTGGGGTCGTTGCAGGCATAAGTAATAACTGTGCCATAACAGACAGAGGTCCATGTGGAGAGAGAAAAAAATCAAGAAGACGGGCATCATGCTAAAGGGCAAAATATGCATATAAAACATGATTAGACCAAAGGAGGCTGAGTGAATATTTGTCATCGCCGAGTTTCAAAGAGAATGCCAAAGAGCTCAACATCGTCGTCGTCGCTCGGAAGATGATCGATCATCAGGGTAGCCCTAGGGAGCGCTTTCGCATTCTAGCCATCACTCCTCAACCTCGCAGCAAACTGAGACATTTCTTTAGAGGCTCAATAGAATGTTTCCAAGCTATCCGACCTTGGAAACTTTGATGCAAAAGACATCGCGCTTCACCGCGCGTGGTCCCATCGAAATGGAAAGGACTAATAGTTTCCTATTCACAAACGGAAAATATCTGCTTTCTTTCGGGGCCACTGGCGCCACCGTTCCCCAGATACAGCGAGACGGTAAAGCTGCTATACTCACGGAGAACTTTCTGCGGCCATGAAGGGAAAGCTGCGGTTGGATGTCTGCTGCGCATCTGTTACCGGGCTAAGTAGTAGTCTGGCAGCGTATAACAGTGCTTCTGGCTGCTCGGAACAAACGTTGAATCGACGAAACTTTCACGTGCGATGGTTTTGATTTTGCCAAGACGCTGAAAAGAAAAAGCCGCAATATAAGTGCACCTTTAGACTCAGTGATGTTTTCTGTCTTATTCAACTGTTTCTAATAAGGAATATGTTTCGTCTTCCCCAGCCTAAAGTAACCTGGAAAAAACACGGGACTTTTTTTTTTTTTCAGAAGCACTCTCACTTGTGCACAATTTGCCTCCGTCGCTTTCTCTTCATGGCCACAGAAAGTTGTCCGCGAGTATAGAAGAGGTCAAGTCATCCGCAGTCGAGTGTGTAAGCAAGTTTCTCGGAGCAAGCGAACGGGTGAATAAAAAATGGCAGCGGACCTTCCCTCAGGATGACTGTGTAGGGTAATGCAAACACCATTGGCGTGACGTAGCGGCATACCTTATTCTTAAAGCGATGTTCATTTAATGTGTGTAGTGATTTTCTCAGATATTCCTTGCTTCAGCTATATGCTACATACTCGGATATCGCCCTCGTTCAGTATGGCACCCGTTTGCCAACCTCGCCCATGAGCATGGCGGGATGACGACAGTATGACGCCTACGCAGTGAAGATGAAATAGCGAAGGCCTAATGACATCGATGGCATGACGTAGCTGCCATTATCCTCGTGCGTGAACGCATATGCAGGAATTCTGTATATACGTTCAGTTTTCTATTGCATCATCATCATCATCATCATCATAATTTATTGACCCTTAAAGGCCCCTGTTGGGGTATTACAAAAGGTGGGAGCATACATAAGAAAAAGAAAGGTACAAACAGTCATGACTGAAGTAAGAAACCATGTGGCATATCGGCCTCAAAGAACTGACTTTCTTGCCATGACGTATGCCGTGGCGCAAAACTATAGAAAATACAATAAAAAGAAGTACCCCATGCGACCATAGAGAAAGTATTGTGAGACTTGCTTCACCTCCACACTTAGTAACGAGCGCGCTTACGTATCAGCCTTATCTCGAAGATGACCACAACATTTTTTGACTGGAAATAAAGCGATGATTTTGCTAGACACCTGAGCAGACGGATCGTCGGCATTACAGATGTGATGTCTGGCCGAGATAACTGCTTCCGCGAAGCCTCCGTTGTTTTTTTTGTTTTTTTTATTTTTCTTCCCATTAGTGCACCACTGCGGCCGCGGGCTTGCGTACAGTCGGTGTAATTTTTCGTGGGTATCCTGTGGAACCATCATAATGTATTAAGGGGAAGCTTTACCTGGGGCCTATCTCTGATGTCGGCTGCTCAAATACATGCAAAACATATTAAATGCTTTCTTTTGAGAAAACCGCTCCACCGAGTTGAATGTGAATTGATGCATACCAGAGAGAAAGTTAAATAAGAGTGATTGCAGCAATAATAATTTTGCTTTAGGCCATGCCATTTTGAGAAGGATTGTCGGAAGTCATTAAATCTAAAAAAGTTGCAGCATGAAATTTACATATACGTAACTTAGCATCAAAAACTCATATCCCATCTCTAAAAACTGCGTCCATTGGTGTATGTATACCGGACAAATTATCCTTATGAATTCACGACCTCTATGACATTGTTACAATGCTTGTAATGGGTTTGCCAACGCCATAATCAGAAGTTATTGGTGTATTTCCGGGTGACGTATGATATATCATTTTTCGTTCGTATTAGAAGAAATGTTAGGGGCAGCTTACTCAATAGCGATATTATTTTGCTTGCTGAGGTACAGAGTTGTACATTTCAAGTATTGCTTCTTGAAATTTCGCAATTTTTGAGAATTTATGTAAAAAAGGTGCAAGCTATGTAGAAGACGTGTTTGCTGAAATCACATTTTAGTTGTTTCATTTAACTTAAACACAACTGATTATTTGTGTGCGGTGGTTGTCACAAGAAAAGATTGCTAATTTCTTATGTAGAAGCTAAACCTTCCTCTGAAGTTCGATTCAGAATAATATTGTTACGGTGATGTTACAAGTATATAAAGACTGTATTTACAATATATATACAGGATGAGTCAGCATAGACAAGATGGCGAACCGCCAACAACCTGCAGCAGGCACCGTCTCGCGATCTTCTTCCTCTCTTCGTTCATCCTTTGGTAGCAGGACGCCCGGGTGGTGAAGCACCGTCTCAGCACATGGTAGGCGAAAAACTTCGAGCGAAGTATGGCTTCAGCCGTGAAACGCGCCCGGCGTCAACAGGTGGCGGACGTGAGGATGGATCAAACTGTAAAGGCGCGATCTCGTACTTCACGTCGTTATCTTGACGTAGGACTTCATAAGGCCTTGTGTAGCGAGAGAGAAGCTTCTTGGAGAGGCCGACCCGACCACATGGTGACCAATGCAGCACCCAAGCACCTGGCGCGAAATGAACAACGCGACGCCACCAGTCGTAACGCTCTTTCTGCAGATGCTGCGAGGCTAATAAGCGAGATTCGGCGATTTGATGCGCCATGTGAGCGCTATCGATGACTTCGCGAGCGTACTCAGTGGCAACCCGGGGCATAGAAGGTAAGATGGTGTCAAATGGCAATGTGGGGTCGCGACCATACAAAGGATAAAAGGGTGAATATCCTGCGGTGTCATGTCGGGATAAGTTATACACGAATGTCACGTAGGCCAGCGTGGCGTCCCAGTCGTGGTGATCGTTGGAAACGTACATTGACAGCATCTCTGTGAGTGTTCGGTTGAGACGTTCCGTAAGACCGTTCATTTCTGCGTGGTAGGTGGTGTATAGCTTGTGCTCAGTGACGCATGAGCGGAGGAGGTTGTCCACAACTCGAAACAAGAACGAACGGCGGCGTTCTGTCAGTAACTGTCGAGGTGCACCGTGCTGGAGAATGACGTCGTGAAGGAGAAATTTGGCGACGTCTGTAGGGCAATTAGTAGGCAACGTCTTTGTTATCGCGTAGCGTGTCGCGTAATCAGTAGCGACGGCGATCCACTTATTCCACCTAGTCGTCCTCGGAAAAGGGCAAGCAGGTGAATGCCTACACGACAGAACGGTTCAGAGGTAACTTCACTTGGATGGAGCCGTCCGACAGGTTGCAGCGGAGGTTTCCGCCGCCACTGACACAATTCTCAAGTTGCGACATAACGACGCACAAAGCGGTAGAGACCCGGCCAGAAGGACTGGCGTCATACATGGTCGTATATACGCAAAACTCTAAGGTGTCCCGCCGTCGGTGCATCGTGAAGTGCTTCGAGAACGACGGATCGCAGATTACGAGGAAGGACATGGAGGAACTCGGGGCTGTCAGGGTTGATATTGCGGAGGTAGAGGATGCCGTCATGCAGCACGAATATGCGGCACGTGCGGTCGGTGCTGCAGATTGCACTCCAGCAATGATGGCCTGTAAGTATGCGTCGCGTTGTTGTTCAGTGCGCATGTCGGTCATGCGCACGGCCAAAGCCATCCGCAGGTCTCGGGATCATGCGCAACAGGATCAGGGGGATTCACGGGGTGACGCGAGAGGCAGTCAGCGTCCTTGTGCAGACGTCCACCAGACTTATAGTTAACAACAAATGAATGTTCCTGGAGCCGCAAAGCCCAGCGACCAAGCCGTCCTGTGGTGTCCCGGAGGGAAGACAGCCAGTAGAGGGCGCGGTAGTCTGTAACTACCGAAAGCCTGCGGCCATACAAATATGACCAGAACTTGGCGGCACCCCAACTAAGGCCAAGCACTCCCACTCGGTCATGGAGTAATTTCTCTCGGCAGGTGACGGCAGGCGGCTGGCGTAAGCTATCACGCACTCGGTGCCATTCTGCTGTTGGGCGAGAACAGCGCCGATGCTGTGGCCGCTTGTGTCAGTGTAGACTTCGGTCGGTGCAGATGGATCAAAGTGGGCAAGTATGGGAGAGGTGGTCAGAAACCCGATGAGAGCGACAAACGCGTGAGCCCACTCCGGGCCCCATGAGAATTGCGTGTTCTTCTTAGAAGTTCTGTCATAGGCCGAGCACCGTCGGTGAAGTTTTTGACGAAACGGCGAAAGTAAGAACACAGGCCGACGAAATAGCGGCCGTCAGAAGGAGAAAGTGGTACAGGGAAACTACGTACGGCGCGAACGTTTTTTGGATCTAGTTGGACACCGGATGCGTCAACGAGGTGTCCCAACACTGTAATCTGACGGCCCCCGAATGGACGCTTCGTGGAGTTCAGTTGAAGGCCGGCTTTTCGGAAGACCGCAAGAATTGCAGCGACTCGGGCAAGGTGGCTGCCGAACGTGGGAGAAAAAACAATAGCGTCGTCAAAGTAACAAAGGCAGGTGGTCCATTTGTAGCCTCGCAGAAGACAGTCCATCCTACGTTCAAATGTCGTAGGAGCATTGTTTGGGCCAAAGGGCATGACTTTGAACTGATATAAGCCATCCGGCATGATGAAGGCGGTCTTCTCGCGGTCCACTTCATCAACTGAAATCTGCCATTAGCCGCCCAAGATCGCCCATACTTGCCCAAGATCGATACACGAGAAGCATTTAGCTTCGTGCAAGCAGTCCAAGGCACCATCGATGCGTGGTGATGGGTAGACGTCATTGCGCGTGGTCTTGTTTAAGTGGCGATAATCAACGCGAAAACGCCATGCACGGTCTTTCCTTTTCACAAGGACTAGAGGCGAAGCCCGAGCGCTGGCTGATGGCTCGATGACCCCTTTGCGGAGCATTTTGTCCACTTCTGATTGGATGACTCGATGTTCAGCATGCGATGCCCGATAGGGACGCCGACGAATAAGATTCGTGTCTGCAGTGTTTTCACGGCGGTGAACGACAGATGTTTGGCCTAAAGGTCTGTCGCCGAAATCAAAGATGTCACTGTACGATTCAAGCAGGAGACGTATGGCTTTGGCCTGTGCAGAGGTGAGGTCAGGTGCAATCATTTTCGCGAAGTCATCTGCTAAGACACAAGAGCTGTGAGCTGCAATTGGCGCTAATATGCCAATCTCGGCATTCAGACTATCAAAGTGAAATTCGGAACCACTAGAAACGCTGGCCAAGAACATGCCGGACAGAATCACTTGAGGGCGCAGGCTGAAATTTAGAAGCGGTAGAACGACGTCGTTGTTAGTAACCGTGACCAACCTATGCGGAACAGCAACGTTCCGGTTCAAAAGCACGTCGATTGTGGGACGAAGCACATATTCACCGTCAGGAACCTGTGGCTGCGCGGTGAAAGTGACGTAATTAACTGCCTCGGGTGACAGACGCGCATCGTGAAGCGAGCACAAGTGCGGTGGGGCGGTGCTCGGGGCATCGGCGAGTTGAGGCCGTTCCAACTGAAGAACGCCGGTCGCGCAGTCGATGAGGGCAGAATGAGTGGATAAAGATTCCCATCCAAGGATAACGTCGTGAGGGCAGTTGTCGATCACAGCAAAGATACCTGAAGTATGGTGGCCGGCTATAATTAAACGCGCAATACACATTCCAAGAAGAACGAGCACGGCGCCATCAGCCATACAAAGCACTCGGGCAGCTGCTACTGTGAGGACCTTCTTTAAGGGTCTACGTAGACTAGCACTCAAAACAGAAACATGGGCTCCAGTGTCGACGAGTGCTTGGACTGGTACGCCGTCTATTTTAAAGTCTATATCACTTCTCCTTGTGGGCAGAGCCAGAGGATTTGCTGCGGTAGTAGGCAATGGAGCACCACCTCCGAAGGCTGCGTTTGTTTTCCGCAAGGGTGCGGCTAAACACCACGGGGGACGAAAGGCGACGTGGCTGCGGCGAACGGGAAGATGGGCGACGTGTTTGCGGTCAAAGAGATTGGTGTCCCCGCGGCGATGGTGAGCGGCTGTACCCCGTGTTCCTAGCAGAGTTGTCGGCGCTGTTAGACTCGGCGGTGGGCGAAACATTGAGGGTATTTCCATCAAAACGGCTAAGATTGGTCGGCATGCGAGGTGATGAGGGCCACGAATTGCAACAGTATCGGGCGACATGACCAGTGCGGCGACAGGTGAAATATATATGCTGGTCGTCCGCAGTTCTCCACTCAGTTCGGTCGTGATAACGCTGAGATAAGCGTCGGGGTAGAGCGAAAATAGAAGAAGAGCGTTCGTAAGCTCTGGGATTGGCGACAGCACAGACATTATGTAATCCAATGTTTTCAAGTTCCTGGTGAACGATGACTTGTACGAGGGGAACCGAAAATGTGGTAGCATCAGCGCTACGCGAATAGAAGTCTGGGGGCACTATAGCATCCAGGTCACGTCGAACGATTCGCACCACGTCCTCTGATGACGACGCCTGCTCCTGTGCGGGTTGATCTTCACACGTCGACATTGCGGCAGTATTAGGAAGTCTGGCGCATTGTTGCAAGACGCGTCGGCTTTTTGCCTGCTCGAACTGTCGGCACTTTAATGATGGCATCGACTGTAGAAGAGCTTTTGCACATGGGCAGATTAAAGGTGTCGTCAGCAATCCCCTTGAGCGTGTGCCCGACTTTTAAGCTTCTGTCATGTCGCGATCGGCTTTACGACAATGTGCCAGCACGTCCTTGATGTACGAGACATATGACTCCGTGGAGGATTAGGCACGGGAGGCCAGTTCCTGTTTTGCGGCAGATTTACGGCCTGCTGGTGTGTCAAACAACTCTGTTAACTTCTGTTTGCATTGGTCCCAGCTGGTGAGCTCCTCTTCGTGGTTTTCGTACCACACCTTTGCCGTGCTTCGAAGGTAGAACAACAGGTTGGCTAGCCTAAGCGTACGGTCCCATCTGTTGTTTCCACTCACGCGTTCGTACATAGCCACCCACTCTTCAACGTCGGCGCGATCGGTCCCGCAGAAAGTTCCAGGATCCTTGGGTTGCGCAACCACAACCGAAGGCGACAGCGACGTAGATGGCGACGGTGACCTTGGAGACGGCCACGACGTTGATCCCGCTTGCTCACCGTCCTTCATGGTGCAGTAGGTGATGCGGCGTCCACTGCGGAACTCCGTTTCCAGCCGCGGTACCCCGCACCTCCCACCAATATGTTATGGGGACGTTAGAAGTATATAAAGACTGTATTTACACTACATATACCAGATGACCAAGCATAGACAAGGTGGATGACCGCCCACAACCCGCAGCAGCCAGCGTATCGCGGTCTTCTTCGTTCATCCTTCCGTAACAATATTGTTACAGTAATTCCAAAGAGTCTACAGCAGGCTAGCCTTGAAGCGTTGCCTCTTTCAGTCCCAAGTTGGTGCTCATCTCCTTCAGCGTTGTGCAGAGCAGCATAACATACTCCCGCCGTGCGTGGAAGCGCTGTTCCGGTGCCTCTTAGGCAGAAAAGGGCTAGTAGCATTTTAGTCGGCTAATCTGAACGACGTCATAGGAAGTCTGGATGGAGTAAATAGTAGGTGCGACCAAGGAGATCTCGTAGGTTATGCTGGTCTCTTGACGGTGCACCCATGAGGACCAGAGTAGTGACATTAGTATTTCAGAGTGCCGGCGCGGCGGGTGAGAGATCACGGGAGGATTAAATCCCCGGCAACATAGTCGGCGTTCCGGTGATTACTGTCCCGAATGCTTTTTGTCTGTACAAAGGCAAGCACAAAGACAATAGTGAACAACTTGGCATGCTTCTTTGGCTCGGGCGACGGCACCTCGGGTAAACTCAGACACGTACTCTTAGGGGGCAGGCAGTATTGTCTCACAAGGCAATATTCGATTTCGGCCGTACAACAAATAAAGTTGCGAGTAACCTGCAGTGTCTTGGCGTGATGAACTGTATGCGAATGTAACAAAGGAGAGAGCAGTATCCCAGTCGCTATGGTCATCAGAAACAATAAAGGATATCATGGCTGGTATTGACCAATTAAGCCATTCTTCCACGGATGGTATGCAGTACTAAGTTTTTGTTTGGTTAAACAAGTCCCCCACAACTGCAGAAAGCAAGGAACGACCCCGGTTGGTAAGAAGTTGCCTAGGAGCCTCGTGGTGAAGAATGGTGCTGTACAACAGGAATAATTCCTTCCAACAAACGTTGTTGGAAGGAATCTGGATATCAGGAGCCGAGTTGTATGATCAGTTGCTACCTCAATCCACTTCTCTGCGGCATGCGTAAGGAAAGCTCTCAGGAGGTTTACAACAACACAATAGAAGGGTTTGGCAGAAGCGTCAAGAGGTTGGAGTCGACAAGCAGCGAGCGCAGCCGCATTCTTCTGGCGCTGAATTAATTCACTAGTAAAATTGCGCCAGACAGATAGGTACAGACCAGGCCAAAAGAATCGTCGCTGGACAGGGTCGTACGTACGATATACCCCGAGGTGACCTAGATTTGGCAAATCGTGTAGCTGGGAGCGAAATATGGTATTAAAATTCTGAGGAATCAGAAATAGAGGCTCAGATACACAGGACGCATGCTGCACCAATATAAAATTTCGTCCTTGAGTAGTAGCATGCGAAGAAAGGGATCACTTGATCCACATGTGAGCTTGAACAAGATGCTATTTATGGTTGGATCTTGGCGCTGTACGCTAGTGAGGTCAGCGAAAGCAGATAGCATCGGTCGCAGGAACATCAGGAACATCTACTGGGTGGCAGGACAAGCAGTCGGTTTCTTGGTGTAAACGGCCGGACATGTAGGCAACTGTGTACAAGATTTTCTATAGGTGTAACGCCCAGCGTCCTAAGTGAAGGCTACGGTCTTTAAGGGACGCAAGCGCATCGCGGTCTTTGGTGACTACAAAGGGCCGACCATGTAGGTAAAGGCAAAATTCAGTAATAGAATAATTCCGCTCAGCTGGGGAAACTAGACAGTTGGTTGGTCTAGGCAATGACGTGGTCGAAGCCTCGAGGACGTTGGCAAAAAAAGGCATTAATTCCATGATCATTGGGTACCAGTTCGGTTTTCTTTTGGAGCAGAAGGGTCGAAGTGCACAGGTAAGGGTGGAGATCTCAGGATAGAGATAAGCTTCGAGAAGGGGGCTACTTGTTCAGGTCTCGAAGAAAATGAAACTTCTGTCTTCAGAAGAGCAGTAAGGGGACGGGAAACTTTCTCAAACTTGTGCACGAAGCGGCAGATATACGAGGTCAGGCCCATGAAGCCCTGGACACTTTTAGTGCATCTTGGCACGGAAAACTTCTGTGCTGCACGAATATCGCCTGGGTCTGGGCACACACCAGGTGAATCAACAAGATGACCGAGTACAGTAACTTGGCCGCGTCCGATGAGACATTTAAACAAATTAAGTTGAAGGCTACCATTGCTAAGGCAGAAAGAACGAGCGAGATGTGCTCCGGGTGCCTGGGAAATGTAGGAGCAGAATGATGATGTCATCTTAGTAACAAGTACACATGGGCCACCTAAGACCATGCAGGTGTCTGTCCACCATGCGTTTTAGAATAAATGGAGCATTACATAAGACGAAAGGCATGACTTTGAACTGGTGTAACCAATCCGGTATTATAAAATTGGTGTTCTCGCAAGACATGTCGTCGACGGTGGTCTCCCAGTAGCCGGAACGAAGGTCGATGGAAGGAAAGCCCTTCGCAACGTGGAGGCAGTCGAGGGCGTCATCAGAGCGTACTAGAGGATAAAGGTCTTTCTTGCTGATCTTTTTGAGGGGCCGGTATTCCGCATAGAGGCGCTACGTAGCGTCCTTTTTTTAACAAGAACGACTGGGCACGCCGAAGGACTGGACGTCGTTTCAACGATTCCTCTAGACAGCATCTTCTCGACTTCCGTTTGAATGACTTGTCGTTCCGGCAAGGACACACAGTATGGTTGCCGTTGAATAGGGTGTGCGTCTCTGGTGTCATTAGGTTGTGTGGGGAGAGAGGTCTGGCGTAAAGGGCAACCCAGGGAAAAAATGTATCTGAACTAGGAGAGCAAGTCGCATCACTGCTCGGCGTGGTGAGGCGGAAATTCCGGAGAAATCATGTTTGTTAGCTGAGGAAAGCCAGTCTGCAAAGAGGGTGGAGTCAACGGGAGACGACGTAATAGCAGCAGTCAAGGCTGAAATTAAGCAAACTTTTTAGAGGAGGAAAGCTTACCTAAGGGGATCCCTTGCGGTAGGACGTGGTCGCCAATGCCGCAGTCGGCGAGACGAACGCTGGTAACTTTTTGGGGATATTGACAACGGTGTGCAAAAGAGCCACGTGATGGGCAAGGAGGAAGCCGCGAGAGGAAACACAACACAGTCACCATCAGGCACAGTGGAGCTGGAAAAACAGGATGTAGGTTACGGCTTCTGGGTAGTATCGAATGTGCTAGGCGCAGTGCAATATGCTGGGAACTCCTTCAGGAGGGATTGGACAAGGTAAACCAAGCTTAAGAAGTCCGGAGGAGCAGTCGATAAGGGTAGAGTTAGCGGATAGGAAATCAAGGCCTAGAATAACGTCATGGGGACGCTCTCGAACAACAGTAAAGAAAACGAATGTTTGGCGGCCACCGACAGCAACGGATGCGGCACACATTCCTATTGTGACCAGTGTTCCTCCATTAGTGACTCGCCCAAGAGAGGACGCCGCTCGTGTGAGGACTTTAATGAGCCGTCTACAAAGCTGGTCACTCATCACTAAGCTGTGCGTGTTTGTATCAAGCAGAGCAGTAACAGAGACACCGCCTACGTCATATTACGTAAATTGCTTTCCGTCCGTAAGATCAGTAGAGCAATTGCAGTCCCGGTCGTTCTAGCAGCGTCACCTCTCGGAGCTGCACCCACCAGTTTCCCATAGAGTGCAGGTAATGGGAGAAGGTTGTTAGAGGCCAGCCTACGTCCGCTTAGGAGCGTCGTGCAGAGTAGTACCCTGCACCTTCCCGAAATATGTTGCGGAGTGAAGACGAAAGATGCGAAATGTGTTTACGATATCTACAGTAATTTGCAGGAGCTGCCAAACAGAAGTCTAGAGTAGGCTTGTCACTGAAGCGTCTTTTTCAGCGGCAAGCCCATGCTCATCTTCCCCCGCTTTGGGCAAAGCAGTGTAACAATATATTTGTTGGTAGGATATGTTTCTAAGGAAGCTTGGCATGGAAGAGAGTAAAGAAAGGGAGAAGGCAGGGGTGTTAATCAGAAGGGCCTCTGGCTGCATAAAAATCAATATATACTTCCTTCTGGAATTCCACTAAGGTAAGAATAAATAGCTTAGTAGATGCTACTGCTGTGTGCGCCCAAAACATTCAAAGATGTATGATACAAGGTCTTTAAAGAGGTCCTGCTCTGCTCTAATTATTCTTAATGTACGACGGAAATATTATGAAGCGAAGCAACTGGTAAATTATTTCGCTATGCTGGTGTATTCGGCATCCACTGCTTGTACCGCTATCGAATCAGTGCGTCATTTAGACTTAGAATTACTCAGCAATGAAGGTATCCGTTAAAAATTTCTTCTTTGAAAAACAAAGGAACATAGCTATAAAAAGAGGAAAGGAGAAAGGTGTAGCGTGCTAACCGCAAGTTTATATTCCGAAGATTTTTGAATTCTTACAAATCCTTCTATTCGCATTGGTTTAACTGCGACTTCAGCAAGTTAGCTAGCGCTTTCTAAGCGCGACACCACAGTGTAATGACAATAACTATTCAGCGTTCATCTGTTCAGCGATGATTGAGTTATCTAGAGAGAAATAAAATATGGCAAAAATTTTGGAGTCCTCTCTGACCTTGGCGCCGTCACTAAGTGGTGTAACGGATGGCATACGGAAATGAACTTTAACCAACATAAATTTATACACATTTCACGGATTGATTGAACCCTATTTTTTATTCCTACATGATCCACGCCGCTATTAAGGCATAAGTGCACGGTCCAAACATCAACATTGTTGCGGTACACCCCATCCGCAGGAACGCAGGAAGTGAATTCCAAGCAGCAATTGTTCTTAAAGAAAAACATTCAATGTCATCAAACGTGGAAATCTAGGGCCTAACTTTAAGTGGATGGTCTGTAAGCCAAGAAACATAAAGCGGGGCCTTCTGATGAGCATACTTCCGTATGATTATGGAAGGTGAAATAAAACAGCTCAAGTCGTAACTGCTCCGTCGTTGAAACAAGGGACGACATTAAGTTCTTTTTTCATTGCTGTCACGCTTACAAAGCGGCTCTATCTCCACAGGACTCACCTTGCCGCAACGAATTGCACTTTTCTAATGCATCTATATGCCCACCACAAAAAAGATCCAACACAGGGTATGCATACTTCAAAACTAGTAAAACATCCCTGTGTCCAAAAACCAGGTGCAACAAGCTGTAGCGGGTAAATTGAGGTTAGAAGAGGAAGACATTCGCCTAGCGATTGCGGAACCTCGCCTGGCGCTCAATATCTTCGGTTATGTTGTGTCTGAATAAACCTTCTCTTAAGAGAGAGTAACCCGTAACAGAGTGGTGGAGGTGAGGGGTACGCGACATCGACGTACTACGGAGTCACAATCGCTTGAACTTCGCCGACGCAGCTCTCTTGCCGGTCTGTCGCTGATTACATTCATCGTGCACCAGCACGCAGGACCAGACCCAGCTCCAGTTGCAACCGCGCAAAGATCAACGCCAGCTGCACCCACACCATTACATGGAACCATGCTCGTTCGGGGGAAGAGGAGTTAAAGGCGTGGGCAAGTTGCTTGCGCACTACGATCGAGTGAACCGATGTGCTAGAACCACTTGAACACGGTCCCGAAGCTTAACAACGTCGTCTTACTTTTGAGAAAAATCGCGCTGATGTGGTTCGAAAATTACGAATAGCCCTTAACAACATGGAAATGCTTTGTTGAGGAAATAGGAAAATGTTTTGGCGGCACTTACGAGAAAAAAAAACTTGCGGAGAAAACACTTGCTCAAAGAGCTCAAGCCCCTGGAGACACCTTCACTACCTATATGGAGGAAGTACTGAAGCTGTGGAACATCATAAACTCGCGGCTCTTCGGGAAAGACCGAGTGGGACATCTACTGAAAGGCATCGCAGATGACATCTACAATTTCCTGACAGAGGCATATCCACCATATTATTAACAAAGCTAACAGTTCCCTTGGTTTTATTAGGCGGAATTTCCGCCTCGCTCCCGTTCCGCTGAAACTACTATATAAAACACTCGTGCGTTCTAAACTCGAGTTCGCTTCATCGATATGGGACCCGTACACTAGCTCGTTAACACAGTCCATAGAATCGGTTCAGAACCGCTCAGTTAGGTTATCCTCTCTAACTACTATCGCTTAGCTTGAGTTTCTCGCATGAAGCAAATGCTTGAACTACCTCTCCTTTCTACTAGACGTCGAATTTCCCCCTTATGACTGTTTCACAAAACATACTACACTAATAATGAGCTAAAAATGACACTTTTCTCGCCACCGAGCCATTTGTCATCCCGTATTGATCATTGAATGAAGGTTGGGGTGCCTCAGTGTAAAAGCAATGTATACCTCGAAGCCTTCACCCAAAAACAAGTCAAGACTGGAATCACCTTCCCGCGTCCATCGTCACTATCACAGACCATGATGCGTTCAAGTCGGCTATCTGTGACCATGTGCTGCCTCATTAGCTATTTTTTTTCTTTTTCTATTGCCACTCCTCTCTGTAATGCATGTACGGCCTTGAAAGTAAATAAATGAAATGAAATGAAATGTAGATAAGACCTCACCTCCGTCTCAGATGTCTTGCGTCCCTGCCGTACATTTTAGACGTTCACGACAAGTCGTATTGCTGCCTAATTTAGACGCCTGGCAAATGTGACAACTGTCGCCAGCGTCGACACCACTCCATCCACCGACCTTGCATACACTATCCGAGAGATAGTGCGCGAAGAACAACGGCGACACAATGAAATGATGTGTAACACAGTTCGAGAACCGGCTCCATACCCATTAGGTGGCTCAGCACCCGCAGCACTATCCGCTAGTTTTCCACCGTCTGTGTGCGTCACTGACATCATTGTGGCTGGAACTACGTGGCTACATCCGGAGACGTTACCGTCAGAACAGCGCTATGGGCAAAGCTTTCACCCGAGACGTGGTGCACAGAGGCGGAGGGCTCCTATGCAGCGTTCTGAGGTCTGGTACCCTGTTCGACAACCTTTCGCGGTTGAGCGCTTTAACCGGCATTTCGTTGAGCGTCGCCTTCCAGTGTGCTACAACTATGGTATCCAGAGCCATATTGCGAGGTACTGTAACCTGGCCTCACAAAGCCGCCAGCCGCCGAAGTATAACGGATCAACAATATCTAGCTAGCAACAGTAATGCGTTTTCTGCGCATACACATATTCCGATTGCAATACCAAGTATCCGGCGTCTAGTGCCATGCCCGCTTATGGGTCCAGTTTGGCGCATTGGATGCTGGGGCGCTGGGCAGGCGCTGCATACTAGGAAGTGCTGGGTACCGGTGTGAAAAGCAGCTCCAGAGCAAGAAATACGTGGTTCCTGACCACCGCATGCATCTTTTGAATGTAGAAAGCAACAGAGCGTGTTTTAGTGCAATAAAAATCAGAAAAAGAGATACAACAAAAATGTTACCACCAGGAATTGGTCGTCCGACCAGTACTTTGTTTGTTTGCTTTTAAATATATCGATACCATGCACTGAAGCGTTTTCTTTTTCATAGCTTTTCTAACAGACAAAGAACATGAACACCTACATGAACACCTGTTTTTGCTGCAGCTGTTTCTGCCACACCTGCAATCGCTTAACTCATCTTCGCTGTCAAGCAGCGAACTTGTGCATGCAAAAGCATCACAAATGTGGATCCACGCTGGTTTCTCGTTCTTTAGAGCTAGGACAGTCAATTCGTGATCTCCAAATTGCATACAAATCTAGTAATATCAGGGTTTAAACACTGCAGTTATTCTTGTCGACTTACACTGTCAGAAACTTTACATTTTCCTAATTTAACTGTATCTGTTCATCAAACAAAATTCACATCTTGTGCCAAATCTGTGCTGCTATTGCGTAAAACAGAAAGGCGTGCTGCAACGACTCTGGATAGGGCAGAGTGAGTAGTCCGTTGTCCACGCCAAGAAAGAATCTTGTTATTTAGCCGCGGTTTCACAGGTAAAACTTCGACATCTAACTTAACAAAAAGTGCTTAATCGTTGTTTTTACAGGATATTTTGGAGGCGCTTCAACACGTCAGACTCCACCAGGCTTCCAACTCGATACCGATACAGTACTGGTCGGAATAGCATATCTATAATGTTCCAATAGAGGCTCTTTTTGATATTTTAGGTACTCTTGAGAAAAACAGTGTTCGAAGAAGCCAGTTGCCCACTCCACCTCCTTCTAGAGCTTTACGGCTCGCGTGAGACTCCATGCGCACCATCAATCCACTCACCCAAGTAGCCCCGCCTACTTGTTTGAAAAAATAGTGGAAAATGTGATTGGTTTGGTTTTTGAAAAAAAAGTAGGTGTAAACTTTGAGCTTAGCTTTATGTTTACCAGCACTAGGTCTACTTTTGCCTCAATTAAGAATAAATTACTGTGCGTCATGAGCTCACACCGTGACTCACAAATTTATAATGCGCAAAATCTATGTACTCCATTCACGTGTGCCAGCAAACGGGCATCCATCACCTGAGCTGCGTACCATATAGCTGGAAAGAACAGTGTTACACACAAAGGCTCTGTTCCTAAGTGGGACAGCTCTCCCGTGCCACTGTTGCACTTTTGCCGCGAGAGTGTCACTTCCGCTTGTAATTTGTCCATTCTACACACACCGAGGTAGCTCATTATTCCAGACACCCACTTCACATCTGTAAAGGTGGTAGGTTTTGTGTCCCATACACGTAGGCATGCACACGCGCACTTTTCACGATTTCCTCTAGCACCAGACACTGCAAAACTCCATGACACGCTGCACTCCCTGACGGACTTCTTGAGAAGCACTCATAAGCGGCTAGTCGGCATCATAGGCAACGACTTTCAGAGAAGTATCCGCGGAACTGAAGCCAGTTATGTCACCGTCGTTCGTGACTGTTCCGCAGAGAGGTTCCAAGCACAGAGCAAAAACAACTAGTGACATGGGACGTCCTTGTTAACGGGCCTGTTGAGCTCCGTTGTCGGAGTTGTTCGTCCGTTCATTACCAGTAGCGTTGACACTTGTCTGTAGCAGACACTTATATGTTTAAGAAGATGGTCCCCAGTGTTGCAGCATTTTATTAGGCTGAAGGAAAAATTATGTGCTACTCTGTCGAAAGCCTTGCTTCGATCCACTTGAAAAACCGCTACCATGGATTCATCAACGGAGGTGGCTTCGCACAGTATCCCCATAGCATGGACAGTATTGCTGATGCGACGTCCTTTATTGCCATATGATTGATGGTTCCCGATGAGGGTTCCGAGGGCAAAGACAAGCAGTCTGCCTATAATTTTGCAAGATTTTTATAATGGGTCGCTAAATATTGATTGGGCGGAAATTGCTCACTGTCGGCACTTGCCTCGATTGCTTCTTTGGCAGCGGGACAGAAAGACCTCGTCACATAGGTGGCGGCAGCAATCCTCGTTTCTACATGTCGTCGTACACGTCGCGTATTATTGGGACTAATTCCGGTGAAAATATCTCGTAAAAGGTAGCACTGAGCTCCTCAACTCCTGATGACGTCCTTGCTTTCAGCTTACGTATGACTAATTCTATTTCGTTCTCGGATATACGCTCATCTGTGTGCTGTTTTTTATCGTCATCATACAAGTTAACGTTGAAGCATATTTTTGCAAGAGTTCACGGTCACATCTATTACTTTGATGTCCGAAGAGGTCCTTGTATGCTTGAATAAAAACAGCCTCGATGTTGTTTGTTGATGTGATAATGCTATCTCTACTTTGTATTGCTTCTATTCTGCTTCTCCTGCTGCGCTGTATTCCTTTGTCTTGAAGATCTTGAGCTGTTCCTCATCGCTCTGCGGTGATTCCATCCAAGAACGGACCATAGCTCATTTGCACTCCTTCTCCGGGATTGACAGCAGCTGCCCTTTGCCTTCGATATATTCTGTAAGGGTACCCGCGCGGGTTTCTCGCTTCGCTGAGATTTTCAGAGTTCACATTAGGCTCAGCTTCTCGCTCTTCTTTAGTGCTGTTTTTTCATCTC
This sequence comes from Dermacentor andersoni, assembly GCF_023375885.2. Classification (NCBI taxonomy): domain Eukaryota; kingdom Metazoa; phylum Arthropoda; class Arachnida; order Ixodida; family Ixodidae; genus Dermacentor; species Dermacentor andersoni. The sequence continues at coordinate 65,098,277 of NC_092820.1, forward strand.
CTTTAGTACCTAGCAACATCTTAAATTCGTCTCTTATCTCTTACCTACAATAATGTGTCTACATTTCGTCCTTTATTATTTTTCCTTGGTTGGATTCCTAGTGCTTTGGCGCATTTCTTTATCATCTAGCAGACTCTCATTCAGCTTCAGCAACTTCCACTCCTTGTGCCCCTTTCTTGTTCTTTCCTTTTCTTGAAATATGGCTGTCACAAATGTCTGATCTCAGAATGCGACAGATTTTACCGTATAACGCACGTTGTACGATGAGAGATCACTAGACACGTAAAACCGATTAAACTGTGTATGACAGTCCCCTTGCCGACCGTCATTATCTCCCGGCCTAACGTCGGTAACATGCTGCAAGTCATAATGTCACAAAAGCTTCCTGAGCTCTGCTAGGCTGGTATCTAACACGTAAAACATAAAGTCTCCGACAAATCTAGGATGGCACGGTAAGTCAAGATACTGCCTGAGGCCTGAAAAGAATTCTTTTTGTAGCGATGCCTCATTCCGAGCATGAATCGAGATCAGCTTGTATTATTCGTTCGGATGAAACAAATCCACGCTGCATATACGGCAGTGTCGGTCTTTGTTTCACTCGGGGTATACTGGTACCACTGAGTGAACTAGTATACCACGATTAAAAAAAGTTGCCGTCTCTCCATTGTATCCACGAGCAGGTGAAAAATGAAATGAGTAATAATTGCGAATGAACTGGTCCATTTCTTCCAACTACACACTCGATGAAAGTTTATAGTCTCCTGAATAAATTCGATGTCAACATTTCTTTAGAATAGTAGTTTTAGAAACCACTATTTCCTCCTGCGTGCGAACCGAGCTCACGCAGTTAACAATGGCTAGCTTTAAACAAGCCATACTAAATAAAAACTCGGTGCTCTTCCACTCTGTGAAGAAGGATGACCAGCGACGCTGTGTATCACGATCATCATCATCATCATCATCATCATCAGCCTGGTTATGCTCATCATCATCATCATCATCATCATCAGCCTAGTTACGCCCACTGCAGGGCAAAGGCCTCTCCCATACTTCTCCAACTACCCCGGTCATGTACTAATTCTGGCCATGTTGTCCCTGCAAACGTCTTAATGTCATCCGCCCACCTAACTTTCTGCCGCCCCCTGCTACGCTTCCCTTCCCTTGGAATCCAGTCCGTAACTCTTAGTGACCATCGGTTATCTTCCCTCCTCATTACATGTCCGGCCCATGCCCATTTCTTTTTCTTGATTTCAACTAAGATGTCGTTTACCCGCGTTTGTTGCCTCACCCAATCTGCTCTTTTCTTATCCCTTTACGTTACACCCATCATTCATCTTTCCATAGCTCGTTGCGTCGTCCTCAATTTCAGCAGAACCCTTTTCGTAAGCCTCCAGGTTTCTGCCCCATATGTGAGTACTGGTAACACACAGCTGTTGTATACTTTCCTTTTGAGGGATAGTGGCAAGCTGCTGTTCATGATTTGAGAATGCCTGCCAAACGCACCCCAACCCATTCTTATTCTTCTGGTTATTTCAGTCTCATGATCCGGATCCGTGGTCACTACCTGCCCTAAGTAGATGTATTCCCTTACCACTTCCAGTGCTTCGTTACCTATCGTAAACTGCTGTTCTCTTCCGAGACTGTTAAACAATACTTTAGTTTTCTGCAGATTAATTTTCAGACCCACCCTTCTGCTTTGCCTCTCCAGGTCAGTGAGCATGCATTGCAATTGGTCTCCTGAGTTATTAAGCAAGGCAATATCATCAGCGAACCGCAAGTTGCTAAGGTATTCTCCATCAATTTTTATCCCCAATTCTTCCCACTCCAGGCCTCTGAATACCTCCTGTAAACATGCTGTGAACAGCATTGGAGATATCGTATCTCCCTGTCTGACGCCCTTCTTCATAGGGATCTTGCTGCTTTCTTTGTGGAGGACTGCGGTGGCTGTGGAGCCGCTATAGATATCTTCCAGTATTTTTACATATGGTCATCCACACCCTGACCCCGTAATGCCTCCATGACTGCTGAGGTTTCGACTGAATCAAACGCTTTCTCGTAATCAATGAAAGCTATATATAAGGGTTGGTTATATTCTGCACATTTCTCTATCACTTGATTGATAGTGTGAATATGGTCTATTGTTGAATAGCCTTTACGGAATCCTGCCTGGTCCTTTGGTTGACAGAAGTCTAAGGTGTTCCTGATTCTATTTGCGATTACCTTAGTAAATACTTTGTAGGCAACGGACAGTAAGCTGATCGGTCTATAATTTTTCAGGTCTTTGGCATCCCCTTTCTTATGGATTAGGATTATGTTAGCGTTCTTCCAAGATTCCGGTACGCTCGAGGTTATGAGGCATTGCGTATACAGGGTGGCCAGTTTCTCTAGAACAATCTGACCACCATCCTTCAACAAATCTGCTGTTACCTGATCCTCCCCAGCTGCCTTCCCCCTTTGCATAGCTCCTAAGGCTTTCTTTACTTCTTCTGGCGTTACCTGTGGGATTTCGAATTCCTCTAGGCTATTCTCTCTTCCACTATCGGCGTGGGTGCCACTGGTACTGTATAAATCTCTATAGAACTCCTCAGCCACTTGAACTATCTCATCCATATTAGTAACGATATTGCCGGCTTTGGCTCTTAACACACACATCTGATTCTTGCCTATTCCTAGTTTCTTCACTGTTTTTAGGCTTCCTCCGTTCCTGAGAGCCTGTTCAATTCTATCCATATTATAGTTCCTGATGTCCGCTGTCTTACGCTTGTTGATTAACTTAGAAAGTTCTGCCAGTTCTATTCTGGCTGTAGGATTAGAGGCTTTCATACATTGGCGTTTCTTGATCAGATCTTTCGTCTCCTGCGATAGCTTACTGGTTTCCTGTCTAACGGCGTTACCACCGACTTCTATTGCGCACTCCTTAATGATGCCCATGAGATTGTCGTTCATTGCTTCAACACTAAGGTCCTCTTCCTGAGTTAAAGCCGAATACCTGTTCTGTAGTTTGATCCGGAATTCCTCTAGTTTCCCTCTTACCGCTAACTCATTGATTGGCTTCTTGTGTACCAGTTTCTTTCGTTCCCTCCTCAAGTCTAGGCTAATTCGAGTTCTTACCATCCTGTGGTCACTGCAGCGTACCTTGCCGAGCACGTCTACATCTTGAATGATGCCAGGGTTCGCGCAGAGTATGAAGTCGATTTCATTTCTAGTCTCACCATTCGGGCTCCTCCACGTCCACTTTCGACTAACCCGCTTGCGGAAAAAGGTATTCATTATCCGCATATTATTCTGTTCTGCAAACTCTACTAATAATTCTCCTCTGCTATTCCTAGAGCCTATGCCATATTCCCCCACTGACTTGTCTCCAGCCTGCTTCTTGCCTACCCTGGCATTGAAGTCGCCCATCAGTATAGTGTATTTTGTTTTGACTTTACCCATCGCCGATTCTACGTCTTCATAAAAGCTTTCGACTTCCTGGTCATCATGACTAGATGTAGGAGCGTAGACCTGTATAACCTTCATTTTGTACCTCTTATTAAGTTTCACAACAAGACATGCCACCCTCTCGTTAATGCTGTAGAATTCCTGTATGTTACCAGCTATTTCCTTATTAATCAGGAATCCGACTCCTAGTTCTCGTCTCTCCGCTAAGCCCCGGTAACACAGTACATGCCCGCTTTTTAGCACTGTATATGCTTCTTTTGTCCTCCTAACCTCACTGAGCCCTATTATATCCCATTTACTACCCTCTAATTCCTCCAAACACTATGCTAGACTCGCCTCACTAGATAGCGTTCTAACGTTAAACGTTGCCAGGTTCAGATTCCAATGGCGGCCTGTCTGGTTATGCTCACTGCAGGGCAAAGGCCTCTCCCATACTTCTCCAAGTACCCCGGTCATGTACTAATTCTGGCCATGTTGTCCCTGCAAACTTCTTAATCTCATCCGCCCACCTAACTTTCTGCCCCCCTCTGCTACGCTTTCCTTCCCTTGGAATCCATTCCGTAACTCTTAATGACCAGCGGTTATCTTCCCTCCTCATTACGAGTCCTGCCCATGCCCATTTCTTTTTCTTGATTTGAACTAAGATATCATTAACTCGCGTTTGTTCCCTCACCCAATCTGCTCTTTTCTTATCCCTTAACGTCACACCTATCATTCTTCTTTCCATAGCTCGTTGCGTCGTCCTCAATTTAAGTAGAACCCTTTTCGTAAGCCTCCAGGTTTCTGCCCCGTACGTGAGTACTGGTAAGACAGAGCTGTTATAAACTTTTCTCTTGAGGGATAATGGCAACCTGCTGTTCATGATCTGAGAATGCCTGCCAAACGCACCCCAGCCCATTCTTATTCTTCTGATTATTTCAATCTCATAATCCGGATCCGCAGTCACTACCTGTCCTAAGTAGATGTATTCCCTTACCACTTCCAGTGCCTCACTACCTATTGTAAACTGCTGTTCCCTTCCGAGACTGTTAAACAATACTTTAGTTTTCTGCAGATTAATTTTTAGACCCACCCTTCGGCTTTGCCGCTCCAGGTCAGTGAGCATGCATTGCAGTTGGTCCCCTGAGTTACTAAGCAAGGCAATATCATCAGCGAATCGCAAGTTGTTAAGGTGTTCTCCGATAACTCTTATCCCCAATTCTTCCCAATCCAGGTCTCTGAATACCTCCTGTAAACACGCTGTGAATAGCATCGGAGAGATTGTATCTCCCTGCCTGACGCCTTTCTTTATTGGGATTTTGTTGCTTTCTTTATGGATGACTACGGTGGCTGTGGAGCCGCTATAGATATCTTGCAGTATTTTTACATAGGGCTCGTCTACACCCTGATTCCGCAATGCCTCCATTACTGCTTAGGTTTCGACTGAATCAAACGCTTTCTCGTAATCAATGAAAGCTATATATAAAGGTTGGTTATATTCCGCACATTTTTCTATCACCTGATTGATAGTGTGAATATGGTCTATTGTTGAGTAGCCTTTACGCAATCCTGCCTGCTCCTTTGGTTGACGGAAGTCTAAGGTGTTCCTGATTCTATTTGCAATTGCCTTAGTAAATACTTTGTAGGCAACGGACAGTAAACTGATCGGTCTATAAATTTTCAAGTCTTCGGCGTCCCCTTTCTTATGGATTAGGATTATGTTAGTATTTTTCCAAGATTCCGGTACGCTCGAAGTCATGAGGCATTGCGTATACAAGGTGGCCAGTTTCTCTAGAACAATCTGCCCACCATCCTTCGACAAATCTGCTGTTACCTGATCCTCCCCCGCTGCCTTCCCCCTTTGCATAGCTTCCAAGGCTTTCTTTACTTCTTCCGGTGTTACCTGTGGGATTTCGAATTCCTCTACACTATTCTCTCTTTTATTATCGTCGTGGGTGCCGCTGGTACTGTATAAATCTCTATAGAACTCCTCAGCCACTTGAACTATCTCATCCATATTAGTAATGATATTGTCGGCTTTGTCTCTTAACGCATACATCTGATTCTTGCCAATTTCTAGTCTCTTCATCACTGCTTTTAAGCTTCCTCCGTTCCTTTTTTTTAATTATGGGTTTTTACGTGCCAAAACCACTTTCTGATTATGAGGCACGCCGTAGTGGAGGACTCCGGAAATTTTGACCACCTGGGGTTCTTTAACGTGCACCTAAATCTAAGTACACGGGTGTTTGCGCATTTCGCCCCCATCGAAATGCGGCCGCCGTGGCCGGGATTCGATCCCGCGAACTCGTGCTCAGCAGCCTAACACCATAGCCAGTGAGCAACCACGGCGGGTTCCTCCGTTCCTGAGAGCGTGTTCAATTCTATTCATATTATACTTCCTTATGTCAGCTGTCTTACGCTTGTTGGTTAACTTCGAAAGTTCTGCCAGTTCTATTCTAGCTGTAGGGTTAGAGGCTTTCATACATTGGCGTTTCTTGATCAGATCTTTCGTCTCCTGCGATAGCTTACTGGTATCCTGTCTAACGGAGTTACCACCGACTTCTATTGCTCACTCCTTAATGATGCCCACAAGACTGTCGTTCATTGCTTCAACACTAAGGGCCTCTTCCTGGGTTAAAGCCGAATACCTGTTCTGTAGCTTGATCTGGAATTCCTCTATTTTCCCTCTTACCGCTAATTCATTGATCGACTTCTTATGTACCAGTTGCTTCCGTTCCCTCCTCAGGTCTAGGCTAATTGGAGTTCTTACCATCCTATGGTCACTGCAGCGTACCTTGCTGAGCACGTCCACATATTGTATGATGCCAGGGTTAGCGCAGAGTATTAGGTCTATTTCATTTCTAGTTTTTCCGTTCGGGCTCCTCCAGGTCCACTTTCGGCTATCTCGCTTGCGGAAGAAAGTATTCATTATCCGCATATTATTCTGTTCCGCAAACTCTACTAATAACTCTCCCCTGCTATTCCTAGTGCCTATGCCATATTCCCCTGCTGCCTTGTCTCCAGCCTGCTTCTTGCCTACCTTGGCATTGAAGTCGCCCATCAGTATACTGCATTTTGTTTTGACTTTACGCATCGATGATTCCACGTCTTCATAGAAGCTTTCGACTTCCTGGTCATCATGACTGGATGTAGGGGCGTAGACCTGTACGACCTTCATTTTGTACCTGTTATTAAGTTTCACAACAAGACCTGCCACTCTCTCGTTAATGCTATAGAATTCCTGTATGTTACTAGCTATGTTCTTATTAATCAGGAATCCGACTCCTAGTTCTCGTCTCTCCGCTAAGCCCCGGTAGCACAGGACGTGCCCGCTTTTTAGCACTGTATATGCTTCTTTTGGCCTCCTAACTTCACTGAGCCCTATTATATTCCATTTACTGCCCTCTAATTCCTCCAATAGCACTGCTAGACTCGCCTCACTAGATAACGTTCTAGCGTTAAACGTTGCCAGGTTCATATTCCAATGGCGGCCTGTCCGGTGTATGTGGACTGTATGTACGCTGTGTATGTGGGCCCCTTATTGCCGAACTGCACCTCCGCCGCAGGTCCGGCCCGTATTGCACAATCTTCGGGATAGGCCCACGTGTGGGAAGTTCTTAACGCTTGCTTCCCCTCCGCCGCGGGTCGGCCCCGCATTGCACTATCTTCGGTATCGGCCCACGTTTGGAGAATGCTGAACGCCTGCTTTACCTCCGGCGCGGGTCGGGCCGCGATTTCGCTATCTTGGGGATCAAGCCACGTATGAAGGTGCTTAACACCTGCTTCACCTCCGCTGCGGGTTGACCCGGTATCTCAGGGCTCGACCCACGTATCGGCCCACCCAGTCTTTTGCTTACAACGACACGAAAAGTTCCTAGGACAGTAGAGGTACACAGCTTCGCTGTAAAAACTACCGTTACTGTGACCAATAATGCATACCTTTGAGGCGTGATCTTGACAGGTCACAAGAACCGCTTGTGACGTTTCTCCGCGGACAGTATGTTAACACACTACCTCTTCATGGCAGCACTCTATTTTCCTTTTGGCACCGTGCTTCTCATCACTGAGATGCTCCCTGACATGCCATCATACTCGTCCCATCAAAGCTCATGCACCCTTGTAGCCCTATAGCTTGCATTGTCCGGCTCCTAATTCAGGGAATGTTACGCCTCCGGCGTCACCGCTTCCACCGGAAGGTCCGTGGACTCAGACGCTATTGTTGTCTTGGGACATTCTACTCCCAGGTCCACAACCTCTTCTTCCATCGCAAAGGTTGTCTTCAGACGCCACGGACGCCTTTGGACGTTCCAGTTCTGCTGCTGGGTAGATCACCTAAGACGCCGTCGGTGACTCCACCGGCAATGAAGGGCATGGAGCTTCAAAACACTGCGCAACACTCTTCTTCCAGCTCACACGGGGTTTTGTTCTTTATTACAGACAACTGTTTCTTACACCGTACTACAGACACAGCAAGCGTGATTGCCGCAGCCTTCACTGGAGAATCAGCATTCTCAGTGTCTTCTTGCGTAGTTGGTATTTCAGGTTCACGCGCCCGTGAGGAAAAATTAATTTTATTAGGCTGGAATCCTTCTACTGGTTCAGCCTAGTCCAAGAACGCATCTGTGTCGTCGTTCCCGCCGTCTTCTAGTGCCATGGTAGCGTATGTTTTCCTGCAATCGTCGGCTTCATGGCCAAACTTGCGGCAAACAGAATACCGCGGGATACGAGAAGCCTTTCTTATATGGCCCGATTTCTTTCTTCTGAGACACAGGGGTGGCCGCCCAGGCACAAATACGAGTTTGTTGCTGTCCAGAGTACGAATCTGATGCGGGGGCATTTTGACAGTAGATCCACGTTGCAGTTTCAAAACCACTGACCTAGGTGAGGTTTCGGCGCCTTGGAATTTTCAAGTCAGCCATGTTTCTCCGCTCATTTCCCCGAATTTTTGCATATCGTTCCAATGCTTTTCGCACGGCGTCGTCACTGATACGTGAAGGAAGCCAATGAAGCTTGGCTCTCACCTGACTGTCACTGGGATCGATGACAAGATATCTTTTACCTTTCGTGCGCAGTTAATTTGCTTGTACGAGCGCTTGCTCTACAGACATTAAATACGCCGTTAGCACCCAGACGTGATTCATCTGGTAGACATCTATTGATGCTACATGCTTTAGTAGTTGCAATGGCTCAAAGTTTTTCTTCAAAATTATTGATTCGGTATGGCCTAGCAAACGCACGTCACAATGCAGAAAAATGGTATTCAGGGAAGCATTTCCTATTGGTAGTTCGGGCAGAACAACCTTGTAGTCCTCAGCGGAAACAATAAAAGTACGGCCTATGGCGGCTGACGCGGCTCGGAGAGAGCCCATGATCCCACTATCCGACGCACATAAGAGTTAACGAAGGAACTAGTTTACCCCTGCGCCACGCCAGCACAGGCTGCGGTGCGAGAAAAATTTGGCATATCAAGACCGAGTGGCAGTTTGTTTCGCACAGACACGCCTCGCAGATAGATGGTAGATGTGCTATCTACCCGCTACGAAAACTCACGCCTGTAGCCGAAACAACTGTTGTTTACCGTATTCAGTAGTATGCCTGGAAGTGCCACAACACTTTCTTTTGAGATATCTATTTTGACTTCGACAAAATTCCACAATGAACAGCCGACCGAACAGTTCCTGTTCGCGCACGGGATATATAACATTTTCTTAACTTACGGATGTGTTTCAATGGACGGGTCTGTCTGGTCACATATCTTCAGATAAGCGTAGGTCAGATAAGCTTAGGCTAATGTTGGCAGCCTTCGGCGACAGCACCAACGCACATATTAATAACGCGTCACATTGGCGCTCATCGCTTTTTTGCTGACATTGTATACACAAAAATTGTTAATTTATTAACACCGATCTGAAAGCTGAAACACGGAGTGCTTTATCCTTGTTAGATTTGTCATTCCCGAAGTAAGACGGGCGGATAGCCTGTATACGGACTCGGCTAGTTAGCTAGGCCTAAGCTTTGGCAAAACGGAACGATCTTGGCGCGGGTACCCGGCGAATGCTAGAATGTGTGTATTTGAGCCTGAGGACATTTTATTTTTGATGTAGTCTAGGGAAAGTGGAAGCGCAGGATTTGCTTTAGGCTTGTTATCGGTGCGATTATATCAGTCAGTGGCAGGCTTTCCGAGTGTCCACTCGGACGCGTCTGAACGACTTGTCCGTCAAACGGGAAATGTATAAAGCTAAAGTGATCTTCAGTGTCAAATATGCTTGCGTAAGCAGTGCAGCTCACGCATCTTCATTGGCAGCTGCGACACGAGATAAACAATTATGACCGGAAGGTACTACATTATGTGTTCAGCGTGTGTTCAAGCGTATTTCTGTTTTATTTTATTATTTATTTTTATACAATTATTTGTTCCTATGCTTTTTTACTATTATTTATCAGCTGATTTAAGACCGTAAAATATACACCTGAATTGTGTACACTGTTCGGTTTATTTATGTTGGCGTGCTGCATTTGTTACGCGCCTTCTCTGCCAGTACTCGGGGGAGCAGACCTCGTCAAGCCTGATAGATGGCTTTTTGTCTGTAACCACCAAGTGCCTTTGATAGTGAAATAAATGATTGATTGATTGATTGATTATTGAGTAAAATAGACTACTATCTAGCAGCAAAATTGTATAAAGCCTTTATTATTGAACACTATCTTTGCTCATTGTCGAATGCGGAACAAACGCAAACAGCGCAGTTTCCAGTGCACGTCATAGAACTGCAGCGAGAACCAGCGCGTTTACAGCCCAAACCAGTGTATCCCAGCGTCATAGCAGTGAAGCCAGTATCTCGCCCAGTGTGATACAGCTCTTATCCAGCGTTCCCACTGGTGCCCCAAGCCTGACGCTTTCCATATTTGCGCACTTTTTCTTCACAAGATGGCTCGAAGGCACGTTACGACTGCCGACGCCGGCGCATGACACATGATCCAGGTGACTTAGTGCCGCTGTGGACGCCAACGACAAAATGTGGGTTTTTTGCAAAGCTAGTGCCGCACTATGTTGGACCTTAGGATGGTCGAAACTACATAAGCGAATTGACTTGCCGCATAGCGCCCCCGATTCAAATTGTCGACACTCTTCAAAGACTGAAGTGACCCATGTTGCCTGCTTGAAAAACTTTACTTCACGAGACACTGTTGGACTGGCCCGGTGCGTTTGACTTACTTTTCTGCGCGCACGGATTTGTTACAAGCATGCCAGTTAGCGTGATTTGTGTATGCTGAACAAGCCGTAGTCGGACACGAGGTAACAGAGGATCGAGGATAAAGATGTTCGCAGAGTGATAACGGGACCTCACCAGGCGCTGTAGACCGTCAATTACGTCGTGTCCCAGTAAAGGCTGTCTTCCCAGAGAGTAAGCCGTAACAATATTACACCCTCTCTTTCCCTTATCCATGGATGGCTCCCACTCACTCGCACTCACTGCCACGCATTTCGCACTAATCTTCTTGCAAACTCATTTCAATCTTACGATGACTAGACATCGCGCATCTCTGCAGCGCTATCGACTAGTAGCTGGCGCATTCGCTAACGTCACCGGATTGACGACTCTCGTTGCAGTGCGCTTTATGATGGCCTCAAGTCCGCATTGCACTCGCAAGCTTCCCAATCCCTTTTTAAAGCCATCATACGTACTATGCCTGACTTTGCTCCCACTGTAGCTAAAGCCCTCAATCAGGGGACTCCCTCTTATGTATTTGACAAGCTCACGTCTCTGTATCTCCCGCCCCCTCTCACATCTTCCTACCCAGCCTACTCAAGCAATCCTAACTCGGGCCTGGACCGCCTTTTCATTCTCCGAGAGCTCGAAGCTGCCCTGGCTGCTAATGCTACTGGCTCGGCTGTTGGTAACAACTCCATCACATACACCACACTATGCAACCTTCCTAATCACGCCAAGAAATTCCTTCTCCGGGCATTCAATAAGGCCTGGCACAGTGGCTGCCGGTCGAGCTCATGGAAGTATTTCCATGAGCTCGGCCCGTATTTCCTCAGGCCTATATTCTATGATTCGAAAGTAGGCAAAACACCGACCTGTGCTAAAATTCCTGGATGGCGCATCGCCGTTACCCTTGGCGAGAGCTTGTGAAGCCACCGGAAGTTTCCCCGCTTGTCACGGAAGCTGCTGCCTACATCACTTCTCAGTGCACGCAAGTTAAGTATTGTCCCTCTAATCTGCTTTTACGATCGCATTTTCTGGTTTCTTTTTTAAATGTAAATTGCTGGTCGTCTATAGAGCAGCACAAGAAAGTGCGGGGCAGCCACAGATGCAAATACCTTTTGGCAAATTGCACATTTTCAGAGGAACAGATATACACACTAAGGAGTCAAACTAACGTGGCGTCCTTCAGGATGCTGCACAGAAAGCTGCGTTTCAGTAACTAAGGGACCAATGGTCATAATGCATACGAATCGCTTCATATAAACAGCACTGTACAAAAGACACATAAGTACCATTCTCGCAAAAAAACATGCATAAGGTCGCAATGAATGATTTGCAAACCCATGAATACATTAGTATGGTTTGCATACATCTCGTCTCCTAAAGTAAAAAAAAGAAATCGGCTCGCCATTCCGGCCCGTGCGAAAGTGTATATCCAGCGAAGCTGTTTAATGCCACAACTACAACTGCTGTGGGGGTATGCAATGTTTTACTGCTTTAGAGTTATGGTAATTTGAGAGCACGCTGCCGCCCGTCGCGGTGCTATAACAACACAGTAATCAGGTGCTAGGCTCGTTATTTCATATAGGAAAGGCTAGGGACATCACTTCCCACGCCGCAAGCTGCCATCATCACGCCAGCTTGCGCAGCAGTAATCGCTGCCGGGAAAAGTATGCGGGTAGCGCTATGTGCTTCTCATTGTTACCAGGCACACCTCGTCATCAATTATGTGGCTCAGATGCTTCTTTTGCACTTGTTCTTTATTGAAAGGTACGCTGCTCTGCATCTTGTATCCGTAATTCCAAAGAATGTAAGCACTGTCGACTTCAGTTTGCTGAAACCTCTGCCTTAGGAGGGTAAGAGCCATTGTTTCTGGCCCTGCACTGCCGCCGCGATGGACCGCCATTTTTGGTAACGGATACAGGCCGAAAAAATGTTGACCAACTAGGGGCTAACTGGCACCACTGTAAAAAGCACTCTCAATGACAAAAAGCTTTCACGCATGTAGCCCCGATGAAATGCTGTATCAGTTCAACCTCATTTTTACATGACATAATAGTCGGCACACAGTCCAGGCAGAGTTCCATTCATGAACAGCTTGAGAGCACACCCCTTTCTTTTTCCACAGTTCCGCAGGCAATGTCACTGCCGTACATGCTAATACTTGACGTGTTTTCAATGTAGACCCACTTGCTGCCCTGCATAGGTATGCCCAGATATTTGCAGCGGTGCTCCACTTCGTCGAAGTCGACAAAAAAAATTTTGCACTACGCTGGTACCTGAAATGTTTTGAATGCAGATGTATTGGCTTCACAAGAATGACTTACCCACATACCATCTATGACGCGTGCATGCGCTCACTCTTCACTTGGTAGCACTGAACTTTAAGTGTTCCATCTCGGTGTGCTCCCCAGATAAGCGGGCAGGCCTCACACTCAAATTGTAGCAGCTTATAATGAAACATATAGCAGTACTCTCAAGCTACAATGTGAAATAGATGCTAAATTTTATAACTTATGAAAGTGACATGATCACAATAAACATAACCAATGCTAACAATAAAAATGTATTGCGGAAATTGTTTTGAACAGGCTGTTCAATGAAATGGGCACATAATATGCCGATTGAACATTAAGTATACTAAGCACTTCAACTATGTAATGACAATATAAATTGCGTTCACTCGCCCTTCATCTGCTAGCAATGTATTTGCTTGCATTTCTTAAACGATTTAGAGGTCATCTTCTAAAGCAGATAATGGAAGATGCCCCAATGTATACCCACACATTCACCCGCCCTTTGACGAGGGGCCACCGTGTTGTGATGCCAGTGGACTGAATGAGAACGATCAGTTGGCGCATTGCAACGGAGCAACAATTCAACCAATATGCACTGGTGTTATCACGTTTGATGTGACGTGTCATCTGCTTGCTACCATTCAAGAGACCACGATAAGTTACGAAGCATTAGTCCTATATTACTGCAATAATTTGCACACCGTCGCCTTGCACATCTTCTAGTAAGACCTCCAGTATGGACCAATATATGCAATTAATCATGGACAAATCAATTCACCAATGACATTGCTAAAATTGCTCTACAAATAAACCATATTACATGGACTTTAAGCAGCAACTGCTATCTACTTTTACCCATCAGCTTACGTAACGAACTGTCATGCTTAAATGTCTAAACAAAGGTTCCTCTGTTTGACACGCGCTTGCAAAATTTGTTGCACATACACCAAGGACAGCAGATGCCCTGTTGCGCGAAGTACACGAAGAGCGCACAAATCGGAAAGAAAAACCCCGCCAGCGCTTCCGAAACTCCGTGCGTACCCATGCTACACGCACGAACCTGGCTGGCGGCCGACTAAGTGCCGCGAAAGCCACGCAGGGCAGAGACCGGCACCAGTAAAAAAAAGCAAAAAATAATACTTGGAATAACTCACTGGCACATTCGCACTCACCTTCACTCACACTCACTGGCACTCACTCGCACTCACCTCCACTCACACTGACTAGAACTCACTCGCACTCGCCTCCACTCACACTTAGTGGCACTCTTACTCGCACTCACCTCTACTCGCACTCACTGGCACTGACTCGCACTCACCTCCGCTCACACTCACTCGCACTTGCCTCCACTCACACTTGTTGGCATTCACTCGCGCTCGAACTCATCTCCACTCACACTCATTGGCCCTCACTCGCACCCGCACTGACATCACGCTCACACTCACTCGCACTCACGCCTTTTAATTGAGCGCCGGTGAATGTGAGTGAGTGCACTCATTGGTGAGTGTACTGCCCTCTGCCGCTCACAATTCGTGTATATATAGACAGAAGCTTCGAATTTAGCACCTATTACATCTGGAGTGGGAGAAGGAAGTTTTTTGGGCCAAGCTTTATTTTTAATATTCATAAGCGAATTGTCTTCCCGATTACATGGTAACATCCGTCTATTCACTGACGGTTCTTTTTAGTACCGCGAAATTATTTGCAATGATGATCACCATATACAAAATTCTACTTTTTATTGGTGTCAGGAGTGGCAAATGACTCTAAATGCCCATAGCTAAGTAATGCTAACAGTAAGTATAAATAAATAGATATCTCATTTTACCTACATTATTAATGACACACTTCTCACTTCTGTATTTCAGGGTAAATATTTAGGTGTCACTTTAACACATGCTCTCTGATGGGAAAGCCGTGTTAACCACATAACCTCAAGTGGAAATCAAGGTATATGCGCATCACCAAAGCGACTAATCTTTCTGAGAAGACGCCTTTGTCTTGCGCTAGCAGATACAAATCTGCTGGCCTACAAAATATTTTTTCGACCGTTGCTGGAGTACGGATGTATTGTTTAATTTACGTATGCAAAAGATCTCATAAGAGTGGGTGCAGAAGGAACAAATAAGGTTGATTTATAATAAATACAGGTAAACTGATTCATCGAAATAATTCTTAAAAAGAGCCACTTTATTAGCACTGCAAAGTAGGGCAAAATTAGCACGACTAAATTTTTTGTGTCAGTTTATTCACGGTGAGAAAACCATTGACACATCCACACGAAGTTCGTTGAATCCTTCCAAGTCAACTTTCCACAAGCACTCTAAAACACCTAATGAATACACCTTTCACTCACAATGCATCAAATATTCATATTTCCTTAAAACAATTACGGAACGGAAAACATTTAGTAGTTCCATTAGTAACACTTTATATTTAAATAACTTCATGAGTTCGAGTGGCCGCCAGCTTCAGCAGCGTTCGCTCGGAGCTTGCCCCTCGTTGACCATCGTGGAAAGAATGGCAGGTAGACGTGATGACCTAAAACAAATAGATTTAACACATTGGCACGGGCGAGCGAATATCGAGCAACAGACCACCGTAGTATATGTCAGCAACTACAAAAGTTAGAAACAGAGTTCTTATCTACATAGCAGCGCGCTCTTTCTTTATATTCCTTACGGGGTTCTGTCTTCACAGCACTGGAGTCTGGAACAAATAATTGCAATGCGTCTTTACGCTTTCAGGGATGCATTCGCGTTATTTGTGTACTCGTGCATGGTGTGACGTCCATTCGTTGTGGAATTGAATGAAAAAAAAAGCAAAAACAGCGGCTGCATCATGGAGGAAGGAAAGGGTTGTATTAACTCGACCGACGGCAGCCATGCGGAGATTCACACGGCGGTCGGGAACACAAGCACGGTTACAGTGACCCAGAATCCTTCATGTCTAGAATACTGAGAGAGTGTCCAAAGCGCGGGTTTGCGCGTGAGGCTTTTGCGGGGAGCTGCCGCGCCGCGCCGCTGCTGTGCCGGCCCGTCTAAAACCCCTTAAACTTCGTAAAGTATTGACTCTCTCCTCCTCCACCTTCCCTCCTCCTCGTTTCTCCTCTCTTTCACGCTCCCTCCTGGACCGTGGCGCCGCCTATAGTGCTCGAGCGTAACAACGGCGCCAACATGCGCTCCTCGCCACTCCATAGACGCTTCACGAGCAAAAATGGCATTGATTCACGGTGCGAGGGCCCACGTGATGCTATTAGGCCAATAGCGACGCCGCATCGGCCTAGGCCACAGCGCGCGAGGCGGAGGCGGCGTTCGTCAAAGCGTGGCACTACTTTAGGAAGTTGAAGGGGCTTTAGGCCCGTCAGTGTTCCCGTATATGGTCCCGCAGGGAGCACAGTTGTGCATAGGTCTGGTTTATGATCCAGCTCTGCAGTGGAGCCACTCCACCACTCCTCGCGCGCAGGAGGCAAATGCCGCGCGGTGTCCCATTTGATTTTTTCTCTGCTGGTCGTGAGTTACACGCCGCAGCTTTACGCAAGTGCTGAGCAAGATGACAATTTTTAATGCAGGCTAAGGTCAAACGATTGGCGCAGGTGGAGAAGTGCCAACCTTCCGAAATTTTAGTTTGTGGGTACATATATACACGCACATATACAAACACATGCACGAATGTACATATATAGAATAGCACCAACCTCGATCCCTCGAAATAATATCCTGACTACGCCAGCGGCTCGAACAGCTTGAAAGTTCGCCTGCAAACACTCATTACCTTGCAACCAAAATCGGTGCAATGTTTTCAGCATGCATATGAAGTTTTCTCGCGGAGGCGGAAGGCAAGAAATGTTTTAAAGAGTGTTTGAAGAAAACCACACACGCGTGGTAGAGAATTATGTGAGCACATTTTGGCTGCCGAAACGGGACCGACAATGAATGTCGCCAACAGAACAATCGTGCCTGTAATTATGTCAGTGACCGTTGAACGTCATTTATCACTAAACGTCGTTCACAGTAGCTGTATTTTTTCGATATATGCGGTGCAGACACGTAAATTTTAACGCATTGCAAATGTTCACGTGCGCACATCTTATGCAAAGCTTATTTTTACGATTCATACCGCAAGCTTAACAGCTGCTTCGCAGCAGCAAATCTACAAGTGGAAAAAGTTTCAAGATGCACGAGCTTCTACATGAAATTTATTTCGCACAAGGGAATGGATGAGCAATGGCTAGTGACAGCAGGAGATGAGTGCTGGTTCTTGGAGCCTTGGGGGGCAGAATTCAAAGCCACTGGAAAGGCAACACTAATAAAGAGTAACAACAGGTTATATTTACTGGACTAATCGCATAAGATGACAAACTGGCACACATTCACACTCATTCTCATTCACACATTGCATACTGTAATATGTCTACCCATTTTTCTTTATCTCTTCATACTACTTAGGTTAATTTACTATTGTACCGCGCTTAATAAACGTAGAAAAATAATTTCACATTCCTCACGTCGACTAAGGCTGATCGAACAAGAAACATATTGCGGGCCGTAAATGCTGAAGCTATCGAAGCTGTCGAAGCGCACGGTGTTTTCGCCTGCTACACAACAATGAACACCAGCACATCAATAGATCTTACATAAAAAATCAGAACGCCGACAAAAAATTTAAAACAGACGGAGCAGAGAAAAGCCAGGGTGCAGCGGTCAAATTGTACCTGCTAGTATTTGCTCTGTTCTGAATACACTTTTCTGGAGCCGCATAGTGAGAACAATCGTCCAGGCAACAAAGCGAATGGCGCAAGTTGGTAAGTTAGCGTTTTTGGCGTATATGTGCAGCGCGACACAGACGTGTCGTTCTTTCTTTTTAGCGTGTCTGTGTCTCGCTGCACATTTACACCAAAAATTGCACAAGTGAACAACCTCTCGTGCCAGGCGTACCCATTTCAGCGTGTACAGGAGTGTAACTCGAGGTAAACGCCGCTTTAGCGTAAACAAGCCGAACTCACCTCTGTAAACAAGGCGAACGGACCTCGAATATCCTAGTGCCTTTCGGAGCCGTCCGGTGTCGTCCGTCCGCACGGCACCGCGTAAAAAGCTTTGCCACCCTCCGTGCGATTTGCGCAGTTTGGTGTGCTGCAACCCGTCATACTGGAATAGAAGTATCAAAATGATCTCCTTCGTAGCACTTCACCAAAATAATTAACTTAATATCCTCCAATACCGTACCTGCAACCCGGAGCCGATTGTTGCTACGCACGCTCGACGGTCTGCTGATTGCAGTTTCGATGGCACTGACAGAAATGAGTCGGCGCCCTTTCCGTAAAGTTGGCTTCGGAGCGCGCAGTTGATCACTTGAAGTCGTTTTACACCACGTGATCGCGCTCGGCGAATAGCGGTGGGAGCAGCGCCGGAAAAATTATGCTAACTCTGCTCCCTGCGGGAACATATACAGGAACACTAGGACACGTGCGTTTTCTGCTCTCGGGAAGCAAGTGGAAAGCCAGGGTCGTCTGCTACTCGCTGTAGTTTTCTTGCGTTCAGTTCCGACGCGAGACACTTGGAGGCCATTTAACTTCAATAACGCGGTACGCCGTGGAACTTACCCTTCTTCAACTGTTGTCTTATTGCTGGGGCAACGAGATAATGGAAAAGTCATGAGTCGAAAAGCATTAGCGTGGCCTGGTTGTGGTGCTAGAGTTCGGAAACGGTAATGTGGGAGCTGTACCTGCGTGGAAATGCGCAAAATGAAGTCGCACGCACAAGGAGAGAACGAAAACAAAGCTATTCGCATGGGTAAATGGGAAAAACGGGTGATGCGTGCAATAATTAGGAGTAAGAAAAAATACTAAATTGCTCGCGCAGTCCACTGCAGTACATAGTTGCAATTACAGCTTCGCTCCCCACTACAAGCTTTCGAGTCACGGGTGCCAGCGGTATTAATTTGTTAATTTAAGGGGTAGTGGTGTTAATTTCTTAGCCTCGACAGCTACTTTGTAATAGGAACAGCACCGAGGGAGAGTTTAAAGGAAACGAGATCAAGAGTAGAGACGGCCGTAGCGCCGTAATCATGTTAGCTTATTTCGCTTCAGAGACATTGCAGCAATGAGCTTCGATGTGCTTAAACGAAGCTTGTTATAAATGCAGACATAAGAAATAAAAATAATGTTAGGTAAGCTTTATTCCACAAGGTTTCACAGAAAAGGGGTCCCACAGAAAGGAACTTTACAGATATCCAGATTAAAAAATTAAAGGCATAGATACCACCATTTCTTATTATAAATCGAATAACTGCCGAATCAAATATACGGCAAGCAATGTACAAACGTAAAAATGCTATTTCAAATCCTTCAAAATTGTTCAGTAAAATAAACGTGCTCTGTATAAGTAATAAATATAATTAACAAATATAGAGATCTCTGCCAAATGGGTCACTCTGCGGAATGGGTCACTGATGTCTGCAGGTTTATTTCAGGGGGAAACAAACACGCAAGCCAATTTGAAGTAAAATGACAATACAGAAACATATTCATTCTCTAGGCAAAGGTATTTTAAAGTATCAGAAATAATTCTTAGTTGGCTACCCACTTCTCTTTAAATATATCGCGAGCGTTGTCCCGTGTATGTACTTAAATGTACTGTGGATGTGCGTGGTGTTCACAGTGGAAAAAATGCTGAAGGCAAAAAAAATATGAAAAAGGTTACGGCCATTGGTGCTTCAAGTGCACTTGTCTACGTATTGTCACTATTTGCAGTATAATTTAAACGCCGCTCTCATCCCTGCCAACAATGATGCCGTAACCATTTAGCCACAATACCACTTTGGTTGAAAAAGTAGAGGCGACTCAGAAGAAACCGCAAATGATTCAGGGAATAGAGCCCTGGTAGTGACACTGAAGCTTCGGCATCTCCGAGTGGGGTTCTGCTCCCTCGCCCCTGATGTCGCTGGCTATAGTTCAAGCCCTCTACCACGCGGTCACGACCTGCCACTTAGTAATTCAGCTCCTACAGCGCGTGGTCACTCGACACTCCGCTCTCCACGAGGATTATTCATGCCCAGTCGCCCATTTGCTCGTCCTCAACAAGTTCCTGTACTTCGCACCTTATCGTTCCTTCACCCACCCTCACCAGCCGCGAAAACTCCCTTGGTGGCCTCTACGACGCAGATGGCAACTTCCCTATCACTACTTGTACCGCTAAGTTCAAAGGCATGGGCCTATTTCGTCCCCTCCGTTCTCTTGTCTCTCCCCACTGTGCCTCCCAGCTTGCCCGGCTTTGCCTTACGCGTCAGGGTCACATGTTACTGGCCCAGGCTGGCATCTCTCTCATTTCCGTTCCCACCTTTACCTCTCCCATATCCACCACGGCTCCTTAGTACCTTATTATGCTACCCCCCCCTCCCCCGCCCACAATGTCGCCCATGCAGCATGCTGGCCGTCCGTCGTCACGCAGCCGCGCAGCACCATTTCCCCCTCTTTAGTACATGGATGCCTCTTTCGTGGCTCCTCGAAGTTCCTGCGACTACATTGTCTATCATCCCCACATCCCAGCCCCTGAAACTCGCAACAGTGGGCCGCACTTACACCCTCCGTATGCACTCTCTCTCGAAGTCCTTACTATCACCCATGCCCTACAATTATTTCCCTTCCTTCCCTCTCTCCCGGAAGATCCGATATACTCAGATTCCCAAGCCGCCACCACCACATACAGAACCAAATCCTACATCATCTACTCTACCAGAAGGTCGAACGGGTTGTCCACACACTGCAGCCATCCACCGCTTTTCTCAGCTGGGACTCTGGACATTCAGAGATTGACGGCAATGAGCTGGCCCAAAAGCTCGGCCGCGACACTTTTAAGCGGGTACCATTGATTCTCTCGTCCAAGCATTCGGAAAACTGTGGTAGACCTTTCCGGCGCCGTACCATCAAGAAAGTTTACCTCCAACTCCGTCCCGAGAACACCTACAACATACCCCTTATTCGTCACTCACTATGCCGGAGATTTGCCCCTTCTGCGGCACCAATAAATACGCTGATTACCCACACCCGTCTCTCTATCGCTATCGATTCGACATCTCCTCTCCCAACTGCCCCTCTACATATGCAAACCGATCCCATTGCCTCTTATACTGGCTGGCTGCTCAGCAATTAGGTTCTGTCTAGACTGGCTTGGCGCTCAAGGGGAAGGAGAACAGCGTCGATTTCACGCAGTTACGATGGGCCAACGCGGATAGTGGCCTTCAAGTCTATCCTGCCCTGCTGCTACGAATCGCATCACGAAGCCAACAATGTGTCCCCTTCGTACAGGCGTGCAGCGTCAGTAAGGTGAGACACGTTTGGCGGACTGAGTATGGCTTGTTGATTCACTGTTGCCTTCACAAAGCAATGGAAGCAAGAAAACTCCTGGAAAATGGTGTTCCAAGGCGTTTCCTCATGGACCTCGGAAACCGCCACGATCGTTTGACAGACGCGCCAGCTTGAGCCAAGCGTGAGAACACCTGTCAACGAGGCCTCCCTTCTGTGTGTTCAGTGGACAAAGGTGCGGGAGTCCTTGTGTGAACGCTCGCCTTCAAGGCGAGTCCTTCGAGTACTTTGGATGCTCCAATTGGACGAAGTGGAGCGGCAGTTTCCATGGCCTTGGCACCTAGGGAGGACAGAGGGGTTTTAAGCGGGCGTTTTTCGGCTCCTCGTGTGATTCGCTTCAGTCATGCTAGACTGATGGGATATAACGTTATCCAGACGTCATGTAGAAATCGTAACTAAAACCCAGTACTCCTTGTTCGCAATGAGAACATGTTCCTCCCTTCAGCAACGTCATTGGCGTGGATGAGCCGGATGGTGGCATGGGCCAGCTACCATTCTATACATTCCCCACCCAAACTCTTACACGGCCCAGGTGGTCGGTATGCTCTGACTGTAATTTTACGGCTAAAAACTACTACTGAAACCACAGCAGTCTCACTGTAAACGTGCAGTATTCCTAGGTCTTACCTATTTTATTGTAATAATTAAAGCATGTGGGGGGGGACCATTTTTATTTTACTTCTCTATGTTGTGCACTGTAAGCGCATGTTTTCCAGCGTTGTCACATACTCCATCTGCCCAGCTGTTAGGCAGCAATGCCAGGTATATATACTAGGCGTACAGATATAGCGTACTTACGCAGCAAAAAATAGCTGTGCTCGTAGCTGACTGATTATTGGCGCAATTAGACAGTTTTCTTTCCATTTGGTCCATTATACGTTGCAGTGATGTGTAACATGTTATGATCTCTTCGCATGCCGAAAATTACTGTGTTGGTGAGCAGATGACGCGGCCTGGATGAAAACATCTGCGGGTGCATTCGGTGCATAATGTGTCCATTGAAAGCCACTGTAAAATTCTAAGTCTCCGGTGAGAATTACCAAGCCGTCTGCAAGAGGGGTTCATTCTCCTCAAACTTTCAAAGTCTAGGGACAGCCAGACGAGAGGTTGCAATTATTTTCGCTTCTGCAGCTTAGCTGCCTTCAATCCGCGTGCCTCGCGTCATCTTGTATTACATTATACTTTAGAAACTCTCGTTCTGCTATAACAAGAAACGATTTACTTGCTAAAAGGCACTCTAAGCACAACATGCGAAGATAAGCTCTTTCTTCTTTGTGTTGCATTGAACTGGTTATCGCGTAGTTTTGAGTATGCTTCTTGAAGTGTACAATGATACATATTCATCAAACGCTCAATATGTTATCCTAGCCCTTTGTGAGGTGCTACATTTTCCTTGAAATTTCGCTCATAAAAACTGAAGAATAGCATTCAGGAGGGCAAAAGAAAATGTTTGACACGTTCTTCGAGAAACGTGGTGCAGCAGTTTTCGAAAATAAAGTGGTACATATATGTACCACTGACTTTACTACAAGAAATGAAATGTGGTACACATTTGTACCGCGGTCCATAGGTGGTTTAAAATGAAAAATACAATGTGTAACAGGAACGATATTTACAAAGTCAAAGCTGCTGTTTACTTGTGGAATGGCTTAAACATTCGACACATAGTGGAACTTGGCATTCGCTGCACAGAAAGCTCGGTCGAACTTGCTGCTGTGTCATGGAGCCCCATCTACACCTCTGTCGACTGGCCTACCGCTACAGGTGACGATCTTGGCCGATAAATATACGCCTATTATACCTATTTGTCTCTGTGACGAGAACATCAAGCACTTCGTCCTCAAAGTAGAACAATGCCTTCTTTGCAGCCAAATGATCTTCCGAGCAAAACAGCAGGTCCCATATTTTTGGTGCCTCTAAAATACTGTTTGGGAGTTTACTCGAGGGTCTAATTTTCTAACGGAGCATCTTCCTCTTCATCCGAAAGAACAGCATGGACCAACTTGCACGTCGTTGTCTTTTTCGTTGGTCTTTTTCGCGATAGATAGATAGAATAAACTTTATTTTCCAACGGATAAGGTGGTCTACCCAACCCCCGACACGCAGGTCAGGGGGCGAGTGCCGACGCGAATACGAGTACTCTCACTTCGAAGACACACTTCCAGAAGGGGCACCGTCGTTAGAGTCTTCCTCTTCCTCAGGCGCTAGCTCTGGGACGAACTTCTCGTCGCTTCCGCAGTCCCCGCCGTCCTCACTGATTTCTGAATTCTACGGCAATTCAAATGAGAGGGCAACACCCTCCTACTGCGTAAGGCTGTGACCTCTAATGTGCTCAGTTACGAACAATTGAATCTCTAACTACTATAGCTATCGCCTCGCGCTACTTTGCTTTCACACCAGTAAAGCCGCGCAAACGCGAAGGGTACCAGCGACCTGTGATACACAGGACTGCGTGACTACAGTCGCCAAGCAGATAAATCAGTCGAGGGGAGACTTGAGCTATGTTGGTATTATGAAAAATTACCTCCGCTTTCAGGAAGAATGCAAATCGACAACCTCTGCGATTTGACCGGTGCGATAGCCGTCCGCTTAGGCCTAACAACCCTAGCCGAAAGCGAGCCCAGAACAGACAATTCAAAACGGTGAAAAATTAGGGCGCCCTCAATGTATGTATATGGTTGCAGATGAATCACTAGGTTCCATTTAGTAAACGGGTAAAAGGAGACGCTTAGTAGGCATGTTGAAGCAGTGTTTTCAGTAAGTTTTTCCCACGCCACAGCAGCACGTACTGAACCGCAATGAAGGCATTTGCAAAAACTAAATTACTCTTCACGCCACATGACGGAATAAAATAAAAACGCACATAAAGCTTTCTAAATGCCTTGGTAGACGGCAGCACTCGTAAAATTGGCTCCAATTTGAACAGTTGTTTCATTACGGGCATTTGAAACGTGCCCAAAAAGTGGTACATATTTGTACCACTGTACCACAAAGGGCTAGACGGCCAATAGCCACAAACATATTCCCCTCTTGTAAGAATCCAGGGCAAATCGGTTCCGCTCGAAAAGCACTGTGCGGATTCTGAAAGATTCGAATGGTATAAGAGCTGTTACCACCATTTCTTTTGTACTGTACTATCTAACAGCTGTAAATTGAACGTATAAAACAGCAGGACAGGAGAGCACGCAGGTTCAGTATGACGTAGAATTATACTGTTCTCATTTTATTCCAATCTACTGAGGTCAACTTCACCTACCTACCCAGGCAAGCATCAGTCGGTGATCAGCAGCGTTGTCGGAGCAGCCCAATGCAGCGCTCTCATCGATTTTAGAAGGTTATTCTCTATGGTTTGAAAGCAAATCACGTTGCCTACCGTCACGGGTTTTCTTTGTATAATTATCTGAGAATACGCAAACAGCGTTCAGACGTGAGAAGGGTTTCAGTGTGTCCCAGCAAGCGCTATGAAAATGGATAACCACATGAGGAGGGTGGCGGCGGCGTTTGCGATAAGTCAGCTCCCTCATGCTTAGCTTGGCCGTGGCTATTCGAATATCTGGTGACATGCAAACGAAAGTTAGGCATGTTGTCAAAAGGGATACTCATTGAATAAATATTGTCAGAATGATGTATATACTGTCGTATATATGGGGTCCGACGACGCTATACTTCTACGAAAAAGTTTTTTATAGGCAAAGAAAACCATTTTCTCCGGCAGCTTCGAGAAGCCACGGCCTGCGAGTGGGGCGGGCAGCCATATTTTATACAATTCGGAACTGGCTGTCTAAGGTAGGCTCGTACCCCCATAGCCTATCATTCCCGTAACTGCTCATACTGCCATAAGCCATCAAACAATGCAATTGCTCATAGACCCGTAACGCAGACCATAGAAGCACTTAGCAAAGTGAGGCAAACAGTGCTTACATTCTTTATAATGACGTATACAACATAAGGAACAGCGTGTCGAAAACGTTCGTCATCAATGGCTCACACCCGTAAGCAATGGCCCATACCCAAGTAAGCAGCAGCTGCCGAGCAGAACATTCCATCGGTCTTCTCCATTTGCGCGAGAAGGCCACACATAGTTAGGATTCCTGAAGAGCAACTTGCCTACGAGGAAATACAAGGGCAACAGCAACAGCAATGTCAACGGCGCCGGTGCGAGGCGAACATCACTGAAGATTGCGCGGAAAACGCTAAACGGATGCGGCAAGCCGGACAAGACGCCAAATGTCGCGAAGCGTAGAACGCGGCAAAAAGGGTCAAGTATAATGCTCCTCTAATGAAGCTCTTTAAAGATGCATACGCTAAACTCAAAAGGAACTTTCTTAAGGGGAATGTCGTGGTTATTTGTGGGGTGTGTGATTGGCTATGCTTTGACAATGACTTTACCAAGATCGGAAATGTGAGAGATTTGGCGAAGCGGAACCGTGCGATCGAAGTGATGTCACATTCCTTTCCGACAGAGGACTCGACGACTTTCAAAGTGTGTTGAACGGGCAAAGGTATTCGACTGAAAGGTGTCATCGCCACCATGAAGTCCCAATTATAACAGCCCACCAATATGGACAAATAATGACCATCGATCAAAACAATAAATATGTGTGCGCGCCTTTCATCACAATCACCACTGATGAAAACTATAATTGAGTTCGTGCCTTTCTTCAAAGTTCTGTGTCACCTTTTTGTCGTTTGCTCAACAGCTTCGCTGGTCATGCCCCTTCACAGAGTCGAATGGAGGAGGAGAAGGAATAAACTTTATTTGTGGACAGCAGATTTGAGACCTAGGCCTCTGTCAGCAGAACTTCTTGTTGGGCTAGTTGGTGCATGTTACTGAAGTATGTTACTGAAGTGTCTCTTCTTGTGTCGTCTGTTTGGCGCTATAGTATTTCAGTAACTAGGCCTCTGTATTGAGATGACGGCCTCGAGCCCTTGGGCTCTGGCGGCATCTTCGGCCTGCTGGATTGCCTTGAGTTGGTCTTCCAGTCCACAGCTGAGCAACGCGGTCTCCTACTGGTCTCTGGTCTTGTTTACTTTATCCTGTGTGGGTGTACGAGGACAAGCCCAAACTATATGTTGTAGGTCCGCCCTTTCTTGACCGCATCCACATCTATCCGTGTAAAGGTCCGTGTAGTAGCGTTGGTAGGCCCCCGGGTTCGGCCATGCCGTCGCTTGCAGTTTACTCAGCGAGGAGTGTGCAGAGACAAAATGGGCCCTTCCCAATTTAAAGTGTTTAGTGATCTCGATAAAGCTGGTCATCCAGTCTCTCTCCGCTCCGAGCATTTGTTGCGTGTCACCTGCTCGGCCCGAGAGTTCTCGAGCCAGGTTGTGCGCCATTTCGTTCCCGGGAAGGGAGGAGTGTGCGGGTGCCCATATAATGTGAATGTCTCGCTCTTCACGAAATTAGTTTAAAATTCCCAGCGCTTACGGTGAAATCCTTCCTTTTGCAAAGTTATTGACGGCTGTCTTGGAGTCGCTTACTACGGTGTTAGCCTCTGTGGAGGCTATTGCCAGTGCTAAAGCAGCCTCTTTCACCACCTCCACCTTCCCTGTTTTTTACCGCGCCACTAACTCTGCAGTCACCCTCTAGACTCGTACCAACTATCGACATACCATGTCTATTTGCGTACTTCGCCGCGTCCGCATAGACCATGTCCCTCGCACTACGGAATCTTTTGTGGAGAGCTCTCACTCTTTCGATTCTTTGATCTTGGTGAAACTCTGGGTGCATGTTTCTGGGTATGGGGGGCGCGTGAGCGCACGACAAAGCGGCCCTTCGCGCCCTTTGGCGGTGCACCCCTGTTGTCAATGCTGACGCCTGTGCGCATGCGCTTCGCTCCGGGTGTTTGAATATACAATGACTAAGCGCACTACACTGACGCGGCTTACATGCCACCATAAAAAGCAGTTAGATGTCCCCTTATTTTCCTTGGGATGTCTCTCCGCCCTCCGTTCTGTGCTTCATAGATTATTGCAATGTCATCTAAGGTGCGCCTCTCCATCAAACTCTGTGTAAGTCTTTCATACTGCGCAACTCTCCGGGCCTCAATAAGTTTGTCTAGTGCGTTGTGCACGCCGAGCGCCAGGAATTTCTATTTTGACGTATTTGTCGGAAGTCCCAAGGCTTGCTTAGACGCACTCCTAATAATAAATTCTATCTTGGCATTCTCCGCAGCGTTGAGCTTGACGTAAGGGACCACATATTCGATACGACTGACTACCAATGTGTCTATTAATCGTACGAGAATGTTCTCTTTCATGCCATAGTACCGGTTGGATATCCGCTTTATTAGTTTGATTGTTTGTTGAAGACTATTGTCTAGTAGCCTAATGGTTTCTCCATTATGGCCGTTTTCAGATATGCGGACTCCCAGTATTCTCAGGTTCTCTACTGTCGGTAGCGTGGTGCCTTCTACTGTGACCACAATACCCGGCCTTTCTCTAATGCTCTTTCGACCCCTGCATGTGGGTCTATAGAGCAGAAGTTCAAATTTTTGCGAGGAGCATCTCAGATCTTTGTTTCTGATGTTGCCTTCGACCGTGTTTAATGCGGTTGGAAGGATCTCTTCCACATGCCCATCGCTTCCGGCAGCCACCCAAAGGGTCATGTCGTCCGCGTATAGGCTGTATCCGAATCCTATCTTTTCGAGTCTCGCAAGAAAACCGACCATTGCCACGTTGAATAGAAATAGATAGCACTGAACCCTGCGGGGTAACCCTATTACCTAGTTTGAGCGCCTCCGATTTAGATTCTCCAATTGAAATCTTTGCTGTACGATCCGCCAAGAAGGCTTTGATTTACGCGTATGTTGACACTGTATATCCACCTTTTGGAGATTTTGTGGTATTGCCTTGTGCGTGACGGTGTCAAAGGCCTTAGTTAGATCGAGACCTAGTATTGCCTTAGTGTCTAGACTTTTCTCACCCGCATCTATGATCTTATGTTTTAGTATGAGCATAATATCCTGCGCCAATAACTTTGGTCGAAATCCAACCATGGTATGTGGGTAAAGTCCTCCATTATCCATCTATCTCATGTTCCATGAGTTTACCGACTCAGGATGTTAGGGATATGGGCCTTAAGGTCATCAGTTGTGGTTTCTTTCCAGGCTTCGGTATAAAAATATTTTAGGCTGATTTCCATTGACTTGAAATGCCAGCTTGCTCCCAGCAGTTATTCATTTAGTCCGTGAGAGCTCGGATGGATCCATAGCCGAGCTTCCTGAGTGTTTTGTTGCTTATCCCATGAGGTCCTGGGGCAGATTTCGCGTTGAGCCTGGTAAGTTCATATGTGACTTCTGCCTCAGTAATTGAGATATCGAGATCAGGATTCTCGTTACCTAGGTAATCCGGGAGTCGTTCTTTTCCGCATCTCCAGCGTACATTTTTTGGAGCTCTGGAACGAACTCTTCTTCTGTACCGTCTTAGCTGAATATAACCTTCTGTAGATTGTGTCTTTGTATGGTTTTTGTACTGCTGGGGTCGAAGAGGGAATCCGAGAATGTTCCAGGTCTTGGACATTCCTATCTGCATTTCCATAAACTCGCACGTTGCTTCCCACTTTTGTTGGGTTAACCTATTTGCATATATCTCGATTTTCTTGTTTAATTCTACAATACTCTTCCTTAATTTCCGATTATGTTCTTTCTTTTTCCATCTTTTAAGCATACTACCTTTCGCTTTCCACATGTGCAATAATCTGTTATCCATCTCCGCTATACCTGCCTCCCCTGGAACAGTTTTGGTAGCTCGTTTAATGCTTCTTTGTAGTTTCTCTGCCCATTTCTCAATGTCCGTTATAGTGTCTTCCATATCTTCTTGACGGATTCTGCTGAAAGAGTCTCATTCTACAAGTTTCAGTTCTCTACCCCTCTTTTTCCTTGGGCCTGCTTGTACCGTTGTGACGACGATGTACGGTCCTTAATGCTTTCTATGCTGTATCCTCAAGCCCCGTGTGGCGCGCTAAATTCGCTGGCCACGACTAGCGCCTGTTTGTGCGCTACACTCAACGCTTTGCGGAAGGAAGGGCCGAATTAGGGCTTGTGTCGGGTTGTACTGTACATGTTAAGAATAAATAGACTTCCCTCTTTTTTTACGGGATGGGTTTATTTCAATGAGAACGGGGACTATGCCGCGTATACCGGTATCGTGCTCGACAGCCGAGAGGTTTCTCTGTATCAGAGTACAGAGTTTCTTAAAGAGTGGAATGGCTCATAATTTTTTTCGCGAAGGCTTTAGTAGAACATAATGGCTGGGAAGAGGAGATCTAGCGTCTGTTGTAGGACTGCGAACATATCTGTGCTTCAGATAAAACGTGGGTGCAGTGGGACTACATGGTCAAAGACCGATGACTACTACTGTAGTATGCACGTGCTTGGTTCGCGACTAGACCACCTACAGCACGATAAATAAAAACTATGTAATCGCAACAACAAGCTAGAAAGAGAACCTAAGAATGCAC
This sequence comes from Dermacentor andersoni, assembly GCF_023375885.2. Taxonomy (NCBI): domain Eukaryota; kingdom Metazoa; phylum Arthropoda; class Arachnida; order Ixodida; family Ixodidae; genus Dermacentor; species Dermacentor andersoni. Next base: position 65,128,028 of record NC_092820.1, read on the forward strand.
AAAAAGCACAGGAACGTTGCAGAAGAGGAGCTAGATAATGTAGAAGAGTTGTGGGCATCAATTACGCAAAGCAACACCTTAAGCGTTCGCTTGCCCATTAAGTAGAAAGGTGGCATGCTACTGGTGTTTGTACAATAAAATCTATTGTCTCAATATCGAAAATCTGCTTAACCTCAACACCAATTGTTTAGGAAGCAGAATAACGTACCACTTCGTCCGGACATGGACAGTCTCTGAATATACAATGATTAAGCGCACTACACTCACGCGGCTTACATGCCACCATAAAAAGCAGAACCATTGCCTTTGCATAAAAACTCAGGCACCCAGCAAGGGTGAGTGTGGATGTCTGGGAGAGTGCTCCAAGGGATAGGAAACAGTTTTAGCAGCTTGACGATTGTCGCTGACGCTCAGGCCATCCTCATAATGGGAACACAAGCACGCGATCCCACACCACTCATGCACGCAGCAGGAGGCGACTGACTGACCGAGGCGTGACCGCACGTCCACTTAGCTTTGGTGTTTTGAGGCCCATGCACGTTGAGCGTGTCTCTTGGAGAAATCATGGTGCCTTAGCAGTGCCTGCTTTATATCTAAGGCAGTATTAAATGAGATGGGAGCGTACCGTATAAGACAGTCACCTACAGCGGCCGAACGGAGGTTTTTATTTATTTTTTTCCTATGCCATAGCCATCAATAACAAGAATGTCTCTTTCGCTTCTTCGTCGGGCTCGTATAACGACGCGCAGACACAGACGGCGCTTGTCGTTCGATGGAGTTAAATGATCCACCTACAAATGGTCCAGGCAGGCAGCCTCCTCCGCTTGCTCTGCGATTAACACGTTTGCTAGAACACGATTCGCAAACGCCCCTTCAACGAGTGTGCTTAGTTTGTTTCGGCGCTGAAGGCCGCTGCATCGAGGTGGCCGTTGTAAACGTCGTTTTTCCAGACGCTGCTGTGCAGCCGTCTTCGCAGCTGGGCCTTCCGCGCTGAGTAGCACCGCTATGGTTACTGCCACAGCTCCTCCTTGTACGCCACAGTCAGCTGCTGGCGCAGCGAACATGACGCCTTCGCCAAATAGGAATGCTCCTCGGCAAACGGGACGAGCATCTCACGCTGTCTCCCAGATACATGCGGCCCCAGTCGTCCGTCCTTATGAGGCGACGCGAATTTCAGCGCATAAACAAGCCTAACACAAAAGCGAAGAGAACCAAGATATTTTCATAACGGCCGGCACGTGACCTAGCGACGAAAGAAAGAAAACAACTCAAATAAAGTTAGAAGACTAGTGGGTGCCTGTGTCGCCAGCTCACAATTATTACTTAAAATTGAATTTGAACGTGTTTTATGCAAACCAAGGTTTTTTTATGAAGCTAACATGTTTTAATTACTCTATCGTCCCCAAAGTACAAACAAAAATGATGGCGTGAGCTTCCGGCAGACAGCTGCTTGTTGAATGGTCCCCCTTGCCCCGCCCCGTTCCGCTCTTTCTTCGAGTGACGTAATCCAGACGTGACAGCCACAGCGAACCGGTTCCTAAGCGAACCGTTACATAATACGGCTCCAGGTGTTTGCCAGGAATAATAGCATCAGGAGGCCACTTGTTCCTTAAATGTGTTTTTATACCCCTCCGCCGTGCACCTGCATATATTTCTACATATGTTTCTGCAAGTTGACATTTACAGATTACCTGCTACAAAGGTGGTCATAAAAATAAACGTCGTTGCAGCAATATCTTAAGAAAAATGCTCAATCACCCACTGTATTTCTGTAACTTATGTCTTGCAATGCGGCTTTGGCATCAGTGGTCTACAAGTCATGTATTCTGTAAGACTTGCACTCTTGGCCAGTTTGGTTGTCGCAACAGCAGGCACATACACTCTAGAGGATCTAAAGCATGTAAGCATTTATTATTTACAGAAGTATTACTCTAGGTGTACGGAAAGTTTCTCAAAACGTAATTCGTCGGTCCTGTTCAAATATCAGAAGTTGCTGACTTGGCTACGAAAACAATTGCCTGAACGATATAAACACATTTTTGCAGCAATACAATGAAGTTTTTTTTCTTATAAAAACGCCTCTATTTTGCAGACCGTGTTCAGTGCTTGCTTGTTTAGAGAGCTGTTAAGTCGCAGTGGGAACATCAAGATAACGGCAAAAAAGAAGTTTTCCCAAAGGGGGCAAAAGAAAATGACAGTTTCTGCCAAATTCAGGCTCTGAAAGGGATATCTGCATTTAGCGTTACGCTTGAGCGGCTGGTACGATGTTTTTACAATACGCGTGCAAAACATTGCGTGACGCAACACGAGTAACACCTGCCACCGCGCAATAGGAACAATGCTTTGGTAGAGACCAGGCGCCTAGGACACTCGCATTAGGACAAAAGACAACGGCGCCGTCATCGGCGTCGCGTTACCGGGCGCACTAGGTGAGACTGACAAAGAAATGTATGCATTTGTCAGCGCCCAATGAAAGAAAAAGGTAGATATGAGCTTGAAGTTTATTGTCCGCTCCAACCAGATCAGTGATGCACTGTCGTATGGTGTGTACACAACTTCTAATCGGTAGCTCCTAGGTGTCTGAGCAGCAATGCCACCCTGAAAAGCCAGCACACATTGAGACCATCGGCGCGTGCGCTATGTGGTGTAAGTGTGCGGGGGCCAAGCAGGAAGCGTGGCTTGTCGTTTCCGACGTTGGCATTTCTCGCAACTGGCCACGTAACGTAGAACGGAACGAGCGAGACAACGCCAAATGAAGTGGCACCGAACACGGTCGTACGTGCGGGATGTGCCGAGGTGTTCAGCAGTTGGTTCATCACGAATTGATGCATAACAGTGGAACAGGGAAGTTTGGCTGCTACGAGAAGCAAATTAGGTCTGTCGGGCTGGATATTAGGGCGGTTTGATGCTACACTCACGCACAAGATATTGCGGGATGCTAGAGCGCATGAGAAAACGGCCATCGGTGCCCTCTGGCGGCGCACCCCTGTTGTCGATGACGACGCCTGTGCGCATGCGCGTCGCTCCAGGACTGCCAGCGTGCATGTTTCCACGCTTCCTCCTTGCGCGCCGGCGACATACGAATGAAGCGAGGTGGTGCTCATCTTGTGATTGGCGCTGTGGCGACTTCGACGGGCAAAACTATGTGAAGCGTGAGCTCGCGCGCACCACTACGGCCGCTTTTTGTCAAGTCACGAGGCGCGGACACATAGGGCCCGGTGAAGAACGCCACGTATCATTGTTTTACTGCGCTGTGCATTTTCGTGGACAATCTTCGTTGTTTCTTTCTTTTTTACGAGCCGGGCGTTCTCCCGCAGAATGGCGTGGCAGAAAACACGCTGTATAGGAGATAATCAAGATGAAAATGAACTGCTGATTTCAGTTGTAGAAACCAAGTCTGGCCCATCGAAGCCGCCACAGCGCCAATCGCAAGAGGGGCACCTGGCGGCTACATTCGGATATCACCGGCGCGCAAGCACGAAGCATGGAAACGTGCACGTTTGCAGTCCCGGAGGGGCGCGCACGGGTGCAGACGTCCGTCTCGACAACAGGGGTGTGCCGCTAGAAGGCCTGGATGGCCGGTTCGCCACGCGATCTCCCACCCCGCAATATTTTTCGGGCGAGTATACCATCCAAGAGGACGAACATGTGTAGTGACGCGCCAATTTAAGACGATCGGTCAGCGATCGCAAGGAAGCATCCATGCGTTGCCCGTCTCGAATCGGGAGGAACTGAGACATGGAGAGGACTCATGGGGCCGGGCCGATGTCTGATGCGCCAGGTTGGTCGAGAGGGTAACGAGACAAGCAGTCGGCGTCTTGGTGCAGACCGCTAGACTTATACGCAAACTAGAAAGTAACGCCCAATGACTAAGCCGTCCCTTGGGATCTTTCAGTGAAGAAAGCCAACAGAACGCGTAGTGTTCAGTGTCGACACGGAAAGGTCGGCCATACAAGTGGGGCCGCAATTTTGCGACTGCCCAGTGGAGAGAAACGCAATTCTACTCTGCAAATAGTAGTAGCTTTCCGATTATGACAGCAGATGACTGACGTACGCAACAACGTAGTCTATGCACAGTTCTTGTTGGGCAAGGGCTCTTGCGCAGTTGTTGGGCCAAGACTACGTCGACGCCATGGGTACTGTGGACCATTCGCGCTTCTGCAGAAGCAGCAAGGTCGAAATGGCCGAAGATTGGCGAATTATTTAGAACGGCGATTAGTTGAGAGAATGCGTTAGCTTCTAGAGGACTCCAACATAACGCAACATCTTCATTGAGAATGTCGATCAGAGGGCGTGCGAGGGCCACAAAGCGTTTTGCGAAATGATGGAACTATGAGGATAGCCCCACAGAACGAAGTTGCAGCCGTGTTTAGAAGTCGGGTTAACCGTTACCTTATTCGGCGGCTCATGGCTTGTTGATACCGCCCTCATTTTTTATAGATGGTATCGACAGTGCAGATGTTTGCGTAAACAAGCAGGTTGAAAGCGTCGTCTGCAATGCCTTTTAACACGTACGCAAGTTTTTCCGACTCAGACATGCGGTCGTGAACCTTGCGGCAAAGATCCAAGACGTCCTTAATGAAGACGACGTACGCCTCTGCAGACGCCTTAGGTCGAGTCGCCAGTTCTTTTTTGGCAGCAAGCTCGTGACCAAATTCGTTGGCGAATAGGTCGCGGATCTACATCTTTAAGGTGTTTCAGCTGGTAATACTAGCGTCCTATGTCTCGAACCATACCCGTGGTGTTGCACCAAGATAGAAAAAAAAATTTATGAGCCTGAGAGTAGTGACCCACCCATAGTCTCCGGTCACACCTTCATAAAGGTTGATACACTCGTAAATGTCAACGTAAGCTTGGCCGGAGAACATGCCAGGATCCCGGGCAAAAGGCATATATGTGTATATGGGAGGCACGGGAGGTGCGGGGGACGAAGGCGATGCTCCTACACCAGCAGAAATAATCGCAGCTGCGATTGAGCAGCCGCTGCGGAGCTCCGTCGGGGTGAATGGAACAACGCTACCTCCACCAAAAATGTTGCGTAAAAGAAATACAGGATTTTATTCTGTACAGGGTATATTTACATTAAAATTCTAAGCTTTCATCAAATTGATGGATAGGTCGCATGCAAAATGACACCATTCTCCTCGTCATTCTTTATAGCAACGTGTCTTTCCTTTCGCCTGCAGTAAACGCGTAGCAATACGTTGTGTGCTAGGTTGCGTTGTGTTGTCTGGGGCTTTCAGCAGAATCCCTGTTGACACTGCATAAAATGCACTATTGCTAAGGGTGTATGAGCATACGTTTCCACATTACATGATGAACCAGCGTGTATGCGGTGCAATTGAGAGAAATATGCTAATAGCCTGATATGCCACACTATGCTTTGCATTTTTGCACGGGAAACACTTCAGCCATTTTTAACAGGCGGGGAATTGGCAAAGCAGGCGCTAAGCATTCTCCGTACGAGGGTCGACACCCATTATAGTGCAATACGGGCCCGACACGCGGTGGAGGTGGAGCAGGCGTTAAGCACTCCTCATACGTGGGACAATACCGAAGATTGTGCAATGCCGGTCCGACCCGCAGGGGAAGAGAAACAGGCGTTAAGCACTCCCCATACGTGGGCCGATGCCGGAGATAGTGCAATGTCAGGCCGACCCGCGTCGGAGGTGCAGTTCCCCATTAAATGGCCCATATACACAGCTTCGCTGGTCGTCCTTCTTCACAGAGTGAAAGGGGACTGAATTTTTTCTCATTTTTTTTCTCTCTCTCTTACCTATAGAATCACTTTACCCCTCCCCCGGTACAGGGTATCCAACTAGATGGAAATAATGTCTGGTTAAGCTCCCTGTCCTTCGTTTCGCCTTTCTCGCTCTATCTCAATAGCTGGCCCCAGGGCCTCGGCATAGTCCCAAGCACCATTCATTGCCCGGCATTTAATGCATACGAAACAACCACATGGGCACAGGGGCGTAGCCAGGGGGGGGGGCTTATGGGGCTTCAGCCCCCCCCGAAATTTTTTCCTGCTGTCCATTCACCGCCGACCAAAGCAAGCCCCGGCGCCGGAAATCATTCTGGATTTTGTCTAGAACGTCTTTTTCACGCTCAAAAAGCCATTTCACCGCGAAAATCGCCAACTCGGGCTGGATTTCGCGGCAACGCCCATGCACCGGGAGTCACATAACGCTAGCAGCCCCATCCGAGCACAAAATTTCAAGGACCTTTTGATGGCGAACGGGCTGGCGCGGCATCTCGCGGAGGCCGCAGAATCTACACTCTATCATGGAATCTACGGAGCGCGTGGATGTCAATTCCGAAACTTTATGGGTATAAAGTTCTCATAAACTTTTGATGTGAAAAGTGCATTGATATTTCAAAACATGTGCTTTAGATTTTCAACTGCGGAACTTTGTAAGTTTAATGTTCCCATAAATATTTGACGCCAAAGGTGCATTAACTTTTCCAAAGTAACACATCGGGCCATACAACGAGACAAGCCAAATCAACACACTATCCGACAAGTTGTACAAAGCCCGCAGCGAGGCCCGATGGGACGAAGCGTTGTGATGGTTCATTCCTGCCGTCATGTCACATAAAAAAATATCAACATATTTTTCACCTGCGCCAAAACATCCAGTGAAGACACTAAAGCCAGCCAAGGTAACTACGTTCTTATTTATTTTTTCTACTTTGACTTTTAATCGCGAGGACACATTGATCCCCTTCAATTTTTTGTTCTCGCTCCCCTGCCCGCGGGCTGCGAGAGCCAGCCAGAGCGCATGCGTTTTTCTCGTGTTGCCCCGACCACCACGCGGCGCACTTCGGTGCACATTCGGTTTTCTCTGGCCGAGTGCATTTTCGTCTGGCAGTTTTAGACGCTTTCTGGCTAGCAGACGAGAAAAAGAAACAATGGTCGCTCGCCGCCATCACTGTGGGGACGACGGATTGCACCGCGTTCGCTTGAGCGCAACCTCTCCAGAATGTCTTGCCTCGCCGGTGTGGGATACCGAGCAGCGTGCGCATGGTTCTTGGTGGACCAAGCGTCTCGTGTTTCCTTCGATATTCCTTTAATAGCCACATTAGTTGCCCAAAGTAGGCATTCGATTGTGACCAACATACTTTCCTTTGCGTTTTTTTTCATTATGGTGCCCCCGCCCCACAAAAGGAAAAAAAAAAGAACGCTGAGGCGCAGCGAATTGTCGCGTGGTGAAAGTTCTATTTTGTTACTTATTTTGCGGAAAGTAATGGGCCATGGGACGATTCAGCTGCGGATACTCTTATTATATTATTGCAATAGCAATTATATGGAAACTCTAGGCGCATTCCTGCCGTCGCCGTGGCCCTCATGTTCCGCATAAATTCTAACGGCGATAACATCGTGACCGTGCACCGCATGCTGTATGTGCGAGTGAAAGCATGGGGGGGGGGGGGATGGGTGAGCCGACGATGGTGGCTCAGTCTTGCGTGCGCAAGGGAGAAAAGTGAGGAGCAAGCGCGCCGCCTTCGGTCGCGCACAATACATCGGGGGGAGTGGATGGAATGGGGGCGGGATCTAGGATTCTGTGAATCTGTGATTGCGTAACATGTTTATTTGCCTTGTTTGACCCATTATATAGCGTGACTCTTTCTTAGATACGTAGATTTATTGGAGACTTATACGTATGTTTTGTGTATACGTGCAGTGAACTATGTTTCCAGTGGCACTTTTTTCCCGTTATCAAGCTGTGTCTTCGCATTTGTATATTCCATTGTGTCTTCGCATTTCTAATGTACGAGGGCAATCAAATGAAAGTGAGCCTACCCACCCCGCGCAATTATGGTTCTGTTCATTATCTGCAAGGCCTGCGCGTAGCACACAGAAATCTGTGATTTAACAAAAGTGACACGCAGGTTTGAGGATAAATGTTCTTTAACGCTCTCATACACTGGGATGAACATGGTTGCGTGACGTAATGGACGCTCCAGAAGTGGAGCAGCGTAGTGCCGCGAGGTTTCTGACAGCTGAAGGTGTTTCCCAAAAAGAAATTAAGTCACCGTATGGCTGCCGTGTACGTCGAACATTGCATTTCATTGGCCACTGTGAAGCGTTAGAACAAACCGTTCAAAGAAGGACGTGAAAGTTGCAAAGACGATCCCAGACCGGGCCAAAGCCATCGTGCAATCACACCTAACAAAATTGCAAAGGTTGATGAGCTGATGACACAAGAACGGAGGATAAGCATCGATGAACTGCCAGAGCGTGTGAACATCGCTCACGGTTCGGTTCACCGTCACCGTTTACGCCGTAATTCATGAACATTTCGGCTATCGGCTCTTGTATGCGCAATGGATGCCCAAGATTTTGGACCACCGCCAGAATACGGAGATGTTCGGCGCTGCCTTCACTCATCTGATCCGGTACGACAATAAGGGTGACGATTTCTTGTCTGCAATTGTGATCGGAGACGAACCATCATGCCACTACTACGAGCCTGAATCACGACAGCAAATCTTATAATGGAAACATTTCAATTCACCACCCCAAAAGAAAGCAAAGGCCGTCATTTCCACCGGACAGGTATTGTTGACTTTTATTTTTCGATTGTCAGGGGCCATTACTGATAGAATTTGCTAAATCTTGAGAGACTATCAATTGTTTCCGATATTGCTAAACACCGGATCGGCTGCGTGTCGCAATCAAGAACAAACTACGTGACAAATTGACGAATGGGGTCATCTTGTTCCACGACAATACTGTCCCTACGTCGCTGATAGAAACACGAAGTTTACAAATTAATAGCTCTGCATCAAGAACAGATATCCCGCTTCTGTAAACAGCATTCGTAGCACCATTAAAAGCGGAGAAATTCGCTATGTCTATTTGTATCTTACGTGAATTGGTTTTGTTATGTACAAGGGTCCTGCAAAAGCCGTATTTCCATAAGAGTTCATTTTTTTAGACTCATGTGTAACATATCAACTTTGTCCGCTATAGATGTCCTGTTATGTGCAAATCACAGAATTGTGATATCAATTTTCATTGCTGATATACAGAGTTGTAAACTGCATTGTTTCGTTTCCTGAAAATTTTCGATTTTGCCACTTTTCAATAAAATATTGACTACCTAAATCGAAAATTCGAAACAAACAGTCACTAGAATTTAGGTTTTTCTTTTAAATGCAACAAACCTCATCAAATTTGGTGCAGTGGTTGCCGAGAAAAACCAATTCTCCTTCTACATGTATTTAGATAAGCGCATCGGACCTAATGTTTCTTCTTAGGAGGAGGCCGAGCTGCAACGTTAGCCCCCCCCGAACGAAATTTCTGGCTACGCCACTGCATGGGCACCTACAGCGGCAAGCCACGCGATTGGCGGCACCATATGAACATTCGCTCTAAGAAAGACAGAGGCCGATGCCTACACCAAACTACTTAATTGCCATTGCTTCTAATGGAGATATCATTATGGAAGCATTGATATGTCTGCGTTTGTGTATGCGTAGCGAGAACAGAAGTTTCGTGTGGTTGGGCACCTACAGTATTCTTGTGTAGTGCACCCTTACTTGTTTCATATTAAAACTGTTTTCTAGTCACGTCTGTTTAGTGTCCGCCCTCTCTCTGAAGGGCTTGACATTTCATACATTTCATGATATTTCCCTAGCCTGCCAAGTTTTACTGTCCTCGTGACGTAATAATGCGAACAGCATTCTTTGCCTACTTCAGCCGTTTTGAGCCTGTGTTTATGTATGTATGTATGTATGTATGTATGTATGTATGTATGTATGTATGTATGTATGTATGTATGTATGTATGTATGTATGTATGTATGTATGCATGCATGTATGTATGTATGTATGTATGTATGGATGGATGTATGTATCCGCTTACGCTGGTCGAATGTCCCAAGCACTAGGTATGTCTTCTTCCTCGTGATGTCACCGTGGGCGTCCCTCTGTCGATATTCCAGCTTATCAATATCTTACTCATGTCATGTAGTCGTCGCCACGCCATCTACCCCATGCTAGTGACCTAAGTTTTCTGATAGCTTGGGCCGATAGGTGTAGGCTCGTGGTCGTGGTGCCGTTGTGGTCGTAAAATCGCCGTTATTATAGGTTTGTCTTCCGACACTCGACATGTCGCCGTCGTACAGTCTTCATGCATTGCCTGTCACACCGCACTAGTGATGCAGTCGTGGCCTTTCAATCGTAGTCAATCCAGATTGATGATGTCACTCTCGTCTTGCTGTCATCGTCAGACCTTCTACTCCGACCCAATGGTCCAAGTCATGATGCCATTGTGGTCATTCCGTCGTCGTGATTTCAGCTTTGTCATCGGACTTTCGGCGTGCTGTAGGCATCATGCTATCATGATCACAGAGTGGTCGTCATGCTGTCGTCGTCACGATGTCGTCTTATCATCGTCATACTTCTGTAACGTGATCTCATTGCAGTCATGTGGTCGCTGTCGCACCGCATTCGTTATTACGCTGACGTCAATCTTTCTTTATTATATTCAAATCACATTGTTGTCATTGAATCGTGATTATGCCGCCATTGTCATGCCGTCATCGTCAGACAGTCGCGATGACGCCTGCATTGCCAGACCATCATCCTAATGCCGTCGTAGTCGTCTATAATATAGACTGCTGCGTTGTTACCGGACCGTTCTAATGCCGTCATTATCACGCCATCGTCGTCACATAGGTTTTGTGATAGAGTTATCGTCACGCAATTGTCAGCATACAGATTTCATCATCCCTTTATCCTCATGTTTTCCTGCCATCGTCGTCACTACATTGTTGCTATGCATTCGTTGTTATACGGTCGTCGGGATGCAATCGCAGTCGTACTCTGGTCCTCATTGTAGCTGCGCCATGCGATTCTTGTCATACCGTCGTCGTCATACCGTTGCTATCATGCCATCACCATCACGCGGTCGTTTGTCCGTTTTCATCACTTCAGTATTGTCATGCCATTGTCGCCGTGCCGTCATCGTCACACACTGTTCGTCACTCAATGACGTCACTACTTGTTCATTATTGTATTCTAATCGTACAGTCGACATAGAATCGTGCTTATGCCACCGTTCTGATGCCACTGTTGTAAGTACCTTTTCGTCACAGACTAAACCTTCCTCCATTGTCATTCTGTGTTGGTCGTGCCACCGACGTTATTCCAACTTATCAATCTGGTTGTCATCTTACCATAGTCGTCATATAGTCAACGCCACCTGACTGCCCTCATGTCATCCTCGTCACCTATCGATATCTGATCATCGTCACGTCGTAGTTACACGCCTTTGTCCTTCGATCAATATCATTCTTTCTAATTCATTCCATCATCATCACGTCGGCATCATACAGTTGTTCTCATGCCTCCACAATTAAGGGCAACTTTAAGAAGCGAGTACCATAAAAAGGGGGATGATTTCGGATTATGTGGCGTACAGTGGAAGCACCTCTAAAGTCTATAATTACAACTACACGTGTTCACTAAACGTGGCTTCAGCAATATGACCTGTCGCTGCATTGCTTGATTATCACTCGCATTACCGTTGACAGTCACCGTGAGATGAGTTGTTTGTGCCGTAATTTGCAGGCGATCAGGAGATGGACTGCATGCTTCTAACCTTTGTAACATATTCATGTATTGGGGGTTGAAGCATTTGCACTCTTCGACGAAGAAAGCAAGTTCGCTCGACTGGAACCAGAAGAACTTGATAGAAAACGCAGAGCTGATCTTGTCAAAAGGCGTGAAGATTATTCAATTTAATAGGCACTTCATTAGCCTGAGCATCGATTGAAACATGCCAGACAGTCAACATGATGGGGAGAGCGTGTCAGTGTCGCCCGACACAGTCTCGGAAAGCTACGAAAATCCGTCTGAAGAACCTAACGGTAACATTTAAAGGAAAACGAAAGCACCTGGATGCGCCTCTGTATTTCATTGTAAGCATAGTCCACGGGCAAGGGTGGGACTGCAGTGAATTGGCAACAGCCCTTAACCTTCCGTTGGCGAGGCGTTCAGCGTTTTCGCGTTAAGCACTACATTTGAGGCCTTGAATTATCATGTCAAGGGTGTTTTTCTCGCGAGGTTCTATCAAGCAGTGAATCGTTGCCGTGAGATGTTGCAAAATTGCTCGCCGCATGGTGCGCTGTGTGAAAATAAGCTCGTGTGGAGCCTTTGAAAATTACTTTGATTATTGTCTAATGTCCAGAGAACCAGAAAGTTAGTTTCGAGCCAGAACAATTAACCGTTTAAACAGTTATTAAATTATAATTACCACAATTAATAATTACAAACAATTAATTCGTTGTCAGGTGGCGGTTTTGACACGTACAACTCAAGAGTACATTTTTCCTTCAAAAGACAGTGCCTACGGTTGCTAGTAAAATGAGCAATCTCGTCAAGCACAATTTCGAGGTACCTGTTTGTTCCATCTGCCCGGAAAGTCTATTCTTCGAGGCAATGGTAGAGTTCATGTTACTGAAGTCCTGTTTCAGAATAGGCGTCCGTAAGAAAAAAATACACATTCATGTCAGTTTTGCGAACAGTCTAGGTGCACCACCCACCATCGTCTGGATAACAGCCTCCTCGATATGAGTGGTATGGGTGGTGAAGTATTCTGAAGAAACTTGTGTACTAAACAGCCTTTCACCTTTACTTCGGTAAGTTCATTGAACCTTGCCCACCGCACATGAGTCATTGATAGCATTTTCATGCGTGCTGTACCTAGTAATGTAATTGAAGTTCTTAGCAATGCATAGCACTTAGTACTGTAATTAATGGGGAATGATTACTCTAGTGCCCCACCTTGTACACTCTGAATCTACAACGTGCTTACGCGAACAAAATGTGGTGCTATGTCATCTTCTCTGAGTCTTGAAAGTAGCCACTCAAAGTAAGAAAAAAAAAACGACAAGGCGCGCGAATTCTGTTTCTCCACGAATTTTATTTGCAAGTTCGACTGCTTCTACAGCGAGAATTAAATCAATAACTCTACTTTGTCACTATTGTATGCACTTTCGAGAGCGAAAATGAAACAATTAATGAGTTAAAGAAAAATTTTAAACATATGAAAAGGAAATTCTGCAGGCGAGGTGCCTAGATTAGGTGAATTGTTCCGCTCCTTAACAGGTAGAGCATCAAGCTGTCATATATAATTTTGCCGTGCTCAGGGGTTTCTCTTGGAAGGATACAGTCGTTTAGTGTAATGGCTGAGCTCTGTAGCACAGCAAGACAGATTCTTGTCAGTTGCGATAGGCCAAGACATATACATGGTGAGCTGTGGCTTGCTCGCCTGTCTCGCAAGTTCCACAGGTTTGGTGAAGCGACTCGTCAGGGTACTGGGCTCTGAACGCAGGTGTGACTGTCGTGCCGGCACGCAGACGGCGAAGTGCCACGCATTCTCGGCATGGCATCATATGAGGAAGGGCATCGTGGCCTTCAGGCTGAAGAGCCTCTAGAGCAAACTGTCTATGCTGTCGGAGCTACGGGTGACCATGGACAGCATCTACATCTTCTGCCGATCTGTCCACAATGGAAGTGCCGCAAGGATAATGGGGGGTGGTGTAAATTTGATCCCCTAATGAGCGCATCCGATCGCTCATTCCCTCCTGCGCCTTTACGAATCGGTCGCTTCGCCGTGGATAGAATTAGCCAAAGGGCGTACGTCACCCTTTCTCAGTTCGCGTACGGCGTCTTGCCAATCCATGTATCAGTGAAAAGGGCTGCAATGCTCATGGCGACCATTTCTGACTTCTTGGGCCATCTGTAGCATAGCTTGTAGCTCGGCACCGATTCTACTTATATGGCGTGCTATGAGAAGTTGTGGTGTTGCTACCGTCGCTCTTCGTCCAGCCAGTGCTGGCATGATTCTTTGAAACAGCAGCATACATGTAAATGCATTGAGATGTGTTATCGTTAAGCATAGCTCTGCGGTGACATTAACGCCTCCGACTTTGTTATTTTTATACCAAGTTGGCTGTGGGGCTTAACAATTGCAGTCATCATGAGCAGTCATTGTGCCGAAGGTGTTGAACGAAGAGGAGCTTGTGGATTCCGACAGACCTGGCCTAGTATTCTTCTTCCTCAAGACGTAGAAGCGAGCCGCTGCACCTGGGCACGTCCTGCGACCTCCCCTAGTTCTTCAAGCGTGTTTGTGCCTCCGAATAAAGCGTGTCTTAGGACTAAGCTTCGGCAAACCATACGCTATACATATACTTTCATGATGAGTTGCTTCGAGACAACGACGAATCATTACCGTGGTTCGCGTGAAACGGAATCTGTACGGAATCGTCGACATAATGAGATTTTTTGTCATTATAACTAAGGTGCCTCCTCTGAGACCCCCTTACTACTCGTGATCTTTCGTAGGAGCCCTTGTGTTGCTCAGACGCAGCTCTGTGTCTGCTGAAGGCACGCAGTCTCGTTGTCTGTGTCTGATGTATTGAGCCCTTAGCTTCTGTGGAGGTACAGGAGGTATTCAGAGACCTGGATTGGGAAGAATTGGGGATAAGTGTTAATGGACAATGGCTTAGTAACTTACGATTCGCTGATGATATTGCCTTGCTAGTAACTCAAGGGACCAATTGCAATGCATGCTCACTGACCTGGAGCGCCACAGCAGAAGGGTGGGTCTAAAAATTAGTCTCCAAAAAACTAAAGTAATGTTTAACAGTCTCGGAAGTCAACAGCAGTTTACGATAGGTAGCGAGGCATTGGAAGTGGTAAGGGAATACATCTACTTAGGGCAGGTAGTGACCGCGGATCCGGACCATGAGACTGAAATAATCAGGAGAATAAGAATGGCTGGCGTGCGTTTGGCAGGCATTCTCAGATTATGAACAGCACGTTGCCATTATCCCTCAAGAGGAAAGCGTGTAACAGCTGTGTCTTACCAGTACTCACGTGCCGGGCAGAAACCTGAAGGGTTCCGAAAAGTATTCTACTTAAATTGAGGAAGACGCAACGAGCTATGGAAAGAATGATGGGTGTAACGTTAAGGGGGGGGGGGGATAAGAAGAGAGCAGACTGCGTGAGGGAACAAACGCGAGTTAATGACATCTTAGTTGAAATCAAGAAAAAGAAATGGGCATGGGCAGGACCTGTGATGAGGAGGGAAGATAACCGATGGTCATTAAGGGTGACGGACTGGATTCCAAGAGAAGGAAAGCGTAGCAGGGGGCGGCAGAAAGTTATGTGAGCGGATGACATTAGGAAGTTTGCAGGGACAACATGGCAATATTTAGTCCACGACCAGGGTAGTTGGAGAAGTATGGGAGAGGCATTTTCCCTGCTGTGGGCGTAGCCAGGCGCATGATCACGATGATGACGGCTTCTGTGGTATTGTAATCTTTAGATCGGTATTCCTTGAATTTCCCGCACATTCAATATGGCTGCTAATTCTTCCCTCATCTTCTTCGGACCAAGCACAATATACTGAGATTTTCAAGGAGAAGGAGAGAGCCTGAGTGTTGAAAGATGAGACTGAGTGAGTAACTACTTTATTAATCCAAAGGGTGAGGGGTAAGGCAGGCTAAGCTAGGTAGGCTGGCAGGCGGTTCTTGTAGATGACGTCTTCAGCTCGTGCCAGGACCCGTGTCTAGAGCATCTTGGATGGCATCTTGCTGTACAGCATGTGGCCCTCGCGTGGGTCATCCTGTGATTTTGTCTGGATATATAGAGTTTGCAACCTATATTTTCAAGAATATATGGCTACGTAAAACAAAACACCGGAGAACACTGTGCCTTGCGGAACGGTATGTGTGATGGAATGAAGAGGAGAGAATAGATCTCCTATCTTCACTGGAAGCGTGCGGTTTGTCAATAGTGATAAGATGTATGTCGCTATGCGACCTGCGGGTCCTACTGCGTGCATTTCTTGCAACATAGCACCTACTACTAGGTCTTAAAATGCCTTGTGTATATCAACGGTGGCTAGTATGTGGGGTCTTTGCAAGCAGTCGGAGCTGAGATGTTCTGCATAATAAAGAGGCTATCTTGCGCCGACCAGCTAACACGGAAGCCTGTTTGTGTATGATGAAGTTTTCGTTCAACTTCGAGGAACCACTGAAACTTTATTCCACCGTTTTTATTTCATAATCTTGCCCACATGTGACATTGCAATGCATCACTAGGGAATCGTTCCACTTTTGCTGTACAATTCCGGCTTCTCATACACCATTCAAAAGGTCGAGAAGGTCTGTCATTGCTTCATCTGGGAGAATGTGGTTTGTCGTATATGTCAAACCGTGAGGTCGAGGTGCAGCTCTGCCATTCAGTTTCATGAGTGCTTACGGAGCTAGGCAGTAGTGAACGGATGATCAAGCATATGTGTTCCATCGGTAATCTGCTGGACCTCGACAGTTGATCTATTGGCTGTTGTAGTCGGAACGACGAGAGCGGAAACTGGGTAACTAGTTGAGCAGCGAAATCTTGCACTTATAGTCCCTGTTTGAGGGCAATGCTCTGCGCGGGTTGTTTTGTATGCGCGAGATAATAAAGTTCTATGCTAGGCACCATCAAAGGAAAGGGTTAGTACGATGATTTAGTCCACTTTATCTACGATGCCATCGCGAACGGCTAAGCTCCTTCAGTACCGTCGGGCCTATGCACGATTATGAATGATGCAAAATTCAAATTTTTTAAAGCGCCGTTTCATTTGCTCTTGTGCCGTAAGTCATGAAGTTGAGATTCAGCATGTACAATTCCGGGGCCGGGCCTTTGTCACCAACCTACAAGTTGTCTTTGTAGCCCTCTGCTTTGCTATATTTAGTTTCTCCATGAAAGAACCCATGTCATCCACGTACACCTTGTGGAAGCGGACTCATTTTCACGTGTATGTCGTTCCATTCTTTCTCTAGGTTCGACTGATATTGTCTATGCTAAGGAGAATCGCATGGTGGTATTATCCGTATCTGTTCCATTGGCATTGCCAGCGTAAGCGCAAGTGTTGCGACGTGCCCGTGAAATCTTGTGTGCTAGCTTGCTGCTGTCCATTTAGTGCTTGCGAAATGTAGACGCCACGGACATCGGAGATGTTGAAGTGGCTTTTCTCCAATGCAAATATAAGTGCTCGGTGACATACTGTGTCTATTCTTTAGCGCCAATGGTTATGTGGCGCATTGAAATCACGAGCTATAATGATAGGCCCGGCGGGATATCTCTGTTTTAGATTCGACACTGAACTCATGACACCCTACTTCTCCGGGTTGGAAGACAGGTCGTATATAAACTGAAGCAACTGCAAGTCTGAAATTTGCGAATGTCGCAGCAACTAGAACACTCTAGCGGTGAGCTGTCTGCGCAAATCTTGAGTGTCGGTCTGAGCTTACGGAATGCGCTTGTCGAAAAACACGCTAGCTAAGCATCTAGCAGTGATGTTTGAGCCCACGTGGTGGCCCTTCAGCTTGCGTGGTATACTAGGTTCAAAGTATTTGTTATAGCCAGACAACTGCAATGTTAGTCGGGCGTCCATTTCTTAAAGGAGGATCACGGAAATTTGGTTGCCTTTTAGACGTAAGAAGAGTTCTGTATGTGTGAGACTTGAACTGTAAGAACCCATTTCTTACAGTTGCACTGCAACAAATGCATTGGGTAATGAGTGGTATCAGCGGACAAATTCACGTTGAAGCTTGGACTCTGGCTGGAGATAACGTACCGGGGAGCCGCTAACCTTGCTTCACCTCCTGTTTCCTTGAGAGTGGTAGCAGTAAGCATGCCGGGTTGGGTCTGTGTCTTCAGCACTATAATACGAGATGCCAGTTTGCCAATCGTATGCTGCATAGTCATAGGCATAGTCATAGGCTTTTTGGAGCTCTTTACAGTGTGCCTGTGCATCAAGACAGTCCTCTGGTAATTTCCGTAGATCTGTCTCGTCTGTGTTTCTTGGTTCTGCTACTTTCGATTTAAAAGATAAGTAAACGCGCATCTAAGGTTAGTTTTGCTAATTGACTGGCAGCGTGCGAGTGACGGCTGCGTAGCTTGCTTGCGGCAGATGAGAAGTTCGCGCTTGTAGTGTGGGCAGCTTTGATCACCCATAACACCTTTGCCTCGACAATGTAGACATCGTCACGTCATAGTGCTGCAGATTCCGTCTGCATTGTATGTTCCTTCGAACCTACCACGTCGTGCTTCATGCGGGTAAATGTTCGCTTTGTGACCACTCCTTTGACAGTGCGAAAACAAGATTGGCATTGTCCGAAAAGCTTCCACATGATGCGCAATATACTCCATGCGCACGTGACGTGGGAGCTTATTTCCCCCAAACACAAGAAAAGGCTGCTTTGTTTTACCAAGCCGTTGGTCATTCAAAATTTGTGACCCGTCTTTCAGGGGGCGAATTTTATCTCGAATATCTTCGCCGGTAACTTCTCTGCTTTTATACATAAACACACATGTATATATATATATATATATATATATATATATATAATGTGTGGAGCTTTTGGTCGCGTCCCTCCCTGTCACGAGGTAAGATTGCATTGGAATAGGGCCGAGTTTCTCTATCTTCACAAATGATTTCGTTGCTACGCTTGCAGGAATGCCCATTGGAATGCTGTTTGCGAATGGTGGCCGGTATTTCGCTATGGAGGCGTTCTTTGAGCTAGGCGTTCTGCACGGTGTCTGGTATCACCAGAACAGACGCTACGTACTTGGGTCTGATTATTACGGTGGTGGTGTGCTTGAAAACCTCATTAGGGTAAAGGTTCGATATTAGCATGGCTTTCATGACCTGCGCACGTCTATTCTTTTCACTGCGCGTTTGACCTGCAATCTCAACATATTGATCCAAATCTGAGGCGCACTGCAGCGCGTCCTTTGCAAGGCCATGCTTCCATTGTCGATTGCGTACGTATTTACCAGCGTGCCGCAGTCGCTTGGCTTTTTCCTTGCCTCCGCGTTTACTGTTTCATGTCCCGATCGACAGAGTCATTAGGGTCATCATCGAGAACAGAAAATTTTTCTGCTTGCGTTCGCAGTCAAGTCATTTCGATAGCTTAAGCCCAGGAACGCGGCGGCGGTAGCTGGGGCTGCTGCATCGTTCATCTAGCGTCAGGGATTTTATGCCCATGAGAGCAATGCCTGTCACATCATTGATGATGATATCCAGGGCGCCTGGTCGATTTTCCATGCACCTTGGGTAACATCGTTAGGCCCCTCTTGACTAATACTAAGAACTCAGCGCTCAGGGGAACCTCCGAAAGAACCATCGGACGACATACAGGGCGCTAATCAAAACTTCAGGTAATTATATCACAAAATATTATGACAATCACGTTTATTTTGTGATATCTTCTCGGATATAGTCAGCACGAGCATGTATACATAGATAGTAGTGTTTGTCCTATATTTCCCTGCGTCTGCGAAATTCCCCGAGGGTGAGTTTGTTGAGGACCTAATTTGATTCCAACTGGTTAAAGGTAGGGCCATTCAGCCTCAATTTTATTTCGGAAATATTTAAAGTCGGTGGGAGAAAGTAAGGCAAGTAGGGCGCTTGCGAAAGCACCGTGAGGTTTTTGAAGTGAGGAGTTGCCGAAGAATCAGTGATGGGGTAGCTGGCGCGTTGTATTTGTACACAAGCCAAATGTTCATCCACCTGTATGGAAGATTACGCCGACTACTCCTTAGGCACTTCAAAACTGCAAAATAAAAATACAAGAGGCAGCCTCCTGCGTAGAGGACTACTTCGGAGCAAGAGGGCTAGCGTGTTCCACTGTGAAGTCCGAGATCTCAGAGTTTGGAGAGGAAAGCAAAACCGCACAGTCCCCACTAGCGACGAGTTACAGCTCAACGTCTACCTCGAGGGGAAGCCGATACCGGAAAAGACGCTGATCAGAATCCTGCGGATGTGGACACAGTCAAACCAACGCTGCATCCACACCCTCGCTTTACTCAAGGCATCCAACCTACAAATGACCCGCACGATCATGCGCATCTCACACAGACGCCACGGCATGCGAGAGGAGGACACATTTAAGCTAGTCAGAAGCCTGGGTGGTCAGTCGAGCGGCATACAGCTTCCCCTACTACAATCTCATCAAGAGTGAGGTATAACAGGCGGACGCAATTCTACGCAAAGCCTACAAAACCGCACTCCACCTTCCCCACAAAACCTCAACCGAAAAGCTCGTCGCCTTAGGACTACACAATACTTTCGAGGAATCTGGAGAGGCGTAACTAGTCTCCCAACTGCGCAGACTACAAGATACCCTATCTGCCAGGAAGCTCCTGAAGAAACTACGCTGCGCCGATCAACTTCAAGAGATACAAAGGAGCGAATCCATTCCGGACGAGTATCGCAACTCACTAAAACTAGCACCCCTACCCGGGAACATGGATCCCAACCTACACAAAGCACGCAGAGAGGCGAGGGCAGAATGCATACAAAAGACACTAGTACCCCAAGGAACGACGGTATACGTGGACGCAGCCACATACGCAAAAGCATCTGGGCAGAGCAACAGCAACGCGGTACCAACGGTGATTGTTTCGAACCTACGCGAGATCACCAGCGCATCAATACAAGACTCTACGATAGTCGAGGCTGAAGAAGTGGCCGTCGCTCTAGCGGCAGCGGAGGGATATCAACCTAAACGGTCCGTAACAATCCTCACAGACTCACGAACGGCGTGCCGCAGCTACCTACGCGGCAGAATAGGGCACGAAGCGCTCCTCATACTCCGCTCCGGGGACCACATAACACAACGACAACCAAACGAACAACCAATTAGGCATAAGATTAGGACGACGAGACACGCGGAAGTGGCACGAAACCAAGAGCCGGACAGGATAGCACGAGGGTACATTTATTACCCAGCATCTAACCTAGGGGACCTGGAGGGGACCGAACCTGTACCCCAAGACTATTCGGCGATACTAAATTACTACAAGGGCTGCAGAAAGCGGTATCCACCACCGCACAACCCCCTTAGCAGAGAGGACTCGGTCGCATGGAGGCAGCAACAAACGGGCTCGTAACCGAACCTAAACGTACTGAGCAAAAGATATCCCATACAATACAATGACAAATTTCCTTGGTGCCAGGAAACACCCGCGCCGTATCACATAACGTCGTCAGGCCAGAAGGTAGACGTGGTACCCGTTATACCAAAGGCGAGTGCGGAGCAATGGGAGGGAGTGCTCTCCAGCGATCGCCGGGTCGACCAAGAAGGTCTGATTCGGCGAGCACAACTGGCAGCAGCATCCAGCGGTGCCCTGGACTAAGGGCAACGGACTGTTTTGCAAAAAGATGCAGGAAGCCATCTGAAGACTGCAGACCCGACTGCAGAAGACCAGCGAAGCTAGAGCTAAATAAAGTTTTTTCACTCACTCACTCGATATTTGCGGTTTGTCCAGCAAGTAGGACTTGTTTGTGCATAATCCAGTGAACATCCAAGAAGACAATCAACATGGAGCTACGGTGAATTGCAGGCTTCCACTGCAATGACTGCTGCTTCGTTTAAACTTCATAACCGTAATCCAGTACCAGTCACATTATTGAAGACGAGAATGGGTTGTTTCGGTGTTGTTACCGCAGTTCTGTTCTAAGCAAAACACGATGGAAGTTCTGTTCTTAGCTGAGCAGTCTTGGCACAAATATGTCAGAAATAAGTCTCAAGTCCAAACGTCCGACAAAACTGCAGGACGCTGAAGCATCGCCTTTCACAGCGCAACGTGATAGCATTCAAAGATCCCCAACTGCTTCTCACGCTGACCTCCAAGTGCTGCTCATGTAACCGTGATGTTTACGGGAAACGCTGGCGACAAACGCAATGCCCGAATGCGAGCTTACTGGTAGAAACGTGCCCTTTTTCGTGAGTTGATCCTGGTGGTGGGCCCTCTCCTGCCCTTCCCACAGTGGCGCCAAAAAAATTACATCCGTCTCAGGTGTCTATACTGTTTTGCCTATTTCATATATCTGTCTGGGAAGATTTAACATAAAAGGCATCCTCTCTCCTGGTTTCGTTTCATGACAATTGGGAGTGACTATCTTGATAATGACATTCTCTTATTCTCAAAATTGTAACTTTGTCAAGAATGTAAAACAGGGTACAAACAGCAATATAACCCTCATAGACCGCGTGGTAAATAGCAAGGCATGGTGTGTACATATACATAAATGAAGACGGGAATTTTCGCTCACGGGGACGCCGACGCCTGACGCCGACACCAAGTTTTCTGCGTTACGGGGTCCTTAATGCTGCCGCGTTAAAATGGACCTATTTCATGCGAATGCCTTATAATATAACAGACATCGTGGATAGTTCCACTCCAATATTCAAGTATGCCCTTGTCATCATCATCATCATCACCATGGTTACGCCCACTGCAGGGCAAAGGCCTCTCCCACATTTCTCCAAATACTACGGTCATGTAATAATTGTGGCCATGTTGTCCCTGCAAACTTCTTAATCTGATCCGCCCACCTAACCTTCTGGTGCCCCCTGCTACGCTTCCCTTCTTTTGGAATCCAATCCATAACCCTTATTGACCATCGGTTATCTTGCCTCCTTATTTCATGCCCTCCCCATGTCCATTTATTTTTCTTGATTTCAACTATTATGTAAATAACTCGCGTTTGTTCCCTCACCCAATCTGCTCTTTTCTTATCCCTTTACGTTACGCCCATCCTTATTCTTTTCATAGCTGGTTGCGTCGTCCTCAATTTAAGTAGAACCCTTTTAGTAAGCCTCCAGGTTTCTGCCCGGTACGTCAGTACTGGTAAGACAGAGCTGTTATACACGTTTTTCTTGAGGGATAATGAGAACCTGCTGTTCATGATCTGAGAATGCCTGCCAAACGCACCCCAGCCCATTCTTATTCCCCTGTATTTCAGTGTCATGATCCGGATCCTCACTCACTACCCGCCCTAAGTAGATGTATTCCCTTACCACTTCCAATGCCTCGCTACCTATCGCATACTGCTGTTCACTTCCGAGAGCGTTAAACATTATTTTGGTTTTCTGCAGACTAATTTTTAGACCTACCCTTCTGCTGTGGTGCTCCAAGCCAGTGGGCATGCATTGCAACTGGCCCCCTGAGTTACTGAGCAAGGCAACATCATGAGCGAATCGCAAGTTACTAAGGTATTCTCCATTAACTTTTATCCCTAATTCTCCCCAACCCAGGTCTCTGATTACCTCCTCTAAACACGCTGTGAATGGGATTGGAGAGATCGTATCTCCCTGCCCTTCTTTATTGGGATTTTGTTGCTTTCTTTATGGAGGACTACGGTGGCTGTGGAGCCGCTATAGATATCTTTCACTATTTTTACATACGGCTCGTCTACACCCTGATTCCCTAATGCCTCCAAGACTGCTGAGGTTTCGACTGAATCAAACGCTTTTTTGTAATCAATGAATGCTGTATATGTAAGGGTTGGTTATATTCCGCACATATTTCTATCAACTGATTGATTGTGTGAATATGGTCTATTGTTAAATAGCCTTTACGGAATCCTGCCTGGTCTTTTGGTTCACAGAAGTCTAAGATGTTCCTGATTCTATTTGCGATTACCTTAGTAAATACTTTGCAGGCAAGGGACAGTAAGCTGATCGGTCTAAAATTTTTCAAGTCTTTGGCGTCCCCTTTCTTATGGATTAGGATTATTTTAGCGTTCTTTCAAGATTCCGGTAAGCTCGAGGTCATGAGGCATGGCGTATACAAGCTGGCCAGTTTCTCTAGAACAATGTGCCCACTATCCTTCAACAAATCTGCTATTACCCGATCCCCCCCAGCTGCCTTCGCCCTTCGCATGGCTCCCAAGGCTTTCTTTACTTTTCCCGGCGTTACTTGTGGGATTTCAAATTCCTCTAGACTATTCCCCTTTTCATTATCCTCATGGGTGCTACCGATACTGTATAAATCTCTATGGTATTCCTCAGCCACTTGAACTATCTTATCCATATTAGTAATGATATTGCCGGATTTGTCTCTTAACGAATAGATCTGTCTCTTGCCTATTCCTAGTTTCTTCTTCATTGCTTTTAGGCTTCCTCCATTCCTGAGAGCATGTTCAATTCTGCCCATATTATACTTCCTTATGTTAGCTGTCTTACGCTTGGAGATTAACTTAGAAAGTTCTGGCAACTCTATTCTAGCTGTAGGGTTAGAGGCTTTCATACATTGCGATAGCTTACTGGTATCCTGTCTAACTAAGTTACCACCAGATTCTATTGCACACTCTTTAATGATACTCATAAGATTGTCGTTCATTGCTTCAACATTAGGGTCCTATTCCTGAGTTAAAGCCGAATACCTGTTTTGTAGCTTCATCCGGAATTCCTCTATTTTACCTCTTACCACTAACTCATTGATCGGCTTCTTATGTGCCAGTTTCTTCGGGTCACTTCTCAAGTCTAGGCTAATTCGAGTTCTTACCATCCTATGGTCTCTGCAGCGCACCTTGTCGACATCTTGTATGAAGCCAGGGCTAGCACAGAGTATAAGGTCTATTTCATGTCTAGTCTCGTCACTCAGGCTCTTCCACGACCACTTTCGGCTACCCCGCTTGCGGAAGAAGGTATTCATTATCCGCATGTTATTCTGTTCTGCAAGCTCTACAAATAACTCTCCCCTGCTATTCCTAGGGCCTATGCCATATTCCCCCACTGACTTGTCTCCAGCCTGCTTCTTGCCTACCCTGGCATTGAATTCGCATCATCAGTATGGTGTATATTGTTTTGACTTTACCCATCGTCGATTCCACGTCTTCATACAAGCTTTCGACTTCCTGGTCATCATGACTGGATGTTTGGGCATAGACCTGCACGACCTTCAATTGGTACCTGGACTGGACTGGAGGCCGGTGTTTGATGTATTCATATATGAGGTTGTGGCCAATACTGCACCAGGGTGGCCAACCCTGCTCTGGTGAGGGAGTGCGTTGCCGGTTCTGGTCACCGGGATCAGGCCGCACTTTAGGCCGGTTTATGCAATTTTTTCATCACGCGGATTTCTCTCTTTTATCCGGTGGAAAATTTCGCAGCACCAGGATTCGAACCACGGTCCTCTTTCGCGCGAGGCGGATACTCTACCTCTACGCCAACGTTGCACCGCCGTATGCCCTTGTAACGCATGCCAACTCCGAAATCCTGGGAGGCTACGGTTGGCGCTCAGCCAGCGCCTTGGTGCCTGCTGCGAAAGACGAGGAGAATAAAGATGGGCGGCGCGTGTTCGAGGCGCAAGCAGCGCGCGCGCGGTGTGGTTCTAAAAGCCTGCTGAGCTGGTACTCTCGTCCTGCCGCACCGCTGGGATTCCTTGGTTCCCGGCAGTGGTGAGTCCGGCATAACAGATGACCGAACCCATCAACCTACCGCCCTTCACCAACCTTACGCCTCACACCGAGCTTATGCCTGACCCTCGCTAGCGAGGCGTCGCAGCCTTCGGCTTGCAGGCGAGCCTCGAACACGCGCCGCCCAACTTTATTCTCCTCGTGTTTGGCAGCCAGAATGAAGGCGCCAACTGACAGCGCGAACCATAGCGTACCCGCATTGCGACGTCGCTGGGTGCTACACCCTCTGGAATGCTTGATATCGTTAACGGTGCTGTGTTTGTTGAGGTTTGTAACTTGCAACCTATTTTGATCCAAAGAGGTTCTGTTGTCTTTATAGGTTTAGTGCCAGAAAAAACGGCTTGGTTTTGTTCCTGGGATCCTTTCCAAACTCCTCCTGTAACACAAAATAGGTGCCTGTTTTATGAAAAAATACAAGGAAATTTTTTCCTCCCGAAGTTAAGTTGTACCTGCTTGAAAATAAATGCACCGAAGAAACGGAGCATAAACCTGCTAAATCGCGCTAAGAAACCTTTACTTTTACTTTCACGGATGTTGGACTATTGCCACCACACTTAAATGTATTGCTCACCAGATCTAACAGCGGAAATTCGTACTGCCGATAGTTTGCCAACACTGTTAAAATTCATAAAAAATTGGGTAGCACCTTGTATGGGGCATGGACCATGCATAAAATATCAGTGCACCAAGATAGGCCTTGACGTCAACGCAATTATTTCGTGTCGGAACGTTACTAATTCCTTCGATGTTTTTATAGCAGCTACGCACGCCTGTCTCAACAACTCTGTCGACACGATGCCTTCAAGAATAAAGGAAAACTCATTTTTTGCATTAGTATTACACTGTGCTGCTCAGGCGCTGCTGCAAGAAGGCCCCAAAAAACTTGCAGTGCTGTCAAATAAACCAAGGTGCGATCCTTCTCTTTGCTTAAAACGCTAGTGGTGTCTTGAGTAACCTTGGTAACTTCTACCCCCTCCCCTGTAGAAGGTCAATGAAATGGCAGGCGTTACACCTATAATTTTTAAAAGCGGGAGGAAACTCAAGCACCACTTTGCTCTCCCCATCCCCCCTCCATTAAATACGCTTATGCCATCTGGTTGTGTTCCGCCACGGCACCTCATATCTTGTAACCGTGTTTTCAATCTTAAGCTCTCTTTGTTGCAACTTTGGTGCTGTCAAACAGCGGGAAGGACGATCGAGGTGGTATGAGCTTGCACTGGTGCGTGAACAGGGGAGGAGTGCAGCTGTGTCTAAATGTCAAAGAATCCGTAGACCTACCTCAAAACAAAAAGCATCCGGAAAATCAAATGGCAACACCTCACCGAAAAACTATATCAGAAGCTCTTCGGATTCTATGTGGTGACATGCTTTTCCCTCTAAGATACCAAGCAAAAGTTTCGACAGCCAGTTCTTGAAACATAATGCTGGCATAAAATGAACAGCTGTTCAGATATTCTTGATCATTTTGCCTATGCTCCCGGGTTTGGCATGGCTGCTGCCATCTGCGGTTTATTGCTTTGTCGGCCGGTGTTCTGGCCCACCTATCAATAAATATAGGAAAGTTATACATATGCCGATTTCAAATATCAATGCGTGGTCCTTTATTGCTCCTGTTTGCAGACTCAGTGTAGTGCCAATTAAGTCCAGCTATGCTACTTTTGAGTTCTGCATTGCATAAACAGAAGCGTTGAATTGATTTTCGCTTTGACGCTTGCAGCATATAAAGCATAAGCATTGAAGATAATCACACGTTACGTGCAGTCAAAGTAACTACAAGCGTACGCAGCGTCGTGAGTTCAACTTAGTTGCCCTCATCAGGAAGGACTTGCTAAGGCACCTGGATTTGAAGAATTTTTTTTTTCCAGGCTTTATCTTCTGGGAGGCAAAATAATCAAAGCATCAGTTGTGATTTAACCGCTGCTTTTATTGTAACAGGCTCTTGCTGTATCATGAATGTACATTCCAGACAATTTTCTTGTTTATTGTGAGAAATTAATTGTGCGTCATTCATTTTCATGTAACGAGAACACTCCTGTTCTGTATGTTGTCATAATGATGTAAAGCGAAAGAACGCAGAGTAATTGTAAGCGATCGTTCTTGCACGGTCTCCAAATGAAAAAAAAAGACAAAAACAAGCTGCCAACCTTAGTAGCATCGCCTGTGTAAAAATTTTACATTTGGGCAGAAGCAACGATAACCCATCAGCCAGCACGTACAACATACTGGTCGTCTCAAGGGCAAGAATTGTTAAGATGGTCATTCTCGATGAGAACGCCAGACGCTGATATGGTGGTTAAATTAGTTCTGCTGAACTAATTGCGCCATACGGGCTCTTGCGTATGTGTTTAAACGCTCAGCGTAGTGCGAAACAAGTCCCTCGCAGCAGTCATTTCCAGCGGAAGCATTTTCCCGAGTTCGCTAAGCGGCTGTAAAGCAAAGCTATTGTTTTGACTTATCGCGCCACACGTCTGCATTGGAAAAACAGTTTCAGCTCTTTCGTGACGTGACGTGCATGGAGAAAACCTTTCTTTTCCAAGCACAAACGCACTTAAAGGTCCCGAGACACCGTAAATTACATGAAGATGATGACCACCGCTCTACATTGGAAACTGCACAGGCATGGTTTGTATTAAATACTACCAAATATGTTAAGAGAATGAAGCATCAGTTGGTGTTATTTGTCTAGCCACAGGGCCAGCTGGGCGACGTCGCATACCTAGAAATTCAGGGGTTCCAAGCAACAAATTCACTGATGCTGTGTTTGCTACTTCGAAATTATCTGTTAGATATTGCAGACGAAAGCGGCAAGCGACAGCACGGCACTTAATATTCCTCGCTGTAATCTCAAAAAGAAAAAAAAGAAGAAAGAAACTCCACTTATACACCCCGTCAAGATGGTAAACCAGCGAAGCTGAAATATGCGGCCCCGGTGTTTATCACTGCGTTACTTCTGACGGTACAATAAACTCTTTCCAATTAACGGTTAAGTCTGTGTTTCTTAATGAGGCTGTGCACATGTTTGGCTTGAGTTTACCACAGTGTTTATTTCAAATGCCGCACATTGGGCTTCGCATAACCACCATCATGGAGTGGTGCAATGAGCCGCTGAGTGTAGTAATCCAGCGGATTCATCAAGGTCTTCCTGAATTATGTTAGGCATTTGTGTTTCGTAATGAGTTAATCGCAGTGTTTGACAAGGTCATACACTGTAGTTCCCAAGTGACGCATCAGGGCCGCACATTTCATTTAATTAAGCACAGGGACACATTTTTGAACACCGAACCATCGGCACGAC
Source organism: Dermacentor andersoni (assembly GCF_023375885.2). NCBI lineage: Eukaryota > Metazoa > Arthropoda > Arachnida > Ixodida > Ixodidae > Dermacentor > Dermacentor andersoni. The sequence goes on from NC_092820.1 coordinate 65,156,599, forward strand.
GACGCCGCTGGTGACCTCGCTCGGTCGCGGCGTCAGTGGAGCAACGTTGCCGCTTTAGCCCCGCTTCGCGAACAAGCTCGGCCGCACGAGCGCCCGGATCGGCCCGACATTGTCGCTTGCGCTCCACATCGGGGGCCCGATGTTCTGATGAGGCGTTGGCGCGACGCCGACATATCTCCCGCCCCCGCTCTCAGCGTTGTTGTTCGTAGGCCAGCTGCTTCTCGGGAGAACGAACGACGCGTGGCCGTCCCATTGCGAAGTAGGCGAGAGAGTGCTACGTGGTAGGGAGTTCTGCTGCGAGAGAGAAGCGACGTCACTATCGGCGTAGCCAATGGTTCGCCGTGCCTTTCGCTGGAGGCTTTCTGTGGTCGGACCGCGAGTGTTTCGCCTAGGCATATGCAGCTTCGCTGTAAAAGTATTTCTGTAATAATGTCACCGCGATATTGTCTCTACCCCGTCCCCCTTTGTGTCCTTTCCCTGCAACAATATACTTATATAAATGGAAATGCTTGAAATGCGGAAAGATTTCTATGCCTACCCAACGAGAAATTTGTCCGTCCGTCACGTAAGACAAATGCAAAGGATTATACCCCACACGAGGGCTTCTGTGGTCGGGCCATGAGAGCTTTCACCTAGTCAGATAGAGCTTCGCTGTAAAAACAAAAGTAACAACACCATTGTACACGTCTACTAGCGCTCGCACGCATGCCTCTGTTTTCGCCAAGCGCCGAAGCCGTAAAACACATAATATGTGTTGATTACATATGCTTTGTAAACATGTGCTTATCTGCAGAGATTTGCGCAAATAAAAACGTCTTGATTACTCCGAGTAGTCTCAGACCATCCCAGCGCCTCTAGCACGCTCACAGGAACGCTTGAAATGCTGACGGGTGGTTGAGGACAGGCATGTTGGAACCGGTGCCAGATGTCGCTCCGTAATTGTAGACAGCGTGACATACGATGTGAGACACGGAATAAAGCACCTACAAGATGTGATGTGTAAGAGCGAATCGACAGCGCTGATGAACGAGATTCCGCTAAGCATACTGGTGTAGGGCATGAAGACGGCAATAGTAGATTGATTGGAAGCAGGACCGTTCAGTAATATTAACAAGTAACAAAAGGTTCAGTATCTCATTACCAAGCGCATGTTGGCCTTAATCAGAACAACGTTCTCCAGTACTTTGCATACCAACAATATTACCATGGTTGTACCACTGCCTTCGAATTTGTGGACGGGGTTGTCAAGTGCCACAGAGCTTGTAGGCACATCGAAGTTGTAGCCGCTAACCCTTCCTTTATTACACTGTGATGACTGTAACTACGAGTGAGGTAAAACTATTCAAGCAGAGAATGTCATTTTAGGTTTTTTGCAGGACGGTGAATAATCACTTTTATATCCAAGTTTCACAAAAGGACACAATACATACTATCTGCAAACTCTTATAGGTGTTTTTTTATCCATTACTCTGTAGGTAGTGACCACTCATGAGAAAATTTGGATCCGTTGCACAACTCATCCACAATACACTCATCATATTAAGCACGACTGCGTATATAATGAAATACGGCCATTCAACCACAGCTACTTTTTGCTCCAGCATTACGAGGTTCAACGAACTTGGTGAGTTGTACGCAACATCATTTGCTATGCTGTTAAGAGTAAATTTGACATCTTGCACGCTGTAAACATCTTGCAGAAAACAGATTCCAAGTTTTGAGTATGTTGAATATTTAACAAACAAAAACTATGGGCACACGCTTCGGAAGCTGAAAAGCTGCACTGAAGACAACCAATGTTTCGGCCATTTCAGAACACGGGGCTATTTTACTGGGATTCTTACAATCACAAAACGATTAGTAAGTTGGAGGCCGCTGAAAGTTGCGATGCACGTTGGGTGCAGCTCAACTTTTTAGGAGTCACTGGGCTTACTCAGGAGCGCACCCATTAGATTATACGGCAGTCGGGCAAGGTAGCATGACGTCATCGGTCGAAATACATCATCCTTGCGCTATCTAGGATGTGTTGGCCAAGAGTCTCAACACGCTCCACGCCTGCGAGGAGTTCACAACTCGAAAGACCGCTCAGTGGCCTTTAATTGTATATTCATGCTTTCGTATTGCCTACTCATATGAAGTGCTTAGGTGTCCTCAGATTTTTACATCAGACATCAAGCAACCGGCCACCCAATGCTGCGATTAGTAATCTAAAGTGGGTCAGGTGCATCCGTAGACACAATAGTCTTTACGAAGCGACTGGTGTGGCTGGCATGTTGGTTGATATCTACCACTGGCTCCGGGAAAATTAGGTGTATTTTCTTTTCATAACGACTTATTTGTGCAGATATTGATTGCAGTGACAAAGATAGGCGTTTTATCACGATCTGCGGCCGTATGGCGAGCGCGGTTGTACGCTCATTCGACGGATAGTGAACTCGGCTCCCGCAATGGGCTCCCACCATTGGACAGTTTCTGCGGCGTTGATGGGCGCAGGGCACGCCGTTGCGCATGCAAACTTTGCCCCACGTAAAGACGTGTTTTTATTGCCATCATACACCTAAAACCAGCAAGCGTTCTCCGCACCGGGGCATCTGCGTCAGTAAGCGCTTGGTGTATTGCGACACCACGTGCCGGAGAACACAAGGGTTGCCCCCACCCGTGTTTTGCCCTGCACGGCTTAGCCGTGTCTCGGGAAAGGGGAATCCTGGGGGCTGAGCCGGTGCTGGGTGTTTGGACCTTTAAGGCCCCCCGGCGGAGGCAACGCTCCTCTTCGGCCTCTGCTTCGCATAGACGGCACTTCCAGACTGACCCACCTGGAGGAAATCGGCAGTCGCCTTTTCCTGTCCCCCTCTTCGATCTTTTTCTTTCTCTCTCACTTTCCCATCTTTCCTGTCTTCCTCTGACTTCTTGTTCCTTCCTTTCCTGGCTGTTAGGGTTAATCTTTGCGTGGCTAAATAGCCTGAGTTATGCTATTTGATTTATAGCCGCATTGTAGAGCTGGCGTGTGTAGGGCTTGCTTGCAAGCTCCTGTCCCGTCCCCTCGTTATGCTCCGCGGTTGGCGGCTGGTACCGTGGCCAAACAAGACAATTTTTATTACTAGTTCTTTTGCTTCAAGTCATCGCCCTCCTAACTAGAGGGGGCGCACCGATGTCACTGCTCAGTTCTTCGTGAAGAACAAAACCAACTTCCCCAAATTCCACGTATTGCATAGGGACCACTCAGAAATTACTGCACGACACGTCTCTCCTTTCAACGCTACAAGGACCCTAATCGATGTTATTGGACAAGGATATAAAATAAAGAAACTTGCAAATGGTGACCTTCTTTTGGAATTGTACCAACATCAGTACGAGAACCTTTCAAGAATAACAGCCTTTGGTGACATTCCCATAGGTATCAGCCCTCACCCATCACAGAATACCGTTCGTGGCGTCATTTCCGACGATGACCTAAACTATGTGACTGAAGAAGAACTCCTAAACGGACCAAAAGAACAAAATGTCAGAGATGTGCACAGAATAAACATCAGACGGCAAAACAATGAAATCGAAACAAAGCACTTCGTCCTACCGTTCACATTCAGCATACTGCCTGACTCTGTCGAGGTAGGCTACACCAAACGGAAACTTCGACCCTACATGCCCAACCAGCGACGTTATTTCAGATGCCAAGGTCGTCCACAGCTCACAGAGCTGCCGGAGCCAAGCCACATGCACTAAGTGGGCTTCCCGTGAAAACCCTCCAGACAACTGCGAAGCTGAATTGCACCGCTGCATAAACTGCGAGAGCAGCCATCCTGCTTACTCGCGTGCCTGCCCAAGATAGAAACAAGAAAAGGACATTATCACACTCAAAGTAAAGGAAAATATCACTTTTAGGGAAGCGCAGAAGCGACTTTCATTGGTGCAAAACAAGTTATTTCATTGTGCTTTAACAGCGCGCGGCAACACAGCGGCCTTCAGAGCCTGCCCAGGTCACACATAGTGAGACTGGGGCATAGCCTCCAGCGCCCACAGTGGACGCAGCTAGCGTTGCGCCGCTCTCTCAAAAGCAAGCCCTGCGGACCCCCAGGGCCGCAGGCTCCAGGACCCCACACCACACGGCGAAGTCCAACTGGAACGTACCCGTTCGCCCAGCACGGATGTCCAGTGTATCTGAGGATACGATGGACACAAGTAAATGCAGCCCTGTACCGTTGACGTCGCGTGAACGGCAGGGCTCCTTGGATCGCAACAAGAAAGAGAGGCTTCGAATCAAGCGGCCTTAAAGCATAACCTAAATCCTCTCCGACTCCACACATATAATACACAATGGCTTTCATTCATTGGCATTGCAGGGGAATTTTACATAACATAAATGACACAAAAGACATACTGGCCACACTCTAACCTGTGGCCCTGTGTGTCCAAGAAACAAACTTAGGCTCTAAACATGGAAACATACTCAACAAGTATAAAGTCTTCCACCGCGACCGAGAACACGCAAGCAGGCTCTGAGGTGGCGTTGCTATTATAGTTAAAGAGGGGTGGCAGGTAAAGAATATCACCTTAATACTAAATTCGAAGCTGTGGCAGCCATCCTTCACACATTTCAAACAATTACACTATGGTGTGTATACCTGGAGCCACATCTTGGAGTAACTATACATCAACTGGAACACCTTATAGAACAGCTACAAGAGCCGTATTTGATAGCCGGAGATTATAACGCGCACATCAGATTTTGCGGTAGCGAAACGAAACCGATACAAGAGGCGAAATTATTGAGGATCTTATACTGAGTAATGACCTTTGTTTGCTAAACACCGGTCAACCAACCTATTCTTCACCTAGCTCAGAAAAAATGAGCTGCATCGATCTGTCCTTTAGTTCACCCTTTATATTCACAGAATTAAAATGGGATGTACTAGACAACCCATACGGAAGTGATAATCTACCTCTACTGATAACTTCATAATCCTCACCGGAAGTAATCACAACGCAACCACAACGGTGGAAGCTCCACTTAGCCGACTGGGCCCCTGTTCAAGAGGAAGCCAGCCTAGAAAAAATAGTGTCAAATAATCTCAACATAGACGAACTGAATGAAGCTTTCACCAAATGCATCATTAACGCTGCACGCCTAGCTATACCTCAGTTATCTGTAGTAGTAAATCAATATATCAAAATTTGGTACACATAACAATGCAGAAAAGCGAAGAAAAAACAAAGCTTGGGGAATATTTCGCAGATACCCAAAGGCAGAAAAACTTAGGTTATAAAAAATCGAGAGCGAAAGCTCGATATATCCGGCGAAGGGCTGAAAAGTATTCATAGCAAATCTGTGTCCTCTATAAACAGCTAAACCACATCAAAACAAATGTGGGAGAAGGCACTAAAGCTAAATAACAGCTATTCCCCATTCACAGTTCCGTTTCTCACACCATAGAAGAGCAGGCAGACATATTGGTTGAATATTTGTCGGTAGCTTACAGTTCATCAAGCTTACAGAAACAATTTTAAAATTCAAAAATACAGCTGAGAAAGAAAGACTATCAATAAACGGCAGTAGAAATGATGAGTGCAATACTTTAATTAAAGTTCAAGAAATACACAGAGTACTGTCCGCTGATAAACAAACTGCACTTGACCCCGATAAAATACGTTACAAATTCTAGGCCATCTCTCCGAGCATGTCGCAAAAGCCATTTTCAAATTTTTTAACAAAGTTTGGGTATCGGGGAAGATACCCGAAGCTTGAAGAAAGCTATTGTCCTTCCATTTTTGAAACTTACCCTTACTTACCCTTACCAGCAGTCTTGCAAAGTCCTTTGAAAATGTCCTGAATATTACATTAACCTTCGTGCTAGAAACCCGTGAGTTTCTCCATATTTATCAATGTGGTTTTAAAAAAGCATCCTCCACTAATAACCGCCTAATTCGTCTTGAAAACACAGTCCGCGAAGCATTTATACAGAAACAACACTGCCTTGCTGTCTTTTTCGATATACAGAAAGCATAAAACGACAGAAACTGAGTTAGTTGGTGAGGATTCATTGTGAAAAAAGGTAAGGCGTGCAGTCAGGAAACAAGAGAAGTGGACAACACAAACGCCGACTATCAACTAAAGAGAGCACTTCGGCAAAAAGATCTGCGCAAGCTCTGGAGTGGTATCACCACGTGTCAGTCAAAACAGGGCGGTGTATCAATCAGAGGCTAATGGAACATAAAAGGTCGTTAACCGTTGTATCGTCATCTAATCTTTCCTTGGATTGCAAAGATTGTAACTGCACGCCAGAGTTAGAAGAATGCGCGATATTGTACAGGCACAAGAATGAAGATACGCGTCTTATGGTAGAGGCATGGCATGTGTATAATGGTGGAAGTGCGCGCATGAGTCAGCCTTCGATTACTTTGCATAAGGAAGAGATTAAGTGCCTTAACAGCTATCTCTCGCGTAGACCGGCACATGTACCCGACTGACAAGTGGTGATACCATTATAGAGCTTTCGCAGATGAGTTTTGTGTCTTCTTTCTTCTTTTCGTTTAAGTTGCTCCCTTCAGTAGATAGTCGGCGATCGTGTTGTCTACTTCTCTTCTCTTGCATCCTCTCTGCATGCCTTACCTTTTTGCATAGACAAGGCATTCGACACAACGTGGAGGTTCGGGATTCTTAAAGACCTGGCCGATCTTGGCATTCACGGCAGGATGTTGAACTGCATAAAAGCCTTTTTGTGTAACCGTTTGTTCCATGTGCGCCTGGGCTCAACCCTGACGAAAAAGTTTGATCAGGAAAATACACCTCATGGGTGCACTGTAAGCACAGCACTCTTTGTTATAAAAATGAATTCTATTAGCAAAATAATCCAAAAATTCAATATGTATTCAGTCTACGTCGACAATTTTCAGATAGCCTGCACATCATCAAACATATCAACATGCGAAAGACAGGTACAGTAACAATAAATAAACTAGCAACATGGACAGACAGAAATGGTTTCCGCTTTTCTCCGCGGAAAACAGTGGCCATTCTCTTTTCACTCAAACGAGGTGCACAGACAGAGCCCACCCTACACCTGAACGAAGCCGAATTAACTGTCCAAAATGAGCACAAATTTCTAGGCATAATTTTTGACAAGAAACTCACCTTCGTTCAGCACATCAACGCGCTGAAAAAGGAAGCATCTCGATCTCTGAACTTACTCAAAGTCTTTTCACGCAAACACTGAGGTTCTGATATGGTATACCTTCTACACACTTACCATTTTGTTATACGCTTCTGCTTAGACTATGCTAAGTGTATGGCTCAGCAAAAAAAGTCATATTTGAACCACCTGGACCCAGTAGATAATTTAGGTTTACGTCTTTCAACTGGTGCATGCAGGACGTCGCCTATAGACAGTCTGTATGTAGAAACCAATTAACCACCCCTGTCAGACAGAAGAACCATGCTTACGTGCTCATACATCCTAAAAATTTGTTCGCTGCCGAAACACATCTGTTAACCAATAGTTACAAGGTGCCCATCACGAAAACTATTTACGAACAAACCCTAAGCAATAAGACCACTCCTCCTCCATTTTGAGGAGAGATGCCATGAATTAGCCATAGCGGACACACTGCCTCAGATAGCCCCGAAACCCGATCCGCTCCCACCTTGGTATTACCAGCCTTCAGTGTACGACTTCACATTAACACATTTTCAAAAAAACACCACATGAACACATACTACAAGTATTTTTAGCACTAAAGGAAAAAATACGCGGTAAACACAGTGCTTTATATGCATGGCTCCAAATCAGCAGGATAAGTTGGCAGAGCCGCGATACAAAACATTTGGGAAAAAACGGTACGCCTAACTCAGTGTGCATCCATTTTAACTGCACAGTGTTACGCAATCTCTCTAGCTGTAGAAAAAAAAAGAATAAATGAAAACATTGAAAACAGCATTATTTACACAGATTCACTACGCTTACTAACAGCACTTCACCCTAGAAATACAATTACGCCATTATTCGGCGACATCCTACATAACATGAGAAGGACGACAAGACAAGGACGCAACATAAAATTTTGCTGCGGGCCGAGCCACGTCCGAATCGGTGGCAACGAAAACGCAGTTGAATGTGCAGCGAAAGCTCGACATAAAGCAATCATCAAAGTAAGAATTGCTTAAAAATACTGTATAAAATGAGTGCGCCCTAAACTTAGAAATAAACTGCATACAACATGGAATAATTCAAGTACCAAATAAACTACACCTAGTAAAGCCTCTGATAAAGGAATGGAAGTCGTGCTCACACAGAGAATATTTCATCGAAGTCATTTTAGGTCACCTTCGCATCGTACGCACGCACCTTACACACAACTTCCTTTTGACAAAAGACAAGCGTGGCTGTGAAAAATGCGGCAATGAACTTACTGTAAACCACATCTTATTATCATGCGTGCAACTCGAAACACTGAGGAAAAAATACTTTACTTCGTTTTATATTCAACATATTCTCTTTCACCCAGCATTGATTTTAGGCGATGATGCACTTGTCGATATCACACATGTTATTAGCTTTTTAAGAGAAGCAGGTGTCTTTGAAAAACTATAAATGATCCTACCCACAACTTCATATTATGATACGCCTCAACCCCCTTCTCATATCGAAGAAGAAGATTGAGGTCTTCAGTTCATTAGTGTCCTCGGAGTCCTTCCCCCGACAAGGATCGCCGCTGAGGTGACCCAACTTTTTAAGATAAATTTTACCTTGTGTTTGGCGCATGATAGCCTGAGTTGCTTATGCGCCATTAAACCCAACGCAACACAACGCAACAAGCGCTCTGCAATCAAGTTTGTTCTCACATTGTAGGTACAGGTAATAACTATGTGGACGGCGGTTATTAGTTGGGCCAACACTACGCGCGCTTGCCTCACCATGTGTTCCAAATGGTCGTATGGGGCCAAGTTGGACGGCACTGGAAACAGCGCTAGCTTCAGATGTGTATACGGTTTTCTTATGGTTGGAGCGACTTAATTGGCACATATGCCATAGAATGTTATCTGTCAGAGTTGACGCGTGAAATAATTTGCAGTAGGGAGAAAGCGGTGTGACATTGTGGTGTGAACCATGCTGGAGACATTTATTTGTGCTTTTAGTTTCGGCGAGCTACAAGGGCAGATCAGTATTTCAGCTTGTGTCTGATCAAGGCGCAGTAAGGTGCAAGTTTAACACATTGCAGCGATAATTTGTTATTACGGCGAAGGATACAGACTACATGCTCAGCTTCATTTGTTATGTTGCCTTTGTGTGCAGACAAAGCGAGATCAGAGCAAAATATGATAATAAGATATGGGTAATTAATGTTCAATTCCTCTTACCGAAACAATTCTTGCTTCCCTTGCCTTCTTGAACTTGGTAAATAGAATATTATGCCGGCGTCTTTAACAGTGTGATTGCTCAACCCGGTAAGACACTAAATGGATAACACATTCTCGGGGAGCCATGTCCGTGAAAGGTAGAAGATGTTAAATGAAATATCCCTTTCTCCTTTTTGCTATCGAAACAAAAAGTGCCAACCCGAACGTTAAAGAGGAATTTCCAAAATCACTGTCAATGTCGCTATTGGTCATTTTTACAGTAAATATGGATTCATGTAGTTCCAGAAACATACGTACGAGTAACGCAATTGGAGCAGTGACATGCGCGTCGACAAGCGAATTTAGGCGTCTGTGTTATCCTGCAACAAATGACGTTTGGGCATTTGGAAGACGTTAGCAAATCGATAACAGCGGAAGGTTTAAATGTCTTTTCAAGCTATAAATGATACTTCGAAGCGTAGGGAACTTGAATTACGCTGCATAATTATTCGAAGAGAGCGGTCATGAACACAGCACCGCCAGGACTACTTGCACGTTTTCAAGAAGAGATGTGAAATCTAGGAGCGTACTATGCAAACTCATTGTCAGACATCACCCAGTTTAATCACCTTTAAGTCAAGTGACAGTCAGACGGCATGAAGACTAGCTTTGTCTCAATCTCACAAATGTTTATTTCAGGCAACACAGAAGATATTTTGCAAGACTGTCAAATGGTGGAAGAGGACATCATGGACCAATAATGTATATTAGTACAAGACAAGGTACACTCCAGTCTCGCCCTTCGCTAGCATGTTTACGCCTTTGACGACAGTTGCCTGTTGGCGTATATGTGCAGTTAGGCGCAATGTGTTTGTCATGATGTAGTGCAGGTGAGGAACCAGACAGTGAAGAAACTATGGGGAGAAATCTAGCTTTATATTTGGCGAATTACCGCACATAAAGCCACGCAACTCTGGAAGCGCAATCATAGTGTGCTTCGAGTCAATCTGATATACCAGTAAATTATGTCCTCTGTTACATATACAATGATCATATCACTTTGTTCAAGATTAAAAGGAGCTTGCCTGTATTATAAGGTGTGCATAAGCATTTACATCACAGGCGAAATAAGAACACAGAATGCGTTTTTGCTGCAGAAGTATAAGTACATGCGTCCAATGCAAGCCGACCTACAGGTATCAGTAGGCGCAATGTAATGAAAAATGGTGACAGTGTCCAAGAAAAAATGTGCGCGTGATAATGTCTCTTTTTAAATATGTCATCGTTCAGAAAGAACGCGAACGCATAAACACGCTTAAAGAACGACCAAATCATGTAAGAATTGGATCTTTCTAACTTTTTTAGCGTGCGTAAAATATCTCAAGAAGCACTACGACGACAATATCAGCTCTTGCAGTACGTCGTCTCAGGTAACGTACTACCGTCTACTATGACCTCAAGGCACAGTTGGCCAAGACGTGGAAGTAGCTTCTACGGCCAGAAATAGTGTTTCAGTAGCTTTTCACAGTAGGTCGCGTTGATATCGTATTCGAAATAGAATTATCCCGCATTTTATTGTCGGTTGTCGGTCGTTTGCTGGATTGTTGGGCTCGCTGCAGTTGGGTGGCGACAACGAGATTGTCTTCGTCACCTACTGTCAGCAGCACATGACTCTCTGCACATGACAGGCAGTTGTCCCCAAAGACCTACAGTGGCTTCAATGAATTATCGCTTGACTATCTTCCACTGTAACAGCCGTTCCGCTGTCCGTGTTGAGGACTAGAATATAGCGAGAGAAGTGTAGAACAGTTAAAGAATTGGCGGGCTCTTATCAGTAACCGAATGCCGTAACCAACTTTCTTTTTAATATTCGAGACATGATAATAAAGCTTGAGGTTAGAGTCTAGTTCTACGCCTAAGAATGAGCAATGAGTGCTAGAAGGCATTAAATGGGAACCAAGAATCAGCAATGGAACTGAACAAGATGGTTTCTCGGGGAATTAAATGGAATAAGCTTGGTTTTCGAGGGATTAATAACAAGATTATTATTTATACACTAGTTTGTAACCTTAGCGAAGTCATTATTGAGTTTAGTAACTAAGGACGAAATATTTTTATCGTAGTTAATAATGGTTGTGTCGTTGCCGTACAATGTACATTCTGAGGATGTTAGACAGTCAGGCAGATCATTAATGTAAATTAAAAATAATAAAGGTGCGAGAATAGAACCCTGTGTTACCCCTAGCTTAGTAACCTTAGCTTAGGAAAAAACATTAGAAAATCCAACTATGTTATGTCTATCCTGCGGGTAGGTTCGTAGTAACATTAGTGCTGGCCCAGTTATGCATAGAACTTCCAACTGTAAAAAAAAATGTTATGCTTAATAGTGTCAAAAGCTTTCGTAAGATGAATAAAAACTGAACCAGCAAAATACCCTTTATCAATAGCTTCCTTTAAGCGACCCGTTAGGAAGAAAAGTGCAAGGTCGGTCGAATAGCCAGGACGAAAACCATACTGACAATCGGAAAGAATATTTAATTTGGACAGGTAATTGGTTAGTCGAGTTACAGTCAACTTTTCAATCACTTTACTAAAGAATGGCAGTATACATGTTGGGCGGTAATTTGTTAGTAAAGAACGATCGCCCCTCCTAAAAACTGGAATTACCTTTGCTCCTTTTAGCTGAGATGGAAAAGCGCCGGTCCTGAATATTAAATTGATAATAAAACATAAAACATCGCAAATGAGATGAGCAACTAGGTTTATGTTACTAGGATGAATATTATCAAGACCGGCACTGGTTACTTTCGGCTTACCAATGACATCAAGAACCTCATGGGCAGTTGTAGGGCAAAGAAAAAATGAATGCGGCACACGATTCAATGACAAAGGACGGCTACTGATGACTGGTTTGTCCGAAAAAAAGGCATCACTGAACGCTCTTGCTATCTCAAATGGTTGAACATATGTAATGTAATCGTTTGTGATGGTATCTATAACTGAGAGTTGCTCATTTCTGCGCAAAAAGGAATTTAAAACTTGACACTTTTGTCTTGAGTTGCTGCCAGACTGACCAAGTTTGTGCTCATAGTAGCTCTTCCTCGCATTCTTTGTTTTGCTGTTGAGTGCGTTGCAAAATTTTTTGTATCGTGCAGAGAGGGCGACATTAAAAGGTTGCCTTTTAGTTTTTTATATAGGTTGTCACGTTTCCGCATATTGGCTAGTCTGCTAGCATTTAACCAAGGGTTTTGAGGAAGGGAGATGATTTTCTTGCATTTTTTCTTGACGGTATGTGAATCGATTAATGATAACAATATTGCGGAGAACTGAGAAAAGGCTTCTTGCGGATCATTATTTTCAAGGACTGCAGACCAGTCAGCTTTAGACACAGATTCCAAAAAGGCATCTTTGTTCAGTACGTAGCTGAAGTATGAAGTAGTGAGTGACTGCGGCTCTGAGTTGAGGAAAACAAAGATAGGGTAATTGTCTGTTATGTCGACATCAAGGATACCAGCCTCTGGCGGTGAGGTCATGTTGCTTAGTGCATGATCTAGTAGTGCGCCCTCATTTATCTTATTACAAAGAGTAGGTAGCGTTAGCAAACATTCAAAACCGTAACTCTGAACACAATTGCTATAAAGGGACGAGGTAGGTGAAGTTTCATCCAGAAGGTTTATATTGATATTGCCCATAATAACAAAATTCTTGTTTTCAAATGATAGTTTCTCTAGGGATTGATCGAGGACGGAACAAAAGTCAATGTAAGATGAAGACGGTGATCTGTAAATGCAACCAAAAATAAAGTTTCTGTTGTCAGCCTGAAGAAAAGGATGATTGAATTCTAACCAAACTGATTCACAGTTTGTTAGCTTTAAGTCGAGGTCATGATGACGTTTATAGCTAAGAAGCGATTATACGTGAACGGCCACACCACCATGACTGCTAGTTTGCCTATGAGAGTATTCGGCTGAGTAGGAAGGAAAGGGAATAAGTTTTTGTCGTCGTCGCACAGCCAAGTCTCAGTAAAGCTAATGATGGTAAATCGAAGAGAGAGCGTAGACAGAAGGGAATTAATGTCGTCATAGTGTTTCCGCAAACTTCCTGCGTTAAAATGAACGGCCGAGCATGAACTATTAGTTTTTAGTTCATTTAATTGGCTAGTTGAAAAATACGCAGATATGCTTGTTTTTGTCATTAGCGAGGGTTTCTGAAAAGTTTCCTAAGGTATAGTGCTGGTAAATACAGCCAAGTCAGATTCGTTAGCAATGCGAAACACCTTACTGCCGATGCTCTCGCGGGCTTTAATGTGGCAGTTATCTGTCGAGAGGAAATTTCATTTCTTAGCCTTCTTTAATGACAAGGCTTTAGATAATAGTGCTTTGTTCTGCGATGTCAAGTGATCGTTGACATACACTTTAGTATACTGAACTGGTTCAGAGAAGCCGATGTCACTGAGGCATAGCTTCGCTTTTCGCGCCTTGCTGACGAAGTCTACTTTCTTTGTTCGAGAGTAGAACCGGGCGATCACGTTTTTTTTTTTGTTTCGTTTTCATCTTTGGTTTAAACGCTGTGAACGGCTACCAGATCGATGGGCGAGACAGGACAGCCAATTTTATCTCCGATTGTCTGAATGATTATATTGCAATCTTCACCTTGAGTGCACGGAATGCCTTTAATCTCGACGTTCTTTATCCTTGAATACTGCTCTAAATCAGACAGTTCGCGAGAGAGAGTAGTGTTTTCCAACTTGATTTCTTGGCATTCAGTAGTGAGTGAGGTGTTTTGCAGTTTCAGCTCTTTGTTTTCACTAACGGATACGACGTTTTCTGAGCGCAGTTTTTCAACCATGTCGTTGAGAAATTCAACGCTCGACACCAGGTTACGGATCTGCTCTTTCATTTCACCAAAACCTTAAATTTTCCATTAGCTTGACAGCTATGTCTTCTTCAAGTTTACCGATCCGATTTCCTAATTTTGATTCGAGTTCATTGATTCTTTTCGTGAGCTCCGCACAAGTGGGCATAGTGAAAACAGCCTTGAAACACGGATGCAAGAAAACAGAACATTCGTAAAACTACACTGTACACAAGGAACAGAATATATGTGGCAGCAGCGACAGCAAAGCAACAAAACAAACGATAAAGTGCTCGAGCACAGAATTACTGACTTGCACAAGCAGAAAAACGCGCCTAATAGGTGTTCACTGTGCCATCGCTGCTGCCAATGATGCCACCTGTCGAAGCTTACACGCTTTAAGTAGCGAAGAACTCTGACGTCTGCCTCAACCGCTCGGGTCGCAAGGCCGCTAGGGTCGCAGGTACCTTGATGACTCAGGTGACGTTGTTGTTCTTGCACGTGTCGCGATGTCAGGTGGCCAGCATCGAAAGCTTGATGACTCAGGTGACGTTGTTCTTGCACGTGTCGCGATGTCAGGTGGCCAGCATCGAAAGCTTGATGACTCAGGTGACGTTGTTCTTGCACGTGTCGCGATGTCAGGTGGCCAGCATCGAAAGCTTGATGACTCAGGTGACGTTGTTCTTGCACGTGTCGCGATGTCAGGTGGCCAGCATCGAAAGCTGCACAAGCAGAAAAACGCGCTTAATAGGTGTTCACTGTGCCGTCGCTGCTGCCAATGATGTGGCTGCGGCGACAGCTGTTATTATTTATTATTGTTATTTTATTAGCAGTTATTTTCTCTCCGCTTCTGATTCACGACGTTCCAGCAAGGCGTGGAATACGGTCACTCTCACCCCATCCCCCACTGGTAGGAGATTCATTACCAGTAGGCAAAATATTTCGCGTGAGATACGTGCGCGGTATATTGAGTCGGGATAATGGGGCTTAAATTTGTCGTGTTCTGGTTGTGGAAGTCCTGAAATACGCTGAGAACCCCTGGCCGCAGTGCCGATGGCACACCATGAAGTTATCTTGGGTGGGTTCGTGAAGCACTCTTCCTTGCGACGGCGCAGTTTTGAATCGAGAAGAAACAAGACCCACGCTTAGTTATCCTGAAAACGACGTAGAATGCCTCCGAAGAACTGAAGAAAAATCTAAACTCGGGGCCCCTTATTGGTGTTCAGCGAAGTCACCAAAGCTTATTCTTCCTACAGAGTTGCCGTCGACCTATTCATCTTGTGGCGGCGCGTCAACAAGGGTTTGGGAAAGGCCGTCTGCATTAGAGTGCTTCCGTACGAATTTGTAGATCATGGTAATCGAGGATTCCTTGAGTCTTAGAAGCAGCCATGGGAGTTAATGGGAATGCTTTTTCAGATTACCCAGCCTAAATAAAGTGGGGTAGTTGCTTACATTTACGGGTCTTCAGTGCAACTTAGGCGTATTGAATAAATTGCAAGAGACTGGATACAACAGCTAAATTAGTTGATTTCTGGTCTACAATGTATATCTAGATAATCTGCAACTGTTATCGATTGTACCTCGGGTGTGAAATATTGATGGTGACGCGCCATCTAAGTTGACACCGCAGGCTTAAGTCCAGTTCTCGCTGCTCGTCGAGGTTCATTGATGGTCGAAGTGTTTACCGCACCGGGTGATCGGACAGTGCTTTCGTATGTTTTCTTTTGTTCTTTCGTTGCTCCGTTTAATATACAAACTGATACGACGCCTTGACTTGAAGCGCAGAGGCGTTTTACAATCCGTAATTTCGCGAACGTTGTCAGATTCGTATTCTTTTTGTAATTCGACTGGTGGTGACAAAGCTACTGTTGTATGTTCGGATTGTGTGGCTGGGCGGAACCTTCTTTATGCGGTTTCATTGTATTCAAATGTGACTCTCTTGTTTAGGGATTTGTTAGGATGGGTGTTGATTTTATGTTAGAGAAGTTTGCTTGTGCAGTTCTCAATTCTTGTAGTTTCAGCTTCTGTAATACCGCCGCAGTTATAAGTGGCCCTGCTAAACAGGTCCCATCCTGCAGACATTTCTTATATAATCTGTTTGGTTGGGGACCGCTCACAGTGCTTTTTATCCATTTTTTCTTCGCTATGCAGCGTTACAAGGGCTAAATTTCCGGTCCCTATTTCTAAAAGAAGGAAAAAATTACTACCACGTTCCTATACTGAACAGCACACTTTCGACTGCGTGCGCCTTTTGCATTACCTAATGTACACGTCATCACCATCAAAGCAGGTTAATCCATGCGTTTATGATGTTGAGTGGCTCTGCCACCGTTTCAGAACTCCAGATTTCACAACTAAAGACATCCGCGAATTACACAAAATTACAGGCCCTACGCACTTATTTCACTCGGCGTCGATTGTAAATCTACGGGAGTTTGTCAACCTTTTGAATTTGTCGCTTCTGTTCCAGCCCATTGCGCAGGTTATCATTGCGCTTAATGAACTTATTTAAGTTCATGCTGACTTCTTTTGCCTCACTAGGGTAAGCGCCTGCTGCCGATGGGACATTTTTAGCTGTGAAGCACCTTTTTTTACCCTGTTATCCGTTCCATTTCATTACCCATGTCACTTTCCTTTTTTGCTCGTTATGAGCTGCGCTACAAGCCTAAAGAAAGTCGTGACATACCAACTCGCCAAAACTGCCACGCTTTTGACTGTGAAGTACATTTGCATCCACTGCCGTAAGCGCTGACATGCCCTGTCACGAACTCGTGCATTTGGCACTTTTCTTCAGCAGTACCAACGCGGCTCTTGGTGGGCACTCGATTTTAAAATGAATAGATTTTTTCGTCGCTTTAGGCTGTTTCCTGGTAGGAAGATATTTGCGGAATTATATACGAAGGCTATATGCGCGCTGAAGGGCAGCAGCAGTGAACAGGCTTATATAACCCGCGTTTGATGATAAACTTGGTAGTGCAAGCAAGCACGTCTGTTTTCTGCTGCTTTCATTCCTGCGTACAGTAACGTGATAACGATGATAATGGCTAAAATTCATGCCTTGCGAAATAAAACAACTACGTGTGGAGCAGAAAATATTTATTTTTGTAAATATTGGACATCTTTGTCTTCTCCAAAAACGTATTCATTTTTCGGAAGTGGTGGGGTGCGGTAAGCGTTGGTGGAGTAACAACGGCGACACCGACATCGTGTGACATTTTGTCCAACACGTGCAACGATTTCTTTTAGATTGCTCTCCTCGTTGAAACAATAGGTAAATAATGACAGCTTGTTTGTAAATTTTACCGCTGTCGACATTTCAAGAAAGGAGATAAGCAGAACACTGTTAGTTATTGCAATGATAAATCTGGATCCTCTCCAGCTAGGCTGTCCTCAACAAGATGGCACTATATTTAAGTACATTTTGCAGATCTTGATGGTTTATTTATTATTTTTATCTTTTTTTTTCCATTTTGCTTGAGTATACCTGCTACCCGTTACAAATGGTACAGCCACAGGGTCATTTCAGTCCAGTTAAGGTCAACTTTATGCCTTCGGTCAAAAGTGCTGTCGCGTCGCGGAAGGTGAATTGGAATTAACTCGTCCCGCGGTCCTACCTTCGTGAAAAACGTAATCGAGATAATCATGTGTGCAACGCGTACATTGGGACCAAGGCCAGTTTCTTGATACGTATTGACTTCACCTGGTTCGGCTTATAAAGCAATGTGCGCACTTTAGTATATATGATATAGACTAGATACCGTCGAATATGCCGCACGGAAAGTCTTTCTGTACGGCAAATATGCCGCATACGCACTCTTCAATGACTGCGGTATTATCATACTTACGGTTCTGTAACACGGCACTATCCGCCATGGTTGCTCAGTGGCTATGGTTTTCGACTACTGAGCACGAAGTCGGGGGATGGAATCCCGGCCACGGGGGCCGCATTGCGATGGCGGCGAACTGAGAAAACACCGGAGTACTTAGATTTAGGTGCACGTTAAAGACCCCCAGGTGGTAGAAATTTCCGGAGTCCTTCACTACGACGTGCCTCATAATCGGAAAGTGGTTTTGGCACGTAAAACCTCATAACTTAATTTTAACACGACACTGCTAATGCTATCCAAGGCAACAGCCGAGCACGAAAGAACACAGTATATAACTATCAAATTGAAGTACGGGAAACTAACACAGATGGCGAATGAACTGCGCGCATCGTGGGGAAGCAGCATGCTGTTCAATCGTTACATTATTTTATGGTACATTGGCATTCTGAAGGTAATTCAAGCACTTTCCCGGGGTTGGGCGTCTATGTATTTGATTGTTTTCCCGCTTACATGGGTCTCTGGATAGTCCATTGGCTAGCTCAGTGGAATACTACGCTGAGGAAGCAGGGTTTGAAACGAACCGTAGGACTTAGTTGGGTCGCTGAGCATGTGGAAGTATTTGCCGCTCTTCAACAAACATCATTCCCACTGACATGGGTCACTGAAGATGCGGTACTGTGTAGGCACCACTGCTCAAGGGCACTCTTCGGAGCCAACTTGAAGCAGTCGGTCCACGCTCGTGTTCAGTTAAACTCTTTCATGCAAATTTCTATGACAGGGTATGTGCCATGAAGTGTGTGCTCCTCTATGAACGTCTTTCACGCCAACTTGGGTACCTAGCTAAGTGCCATTAGTATGTGCCACTCAGCCATTACAAAAGAATTCCCTTGAATATCTCTGATTAATGTTTGAAATTAGACTGAAGTGCACATCAGACAAGGGGACACAGGGAAGTCGAAAGGGCGGCACTTGACTCTAGTGAATTTATTGACGCACTTGCCCATCTACTTTGCTGTCTGTCATATGTGCGCTTCAATCTCATTTCAAACATGAACATCAACCAACTAGCCCACCTCCTGATCTTATTACAATATCTCTGATGCTGAGCTGAATCGAGCCCACACCACAAGGTTCCATAAGGAAAGCAACCCGGTATTTAATCCGGCTGCTGTACAAATGCAGTGGTTATGTCGCTGTTTCAAAGTACGTATTTCAGGCCAACGCCTTAGTGAGTTGACCATGAATTCAATGGCTAAATTCCGCTCTTCAATAAGCTTCTCACCAACCTGGGTCACTGACTATGCGATACTGGGTGTGCGGAAAGCGAGGAAACAATTCTGAGCATTGTCAGGCAGTGGCCCGCCACGGGTCTCGTCCCGGACGCCAGGCGCAGGTTATTCGACAGCACCACTTAATTGCGCAGCGTGCCCTAAATGAAGCGTGAAGGAGGAGCCCTGTTTTCGCATGACTCTTTTTTAACCGTTCGCATGCGCCGGTGCGCCTAGCATCTAGGAGGAGGTCATGCGCAGGCTTTGCGGTACAGGGTACCAAAAGTTCTTACGAAAGTGAAGAAAAGGAGTAACGCCACAACACACGCCTCATACATCACTCGTTTCGACGGCACCGATATGTAGAGTTGCTACATTACCACCGTATTGCAAATTATATTGATTTAGAGGTAAACGCATTACCGTCGACAGTCATCACGAGATGGGTTCCCCACATTTTACTGCAAAAGTAATTTATGAACACTACAGGTGGATGTTCGCTGTCGTTCGTGGCGTCATCATAGGTGCCTGCGTCGCCGTGATGTTCCGTATTGTCTAAGTGCGATAATACCAAGGCCGCACACCATATGCTGTAGGTGCGAGTGAAAGCGTTGGATGGTGTGGAGAGAATCGTGGCTTGATCTCGCGCGCGCAAGGCAGGAAGGTGGAAAGGAAGCACCCCATCTTCCACCGCGAGCAAGGCACTAAGGGGGTTACTTCAGCGGCGTCTGCGTATGGCTTGGCTAAGGATGGCCGCGCGGGCCCTTTCTTCAAGCTAACTGCTAGGAGTATAGACTCTAGATATGCGGAGCGCTCACACCTTTGTGTGCGCTCTGGTCTTGCCACTTAGTTTGCGCTGAAGCAAATGCAGCACGAAGGTCAATTTGCTCGCCGCTGCTGCCGCTCTTTCTCATGCCAGCGTTTTGACACGAGTCAAGTCAGCTGTCATCATCAGCACTCATCAAGTCAGCCGTGTATATCTGTGCATGTGCGCGCGCGCTAGCATGCTTGTTAATTTGTCAATAGGAGAACGTTGATGATTTGATATGGCTGATAACGCTACTATCCTTAATTCGCATAGATGTCTACTATTTTTCTATCGGTATCGAAAGATTCGCCTTTCGGGTGAAACTGACTTTTTTTGCTTTGTAAATGTTTAATAATATTTTGTTTTCATAAATAGTCAAGCCAAGCCAAGCCCCAAGCAACCCACAAGGAAGAATGTCATAGGACTAAAGTGATTGGTTCCACCGTATGATCCCCAAAGCTGACCTTCTCAGGTCGCATGACTGGGTCATCCACTGGCGCGCGATCGAGGATCGTTCCGAGCGCGCGGATGGCATTGGCCTAGGCGGCGCCGACTTCGCACGGCTGATGAAGTTCCGTGGCCCAGACAATTCGCACACGTCGCAGCCAAACGCGCGCTCCAGACGATGATCCCCGATCGCGGCCCTGTTGGCCAGCTTACGACACAGGCTTCCGAAGGGTTTTAAAAATATCGACAACTTATGTGTTTGTCGTGTCATGAATAGTAAGGCACGGACCACACGAAAACAATAAGTCAGTAACAATGCAAACAACAGCTAGAAACGCGTAAAATGCTGCATTGTCGTTATGCAAATGGTTATAATACTTTTTTTTTCTCCATTAGGAGGACCAGGCACAGCCAACACCTTGATTTTCTGGGACCCTTTCGAGCACTGTGCAGTATTTGAACAGACACACAGTGGTAAGACATATACAATAGTATTAAAATCAACCTAATGCTTGTTTGTTTATGTTTATCATCACAGGCTGATGCAACATTTAAATACGCCATTTAATATCCCATGTATATTGTACCGGCAGCATCACAGCATTTTGAGATACGCAGTTAAACGGCACTGAGAAATGGCTTCATCACAGAGGTGAAGGACTGATGTGCTGGCAAAACATGATCTATCTATAACACTGAATTTGTTTCAAAACAGTTAGTTTTACTGCAATGAAGTGACATAAACTTGTAGGGAAAAGCACGTAACCGACATCTGAGAACATGTCAGGATAATGATAATATACTGGCATCATCTTTGCCATCATCATTGCCATCTTTGCCATTGCCAATAGATATTTAGCCTGCTTTATTTATTCAGGTATGCAGCATATGTCTTTTCGTCCGACCATTTTTGTATATATCTCCACAATTGTTTTTTAAACTTATCCGTGTACATTTTATTGGATGTTATGCTTGTAACGGACCCCGCCGTATCCACCTCTCCGCTGCTTTTATTTTTAAACCAATAATATAAACGCCTCTTCCTTTCCTTGACTGGTCACAGCTTGATGCGTGCGTCTACTTTGAATCCAAACGCTTCTTGAAGGTGAACAAAATCTACGAGCCTCACTCGGTCAGTTCATCCGCGTTCCATTAGGATGTGCTGAGTTGTGTCAGCATTATTGTTGCAGCGTAGGCATTTCCAGATCTTTTCTGAAATAATTCCTACGTTATGTTTTTTCTCCTGAGGCAACCAGCTTAATTCTCAAATAACAAGGGACTTCCTTTCGTGTTACCGTACATATTTTTCCGTGGAGAATTACTATACCACGCCCCTTACCACTATGGGTCTTCGGCTTATTTGGTGTCGAGTCCCGCGGTAGTGTGTGCGCGCATCAACATACTATCCGCCAGCATTTTCACTTTCCGACTCGCCCAGCTGTCTTTGTATGTGCTCTTTACGATCTAGATAGTGCCAGCCACTAAGCATGGCATATCGATGGTAGTGTTTCATCACCATTGACGCACCGTTATCTCTGGCCGCAGACATGACATGACTATAACAAGATGATTTTACCTGAAGCGTCTTCACCGAAAAAAAAAGAATACTTTGCTTTACTGCTTTTGCAAACCAGCTGTCCCTCCCTCTTCAGTTGCCCTTGTCAGTATTATGATCATCATCATCATCAGCCTAGTTACGCCCACTGCAGGGCAAAGGCCTCTCCCAAACTTCTCCAACTACCCCGGTCATGTACTAATTGTGGCCATGTTGTCCCTGCAAACGTCTTAATGTCATCCGCCCACCTAACTTTTTGCCACCGCTACTACGCTTCCCTTCCCTTGGAATCCACTCCGTAACCCTTAATGACCATCGGTTATCTTCCCTCCTCATTACATGTCCGGCCCATGCCCATTTCTTTTTCTTGGTTTCAACTAAGATGTCATTTACCCGCGTTTGTTCCCTCACCCAGTCTGCTCTTTTCTTATCCCTTAAAGTTACACCTATCATTCTTCTTTCCATAGCTCGTTGCGTCGTCCTCAATTTCAGCAGAACCCTTTTCGTAAGCCTCCAGGTTTCCGCCCCGTAGGTGAGTACTGGTAAGACACAGCTGTTATACACTTTCCTCTTGAGGGATAGTGGCAACCTGCTGTTCTTGATTTGAGAATGCCTGCCAAACGCACCCCAGCCCATTCTTATTCTTCTGGTTATTTCAGTCTCATGATCCGGATCCGCAGTCACTACCTGTCCTATGTAGGTGTATTCCCTTACCACTTCCAGTGCCTCACTACCTAATGTAAACTGCTGTTGCCTTCCGAGACTGTTAAACAGTACTTTAGTTTTTTGCAGATTAATTTTTAGACCCACCCTTCGGCTTTGCCTCTCCAGGTCAGTGAGCATGCATTGCAGTTGGTCCCCTAAGTTACTAAGCAAGGCAATATCATCAGCGAATCGCAAGTTACTAAGGTATTCTCCATTACCTCTTATCCCCAATTCTTCCCAATCCAGGTCTCCGAATACCTCCTGTAAACACGCTGTGAATCGCATCGGAGAGATCGTAACTCCCTGCCTGACGCCTTTCTTTATTGGGATTTTGTTGCTTTCTTTATGGAGGACTACGGTGGCTGTGGAGCCGCTATAGATATCTTTCAGTATCTTTACATATGGCTCATCTACACCATGATTCCGTAGTGCCTTCATGACTGCTGAGGTTTCGACTGAATCAAATGCTTTTTCGTAATCAATGAAGGCTATATATAAGGGTTGGTTATATTCCGCACATTTCTCTATCACCTGATTGATAGTGTGAATAACTGTCTATTGTTGAGTAGCTTTTACGGAATCCTGCCTGGTCCTTTGGTTGACAGAAGTCTAAGGTATTCCTGATTCTATTTGCGATTACCTTAGTAAATACTTTGTAGGCAACGGACAGTAAGCTGATCGGTCTATAATTTTTCAAGTCTTTGGGGTCCCCTTTCTTATGCATTAGGATTATGTTAGCGTCCTTCCAAGATTCCGGTACGTTCGAGGTCATGAGGCATTGTGTATATAGGGCGGCCAATCTTTCTAGGACAGTGTTCCCACCATCCTTCAACAAATCTGCTGTTACCTGATCCTCCCCAGCTGCCTTCCCCCTTTGCATAGCTCCCAAGGCGTTCTTTACCTCTTCCGGTGTTACTTGTGGGATTTCAAGTTCCTCTAGACTATTCTCTCTCGCCTTATCGTCGTGGGTGTTACTGGTACTGTATAAATCTCTATAAAACTCTTCAGCCACTTGAACTATCTCATCCATATTAGTAACGATATTGCCGGCTTTGTCTCTTAACGCACACATCTGATGCTTGCCTATTCCTAGTTTCTTCTTTACTGCGTTTAGGTTTCCTCCGTTCCTGAGAGCCTGTTGAATTCTATCCATATTATAGTTCCTTATGTCCGCTGTCTTACGCTTGTTGATTACCTTGAAAGTTCTGCCAGTTCTATTCTAGCTGTAGGGTTAGAGGCTTTCATACATTGGCGTTTCTTGATCAGATTTTTCGTCTCCTGCGATAGCTTACTGGTTTCCTGTTTAACGGCGTTACGACCGACTTCTATTGCGCACTCCTTAATGATGCCCATAAAATTGTCGTTCATTGCTTCAGCACTATGGTCCTCTTCCTGGGTTAAAGCAGAATACCTGTTCTGTAGCTTGATCCGGAATTCCTCTACTTTCCCTCTTACCGCTAACTCCTTGATTGGCTTCTTATATACCAGTTTCTTCCGTTCCCTCCTCAAGTCAAGGCTAATTCGAGTTCTTACCATCCTATGGTCACTGCAGCGCACCTTGCCGAGCACGTCGACATCTTGCATGATGCCAGGGTTCGCGCAGAGTATGAAGTCGATTTCATTTCTAGTCTCACCATTCGGGCTCCTCCACGTCCACTTTCGGCTAACCCGCTTGCGGAAAAAGGTATTCATTATCCTCATATTATTCTGTTCTGCAAACTCTACTAATAACTCTCCTCTGCTATTCCTAGAGCCTATGCCATATTCCCCCACTGACTTGTCTCCGGCCTGCTTCTTGCCTACCCTGGCATTGAAATCGCCCATCAGTATACTGTATTTTGTTTTGACTTTACCCATCGCCGATTCCACGTCTTCATAGAAGCTTTCGACTTCCTGGTCATCATGACTAGATGTAGGGGCGTAGACCTGTACAACCTTCATTTTGTAACTCCTAATAAGCTTCACAACAAGACATGCCACCCTCTCGTTAATGCTATAGAATTCCTTTATGTTACCAGCTATGTTCTTATTAATCAGGAATCCGACTCCTAGTTCTCGTCTCTCTGCTAAGCCCCGGTAGCACAGGACGTGCCCGCTTTTTAGCACTGTATATGCTTCTTTTGGCCTCCTAACTTCACTGAGCCCTATTATATCCCATTTACTGCCCTCTAATTCCTCCAATGGCACTGCTAGACTCGCCTCACTAGATAACGTTCTAGCGTTCAACGTTGCCACGTTAATATTCCAATGGCGGCCTGTCCGGAGCCAGGGATTTTTAGCACCCTCTGCAGCGTCGCAGGTCTGACCACCGCCGTGGTCAGATGCTTCGCAGCTGCTGTGGACTGAGGGCCGGGGTTTGATTGTGTTCATATAGGAGGTTGTGGCCAAGTACTGCACCAGGGTGGCCAATCCTGCTCTGGTGAGAGAGTGCGTTACCGGTTCTGGTCACCGGGATCAGGCCGCACTCCAGGCCTGTTTGTGCACTTTTCTCAACACACGGTTTTTTTTTGTATTTTCCGGTGGAGAATTGTGCGGCCCGGGATTTGAATCACGGTCCTCTTGCACGGGAGGCGGATACTCTACCGTCCCCGCAGGAGTTAAATTAAAAATTAAATATTGGGGTTTTACGTGCCAAAACCAAGATATGATTATGAGGCATGCCGCAGTGCGGGACTCCGGAAATTTCGACCACCTGGGATTCTTTAACGTGCACCTAAATCTAAGTACACGGGTGCTTTCGCATTTCGCCCCCATCGGAATGCGGCCGCCGTGGCCGGGATCCGATCCCGCGACCTCGTGCTCAGCAGTCTAACACCATAGCCACTGAGTAGCCACGGCGGGTCCCGCAGGAGTTGTACGCCTCATTTAACATACAGTGGTGCCCTATTTGATCAGTCAAGGTGGACCAATCTGAGCTCGGTTATACCGCACGGATGGCACTCGGCTAGAGAACCTGGTATTTATGACGCGCACATGTGTGGCCATACATAATTGAAGATATATATTTTATTTTTTTTTATTTTAGGAGGGTTCCCGTACAGTGATAAAGTAAAGGAAAAGACATTAAAAATAAAGAAAAGAAAGAAAGAAAACGGGGGAAAAACGGAACATAACAGGTGATTTGAACTCGTGACCCTTGGATGTTACCCGGATAGATAGCTCAGTCGGTTGGTTCGTCAGGCCCCAGGCTATTTTCAAGCGCCACAGCTCCTGCTCCCAACCTCACACTTACATGGAAAGGGACTGATGTTGTCCGCGATAGTCGGTGATCTTCTCCGCGATAGTGGTTGGAAGGCATACTTTCTTGGAAAAAATGGCTGCCCAAGGAGAAGAGCGAACTCGAGCGGCTTTAGAGACTAGGAAAACTGCCTTAAAATATTTAGACTTGAGGGAAAGCTTCGTTAAACTATAACACGGCAATCAGCACTCGAATACGACGAGAGAAATTATTGAGACGTGGGAAATTCCCTTGAAATAAATATGGTTTGCGAGACAAACGCTTGTAAGTATTGAACCTCTTAAAAGATGAGGGGAAATATGCGCTCACCGAGAGGGCATCATCCGCACGAGACCACCACCAGGCACCTTACTGAGACGTGGAGGGCTCTGCGGCCGGAACAAAGCCTCCCGTCCCCGCCGGCCAAGAGGGAAAAACGCGCTTTCCGATCGCTCAAGGTTGCGCGGACATAGTATAACTCTAGCGTCAAGGAGAAGCTTAACCAGGTGCGATGGCGGCACGCGTAGCGTGGGAAGCTAGCCGCCAGAATAACTATCTCAAGGACTGCTGCTGACGAGGGCGAAATGCCTTCGTGTAATTATAATAACCCTAATAGGACTACTTTAGAAAGAAAAAAAGGAAACGGCCCAGAGGGCTATACTACGAGAGCTATGACTGATAGTTTTCTATATATATATATATATATATATATATATATATATATATATATATATATATATATATATATATATATATATATATATATATTCATCTCATCTGTGGGATCGCATGCGCGCTTTTGCTTTGTCTCTGCGTGTAGTAGTTAAGAGAGCCAGTTTAAGGGCGGAGGAGAAGGAAGGAAAGGAAAGTCTCTGAAGCAGAATTGCAGCGCCGTGGTTTGAAAGCGCACCCGTGGTAGAGAAACGGAAGGCGATATAGGCGTACGTAGCCATGGTACGCACCCGACAAACTGCCTTAAAATATTTAGACTTGGGGAAAAGCTTCGTTAACAAACTATAACACGGCAATCAGCACTCGAATACGACGAGAGAAATTGTTGAGACGTGGAAAATTCCCTTGAAATAAATATGGTTTGCGAGACAAATGCTTGTAAGTATTGAACCTCTTAAAAGATGAGGGGAAATATGCGCTCACCGAGAGGGCATCAACCGCACGAGGTTTTTCAAAGGTGTCAAGCTTTCCTTCGGTATTTCGATGCCAAACGTTATTTGCCTACTTCCCCGCGATATTGCCTCCTGTATTCGTCTTTGCAGTGATGGTTCTCGTTGGAGTCGTTGGTTAATGTTTTGGCGAACCGACGCTGTTAATAGGGGCGATTCGGTCACTTTCACTGCGATCCGCCTTGGTAGCCTGGTGGCTATGGAGTTGGACTTTAGGGCCCAAGATTGCGGTTTCAGTCATGGCCATTAAACTAATATACTCCCTAAATAAGCTGGAATTGCGAAGATTCTTTTCCCTCTTGCCTGGTAGGGCATGCTTCTGAAAAAAAAGTTACAAAAAATTCAACGACGATTACGATACTCTCGAACGCAACATTTGAGCGCCGCTGCATACTTGTCTTCATTTCGCGATAAATTGGTTGGCGCAAACAATGTGACTCGTGCGGTACGGTGTGAACTGAGTGACGTGTGTCGCGAATGCTTTGCTAACAAGTAGGTTGCGAGCAGCAGCAGGTGGATGACGCCTGAGCGCCATTCACAACAGCAGTCTACGATAACTGCGCGACGACGCGTGCTATTCTGGCGTCATCTCATAGCCGTCGTCGCCGCACCCTCCTGTCCGCTTGTTCATTCACTCGGTTACGTGCTAGTTCGCTCGATTACGCCGTTGACGCCGACGCGGGAACGAGCGCTTAGGAGCTTCACTCCAAAACAATCGCAAACGATGACGATTGAAAGAAGCGCGCACGGGACCAAATCAAGGAAACCGAACAAGCACGAGCGAGAGCTGACGCGAGCAGGCGATAGTACGAAACGAGCGGTCCGGCTGAGACCAGATACGAGTATATACATCGAGCAGTCGGGCGGGTTCGCATGGAACAAGTCTTCCATGCGCACATCGTTGTAGCGGCACCCGCCGCTCTCCGTGCGTGATCAGCGCAGCAGTTTTAAGTCGGACCACCGTGACGGCAGCTGCACGTGGTTCCATACGTGCGTCTGGCACAATGAATTCGCGCGTCCTGCCGGGAGCGTGCTTTCAGCCGCACGGAAATACATTCTAGCGCATCCCAACTTTTGAAAATAAAAGAGTAGTTTTGACGCCTGGAATTTAGAACACCCGCACATGAACGAAAAGCAAGAACCCAAAAAGCAAGTTACGAAAGCTAGAATACTTGTACAAAATGAAGCATAATAAAATTAGGAAAGCAGAAAGCTGCAGATACTTGGGGATAACTTTAACTTCACGTCTATCCTGGGTGCCTCACATAGACAATATAACCTGTGAAGCTCGAAAAAGGATTCGGATTTCTAAAGTTTAAATTTGGTGACTCCACATCCTCATTAAGATTCAAAGCCTATAAAGTGTACGTTAGACCTCTCATAAAATATTCGAGTATCGTTTGGGATCCTCACACAGTGGTAGGTATTGAAAAACTAGAAAGAATTCGAAGGGTAGCCGCGCGCTTCATTTATAAGCGCTTCGAACGACGTGATTCCCCGAGTATGCTGGAAACCGCAAACGTGGAACTGCTAACTGATCGAAGAAAAACTGCCACATTAAATTTCTTTCGCCAGCTTTATTACGGGAAACTAGAAATACAACCGCGCGACTATATTATAAAGGACACATCTCGAATTTCCCGCCACAAACACAGCGAGTATTTAAAACCGATCTTCGCACAAACAAAGCTTTTTAAAGACTCATTCTTGCGAAAACAATCAATAATTGGAATACCCTGCCTGAAAACTCCCGATGGTTACAACCAACCACCCACTTGATGTATCTTGTTGACTGTATCCCTTGTATATATTTGTATGTTCGCTTTTTTGTATTTGCTACAGTAGCCCCCTCCTGCTTGAACAGATCTTCACCGTATTGCGAAATTAAAAAAAAAAACCTTAATGCTAATCGAATTTGAACAAAACCTTATTGATCAATCCCGTAGCGAACTTATCGTTTAACTACTCTACCAGACTAGGTCACTGTTACTGAAGCAGAAGGCACTAAAGTATAAATAATAGCCCCTAAAGCTAAAGGCAACGAAGCCGTTAAGTTAGCGGGTGACTAGAAAGCAATTCGGCTGAATCGCTTTCATTTGGAAACACGTAGCTGCCTTCGGCCTCCCCCTGTTTTGGCAATTCGCTCAGCATTCGTCGGTTAAGCTGTAACGTAACTCCTTCGCGGGTGCATCTTATGTATGACCGCGGTGTAGCGGCTGTCCCTAGCACCGTTGCTCTGGTATTCGTGTTCGTTACCCAAACGATATCACCTGCTCAAAGTTTTATTCAATTCCCGGATTCTGTGGCGCCTGTTGCAGGACCGTGCTTGTAAGTTGTTGTTGACACTTCCTTTGGCTTTAGGTTTAGGCAGCGGTGGCTGCACAAGACCACGCAGCTCCAGCGCCATTGGAACTATTGTCCTATAACAACGGCCCAGGAGAATTTCAGCCGGACTAGAGCCAAGAATGCCCGGTGTCGCCTTGCAGGGCATTGTACGGGTCCTTGAATTTAAGAATCAGGCGCTTCATTGTTTGCATCATACGTTCCCCTTCACCATTAGCCTTAGGATGCGTAGGGATAGTATTGACGTGGCCAAAGCCACAATCATATGCAAACTCTGTACATGAAAACGTGGTCTATTGTCTGTCTCTATTGTCTGCCATAAGTTCAAAAATGCTTTTCATTCTTTCTATCACCGCACCGTTTTTGTTGAAGGAAGGAGGGCTACTTCCGGATACCTTGACAGGTAGTCGACCATGACAAGATAATGACAATTGTTAATAAAGCACAAGTCAACCCCAACACTTTCTCACGTGAAACTTCGCCTTGGGGTTGAAATCAATTGCTTCGAGTTCTGGGTGACAAAGCGTGCACAAGTAACACATTCTTTCACTTGCCGCGCAAATTGTTCCCTGAGGCATGGCCACCAGGCCAATTCTTTTGCCAAAGTTCTAGTTCTTGAGATGCCCTGATGTCTATAATGTAGCTTCTTTATTACTTGTTTTCTTAGGCACTGAGCTACCACCAATCTGGTTCACTTTAGCGGCATGCCATCGAATTCGGCAATTAGTGTTCGTTCCTGCGAGTACGTAACAAAGCAACAAGGAACCTTTGATTTTTCGGGCGAGCCTTGGCGACACAACTTAAGGAAGACTCGACAAGTGACGCCCGTCTTTTGCGCATCGCGTATTCCGTTAACAAAATGTCGCCCATTTGAAGCTCTTTAACCCATGTTTTGACGAAAGACGACACTTCTGAAACGGTCAATTCACAGGCAAATTTATGCGCTTTCGTCGGTGCTCGTGAAGGAGCGTGCGCCGTTATAAAGCTTTCAGCGAGAACGTAAACAATATGAAAGTGATACCTCATCAGCCGCATACTGAAGCGCTGAACCTTTGGCGGCAACACATCAATAGTCATTTTAGCAAGCAACGAAACAACAGCTTTGTGGTCTGTTTCAAGCATCACCGCAATACCTGTTATCCATTCAACGAATCTTTCGGCAGCCCATGCTAAAGCTAGTGCCTCCTGTTCCACTTGCGCATAGCGCTGCTCTGTTTTGGTCACTGACCTTAAAGCAAAGGCTATAGGCCAGCACTCGCCATAACGTCGTTTCTGGAAAAGAATGGCATTTTAGACCATAAGACGAGGCGTCCGCCGAAAGAATCGTGGGAAAGCGTGTGTTTTACATAGCCATGAACTTTGCTGAGCAGATAAGAGAGTTCAAGCTGTCAAAAGCCATGTTACGAGCAGGACCCCAAGCCCAGTCAGTCTCTTTCTGTGAAAGCGCCCGTAGCGGAGCAGTGGTTTGCGCCAAGTTCAGCAAAAAACGGCCGAGGTTGTTGGCCATACCATGAACACTGCGTAATTACGATATATCAGAAGGTGGCTTCCGCTCCTTAATGGCTCTGAGTTTGGCCCGGATCCGGCTGTATGCCTCAGTGAGTGGTCCAGAAAGCTTATGCTTCGAACACCGAATACACCGTTTGCTTTTTTTAGGGCAACGTTAGATAGGCCAACTAAGCTAAGACGTTCAATTATCTAGATGCATGTTGCACTTGTATTTATTTATTTATTTATTTATTTATTTATTTATTTATTTATTTATTTATTTATTTACTTATTTATTTATTTATTTATTCATTTATCCGCATTTCCTGCAGCACCGTGAAGGCGTAATTACGGGGGGGATACAAATATACAACTTTCAAAGATAGTCATACATCATGCGGCATGGGCTGAACCTCTGGCAAAAAAAGAATGAAAGGGATCACCAATGTGAAATCACATCTGTGATTGTAGAAAAATAAGAAAAGCGAATTACGAAGCGCGGGTAACAGTAGCTAAGTGCATTAAGTACATCAGAATTGTTGTTTCCATATATGAAAATATTGTCCATTAGGTTAACGACGCCAGGAAGGCCTGTCACGATTTCAGACGTCATTTTTTTAAAGTACTCTGGCGCTGATGTAATCCTAAACTGCAACCTAGTAAAAGTGTACCGCACAAACGGCGTGATGAACATGGTGAGCTCTTCTGAGGCCTTGATAAGTCGCATCTGATGAAAGCCGGAATTTGCGTCCAATTTGAAAAACCGTTCTGCACCGGCAAATGAGCCCAGCGCTTGATCGCCAGTAGGCAATGTGTATCCTTCTCCTAAGACAAACTTGTTTAATTGCGCGGGGTCTACACAGATCCTCACGTCTCTGCAGTGATTTTGTGCATGCACAATGCCGGTACACCACTCTGTTGGCTCTCCAACTTTACGAATGACTCCCATTTGTTCCATCTTATCGAGTTCTCGTTTTACAGGCTCGTGAAGCGGTATATTAATCCTGCGTGGTGCGCTTATTGCAAATGGAGCCGCGTCTGGTTTAAGCCTTCTGGTATACTCCCCGGACATAATGCCTCAGTTGTAAAAAATCTGAGGCCATCGGCGATGGACCAGAGGCGTCTGTAGTCCAACCTGCCGCCAGACAAAAGAGCCCCATCTTTATCTCCACAGCACTTTAAGTACAACCACCGTGACGTCAGCGACGGGTGGTTCTAATCACGCGTCAGGCACAATGAATCGGCGCGTCATGCGGGAGTGAACGTTCAGCCTCACGGAAATACAGCACATACGTCACCGTAGGGGCCGCTGTATGGTCTCCGCGTTGGCGTTGCCGCTTTTGCTGTTTCATCTTTAGCTTTGTTCGTTCGCTCGGTTACGCCGCGGACGTCGACTCTCGCCAGAGGAATGGGCACCTAAGAGCTGTGCTGGCTGCGCTCTAAGAAACCAAGCCTCGTGACATTGCAAGGGTTATGTTGATGCGCCAGGAGGAGACGCTATCATACTTGGCTACTCCTATACGCTCGAGGAGCGGCCATTTTTCTCAGCAGATGCAAAAAGGATCGACCACGAGTTGTGTTTGCCGCCGAAGTATGTGTTGTTCTAAGAGCGGTCATTTTCAGCAGCTTTCTTCTTGTAGTGACAGTTTCTTTTTTTTTTGTGTCTGTGTGGTTGTTCACGCATTAGGTGTCAGCAGCGAAACAATTCTTAAAAATTCACCCTATTTCGTTCAAAATACAAGAGCCAGCAGACTATAGCGTGCGGCTACAGCGCTCCAGCAGGACAATGATTGGCAGACAAATTAGCTTTATTTTGCATATTTATTAGCAACTACTGCACCAGTAAGAGATACAACAGACAAAACAATGTTACAGAACTGAGTATCTCGTACCGACAGTACAAACCACAGATATTATAGGCACAACACATTAGAAACCTTCTAATAATTTCTGAGTAGCAAAAGTCATTTTCTTTTCCTTTGGATGTGAAAACCCTACGAAAGCAAACCATTTGTCGGAATATTTATTTGCGATTACTTATGCAAAGAATTATAAGAAAGACGGGTAAATGCTGAAGACAGCACATACCCAGACACAGAAGAGGCAGTGATTCACGGGAGGTTGAGCTGGCTGTGCAGGGGCTGTGATCTAATTATAGTGTAGGAAATAAATTATAATTTTACACACAAAACAATTGCTACAACAAACTGCAGCTCTGTTTTCACATAACAGTGCTTTCATTTAGGCCAAGTTTCATTATGCTTTGTAATGGGATTTGTGCGAAAAATGTGGTACAAGAATTTAGCCAGCCACCTTCTTATTTTAACTGCCACTATATTCTTGTAAGAGGTTTACTAATACTGGGGCCCTATAGCGTAAAACTATTCTAATATGTTTTATTTCAATTTCCTGATGTCAAATTTGCCTAACAGCCGACGCAAGCATCGCGCGGTGATCGGCAGTGTTGCCTGAGCAGCCAAGTCAAACTCTCTCCTGGTGTATAGGAGGTGACTTTCATGTGTTTTCAAAATAAATAACGTTCCCTACATTGAGCGGTTTTTCGTTTGTAGTTGGCTGCCAGGAGGCGAGGAACATGCTCAAGAGTAGAGGGTTTCGATGGGTTTGAGGTAGCGCACTGAATATAGACAAACGAATGAAGAGGGTTGTGTAGGCGTCTCCGATTGGTTTGCTTTGCAGTAGTTAGTTTGCGGTCGTTGGTCGAAAACCGCGGCGGCGTGAAACGGAAGGCCAGCAAAGCCACTCGAAAACGTTACACAGCAACATAAAAAGTTTTGTTATACGCAACAAAATACATGCTCTCCGGCAGGTGCGAGTAGCGAGTGCCTGAGCGATGGGCGGCAGCCATCTTTTATTCCTTTCGGAACGGAGCAGCCAGTGGCTATTAAGAATAAAATCAGTTTTGTTTGGCATATTAATGCACATTTAATGCGTACAGGTCATTTTGTCGTGGTGAGTTTTCGCGGTTTTGTGACGTCGTGTGCCAGGCAGGTGAAGTGGCTGTAGCCCAACTTTTGATGAGGGCTAATGGCGAAAAGGCGTCGAATCGGAAATATTTTTATTTTCTTCGGAAAGATTATAAATAATCAGTGCGTACACGTCATATCAGATGGGGAGGTACCGCGCTTTTTGTGATGTCACCTGACAGACAGGCGAAGTAGCCCAAAAACGTTTTTGACAAATCGAGGAGGGCTGATTTCATAATTGGAATAGAAAAGTTTGCAATAGCTTTACGTTATAGCGCTCCTGCTTCGTCACCGGCGGCCTGGAAGTACTCAACAGTTTCTGGCTGCTAAACCCTTTTCCGTGAATTTCTTTTTGAATTAATAAGACGACACCCGCAGGATTTACTCCCTTTCTTTCTCGCTCTGACGAATGTATAATACAGGAAGAGTAGCTTCCAGAAGTTGTAAGCCACTGGTAAGCTGTCTAAGAATTTCCAACTGTAGAAAACTTGTGTTACACAAGAGAAGGAAAAAACATTGCGCGAGCACCACAGAGCGTCGCTCGCTAAGCCCCGAGGTAAACACCTTCGTAGGGAATGCGCGGCAGTCCGACTAGCTGTGATGGTAAGTTCACTCGTTATTAGCGCTATCTGCTCGGCTGCTTAGTTCTCAGTTAACCGCGCACATCGCCGTTGAATATGCGATAAGGAAGGACAGACAAGCAGGCTGTTTTTTGGCGATGCACAATAAATTTCCCTTAATAACGCAAAATGCTTATGGCGTCCAAGCAGAGAAAGAGCAGAAAATAGCGCTTGCAGTGCTTGTACCGCCTGCGCGATAGACCTTGCACACATTTCCACACATCACGAGCTCCAGGCGGCTTGCATTGCCTAAGCAAGAGCAGGCAAGCACAGTGTTCGCTAACCTAACGACCTCGTCTGCGCAGCACTGATCAAAATACCTTGAGTAACAATAAAGTCTCAGTTTATTTCTCCACAGACGAACAGCAGTTACTGAGATAGAGCAAAGCACAATTGCCGTGAGCGGATTAGCAAGCACTCATTCGACTCTGAAGTTGTGATTTATAGGTAGCTTCAATGCATTTACACACAACAGACCAATGTACTGGGTTTACTGACGACCCTTCTATTCGTCCGTTAGCCGTTTCGATAAGGTAAGCCGCTGTTCATTGCGTAATAATTGCACAAAAGCGTGCTTACCTTTCATTTTATTGGAAGCAAAAAAAAAAAAATGCGGCCCTGCTATCCCACCCCGTTTTGACCAAACAGAGCCGCGAAGAACGCCTTGTGGCCTTTCTGCAGTTTTCCTTCCTTTGCTGGAATACTGGCCGATAAAGAAACACAATCTTGCAGCGTACAGTACGTGGTAAACGGCATGCACATGTACAGAGAGCGCCAGGAGCAGGCGATCAGAATGGAAGTCGAATAGATATCCGCAACAACGCCAGCCATTCGCGCTAGAATGAAGCGACCAAATACAAAAAAAAAATTAACACATAATTCTGAATGCGCGCTCCGAAGAGCCATCTCCGATATCGTCCCTGCTTTGTAAAATTCACTATCCTATTACATGATATGAGCTTGATCCAGATGTTTCTACAGAAGAATGGAACATTTTGTTAGACTGCCAGAAGGGTGATGCTAAAAATGAACAATTATTGGCCTCTTAGCTTTGTTTTGTTTTTGCGTAACCGAGATTCTTTCTAGAAAAACTAAGCCGCACTTGACATCACAAAACCCTGGAACAGGTTGGTTTCACGAAGGATCATTCAACAATGTGCCAGACATGAAATCATTCATATAAATTAGAAAATTGCGACGTACTTTGAACTTCTCTACTGATTCTGACGAAGGGATTATAATTATGTTTAGCGGCTATCAAGAACAAACATGCAGTCCAACAGGTAGCCTGCTAAATGCGCAACGCATTAATTTTTATAACTGAGTTTTACCTGTATGATACTTCGTCCAAGCGCGACGGGGCACCTTGGATTCTAAGGTATACACAATGTTTAACAAAAAAATTCATTCTTTTTCAGGTAAGAAAGAATGCCATATGTACGTGTGGGAGGATCGCCTTTACCAAAGCGTACCGAAATGTGAACATGCATATCAGGCTTGCGCGAGATACATATGCCCTCGATACACGCACCACTGCAGGCCATGACGGGAAAATAAATATTTTTTATGCTTCTCTAGGCTTATGGGGGTTGTTCGTGCACGTATGTGGTCTGAGACGGCCATCCGTGCAGAATATCCACATCATACATTTCTCAGTGGTAAGGGCACCAAATTACACCTCCAAGAATGTAGAGTAAAGAAATACTCAACATTTTCGAGTTCTCTGTACCAACATTGATCTACCTTTCCTTGCGTATGACCTGTTTATCTTTCCGTTCGGGAACAGGACCTCCCTGCTGCATTTCGTCCATCCGTAGTCGACTGCGACTGCTCAGGCAACAAAACCACAGGCTACGGGCCTCTTCAGATCATGAATGTTTATTCCACGTTCCTCTAAAATACACACTAGCAAACAACCAGCTGCACACTACGCACTAAGATAACACCCACGAGGATACCTTTGCCTTCTGTGCAATATTCAGACCTCGCGTATGGCGGTAGAATGCAGTCATGATGGACAATTTTCGCAGCGTCGTTGAACCAGAGGAAGTAGTTCAAGATTTTGGCATTAGAAGCAACCGAGCAGAGAGGTACGTTGCAATAAGTCAAAAACAAAAGGCACCAATGCTCTCGCTGAGGGCAGATAAGGCGGATCATGAAAATTACATCGTCGGGAGGAGTAGCTGCGGCACTCGGCGGCTAAGTGCACTGCGAAACGTGACAAGAAGAATGTTAGAAGTGCGAAACATAACCGCATTTCACTGGAACAGGATGCCAAATGAAGCAGCAGTATCATAATTGCAATTGTGTAGTAATGTAAAACAATGAGAAGCCATGTAATAAATGCGGCTTACTTTGTCCATTACATTTGCCGCATTTAGACAGCAGGAATGAAGTCGCTTGTAGTTGCCGGGATTTAAATTTTTCTGCAGGAGCTCAAAAGCAATGCTGCAAAAGAAAAGCCTAAACCAAAGCGACGAAATTTAGGACCTTTCGTTATGCCTACGATGAGATCTCACTGAACGTGAATAAGATTGCGAACAGACATCGTATGTGTGTGGTGTTTTCGTCCCTGTAAAGTTGCCCACAGTCTGTCCTTGGATTTGCGATGACAGCAAACGAGGTTTTCAGACGAGGGATGTATACCGCATTGTCAAGTGCTTGTCGAAGGGTGTGTATTCTGTTATCATGAAGCGTTGGAAGAATTAGAATGGGAAAGAACATTGCGTAAACGACCGGCTTAAGGACCATGTTCTAAAAGCTAGGAAGAAAGGCGACAAGTGTGCGAGGTCGGTCGTTCGTTATTGAGTATGACCACGACCTGCGATTTCTTGAGACCAATATTATAGGCAGATATGAAGATAACACGGCTCGATCACTTTGGAAGGTTTATGTCTTAACAAGCATGCCCCTTTCTGTATAGGTGAGACGACAACTGTGTTGCGCAGGGCCGAGCTTGATTTTTTTGAAGGTATGTAACTGCCTCGAGCAATACGTATTGCTGATAAGCCATAAGAATTTTATATGAAGAAGTGGCATGGCCTATGGCTTTAAAACTGGTAGTGTGTTTACTGGATTTTGCAGTTAGTAGTAACGCTTGCCTGTTTATGAACCAGAGTCTGTGTTTAAATTATGCGCAATTACTTTACAGTCAAGATGTTACACAAACTAGGCCAACAGGCAGTCTCGACGCATGTCGCAGTCAGGCCAGTGAAGCTGCTACTGCCTTGTATAACAGTAGCCATGTGGATTGTCAATGAGGGTGGGGTCAAAGCGTACGTTCTGCCAGGAAAGGCTGGGGGTGTGCTTGCTACCTTGGCTTCCGTTTTATGAAATAGTCGGCAAAAGGAAAGCGAATAACGGACTTCGTGTCGGTTTGCTTCCTTCAATACGAACTCTGGGCAGTATTTCCTGGTAGGACCGCTGCCGCGACAAGCTGCTCACTTTAATATAATACTCATTGTTGCTGTACAACACCAGTGTTGCACTTGATGAAGGGTGTCAAGTGTTTAACTTTACAAGCCCCTGTCTTCGTCCCCTCATTTCCAATCCTCCCACACAAGCTAGCCAATTTACAAGGTGCAGAAAACACAACGCTTACACCTTGCCTTCCCGCCACCTTCTTAATGCTGTGGGAGATTTTATTAATGTATTGTATTACTTCTAGCTGCTTTCTTCGCTCTGATGTCGCTGACTTCTGGCCTGCTAGACCCTTTACTTTCCGCAAACTGGCTTCAGCAACAGCCCTAATAACTGAGAGAGGGAAACCTGCTGCAAGCAACCTCTCAACCTGCTGTTTCAGGCTATACGCCATGTGGTGGCAGCAGCTCTTCTGCAGCGGAGACCAGGGAAGCAATTTGGCGGTTCATTACCGCGGCTGCAGTAGGTTCAAAAAAAGTGTCCCATTGTTCGGTCGTGTCACCATATTAGGGAAGGGCAAGACAAGATAACAACGGGAAATCTTAGAAGCTTTTCACATTGGAAATAAGAAAGAAATTTGTGTGAGGTATACGTGCTTACCTATCGAGTAGGCAAAATATCTTTAATACAAAACTGACATTCATGCACAGGTGTTGGGAGGAGTATAAGTTACGCATTCGTTGGCTGTTTTCACACGGTAATGTATCTTCGAGGTGTTGTGTATGCACATGTCTTGGGAGGAGTTGAAGATGCGCATGCGTCGGATATTATGTGCGGAAATGTAAAGTTCAATAAAGTACGGTTGAAAGTACAGCGTCCGTCTGTGTCTAACGCCTTTTCCATTTGTGCGCGTCCTATGTGTTTAAATTTTTTCAAGTTTATCATGCACTGACTGGCCAAAGAGCTTGCGCTAATTGCCACCATAGTTGGACCGATACGTGTCTCAGAGGTCAAACGCTCTAATGCTTCGCTCCCCTCTTAAGCCTCATGGTGTTCTCGTGAACTCCTTTGCTGGCTCACACAACATTGGAGCTGCAAGCTGTGAAGCTTGAATTTTATGTTTCCAAAGAGCATTGACATGCCAACAATTCCATGCATTACGCTGTGCATATTTCACATGTTCCGCTCTAATCGCCAGTACCGCCTGTGTCCACGGATCAACAACCGGTGCGCCCTCTACTACCCCCCTCTTTCTCGCCGTTCACTGCTAGGTAGCCGTCACACCCTCGCAACCTGTACGGCTTTTAATTACAAGAAAAGCTTTGTTGCTTGGGTCTCGCGGCTGATTTGAGAGCGGCTGTCACGGCCACTCAACGGGGGACTCGCCATAGCTAGTTTCCAAGCCGTTCCAGGGCTTTCTCACAGAGAGATATCCCTCCGAGCAGCCTCCACTATGCACGCCGGAGAATACCGCCACACTCTGCCCATTACGCCGCGTTCCGGAAATACCTTGACGCGATTATGAAGTGGGATCTTCCACTGGGCCAGGTTCTCCACCGCTGCGCTTTGCTATACTGGATTTCAGCGACTGGTTCCAGGCGCCATGGAGACCGCGATTTCTCGCCCTCGGTCTTGCCGACAAATTTCTCCAAGAGAGGGTCGTTGCTGCTTGCCAGGAGAATCATCTGTGTGCGGAGGCACTTGCTCCACCTGAGCCACAAGCCCATGCAGGACCTCCACGACCTCAATATGGATCCGTGATCCGCAGGATAGGAGGCCGTGTGGGTGCTGCGGCCGCATAGCTGCGCCACTCTGCGGCCGTTGTCCCCATCTGGGCCTGGCGCGTGCGCCCGTGCCACGCGCAGTCAGCCTGGGGCGTAGCACGAGGAATGGCGTCCAGGAATCTACCACTTGGCCTCGGACTTTGGACAGTAAAAGTTGTATCTCAAATGGCTCTTTCGCGTGCCTCAGTTTTGCTAGGTGGCTTTGGTCTGAAGAAAATAAAACGAACAGCGAAAGCTAAGTTAGGATACGGAGGTGGAGCGTCCCCTTTTCTGTGACGAGATAGAGAGAGAGCGAGACCGGGGATCTGTTTTGAACAAATTCCGCCATATTGTCGCATTTGCGAGTTGGCCAGCTCTGATTGGCCAAGAGGTTTGCTACGGCTTCCCTGAGTGGCTGAAAAATGTCGCCATTACAGCATACGACAATGTGGTGAAATTTCACAATGTTCATAAAACAATCCTGGGTCGCTGTTTCCGGAAGCATTTGCCATGCTACGTCAAA
The DNA here is from genome assembly GCF_023375885.2 of Dermacentor andersoni. Classification (NCBI taxonomy): domain Eukaryota; kingdom Metazoa; phylum Arthropoda; class Arachnida; order Ixodida; family Ixodidae; genus Dermacentor; species Dermacentor andersoni. The sequence continues at coordinate 65,196,870 of NC_092820.1, forward strand.
TCCTTGGCGGCGTTGTGATGAACTGGAGGTCGTAGTTTCTGTGGCCAGTAAGGATTCTGCGAAATACGAGACGTTCCCCATACGAGCTGGTTCCCCATAACGAACCCTCTTCCTCGCTAGCCTGAGCCAGTTCTATAGCTGCAGTATTCCTGTATGCGCTTGTCCAATACAAATATAACTTGCCTCAGTGTATTGTTTTTGAAAGCCTCGGCTGGCCACTGGCTCTGAAGCCAGGCGCCTGAGCCCCCACTTTATAGCTTGAATTGAGTAATAACGCAGCAACCCACCGACCTAAAAAGCAGTCCGCAGGCATTACCGGGACAAATCTTGATCATTTCTTCGCATAAGTACGGAATTTTTCTTCAATTTTGAAACAATAATTACTTTCTTCTCCTCCGACGGGCAACAGTCCCCGCCGCTTTTACTTCTCACTATCCCTAAAGATCGTATGGAAAGTGTGCAAGAGATCACACCCAAAGAACAAAAAATCACACGACTATGCTCTATACGCAGCACCGTCACAGTTTAAGCTGGCGGAGCGGTGAAATCTATTTGCGTCGTTGTTACAATAACGAACTGTACTCCCGGCGTCGAGGGCGAGCTACAGCTTGTGCTGCTCTCTGCACAGCGTTCCGCTGAGCCCGACGTTGCCTGGTTGCAGCCGCGCGTAGCTCTATGATTCGCATATATAGTAGTGGCACGTACTTTACAAGGAGGCGCAATAACGTGTACCAACAACTAAACACAGGTATCGTCACTACGCGGCGCACAGGCCACATCCCTTGACACGATGCACGCTACGATGTAGCTGCTACACGTCATGACAACTGGTGGAATACAACGCGGCTGTAATGCAAAATCGCGATACGATGCGACTCCTGCATGGCCTGCCACCTGGTGCAATAGTATGAACCTGCAGTGCAAAATGTGCACGTACCGACGCTACACCGCATACATCTCCCATCGACTGACGCCTCACATGCTAGCACGTCGGTATGGGGCTTGTTTCCACAGCAGCTAGCCAGCGCAGGCGTAGTGCAATCGTAAAGCCGCTGATTCCTGCGCAGAGGGCATGAGTTCTATCCCTGCGGGAACTGGGTACTTTTTTTCTCATTCATGGCTATAGCTGCGACGAACAGCGACAGCGACCAACAACATTGCTGCGGCAACCGGCTATCGGAATGAGTCCATGATAAATTAAGCTGTAACACGTATTGCGGTGTGAACAAGAAAATTTTGTCATTTAGAAGAATCACGAGATAGAAACAATATGTTGCATCACGTGCACTATCCGCTACTTAAGACGTCCGTGTGATCAAAAATCAGCACACTTGGAAGATGAGCGCTAATGTCATGGTGCATCCGCATGGTGAATGGTCTAGCAATGCTAGGCAAGTTCTCAGCTTCAATATAAAGTTGAAAAAAAAGAAGCAGCAAAATTGTACGCAAATCACCTTGAGTGGCCAAAATATCGAAAAAGATACAAAGTTCGTTCAACATTCCGAAAGCTCAATTTATTAGCTGGATACGAATTTCAAAATTGACATAAGCGCAAAATGTATATTTTTTATGAGATCAATTTCCACCGCTACGTCCACACTAGCAGGACAGACGCGAGTAGCTTATCGCTGGGAGAACGCACCATCACTGGCATCGGTTCACCTTTGGGCACCTTTGCCGCTACGGAAAGCAAGCGATTCGCTCTCAGCTGCAATAACGGCTGCAGAGATCAGCGACGCTGATAGATTGGGCTAATGCAGCTACTTGGGGGGGAGGGGTAATTCATCGCGGTGTTTGTCCAATTGAATGAATCGCGTGATCACCATTTTGTCGCCTGTGGGCAGTGAAAGGTAGGCCGCATAGTATAGTTCCAAGACCCATTCCCTCCACTGCTGCAAAATATTGAGAAGTATGGTTGTTTGTGCTAGTTGGTTAGATACAGCAATGGGAATCATAGCGCTGGAAGGCCTAGACAAGAGCAAGATATGAAGGGCGAGTGCTAGATTTCAACTGGGTTTTTATTTCCAGAAAAACGCGTATTTGTAGGCCCGCACACCGGAAAGGCCTAATTACCGCACATGAAAGAAGCCGCTTCCTGGAACGCAAATTCACTTGTAGTGTTATGTATTCACTCCATCAGTTCCCCATCAGTTGCGCTGACTACAAGTGAATTTTTGTTCCGAGAAGCGGCTGGTTTTCATGTCCGGTGATTGGGCCTTTTTTGGTGTGGGGGCCTACAAATAGGCCAGTACGGAACTAAGCAGCAAAGAAGCTTTGGTGTTTCGGCCAGCCTTGGCGACACAACTTAAGCAAGACTTGACAAACGACGTCAGTCTTTTGTACATCGCGTATTCTGTTAACAAAATTGTCACCCTTTTGAAGCCCTTGCATACATGTTTAGCGAAAGTCTAGTTTATCTGCTTTCGTCGGTGCTCTAGAAAGAGCCTCCGCCGTTATCTAGCTTTTACTGGGAATGTACACAATGTTCCCAACAGTACATCAGCGCCCCCTTAATGCAGCTTTCCTAATTAATTGAAAGTCCGTCGTACTCCCGTCGCGAAACACCGCGTTGTGGTCGAAGAACCTGCAAGAGCAGTGCGCTAACACCCGTACCGAGTGGCTCTAAAAGAAAGAGAGGCGATTAGAAGTCAAATACAGCAAATGCTCAAGGATGATGTAATACAGCCATCCAATAGCCCGAAGACATCTTCGGTAGTCCTGGCCAACAGGAAGAATAACACCCTACGATTTTGTGTTGATTACAAGAAACTCAATTTCGTCACGAAGCGAGTTGTTTATCCACTCCCACGCATCGACGACACCTTGGACAAACTACGCAATGCTTCGTCTTCTCCTCTTTGGACCACTAAAGTGGATTCTGGAAGATAGAAGTGGACGATCGAGATCGCCAAAAAACGCCATTTGTGACACCGGATGGTCTATACGACTTTAAGGTGGTTTCATTTGTTATGTGTTCTGCACCCGCCAACTTACAGCGGATGACGGACACTGTTCTCTCCGGACTGAAATGGCAGTCATGACTCATCTACCTTGATGATGTGGTGGTCTTCTTCACTACATTCGAGCAGCACGTGCAGTTACTGAGAGCGGTTCTGGATGCTATTCGTACGGCGGGATTGACAATAAACCCGAAAAATGCCCCTTCCGCTTTCGCGAGCTCCGCTTTCTCGGACACACTGTCAGTGCTGAAGGCGTCCGCCCCGATCCTTAGAAGATCACTGTAGTAGAAATGTTTCCGAAGCCAAGAGACAAACAAGCTATTAGACGTTTCCTGGGGCTGTGTGTCTACTACAGGCGTTTCGTAAAAAATATTTTCTAAAATTGCCGTCCCACTCACGCGACTGACAAAAGAAGAAGTCCCTTTTGTGTGGGAGAAAGAACAAGAAGCCGCCTTCTCATAGCTACGACGGCGTTTGCAGAGTCCTCCTATACATGCCTATTTTGAGGAAAATGCCGACACGGATATCAGCACTGCCGCGAGTAACGTTGGTGACGGTGCTATACTTATTCAGTGGCAGAACGGAGAAAAGTTATTGCCTACGCAACCCCTACCTTATCAAAAGCTGAGTCAAATTACTCAGCTACAGAAAAGGAATGTCTGGCGGTTATATGGGCCATCAGTAAGTTCCGGCAATACTTATATGTCAAACCGTTTCGAGCCATCAGTGACCATCATTCACTGTGCTGACTATCGAACCTCAAGGACCCTTCTGGAAGACTAGCTAGAAGGGTTTGCGCCTACAGGGGTATGACATCACGGTCGTTTACAAGTCTGGTCTCAAGCACAATGATGCTGATTGTTTATCACGCGCAACCAATCGAAGCTACGTCACCTGAATACCAGCAAGATTTCACATTCCGAGGCTGAGAATACGACTGAAATTGCTCATCGTCAGCGTACTGATCGAGAATTACCCCTGCTCATCGAGTGCCTGGAGGGTGGACAAGTGAAAGTGCCTCGAGTTTTCGTCCGCGGATTGTGTTCGTATGTCCTCCGGAACAACGTCCTCTACAAACGAAACTTCGAGTGCAGTGGTGAGACGTTTCAACTTCTCGTACCATCATCTCTGCGAGCTGAGATCTTAGAAGCTTGCCAAGATGATCCAACAGCTGGCCACTTAGGCGTTAGTAGGACCCTGGCGCGAATCGGGCAGAAATATTACTAGCCGACGTTGATGAATTCAGTGCAGTACAATGTCAAATCGCGCCGAGATTGGCAAACACGTCAAACACCGCCACTCAAGCAAGCAGGTATTCTGCAACCGATACAGCCACCAGCAGCATCATTTTAACAAATAGAAATCTATTTACAAGAACGATTTCCCGTTTTGACCTCGGGAAAGTGGTGAATTGTGGTAGCAACCGATTATCTGACTCGGTATGCTGAGACATCTCTTACAAAAGGAACCGCCAGTGAAGTGGCTCAGTTTTTTTGTCACGCGCATAGTGTTACAATATGCCGCATCTAATGTACTCATAACAGACAAAGAAGCAGCTTTTATGGCCCGTTTGATGCAGTCTGGTATGAAACTAACTCATACTGCTCATAGAAAAACCACAGCGTACCATCCGCAAACAAACGGCCAGACTGAATGGCTCAATAGAACGCTCGCTGACATGATCTCAATGCACGTCGACATCGAGCATCGGACATGCGACACTAATCTACCATATGCTACCTTTGCGTATAATACTGCAGTACAAGAGACCACACATTGCACGCCATTTGAACTTGTTTACGGTCGGACAGTAACAACGACACTAGACGCGATGTTACGTGTAAACAACATCAGCGAAGACGACCCTAACGTTAGTGAGTCAATAGAAAGGGCAGAAGAAGCGCAGCACTTGGCAAGGCACCGTATCGTCGAACAGCAATACGTGGACGCAAACCGGTACAACTTAGGGCGAAGTGAGGTACAGTGCGACCACGTAGACAAAGTGTGCGTACTTCTGCCTATACGTACGCTCGGTCTTTCGGAGAAGTTACTGCGCCGTTACTTTGGCCCCTACAGAGTACTTCGCCGGCTAAGTCTCTTAAATTACGAGGTAACTCCTGAAGGCCACGTCTGCGCCACACGATGCAGGACTCACCCAGAGCTTTTACACGTGGTACAAATGAAGCCTTACGATGAAAGGCATTGACTAACAGAATTTGCACATATGACCAAGCCTAGCACCGGCCATCATCTGACCACTGTCCTGTTAAACCACTCGGCCTCTCTAGGCCTTCTCTAGAAATCGGGACGATGCTTCTTCGAAGGAGGCTAATGCCGCCAGCATTGCGAGAAAAAAAAAGACGACCACCACATTCCAACCGCGTTTCAGAGAGCCGCCACACCGCAAGCGTCAAGCAAAGCACCGCAAGGCAACGCTGGGCAGGTTTTGACAGACCGGCGGCTCGTGCGCGAGAATCGGACTGGCACGCAACAGGAGGCGACAAAGACGAGAACGACGTTCGAAGAAGCGGAGCTCGAGGTACTTCTTTGTTGAGTGTACAGTTCTTTCACCGAAACGCTTTAGCGAGCTGCGCCATGAGTGCACTGTGTATGTATTCGTCTTCCATAAACTTCTCGCCAGTATGTTCCACTGGGTGTGCGGCAAGCGACGGGAGAATTCTCAGCATTCGCAGGCACCGGCGAGCCACGCTCGTCGTCTCGGATGCCACGAGCGGAGTTCTCGGCAGCGCCACTAGATGGCGCACTGTGTCTGTAATCTAGCGTGAGGGAGAGCGAAGCCCGCCTGCTACCTGACTCATGTCGCAGCTTTCACATGCAGCCTCGTGCGAGGCATTTTCGAGGCCAAGCGCAAGCTTCACGGCGGCACCAGTAGGCGTTACCGATTGTTCTTTGTCAAGCGTGAAGCAAAAGTTTTGCCTGCAGTGGACGTTTATTATATTGTCGCGTATACCCTGCTGGAGTATACAAGCTGAATGAAGATACAGGCGGTTGCTCTTTACGAAAGTGTAAGCGGCGCCGCGCGATGCCCAGACGAACTTCGTTCTCCTCTTCTTCAGTCCCTTGCTCCACCACACTATGGGCCCCGCAGGGGCGTCTGCGTCAGCAGGCGTTTGGTGTGTTGCGACACCACGGACCCGAGCACACGAGGGTTGGACCCTCCCGCGTGTAGCCGTGCGCGGCTTAGCCGTGTCCGGGGAAAGGGGGATCCTGTGGGTTGAGCCGATGCCGGGTGTTTGGACCTTTAAGGCCCCCCGGCGGAGGCAACACACTTCTTTGGCCTCTGCTTCACGTAGACGGCACCCCCGGACTGACCCACCCGGGGGAAATCGGCAGTCGCCTTTTCCTGTCCTCCTCTCCAATCTTCGTCTTTCTCTCTCGCCTTTTTCATATTTCCTGTCTTCTCATCATTTCTCCTCACTTCCTAGTTTCCCGGCGGCAAGGGATAACCTTGCGTAGCTAGCCAGCCTTGGTTATGCTGTATTTGGTTATAGCAGCGATGTACGGCTGGCGTTGGCAGGGTTTCTCCAGCAGGAACTTCTGTCACGTCCCCCTGTTGGGCTCCATGGTGGGTGGTCGGCATCGCGGCCGAAAACCCAACTGTACCTATGGAAAACGCGTTTCCTAAACTACCTGATCACCCTCAGAAACGAGGGCGCACCGAAGAAGTATTTCAGTTTTTCGGACGCCAAGTCCACAATTTTCCTCGTTTTCATGTGATCCACACAGAAAAACCAGCTAAACAAGTCCGAACAATCTCCCCCTTCCTTGTATCTAAGACCCTTACCGAAGTTTTTGGCCCAGGTTATAAGGCGTCGAGGATGGCTAGCGGTGACCTCCTCTTGGAGCTCCGCGATCTGAAACAATTTGAGAAACTGCCAAAACTAGTATCATTTGGGGAGACCCAAGTAGTAGTAACCCCGCACCGCACGATGAATACCACCCGCGGCGTTGTCTCGGACGATGATTTGCTGGAGCTCACTGAGGCTGAACTCTTGGAGGGCTTCAGTGAACAAAATGTCATAAATGTCAAAAGAATCAAGATAAGGCGCGAGGGTAAAGAAATTGCGACCAAGCACCTAATTCTCACCTTCAATTCAAGTGTCCTGCCCGAATCAATCGAGGCCGGGTACATCAAGCTCCGTGTAAGACCGTATGTGCCAAATCCCTTGAGATGTTTCAAATGCCAACGTTTTGGCCACAGCTCGCAGAGCTGCCGAGGCCGCCAAACATGTGCGAAATGCAGTGCCCTTGAACACGCAACTGAAGAATGTAAGAACTCTCTACACTGTGTAAACTGTGATGGGGATCACGCCGCGTACTCACGATCGTGCCCCTCTTGGAAGAAGGAAAAAGAAATTGTAACCATAAAAGTAAAAGAGAATATAACGTTCAAAGAGGCACGAAGGCGGGTAGCATACCTGCCAAAGAAAAGCTTTGCCGAAGTGGCGCGCCAGGGGGCAGCGTCACAACGGCCTCCGGCGGCTGTCCGACCCACAAGCAGTGAGTCGGCAGTCACGCCATCTGCCCCCGCGACGGTTGCAGCTAGCGCTGCTCCGTCAACCGAGGAGAAGGAACCATCGACCCCGAAGGTGGGCGCAGCCGAGGCTGCATCAACGGCCGGCGTAGCCAAATCCCTCTGGGAGCCCCATCGACCTCCGGGCTGGTGGGCGCAGGGGTCTTGCCCTCCAAGGCGGGACTCCCTCTGAAAGCTTCCCGCTCGCAAGAGCACGTGTCCGGCGCCTCACAAGAGGCAATGGACACTACACCCATCCTCAAGGCGCACCAAGCGCCTAAGGAGCGGCGAGGCTCCCTCGAACGCTCCAAAAAGAACAAAACCCCTATTACAGGGCCTCGAAAGGGTTCTGTAATCTAAGGCATCCCGTCCGTTTCCGTAAACACAGCACCAATTTATTTTAAATATGGATACACAAATCATTCAATGGAACATTAGAGGTCTCCTTACAAACCTTGATGATTTGCAAGAACTCATCCACAAACATAATCCAAAAGTGCTGTGTTTACAGGAAACACATTTAAAATCCAGACACGCAAACTTTCTCCGTACGTATGTTACGTTTCGCAAAGATCGCGATGATGCCGTCGCATCATCGGGTGGTGTTGCGATTCTCACTCATAAAAGTATAGCATGTCAACCTTTACAGCTTCGAACGCCCCTTGAAGCAGTGGCGGTGCGAGTTGTTCTGCTAAACAAACTCATCACTATTTGCTCGCTTTATATACCCCCACATTACAAATTAACTAAACATGAATTTCAGTCCTTTATAGATGAACTGCCAGAACCCTATGTTGTTCTTGGCGACTTCAATGCGCACAGCTCCCTGTGGGGCGACTCTCGTATAGATGCGCGAGGTCGTCTTGTTGAACAGTTCCTTTTTTCTTGTGGTGCGTGCCTTTTGAATAAGAAGGAACCCACATATTACTCTCTAGCAAACCAATCCTTTTCGTCAATAGATCTTAGTATAGTCTCCCCGTCTCTACTGCTTGAACTCGAATGGGAAGTTGCCAACAATCCTTACGGCAGCGACCACTTCCCTATACTGCTAAGATCACCTAAAGAAAACGAATATCCACCACACGCTCCTAGGTGGAAGATTGAGACGGCTGATTGGGAGAAATTTCGATCTCTTACTAGTATCTCATGGGCTGACATGTGTTCGTTAGAAATTGATGCTGCAGTGGAGTTTTTCACAGCCTTCATAATAGATGCCGCATCTAAATGCATATCACAAGTAACTGGCCTCTCGTGCAAACGGCGCGTCCCGTGGTGGACCGACGATTGTAGGATCGCACGTAAAAAACAAAACAAAGCGTGGGGGTTGCTACGCGCCTCCCCCACTGCGGAGAATCTCATCAATTTTAAGAAAGTAAAATCACAAGGCAGGCGAACCCGCCGACAGGCCAGAAGAGACAGTTGGCAGAAGTTTTTTAACGGGTATAAACACGTATACAGATGAGGCCAAAGTCTGGAACAGGGTAAATAGCATAAGAGGGCGACAAACATACTCCCTCCGTTTGGTAAACACACAAGGCGATACACTGCAAGACCAGGCTGATGCTCTCGGTGAACACTTCGAGCACGTGTCTCGCTCCAGTCACTATTCAGAGAACTTCCTTAAATATAAAGAAATAGAAGAACTCAAGCCTCTGAATCGGAAATGCACGCCAAACGATCCTTATAATCGCCCTTTTACGATTGCCGAACTTAAAGCCTCCTTGTCAGTATGTCGGAGCTCTGCACCGGGCCCCGATAGAATCATGTATGATATGCTTAAACACCTGCAATCCGACGCACAAATCACGCTACTTACACTTTTCAATGCTATCTGGGCTGCTGGTTATCTCCCATCGAAGTGGAAGGAGGCTATTGTGATCCCTATATTGAAGCATGGTAAAGACACTTCATTGCTCACTAGCTACCGTCCCATAGCGCTTACAAGCTGCCTCTGTAAGCTTTTCGAAAAAATGATCAATCGCCGTCTGATACATCTCCTAGAGTCTAGTAAAATGCTTGACCCATTTCAATGCGGTTTTAGGGAAGGGCGATCTACAACCGACCATCTCGTGCGCATCGAAGCGAGCATTCGCGATGCCTTCGTACACAAACAATCTTTCTAATCTGTATTTCTGGATATGGAAAAAGCATACAACACAACCTGGCGGTACGGAATCCTGCGCGACCTTTCGGTGCTGGGCGTCCGCGGCAATATGTTAACTATCATAGAGAGCTACCTAGAGAACCGTACATTTCGGGTGAAAATAGGTCCTGCACTGTCGCGTACATTCATACAGGAAACGGGTACCCCAGGGTGGCGTACTCAGCTGCACGCTCTTTGTCGTAAAGATGAACACGCTTCGGGCATCATTACCACCAGCTATTTTTTACTCCGTCTATGTAGACGATATACAAATAGGCTTCAAATCCTGCAACCTCACAGTCTGCGAGAGACAGGTACAGCAGGCCTTAAACAAGGTGTCCATGTGGGCAGACCAAAATGGATTTAAAATCAACCCCCAGAAAAGTTCCTGCGTTCTCTTCACAAGAAAGAGAGGCCTAGTCCCAGATCATTTTCTAGAGCTGGGCGGACAACAAATTCCTTTTAACAAAGAGCACAAATTTCTAGGTGTTATACTTGACTCCAAACTTACCTTCATTCCACACCTAAAATATCTAAAAACAAAATGTCTAAAAACAATGAACCTACTTAAAATCCTATCCCACACAACATGGGGTAGCGACAGGAAATGCCTGTTGAATCTTTACAGGAGCCTAGTTCGATCACGAATAGATTATGGTGCCGTAGTATATCACTCTGCCGCCCCGAGTGCACTAAAGATGTTAGACCCCGTTCACCATCTGGGAATCCGCCTGGCCACTGGCGCATTTAGAACAAGCCCTGTTGAAAGTCTGTATGTCGAGTCCGATGAGTGGTCACTCCATTTTCGGAGAACATACATCAGCTTTAACTACTTCCTGAAAGTGCGCTCTAATAAGGAACATCCGTGTTTCACAACCGTTAACGAATTGTCGTGTGAAACACTTTTTCATAATAGACCCTCTTTGAGATTACCTTTCTCAATACGTGTAAGAGAACTTGGCGAAGAAATGGACGTCCCATTTCTCGAACATCGCCTAATGCCTGCTGTTAAGCTAATACCGCCCTGGCAGTGGCAGGTGATAGAATGTGACGTATCGTTTCTAAAGGTCACAAAGCACGCTCCTGAGCTTGAAATTATCATGCATTTCCGGGAGCTTCAATTGAAGTACTCCTGCTACGAATATTACACAGACGCGTCCAAATCCCATGCTGGCGTATCCTACGCTGCTGTTGGTCACTCGCTTTCTGAATCTGACGTGCTGAACCCCTTAACGAGTATCTTCACTGCAGAAACATATGCCGTACTTTCTGCAGTAAAACATATAAATAAATTAAAACACGACAGAGCAATAGTATTTACAGACTCGTTAAGCCTTGTAAAAGCGCTGAATTCTCTACAAAAGCATACAAATCCTGTTTTCATAGAACTTTACTCGCTCTTATGCAATATTTATCTATCACACAGACACGTAGTAATATGCTGGGTGCCTGGCCATAGAGGAATCGAGGGAAATGTGCTTGCTGACGAGATGGCCAAATCAATGGCATCGCAGGGTACTCGTTCTGCTGCAGTCCCTGCTACAGACATGAAGCCTTTCCTAAGAAACAAACTCCGAAGCCACTGGCAACGCTTGTGGGACGCAGAAACGAGCAATAAGCTTCACGTAATTAAGCCTAAGTTAGGTTTCTGGCAGCCAACAACGAAAACACGAAGAACAGATGTCCTATTCACTAGACTGAGAATAGGACACACATTTGGCACTCACAACTTTCTCTTGTCCGGTAATGAGCCTCCAACCTGCGGCAGATGTGGCGATCGGCTGACCGTCCTCCATGTCTTGCTGGAGTGCCGGGAAGCCGAAAGAGACAGGAGGAAACATTTCTCGTTTGCATACCGCCATTGTATTCCCCTGCATCCGGCTATGTTTCTTGGTGAAGAACCGCTTTTTAAGACCACAGCAGTCCTCGCTTTCTTAAAAGATGTTGTACTACATGTTATAAGCCCATTCATTTCGTAGCGCGTCCTCTTTCCGTAGGATATCGCTAGGATAGATTCTCTGTATAGCACATGCCTCTCGGCCCTTGCGTTTCAAGGGCTCTGGCGAGGCAGTAGTGCTTTTAGACAATTTTAGCATCTCGCATATTTTGTATAATGCATCATTATTTCTTAATGCATTTTAGTGATCATACTACACGTCATTAATCATTGCCATAATTTTATTACGTGTAATTTTTATGCAATTTGCACCAACTCTTTTAGGCCCCTTTACAGCCACGTCTCATTAAATTCACAAAACCCATCAGACCACGACGTATTCAATACCACTAGCATGGCGCTCTTTGGCCACACCTGGCCCTTGCGCCATTAAACCACAAACATCATCATCACCACACTATGGGGCATTAGCCCTTCTTCAAGAAAAAAAGGAAAGCATACATAGGCTTGACCTGAGAGCGCCGAGATGCTCTAGGGCGAACACATAGGCTATAGTCACAATCACTGTGGTGTTCTATATAGTCACAAGGCACTGATGGACGAGCAACAACAAAGACAACCGAAGCGGCTGAAAACGTCGAAAATTAGGGGTTATAGTACGGTTTCAACCGCCCAACGTGCACAATCTCAGATTGCGGTTGTCGGCGTCCGGGAGGCTGGCTTCCGCCACAAAGGACTTCATAATTCACCTCACTAATTCGCTGCAAGACTCTGTAAGGTCCGAAGTAGCGACTCAAAAGCTTCTCGGATAGTCCTTTTCGGCACACGGGAGTCCAGACCAAAACTTGATCACCAGGTTGGAACTCCACATATCGATGGCATGTATTGTAACGGTGCGCATCGATGCGCTGTTGTTGCTTTATGTGCACTCGGGCAAGCTGACGGGCTTCTTCCGCGCGTTGCACGAAAAGTTCGGCATCTTGGGCGAGGTCGAGATGATCGATATTGTCGCACGGCAGCATTGCTTCTAACATAGTCTGAACTTAACAGCCGTAAACGAGGTAAAACGGCGGGAAGCGTGTTGTTTCTTGCGTAGCAGTATTATAGGCAATCGTTACGTAAGTGAGTATCTCGTCCCACGTCTTGTGCTGTACGTCCGCGTACATAGACAGCATGTCAGTCATCGTTTTGTTCAGTCGTTCTGTCAAGCCGTTTGTCTGCGGATGATAGGCAGTTGTCCTTCGATGGGTCGTGCAGCTGAGTTTAAAAACGTCTTCAATGAGCTGTGCTGTAAAGGCTTTGCCTTTGTCTGTGATGACGTGTGATGGGGCGCCATGCCGTAGGACGATGCTCTGTATGAAAAACTGGGCAACCTCGGAAGCTGTGCCTCGAGGCAGAGCCTTTGTCTCAGCATACCGCGTTAAATAGTCCGTGGCGATGGTTATCCACCTGTTGCCAGAAGATGATAGTGGAAACGGGCCCAGAAGATCCACGCCGACCTGGTCGAAAGGTTTGGCAGTTGGGTCAATCGGATTCAGCAATCCCGCACGCTTCACAGCTGGCGACTTTCGGCGCTGGCATTCACGGCAGGCTTGGATGTACGCTTAACACACTCGGCGAGTTTCGGCCAGTAGTAGGATTTGCGCACTCTATGAAGCGTTCGCGTAAAACCCAAATGGCCAGACGGAGGCTTGTCATGACAGGCGAACAAAACTTCGGCATGGGGGTCTGCTGGAACGACCAAAAGGTAGGTCTTGTTGGTGGCAGCGGAGTTCTTCTTGTACAAGACACCATGTCGTAAACAAAAAGACGACAATCCTCGAGCGATATGCCGGGGTATTGATGGGTTTCGTCCTTCTAAATGTTCGAATATAGGCCGTAGTGCGTCGTCTGTGCGCTGCCGTGTGGACAAATCAGTACTGCTTACGGCCCCAAGGAAAGCGCCGTCGTCCTCAATGTCGTGGTCGGTAGCGTCGATAGGGGCGCGCGAGAGTGCGTCAGCGTCTTCGTGTATGCGGCCCGACTTGTACACGATGGTCCCGTCGTACTCCTCCAAACGTAGACTCCACCCTGCCAGTCGTCCAGAACGGTCCCGGAGATTTGCAAGCCAGCATAACGAGTGATGATAACTTACAACTTTGAATGGGCGGCCGTAAAGGTAAGGTCGAAATTTGGCCAGCGCCCATACGACGGCTAGACACCCTTTCTCCGAGGTGGTGTAGTTGGTCTCTGCACGCGATAGTGTGCGACTTGCGTAGGCGATCACTCTTTCAATACCTGCTTGTACAAGCACCGCACCAAGAGCAACGTTACTGGCGTCTGTATGAACTTCCGTGTCCACCTCCTTGTCAAAGTGGGCCAAAACTGGTGCTGACACCAGACGTTGTCGAAGCTCGCTGAAAGCAGCCTCTTGCTCTGAGGACCAGACGAACGATACATCGTCCCTCGTAAGGCGAGTCAGCGGCTCCGCCATCTTCGAAAAATTTTCGATGAAACGCCGGTAGTATGCGCAAAGGCCCAGGGAGCTTCGGACACCGTTCTTGTCAGTCGGTGTAGGAAACGAGGCTACAGCAGCAGTTTTCGCGGGATCGGCACTAAAGCCTTCCGCGCTGACCACGTGTCCGAGAAACATCAGCTCCTTGTAGCCGAAATGACACTTTTGAGGCTTAAGGGTGAGGTTAACCGATCGGATGGCTTCGAGAACATGCCGCAGTCGTTTCAGGTGGTGTCAAATGTCGCCGGAAGAACAACCACGCCGTCGAGATAGACGAGGCAGCTTTGCCACTTCAGACCAGCGAGGACGGTGTCCATCATTCGCTGGAAAGTTGCTGGTGCCGAACAGAGACCGAAAGGATGTTGTCAGCAGTGACAAGCGTAAATAAAGAAAGAAGACGAGGATGAAGGAGTGAAGCGAGCACGTGGAGCCGCCATCTTGGATAAGGGGCGCGTGCAGAGAACGACGTGGTGGCCAGGGCGCAGCGTTCCAGTAGAAGACGGCCGCAGATCGCCTCTATGGGTCCTGCCCCAGTTCCTAGGCGCCACATCGACGCCCCGCCGTACCAGGCTCGGCGCGGAGATGGCCGACGTCCCCGGAACTACCGCTGGCCCGGACCTACCTGCTAGGACACGTCAGCGTTTATGCCGCTGAACGTAGACGCGTGGAGGCTGGCTACAGCCAGTCACGGTCAGTCTAGAGAACTAAGCTGGGCCGGCGCGCACCAGGAGCGCCAGCCGGCACGAGCACCGCTCTGCGCGACAGCTCCTCAGCGACCGTGCCTTCGTCACGTCCAGGCGCATGGGTGACGCCGGACACCAGCAAAGACTGAAGACGACCAGATTACAACGACGGACCACAGACCGGGGGACGCCCATAACCGCCTTGAACAGAACCGGTACTGTAAGCGCCCCTACTATAGCGTATAGACGATCGCCGCACAGACGTTAGTAAACGCGGTAGTGGGAGCGGAAAGCTAAGCAAGGGAGGATGCATTCCGTGTGTAATAAGTGTTGAATCTTACCGTGTGTTCCTGTTGCTAAAATAGCCTATTGAATGAATGTTACGTGTGTGCTGCATCTTGCGTTCGTGTGTTCCTTCTGTCCACTCAAGCTAGCGTACCAGGCGTTAACGTATGCGTGACAGAAGTACTCCGAATTCCTAAAGGCCATCTGGAGTGACGAAAGCAGTTTTTTCGCGGTCTCTTTCATCGACCTCAATTTGCCAGTAACCGCTCTTTAGATCGAGAGACGAAAAATACTTAGCTCGCCGCAACCTGTCTAAAGAGTCAACGATACGTGGTAGTGGGTACACGTCCTTCTTGGTAACATTGTTGAGGCGTGGATAATCAACACAGAAACGAAGCGTTCCGTCTTTTTTCTTCGCTAGAACGACCGGAGAGGACCACGGACTGTGCGAAGGCTGAATGACACCATCATCTAGCATCTCGTTGAGTTCGGCTTGAATTGCCTCACGTTCTTTCGGCGAGACACGACAAGACTGTTGTTTGATAGAACGTGCGTCGCCGGATGTTGCTATTCGTTGCTTCGTGATTGGCGTTTGGCCCACCTTAGTAGCCCGAGCGAAGCACGCGTTCTTTTGGTGGTCAGTAAGCTCGGAGTTTACATCGATGTCTCTGAGCGAACAGTCGTCTGTGTCCACTTCAGAAGCAAAGTACTCGACGATGTCCGTTGATGGATCGGCGTAGGCGATGACAGTGCCACGAAAAATGTGCCGAAGCTCAAAGGCAAAGTTGGTAACGAGGACCGTTGTCTGGCTATCACTAAGTTCCACAAGGCTTCGCGCTACACAAATACCTTGTTCCAGTGACATAGAAATGTTGCCTTCTACAATGGATTCACCGTCTAGTAGCTCATCGGACTTGACCGGAACCATAACACTCGCACGCGGCGGTATCGTGATGCTCTCGTCCGAAACGCGAAGTGCAGATCTGTGTCCAATGGCGTCGGTCTGTGTTGCTCTTTGTGCCGAGAAAGTGATGCAGCGCTCGTGGAGGTCAATAATGGCACCATATTCCCGGAGAAAGTCCATTCCAAAAATTAAATCGCGGGAACACTCGCGTAGAACTAGACAAGTGCGAGAAAGGCGGCCCCGCGAATTTCTACTCTGGCCGTGCATAGGCCAAGCGGTGTGACGACGTGGCCACCTGCCGTACGAACTAGTGCCCCGTTCCAAACCAACGTAACTTTTTTCAGAACGCTCGCCAGTTTTCCACTAAGAACAGAGTAATCGACGCCAATATCTACAAGTGCACTCATTTTTCTACCGTCGATCAACACAGGTATGTCCAGTGAAACCTTGTTGGCGGGAACTGGTTCTGTCGTCGTCGTGTTTTCGTTGTTCTGCGGTCGGCACGATACGAGGTCTTCAGCGCGTCGAGTATCAGCGGCCCCGCCTCGGAAGGTCGCTGACCTCAGTTATCCCGGCGTGCACTTGGGGATCGCCCTTGCGTCGTCCTCGAGGTGGTATCGCTAGCAGGGAAATATCGCCGCGGTGAGGGTGAGCTTGACTGCCGCTGCGATGGGCCCGGCCTGCGCTGCTGTTCGAGGAATTCTGCGATGTCGGGTGGCCTTTGGCCGAACCTAGGTCGAGGTGAATCGACAGAAAAACCTCGCAGTGCGAGTCGTCAGCTGGGGCACTACCGATACACATGACCAGCTTCGCCGAAGTGGTAGCACAGCGGTCGTCGATCGGGTGCTCGTCAAACCTCTGATTTCCTCGCGGGTGTTCGGCGATCGTCGAAGTACGGTAGCAGAGCTGTCGGAGCGGCGTGCGCCGATTGCAACACGAATGGCGGCGCCACATAAGTAGGTGCGAAAGCTTGGACGGGGCTCATTGAGGTTTCTGCGCAAGTCTTGCGCCGGGATTCGCTTGGCAGAGGTGGTGCTTCACTGCTGGAAAGAGATGCCTGCAGTTCCTGCTGTACTTTGCGTACGACGCTGGCGAGGGAGCTGACTGGAGGTGGCGACGTACCGTGGTGCTTCTGCAGCTCGTCGCGAACCACTGAGCGAATCAGCTCGCAAAGCAAGGCGACGTCGCACCCGAAGCCTACCTGCATATCCGGAGTACAAGCGGCATTTACTTGTCGGTTGTACAAGTTCGACCGTTGGTGAAGGGTTTTCTCCATCGCCGTGGCTTCGGTGAGGAACTCCGCAACAGTATTGGGCGTATTCCGAACAAGACCGCCAAAGAGCTGCTCCTTTACGCCTCTCATCAGATGACGCACCTTCTTCTCTTCCGAGATGCTCGGATCGGCACGCTGAAAGAGACGCGTCATATCCTCCACGTACATCGTGACGCTCTCATTGGGCTTTTGAACGCGTGACTGAAGGGCCCGCTCTGTTTTTTCCCGGCGATTGGGGCTGGAGTAAGTCTCTAGTAGCTTGCGCTGGAACTCAGGCAAGGGAGACAGGGCACTTTCACGGTTCATAAACCACGTGCGAGCACCATCCTGGAGGCTGAAGTAGACGTTCCTGAGTTTGGCGTTGTTGTCCCACTCGTTAAACGCAGCCACGTGCTCGAACTCCGCCAGCCAGTCTTCAAATGTGTCGCCATGAAAGGCCGTCGGCACTTGGGGGTTCAGCAGCGTTAGGTAAGTCGGTGTCAGCCGTTCCGTAGAAGTCGCAGTGTTCGCAGTCATCACTTCGTCCTGGAGGTTTCCGAATCGTGGGGCGAGGCCTCGGGTTCGCCGGCTTGTGTGGTGGACTGGGGTCAACTCCAACTGTGGGGCGGGGTTCTTGCTGCCCAGTGGGGCCTCCTGCATAAGTTGAGCGTACCCAGCAAGCTCCACCAAATTGTCGCGTATACCCTGCTGGAGTATACAAGCTGAATGAAGATATAGGCCGTTGCACTTTACGAAAGCGTAAGCGGTGACGCGCGATGCCGAGACGAACTTCGTTCTCCTCTTCTTGAGTCCCTTGCTCCGCCACACAATGTGGCAATATAACCTGTTTCGACGGTAGCACTACGTTGCGTTCTTGTATTTATTTAATGATAAACACATTACAGTTGACCGTCATCGTGATATGTGTTCTTCCGTATTTTTGTAGAAGGAAGAAGTACGTTTACCAAATGAATTAGGCTGGAAATGAAATTCCATGTGTTTTTTATTTCTTTTTTGCAGAGGTAATTTGGCGCCAGTTCTGGATCTTTTCAGGTGTGCTTCCCAAAGAATGTGTCGTGTCTATGCAGAGCAGCAACGTTTACTCGAAGGCGTGACCTAGATGAACTCGCCCGTGCCTAGTTCGTGCCCCCAAATTCTAGCAGCTTCTAGGTAAGGCCAAATCAGGACCGCGCCTGTACCGTGCCCGCAATCCGTTGCTTTGCTAGGCCCAGCTCGGGTAGGCCCTGCTCCGGGTAGGCCCGCAGCCTTGTAGTGCATTTTCGTTCTTTATTGATTTCTGGCAGAGTCTGACAAAGTAGTTCTTTTTTTTTTCAGGCCTATTTTTATTGCATATTGCGGGAACACATAATATTTTATTTCAAAACGCATTTGATGCAGCGTCGAAACAGTCGCGAAAAAGAGCTCCTTGTGTAACAAAACGAACAATGGTGCGAGAAACCACAACGAGCCTGCGCAAGGCGACGATGGCTGCGCAGAAGAGAAATACACATGTTTTTATGAAATTGATCACGCAGTACCTTTTTTTTAAGCATTTGCGAGCAGCAGATATCCAATCCTTTCAGAGTACAGCCAGTGTGAAATAATTTAAGTGAAAATGCAAGAAAAACACCTGGGCACGTTGCTAAAGAATATTTTTTTTTTTCTGCAGTAGAGACGCGTTGCTTTTCACAATTGCTACGGAATATGCGCAGACACATGATTTCCAATTTGCATTTCGAGGCAAGGGCTGAGCCTTTAGCAACAACATTTAAGCCCTAGTTCCTATAGTGCAGCGCGTTATACTTGAGAAAGGAGTACTGTGCAACTCTAGTTCACCAATATTTATTGACAGGAATGCATTTTGTACAGCTCATCTTAATTATTGCTCTGGCTGCCCAAGCTAAAGCTACTACTATTCAAGACCTAAGGAATGTAAGCATCCTAAATTCTGCGTCCTATTCTTTATCAAGTTGTTCCTCTCAAGTTTCCCAAAATGCGAGTGAACCGCGATAATAACACTTTAAGCCTGTGCTATTATATTGTGCCTTGAAATGGTTTTCATAAAAAGCGGCAATCGTTCAGCCGCATAGGGTTCGAGGTTAAGTCGACGACAACAATGTGTCAGTCAGCGAGCGAAAGACCTGAGAACCGTTCTGACCGATGGCAGGAGCACAAGGCCTTTCTCTACTGCACCCTTTCTATTCTAACCTCGTTGCCTGTAGTACCAAGCATGGATCACACGTCCCGGAGCACGCCACATAATAAAGGCGGTCACGAAGATGACAATGGCTGCTAGAGGAAGTAGTGCCAACATTTTTTCTAGCGTCTGGCCAAATAGAAGTGAAAAATGTCTTAACCTTAGCTAAATTTAGCCTCAACTCTATTCATATAGTTACTGAGGCTGGTGAGCGGAATTACACTATGTGGGAACAATAGAAAATAAGCTAACATGATATAACGCACATACCGAACCGTTTTACGTTTCTCTATTGTCCGTACAGGCGATGAATAAACAGCAAGTAGTGTGCAGAGGATATTGATTGTCCTGTAGGCTAAATCAGCTAGGGAAATATTGAGCTCACTCTCAGACAATAACGTTACAAATTCAGCACAGTTCAGGCAAGTTAACGTAATATCCCTAGATTACGATGCTCATAGTCCAGGTCACAAGTGCAAATTGTGCGTACCATTTGGCCCTCGTAAGAGAACAATTGGGTGGTATACCTTTGCTCGTATTATAACGGCAATTACATAAACTATACAATCATGCAAGTTCAATACTGTGTTGCCACCTCTTCGTCACTTTCAAGGCTGCCTGCGGTATTGATCTCTGCAAATGCCGCAATAATCAGAAGTGGCGCATTTAGATTCTCGTGAACGAGCTTAACTGGTTCGACATTTAGCTTTTCTGCAGTTTATCTGTAGTGTTAGTTTTCTGTTTCATTGTACACATGATGTTCAAATCTATTACAAATTACAGTTACAAACTCGCAATTTTTGAGCACATTGTGAAGCCAGTTTGTTTTCGGAGCAATTAAACGTAGAATGGGCGTGCACGAGAACAAACTGCTGTTACTTCAGCATCACCACAAAGCCTACGCGATGTACACCATGCTTCAACCGTGTACTTCTAGTTTTTCAGTAACAAAGGACAATCTAGTTCCCTCAACCACTCTTTTTGCTAGGAAGCCGGTTAATTGTCTGTGTTAATTCTTGTCTGTCGCTAAAAAGTTGCTTGTCGCAAAGTTTTAAGATTTGTTGCTGAATACACAGAAAAGCAAGCAAATAAAGCTTACTAAAAGTGTTATGACATGAAGTATTAGAAGTATTTTACCAAGGTAGCATTCAATATAACATTAGGCATTTGAGCGGAAGTTGCATTAAGGATGTCATTTATTATGATACTACGGCTGTACGCTGAACGTTATATGAAAGAAGATTAATTTTTATCTGATTCCTACAAGCTTTTGCTCAGTGGAATAACACTGTTCCATGAGCTTAGGGCCTTAAACTGTTTATTTATGGGTTCCCTTCAGTGCAAAATGTTGTGCAAAATAAAACCATAATAGCCGGTACATTTTTGGGAATCAGAAGGTTCAGGCGCAGTAGTGTCTTTCGCTGAGCATACTACAACAATACGATGGTTCTCAGTGGGTACTAGGCTAATTTATTTGCGAGTCTTATATGTCCGTGCTCAACAAATTCATCAATTATGTAAATTTCAGTGCTCTAAACTCGTTATTATGTTTGTGTATTTCGCATGTTTACTGTAACCTAACCGCATTATAATCGATATAGTTTCGTGCACTGCAAGAGGCAGGCCTACGACGGACATTTCATATTAGCAGATTGTGAGGTACTCGCAGTCCATGTTTACGCAAAACTTTCTTGAGCTTTCAAGTCATAGCTTCTCGCTTCTAGCTAGTGCCCTTCCTTTTGTTCTACAAGTTGTCTTTCTATTGTCATGCAAAATATTGTGATATGCGCTGAGTGTTTAGCTGCAAAAGCGACTCTGCCAAATGGATGTATCGCTATGCAACGCCTAATCAGTACTGCAGTGCAAGAAAGGCTGCGTTAAGACTTTTTTTCATGGTGTGAGTCCACATGACGTGGGCAAGAGTGGGCCGCTCCTGGCACCAAGGACAGGTATGCCCATAGAATGCAGGGTGTATCTTACTAAAACAGGTGTTTGTCTGTATGCGGCGGCAGTCCCTGGTCTAGTGTCCTCTAATGTGCGGTTGTGGGCGCCTGCATTTTTGTCCCTATTTATTTTAGATTTCGAGGTTGTCGTGTGGGTGGATCAGGGGTTGCTCAGAATGCCTGACCGGTGCTCGGATGCTTATTATTCAAGGAGTAACAACCCGCCTTTCGGTTCGCTCATGTCCAGATTGTGCTGGGCACAACGTTATTGTCTGGTGCCATTGTAGGGTCATGCCTAGCATACTGTGAATTTCTGTGTGGGACGGTATCTGTCATGAACGAACGGCATGCTGTCAGGAAGTCCATCACGACTAATGCATATTCTTATTTTACCTCTACATCTCAAATGGCCAACGCTATGGTTGCTGCCTCCGCGCTGCAGGTTGAAGGTTTCGGAATAGAGGCCATTGTCGCAGTGGACGCATTCAGCGCTAGTGTTGTGAATTTGCCGGTTGCCACTCCACACGCTTCCATTTATTATATGTCTGGATTCCACGTTTTTTAAAGCCTTTCACCACTCTTTTATTCTCATGAGGTGGTGTTCTGTGCTCATATCCTATGCAATTAAATTGTAGGGTTTTACGCGCCAACACACTTTCTGATGATGAGGCACGCCGTAGTGGAGGACTCCAGAAATTTTAAGCACCTGGGGTTCTTTAACGTGCACATAAATCTAAGTACACGGGTGTATTCGCGTTTCACCCCCATCTAAATGCGGCCGCCCTGGCAGGGATTTAATCCCGCGACCTCGTGCTCAGCCACCCAACACCATAGCCACTCAGCAACTACGGCGGGTATTCTATGCGATTGGTGAAACTAAAATGTTCCCTTTTCCGGGTAGCATATCTCGTTCAAGCCCACCGTACTTCGGCCTCAGTGGCTATCACAGATTTTGCAGCAGGGACCTTCCTTTTTCTGTGGAATTTAGACGTTCTCTGGGCCATGACCATCACCGTCACGTGTTCTTGATATGTGTAGTAAATACCCAAAGCCTCCAATCTTTCAGTGCTGTTGTGTTTTGGTAGCCCCAGGGCCGCCTTATACGCGCTGATGATGGAGCACGCTTTGGTCGTTTCAACCATATTCAGTTTTTAAAAGTATAAGCTCTATATCGCCCTCCTTAGCATAAATGATTGCATGAGTCTGACTTTATGTGCTTCTTTCTAGCCTGTTCGTCACTTTTGACGCTAGATCATTCGGGCAACAGTCGTTGTGATTTGTTCCAATGTGTCTAGGGTGTGCGCTACCTCGCCGTTGTCTTGTATCCACATGCCTAGTATGTGTATACAAGACACCTTTCTAATCGGCTGGCCGCAGAATAATAAGCTTATATCCGGTTTATTTATTTATTTATTTATTTATTTCAACACCTTTAGGGTCCATAGGGCATTACAGAATGTAGTGGTAACAATAAATATAAAAACACACAAAGCGAATATGACGTAACATGTTAAAGCACATTTTTAAGGTCACTGGCATCCGTAATAGATACAATGAAGTTAGGCTAGTGGTTCCAATGATTACAAATTTGAGGAATGAAAGATTGAAAGTGTTGGTTAGTGTGACAACCAGTAACAAATACTTTTTGACATTGATCGATACGAGATGGTATGAGTGAAGGACGGGAAATTAGTTCTTGCTTGAGCCGATGGCTATGGTAATAAGTCTTATGAAAGGAGATACGTGCTAGTTCCCTGCGCAAGGAGAGGGACAGCAGCCATAACGCAGTTTTCATAGGTGAAACACTTGAACGCAGGAGCATTTGGAAAAAATGAAGCGTGCACTTCGATTCTGTACAGCTTCAAAGTGACTAATAAGACTTTCAGTAAATGGATTTCACACAGCTGATTCATATTCTAGTTTGGAAAAAACGAAAGTCTTATAAAGAAGGAGTTTTGGGAAGGAAGGGCAATTGAAAAGTTACGGCACAGGTACCCAAGCATGCGGTAAACATTACTGACAATTGACATTGACATAATTAATGCGTGGCTGCCAAGACAGCTTGTAATTCATGTGAACCGATATGTATATGTAAGTAGTATCGTCTTCGAGAGGGGAACCATTTACCTTATACTTACAAAGGTTCCTCTAAAGTTTACGCGTAATTTTCATCGGTTGTCAGTCCGTCGCTTTGAGTTTCATTTTCCATGTGTTAAGCCCAATAAGAAATATTGTTAAGGTAGGTCTGTAGTAGTGATGTGTCAGTATGCGAGGAAATCCACGCGATGGACAACACAGTCGTCTACAAAAAGTCTAATAGAAAAGTTAATACAATCAGGTAAATCATTATAGTAAAAAAGGAAAAGAGGAACCCAAAGACAGAACCTCGGATCATTGATGAAAGGGCGGAACAGAGAGAAGAATCGTACGCATTAGCAGTTACAAATTGCAGTCAGTTTAACGAAGTTTTTTTTTTTATCCAAGCAAGAATGTTAGGGTCAAGATTTAGTTTCCTCAGCTTGAGATGAAGTAGTTCATGGCCGAGAAGGTCAAAAGGCTTAGCGAAATTTAAGAATACACACTCAACATAAGATCCCAAGACTAGAGCTGCTAAGAGTTCGTTAGTGAATGAAACTAATTGCGTTTCAGAGGAAAATATCTTCCTGAAACCATGGTGACGAGATGGGAAAAAATAATTATGTTCATGAAAGTTAACCAGGTAAGAATAAATGACATGTTAAAAGATCTTGTAAAGGACACGGGTAAATGGCATTGACCTATAATATAGCGCAGAATGATAATCGCACCATTTTGCGCACTTTCCAATAACAAGGCAACACACCAGAATTTAAAGTTTCAGAGAAAAGTTCGCACAACAAAAGGAGGAGTAAGCCATGTTAGCTTTCAAAAATTTGGAGTTTACGCCATCAACGCCTCATGATCACGAAACATTTAAATTGTTAATAAGGCCAACGACACCATCGTGATCAATTACTACAGGCAGCATTGCAGGAAAGTTCGCATCACAAAATTCTGGCAAGCACTCAGCACCGTCACTTCAAAATGCTTTAGTAAATAGTTCGTTGAATACATAAAACATTGCGAACCAGAAACGGCGACGCCACTGTCGTCAGTTATTCACCATACGCACTATTCTAACACTCAAACTGTTTACACCTTTTTGACAAGCCTATTCCTCAGAATTTTGAGAATGACAGCTCAAGAAAAATATATCATGAGGGAAACACCGGCACCCCAAGCCCTTTTAGGTGGAATCATCTCAGACTTAAATATTCAAAGTGCAAAGCAATAAGACAAACTTGAAAATGTAATTTTCGGGTGCGCGTATCCACAACCTTCGGGATCTGCCTACGCAAGAAGCCGCGTTTGTGCCAGAAAGCTTGACTTTGTGCATAGCGTTCGCCGCCAGCGTTTGGGAATAAAAATGACGGTTGCATAACCATCAATCGCCAGGAAGCGTGACAAGCGGTCAGGGATCTGTGAATGCTATTGCGTTCCACTTCTAAAGACGAAGCTTACGCGTCCTCCCAGTTTTTAAGCATGAAATGCTTTTAGCTCTTGTCGCTGACGGCCTTGAAGAGACGTTGAGCCGAAATCTAGAGTCGCTATCTGGACACTAAAGACAAGAATGGGACAAGAAAGGGGCGAGAACGAAATGAGAACACCCTGGCATCGCTGCGAGAACAAAGTGAAATCATCTAGGTAACCAGCCAAAACTTAATAAAATTGCAGGAAAGTTCGCATCACAAAATTCTAGCAAGCACTCAGCACCGTCACTTCAAAATGCTTTAGTAAATAGTTCGTTGAATACATAAAACATTGCGAACCAGAAACGGCAACGCCACTGTCGTCAGTTATTCACCATACGTTTTCGCATGCACCCAGAACAACACTCCAGAAATTTTTAGGGTTGTCTTTTACAAAGCAGGTGGAGTAGTGCCAAAAAAGTGTGCTTGGTGTTTTCTATTGTATGCTTATATTTTTTGGCGAGGTGTTGATATATTGACCAATCACCGTGATAATTCCTGAGCATCATTTTGCGGAAAGGGTGTTTTTTGCAATGTTGGCGGCGCTTTAGGGAAACAGTAAGCCAAGGTAACCTTCGCTTGCGACCGATGGCCAATAGACGTGTGTATTTGCTTGTTAGACAGTGAAATTGTTTCTGAAGATTGACAAGTTTTACTCGACAGTGCACTCATCAAAGCAGGGCATGCAGCTTTCAAAAAAGGCTGCTAGCTCACTGTTATCAACTGAAAAATCGGGCTTCTTATAATGTCTGATCGATTTTGGTTCACTGACAGGGCGTTTAACAGTTGCTTTAATTGAAAAGGTAATAGCACAGCGGTCGCTTCGTCTTGATAAAAAAGTAAAGTTAATGGACGAGATCACGAGCTGTTAAAATAAGGTCATATATGTTAGCGTTGGACGAAGCAGTTCTCGCTGGAGTAGTACCTAATTGAGTGAAGTTCAAATTACTGCATAATTTCACGAAGGCGGCCCTTTCACTTGAGGAGTTTTTGAGAACACAAAAGGACCAGACCAATCAATGTTAGGGAAATTGAATTCACCGAAAATAAAAATGGGTGCGTCAAGGAACCTAGCGATAATAACATTGAAAGCATCATGCAAATCAGAAGAAATTTTATGGCCCGCGTTGAGTGGCCGATAGCAAACGCAAGCAATTATATCGCAGTAGTTATTGCGCACGTATGCGCAGATAGTTCTAAAGGTGACTCAGTAGGGACATGATAAGAAAGAATGTGATCGGAATCAGTTATCAGAACGCCTCTTCCTGATAAAGAGTCACGATTAAAACTGCAAAACTTGAACACTTTTTACAGTCAAATATTTCGCTATCGCGCACTTTGGACGATAACCGCGTGTCCATAAGTACGACGGCATCAGTACTAAAGGTGTCAATTAGATCATAAAGGTCATCCCACTTGTTATCAATACTACGAGCATTCGAAAAGAGAAAACTATCTTCACTAGAAGTATTTGGCCTAGATGAGAGCTATTACAAACGAGTTGTATTTGAAGCAGGTGTGAACAGGTCATGGCCCTGCGCAACAGGTGAACCATTGTTCGAAGATATATCGCACACGCAATCGGTTGACGCGACAAGCGCATAGCAATTTTATTTCAAAAACAACCTATTGTGGTTGTTCAGTTCTCCTCGAGTATGCGATTTTCACTCGTATATATCGCAATTTTTTCGTTGCGCATTTCATTCCGGCCTCTGGAGAAAAGTGTTCCGCTTTCCCAATCGCCTTCAGTGAGAAAGGCGTTGTGTGCCCATAGCGTGATGTCGTTTGCATATATGGCGAGCCCATGGTCTTGAACCTAATCAAGAACTAGGGCTAATTTATGGATTCCTATATTGAAGAGTGAGGATAGTATGACGCCTTGTGAATTCAACTGCAAAAGTTACTCAAACCAGGTCTTATTTTCTTGTATTAATTACTCTTCAGAATTTTCGATAATAATAGACCGCAAAAACTATCATACTGTAAATAAACATACCAGATGCAGCGCATGACCTTTATGCTAAATGTTATCGGATTACTAAATAATAAACTTACAAAGCCCCATCATTCAAAAAACATTAAATTCGTGTAATTTTATAGGTATGGCCTGCGAGGTTGTTATGGACAGTGTAGTGGGACCTATGCGATTACATTATCGGCCGTCCACGTCTGGTTAAAGGCTTTAAGACTACCCAAAATTTCGGCACACTGCCGTATGTCGCGTCCACGTTAATCGGACGTGGCTACTCTTCGAACGCCGCCCGACGTGTTCAAGCGCTGCACTAAACCTTCCCACCGCTGTCAGTGCTTAGGCCTTCGGGCGAAACAAATCCTATTGAACAGACCATTAATTATGCCGTCATTCCGTGTATAATCATTTCAGATTCATCACATGACTCTTCTCATGTTGTCATCCGTCTTTCCCACTGGTAAAGTGAACCAAGTTATATAATAGCTTGGGTACTAGGTATTTGCTCGTGGTTACATCGTCGTCGTTCCAGCCACGTGATGCGCTCCTTACCAGGCAGTGGTCGCTAGGTCACCGTCACCAATTATTCATCATGAATTTCTTAGCATATGGCGTTGTGATGCCATCATGGTCTTTCCATTGTCGTAATTGCCGCTTCGTCATCCGACTCTCGTGAGGCAATCGCTGTTACGTCTTTCACGAAGACCCAGTCAACCAAGATGTCGAATAGCTCGGGTTAATAGGTATGTACTCGTGGTTGACGATGTCGGCGTCGTTGCATCATCGTCAGGCCAGCTCCGTTATCCGACTTTTGTTATACCATCGTTGTCACGCCATGATCGTGGTACAGTCGTGATTTTGCAAAGGTTTTCATACCATCGTCGTGATAGCGTCGTATGCGCTCCATCGTCGTATCCCCACCCTCGTCGTCTAATCCTCATCGTACCATTCCCCTTGCGTCATTGTCGTCACACATTCATCACACATATGATGTCATACCGTCGTGGTTATTCTATCACCGTCACGCCAGCTTGATCATCGAATTGCCGTTGCGCGTTTATTGTCATGCCGTCGTCGCGAGTCGTCGTCCCACAGCCCTGGTCACGTAATCGTTGTCATACCCGCGCCGTTATTCCTTGTCCTCATACCGTTTTTATGTATTCATCGGCATGTGCCGTTATCATACCGTCCTCCTGATACATTTGTTTTCATGCCGTCACCGTTGCAACGTCGTGGTCCTTCCAACGTTGTAAATATAACTTCGTCGTACAACCCTCTTCATGCTGTTTTCATCGCACCGTCATCATCACACAGTTTTCCTAATCAGTCGTTATATTATATTCGTCCTTATCCCATTATTCCCATGTCATCGCTACAGCGCCTCCATGTTTCCATCCACGTTTCCTCGTCATTAAATCGCTGTCGCTGCGTTGTCCTCATATATTCATCAGCATGCCGTCAATCTCATTGCCAACTTTGGCAAGCCCAAGCGACAGAAACTTGGGCGGATGCCGGAAAAAGGTATCTCAAATAGACCCCCTCAGATTATAAATAAACCTGCCTTCCGCAATAAGTGTTGTGTCTACGCTACCTAAACGGTAACGCATTACACTAGACACTTATCGTTATATGGGTTCTTCCGGAATTGCTTGTTCATCATAGTTCTACATATTACTGTATGAATATATTTATTTCAGACGACCCTACTCCATTATGCTTATTTTTGTTTTATTTGTGTGCTATTACGGTTATGCTGCACTGCGGTAAGTTGAATATATTTTGAGTACTGGCAAACACAGTGATAATACTTGTTTCTTTTATTTAGCAGGACAGCGTTCAATTACTAACTTTCTCGACGTTCAAGCAGCATGACATTTGAGATCACTTTAAAATATAGAGTTTATCGCAGACTTTTTACGTTAAGAGCCCTGTGGCAAAGAAATTCTGGTGTCTGTATCGGCGGCGTTGTCCGTGGGCGAAAATTTCCGCATATATTTAGGTATATTGTGGGCATTGCTACGTCACAATATGTATACGCGGCGCTTTGTTTTACGACATGGCGTGTATGCGGGTGATATGGCCGCACTATTCCAACACTAAAGGCAAGTACAGTGCACCAGACACCTGAGTGTCATCTGCTGGCGCTCAGACAGGGTTGCCTGTGCTGATTTCAAAGCCAGTGGTTCCTGAGCTCCGTGGAGCGGATTTTTCACCGTCTTCCTCGTGATATGGAGTCACACTGCGTTACCAGGCAGGCAGTGCCCGGCGCCGCCGATTGTTGTGATCTGGTTGTGAGTAATATTCGTAAGTACTCCAACAAGTCTGGTTTGGCGATAGCCATTTCATGCTTACATCTACTCTGGATTACGGAAAAGCCAGCATTCTTTATGTCAGTTTTCATGAAGACAATGTTTAATTAACCCGTAACGGGGTCGTTGCTGTCTTAATAACTCCTTGCTTTCCTGGCTTCAACGCCACTTTTCTTAATCTACTCTGAGGCCGATGCTTTGGCTACAACTGAAGTAGTCAGCGAGATGACGCAGTGCCACCTACGAGATTTGATACATTTTTTTCTACCGGTACGTCTGCAGTGCTGTCATCTAGGCCCCTTGGTGGCTGGCAAACCTGTGACCTACTGCGGAAACTACGCAGCGTTATCGCTCCTTCGTGATTATGGGCCTTCACCTCATTGATGCGTTCGACGTTGTTTTGCGCCAAACACCTCACTGGCGGCGCGCCCTGCATTATCGGCATGGGCCGTATTTGAGGAGGGATATCATTAGTGTCTTGTACGCCTCTATTGAGTCCTGGGTGCTCTATTAGCGAGCATGACAACAAAACATTGCAATCCAACACAACGCTACCTTGTCATGAACAATTTCCTTGCGCTGCACACAATGCCCAAGGTAAATATACCTGTTAGCGAAGCTTCCATGGAAACCCATACGTTCAAAACATGGTGGTTCATCAGCAGCTCATGGGGCTTAGCGCCAGGTGCATGTGAAGGACACACTTCCGGCCGAACAAACAATAAAGCAGATGTGGCACAATATCCGGTGAGAAAGTGATGTCATTCTTTTTGCACTGGCGGGAAAATAAACTTTAGAATAGTTTATGTAGGCCTGCATAGGAAAGCACTCGCGTCGATTGCAACCGACATGAATCCTTGGGGGAGTTCGCTTCAAGTTGATGTCAGCTTTCTATCTCTAAAGACTAAACTAATATAGACTAATAACAAGACAGTGGTGTTTAAGCATACTGCCGTTTAATTTGCATTGGTTTAACTTGGAGAGTTTATCCTTGGAACACTTATTCTGCCCTCGCGGCAGCCTCCGCTGTTGACCTAAAGGACGAAGCAGTGTACCACTCAACTTTATAGCGTCGTTTACTTATCTCGCAGCGCACAGGCCTCTTAAAGTGTACAGGGTCGTCCACTCTTAGTACGAACATGGTGTAGCGTGGTCGTACTCCGAGGAGAGCCAGCGCACACGACGCGACCACGCATCCAAGCTAAGCGGCTCAGGCGCACAGGAGCATGTAGGCGGGACTTCGCGTCGTCTTCTGAAGCTGTGAAACGCCACCTAACTCTCTGCAACCTCGTAGCGCCGGATCACGACGCGTACGCGTTGCGGGAAAGCGCACTTAATGCGGCATGTTTTGTACAGTTTCCGCGTACAATTGAGCGATTACTTTGTTCAGTGCCACGATCCCATTAAATACATGTATTGTGGCAACCTTCTCAGGACTGCTTTGGTTTGGTTTATGGTGTTTAACGCCGAAAAGGCACTCTGCCTATGTAGAAGCTCCTGAGGGGCTGCGAATAGTTTCAATCGCACGGCGCTCTTTAATCTGTACTTGCATCGCGCAGCCCAAGGGCGTTCTTGCACTTTGCCTCCATTGAAACGTGGCGCAGCACAAGGGCGTTCTTGCATTTTGCCTCCATTGAAACGTGGCACCTCCTGCGGTATGGAACTTGGGTATCCCGGTTCAGTATACCCGAACACACTAACCACTGAGCCACCGCGGCGGGGCATTCTGAGGACTTGACCACACCCTGGAAATAGCAGGATTTACGCAGCAAAGCCTTTTGTGCGTGTGCTCTCTAAAGCATATGCGATGCCTTACAGCAGCTGTCAATATCATGGACCCGGATATGACGTCTGGCTTGCTTTTCTTGGCCGAAGCTGTCACGTGCTCCATCTTGCTCGAAGGCGCCCGCGGATCACTTGATGCGACTTAATATGTGACCAACGAACTTATGGAAATCGACAGCACATGCCGTAAATATAAAAAAAATCAGAATGCATTCAATCCACAATGCAGGTGTTTGTTTATATGTGAGTCATTACTTCCATTGTTAAGCAGGCTGAACGACGATGCGTTTGGCCGCAAGCTAGTTCCCCAAGTCACAGGAACTTAATGATAGTGCTGAAACGCCTCATTATGCGTCCGTCATTATGCTAGTCCGCGCTGAAGGTTTTCTGCCACCGCAGCTCTTTCTTAGGACAGGCAGAATATGGGAGAGGCCTGCAGGGCAAGGGCCTCTCCCATACTTCTCCAACTACCCCGGTCATGTACTAATTGTGGCCATGTTGTCCCTGCAAACTTCTTAATCTCATCCGCCCACTTAACTTTCTGCCGCCCCCTGCTACGCTTCCCTTTCCTTGGAATCCAGTCTGTAACCCTTAATGACCATTGGTTATCTTCCCTCCTCATTACATGTCCGGCCCATGCCCAACTAAGATGTCGTTAACCCGCGTTTGTTCCCTTATGCAATCTGTTTTTGTTCTTATCCCTTAACGTTACACCTATCATTCTTCTTTCCATAGCTCGTTGCGTCGTCCTCAATTTAGGTAGAACCCTTTCCTAAGCCTCCAGGTTACTACCCTGTACGTGAGTACTGGTAAGACAGAGCTGGTATACACTTTTCCCTTGAGGGATAATGGCAATCTGCTGTTTATTATCTGAGAATGCCTGCCAAACGCACCCCAGCCCATTCTTATTTTTCTGATAATTTCAGACTCATGATGCGGGCCTGCAGTCACTACCTGTCCTAAGTAGATGTATTCCCTTACCACTTCCGGTGCCTCGTTACCTGTCGTAAACTCCTGTTCTCTACCGAGACTGTTATACATCACTTTAGTTTTCTGCAGATTAATTTTTAGACCCACCCTTCTCCTTTGCCTCTCCAGGTCAGTGAGCATGCATTGCAGTTGACCACCTGAGTTACTAAGTAAGGCAACACGATCAGCGAGTCGCAAGTTACTAAGGTATTCTCCATTAACTCTTATCCCCAATTCTTCTCAATCCAAGTCTCTGAATACCTCCTGTAAACACGCTGTGAATAGCATTCAGAGATCGTATCTCCCTGCCTGACACCTTTCTTTATTGGGATTTTGTTACTTTCTTTATGGAGGACTACGGTGGCTGTGGAGCCGCTATAGATCTCCCTGCCTGACCTAACAAATGACACAACGCAGAACACGTCTGCGTCTATCGGAAGTTTCTCGAATGTTTCAGGTGGTTCTATCCTCTGTCTGTTCTGACCGAACCTTGTGTAATCAGGTTTCATGGATGTGGGACGTGAGCGGTGTAGAGCATTCTGGACTGCACACGAGCACTAGCGATTACTCTGGAACCCTCGATGACTGATGTATAAAAGCTGACGCGCTCGATCCGTTGATCAGATTTCGGCAATCGCTGACTGTATTCGCGGCTATCGTTGTACTTTGAGAGTAGCCTGTTTTTACGGGCGTAGGTTCGCAGATTAAAGAGTGTTTTGCCATTTACAGTTTTGCTACGGTATTCTTGAAGTCTGGAGTACGCCCCGACCCACAAAAGATTGTTGCCATCACAATGTTCTAGGAGCCCTTCGACCAGAAAGCAGAGCGTAGATTCCCGGGCATGTGCACCAACAACAGACGCTTTGTGAAGGACTTCTCACGCATCGCTGCGCCGCGGGAACATCGAACTAAATGTTATGTCGAGTTCTGATGGAAAACGGCGCAGGCCAAAGCATTTCAAGAATTCAAACGACGCATGCATTTGCCGCTGGTACTTGCGCACTTAGACGAAAACGCCGATACGAAAATCCACACTGATGCCAGACGCCTACGCCTCCGTTCCTGCCTAGTCCCGAAAAAAATTGACTTAAACGGGTGATAGGTTGCGCTAGCCGGTCGCTGTCGAAAGCGGAAGACAATTATTCCACAACCGAAAAGGAATGCCTAGCCATCACATGGACTATAGCCAGATTTCGATCTTATCTATACAGCAGACTGTTCAAAGTGGCAAGCGACCGTCATGCCTTGTGTTCGCTAGCGACCTTAAAGGACACTTCAGGTTGCCTGGTATGGTAAGGCCGCAGGCTGCAAGAATATGACATCACTGTAATAAACAAGTCCGGACGAAAACACTGCGATGTCGACTGGCTGTGTCGTGCTCCCGTGGATCCTCCGCCCAAAGGTGACCAAGACGACGACGTCTATTTAGCAACAATAAGTACAGTTGACTTTACATGCATAAGTGAGCGGACCCTGAGCTAAGAAACCTTGCTGAGTACTTGGAAATCACGTCCTGGTGAACTTTTCCGCATTCCGTGCAAACTACCTCGTCATTATACCTGCAACACTGCGGTACGAAGTCCTGCACGCCCTCCACGACGATCACACAGCCAGCACATCGAGTTTGCCCGTACACCTGCAAGAATACACGAGAAGTATTGCTGGCCGTGCCTGACCGCCGACGTCGCCAGTTACGTCAAGGCTTGCCGTGACTGCCAACGACAGAAGACAGCGCCAGTGAGACCAGCGGGATTATTACACCCGATTGAGCCAACTTGCCAGCCTATTCAGCAGATCGGGATGGATTTGCTGGGACGCTTTCCGATGTCAACATATCGAAAGAAGTGCATTGTCATGGCGACGGACTACCTCACCCGTTTCGCTGAAGCGAAAGCTCTGCCGAAGGGTAACAGTAGTGGCTAAATTCTTTGTTGAGAACATCCTGATGCGACATGCTGCCGGAGAAGCCCTCATCACCGACACAGGAACGGCGTGTACAAGAGAGGTCGCCGCAGCCATTCTGCAATACAGCCAGATACGCCACAGGAGAACTATCTACCACGCGCTACCACCCGCTGACTAAATGGTCTTCTGGAGCGCCGGAACAAGTCTCTCGCCGACATGCTAGCAATGGATGTCGGCTTCGAACAGAAGACGTGGAAAGCCATCCTGCCGTACGTAACCTTCGCTGACAACATGCCAGTGCGATATATTACACAGATCAAGCCGGTCGGGCTGTTTTATGGAAGGAACACGATGACAACTCTCGATGCTATGCTACCGCACATCACCGACGAAGAAAATGATGCCGCCGCTTATCTCAATCCCGGCGAAGATGCCCGTCAGCTTATTCACCTGCGCATCAAGAACCAGCAGAGGACCGACAGTGGACACTAAAATCTTCGACGATGTTACGTGCAATATTAGCCCGGCGACCATGTTTGTGTTTGGACCCCGATGCGCCGACTAAGGCCCGGGTTCTGAAACACTCCTTTCCTTACTAAGGATGTCTCACACGCTGTAAGGCGACTTGTCGTCAATTCTGGAACGTACCTTAGTAAGGGGTACTAAGTTAGGGCCTCCTTGGTGCTTCCCCGTACTTAGGGAGCCGGAATGCTACCTTCATGCTTCCTAACCATGATCCTCTAACTGAGTTTGTTAGAACTCCACACGAGTTTGTACTCGATACGCTCGGCTAGAATAGGTGCAGTGCGTAGGCCATGGCATAGAGAAAGGCCGCGGTAGCCAGCCGCCGTGTATTGATGTGCAGTTTGGTTACGCGGACTGCGTTTTCTGGCATATCTTTTTACTTTGATTTTGTGAAAAGCGAGCGGCGAGAATGACGGCCTTGCGGTATGCATCCGAAGACGATAGCTTCGAATGCTATGCAATGTCTCTTCGACGAGCAAATGAACTTCTTCACGGGACTGTGTAGAAGCCTCCTCCTTTGACTCCAGCTCGGCGTCTGATTGACAGGCAGAATCCACTGGAAAATTACGACAAAGTGGACTTTCTAGCCCGGTCACATTTTTCCAAGCGAGCTGTTACAGCCATACTGGCAGAGCTGCAACTGCATTGTAACACTCACAACAGAGGAGAGCCGCTGCCTGCTCTCTTGAAGGTCCTCATCGCACTGCATTTTTACGGAACGGCGGCCATGAAAACTGTTGTCGGCGACCTTGTGTGTGTATCCCAACCCTCTCTGTACCGATGTATTTGGGAGTTGACAGGTGATATGCCTACGTCTGTATCCCAAGTACGTTCGGCTGCCAAACGCCAGTGACGCGAGGGTAGTCATGACCAGGTTCTAAGCAATCGGAGGATTCCCTGTGTGCATCGATTGTGCTCGTATACCCTTCAAAAGTCCCGGTGGAGACGACGCAGAAGTCTTCCTAAAAAGGCGAGGGATATTCACAGCAAATACACACGCATACGAAACAAAACACATGCAAAAAAAAAGCTACGCCTGACCAACCGAACTCATATGCTGCCATAGTTGTTAGACTGAGTTTTCTTTCCTTCCATATGCATCAGTTTCGAACTCTTTTTACGTTATTAATCAAAGAACTAGAATTTATGCCTCGGTATAGAAGGCAATTTTAACAGTCCCGGCACTTTACCTTGGCAATTCATTACAAATATTTTGCATTTTTTGTCAGTAATCTCAAAACCAGAAGCCTCTAACGTTACACTTTCTTTGGTGGGGCGCTCCTTCCGCAGGGAAGGCGAAAGGAAGCTCTTCGAATTCGCGGCGGCCTTCCGAGGGGCGCCTAACGTTTAGGTAGCACGGAGGACTCCTTGCGGAAGGTAGGGAAACGGTCTAAGATTAGGAGCATTTCAGAATCAGGCCCATAGGCTCAGTGAGAAACAATTGTGACGCTATTTCGGACCCTATGACATCATCCGACGCAATGTCGCACTGGACTGTGAGGTCGTGCCAGACGGCCTTTCGCAATCGCAATGGCGCCGTGCACGATCTGAAGTGGTCCACGTGGTGCGTCTTAAGTCATTTTACGCACGTTGATGAACTTCGTTATATTTTTCTTCACTGTGGGTGTTTTTGTTTATCACTTTCGTTTGTTTGCGGCAGCAGGATCATGCTTTTTAAGAGTGAGGTAAAGAAAAGTCCAGTTGATTATCGTTATCGGGTGATCATGTTTCACCGCCTAACAAATGCTGTCGCACATCTCAGGACGTGCCTGCCTGTATCGGAAGTTTCTCAAATGGTATCGATAATTCTATCGTCTGTCTGTCTTCATCGAGCCTTGTGTAATCTGATTTCATGCATGTACGACGAGAATGATGAAGAACTTTCTGGAATACACGCAGGCACGAGCGATTACTCTTGAAGCTTCGATTACTGATGTATAAATGCCTACACGCTGGACCCGCTTTTCAGGATTTGACAATCGCTGACTGTGATCGCCGGTATCGTTATGCTTTGAGAGTGGCCTGTTTTTTCTTGGCACAGGTTCACCCAATAAGAGTGTTTCGCCATTCACAGCTTTCGCACTGTATTCTTGACCGTCACTACCACGTGACAATATAATGCCATTGATAATCTGTTCCGGACTAATGCTGGAACCGCTTCATTCCAATACCGTAGCCGTTATTCTTTTGGTAAACGCTTTTCTTCTGGTAAGTAATACTATAATGTAAGGTGTACGGGATCGGATGCCATTCTGAAGAAAATTAAAATCCCCATATGCTTTACAACAGATCGGTTCTAGAATGTGGTTTCAAGGAGCGCTGTTGAAGTCATATCCGTGGTTACGGCTGTTAAGTACACACGTGTTTTTGTTATTTTTCAGGCATTAAATACACATGGTCAGAAAATGTGGACTCGTTATTGTTCATATCAGTTGCCCCAGCACAAATGCGTATATGCTGAAGTACGAAACATAGGGCATGATGAGTACGCATATGCACGACATTAC
The DNA here is from genome assembly GCF_023375885.2 of Dermacentor andersoni. Lineage (NCBI taxonomy): Eukaryota > Metazoa > Arthropoda > Arachnida > Ixodida > Ixodidae > Dermacentor > Dermacentor andersoni. Next base: position 65,233,679 of record NC_092820.1, read on the forward strand.
GAGATATGCGGCACTTGGTGAGTATAGAAACTGCGCATGTTGCGCCAGCTTTTTCTTCGTTTGGTAGTGTTAGTGGCTCTCTAACAAGTGTTGATCTTATCAAAAAACTTATTGCGTGTTATAATGTCAGTTGATTAGCTAGAGCGGGTCTTTATACAGAGATGGACTCTGAATTTAACTCTTGTTAGATAATTATGGGAATATGCACGTACAAAATTATGAATGCGTGTATTTAAAGCGTTACGGAGATAGCCGTAACTTGGATGCTGTTCCTAAATATAGAAGTGGCCAATGATCCACGAATGATTTCTTTTCTTGGGAGTGTGAATGCTTCTGGGGACTTCTCAACTTGTTTGAAAAAAAAAAGCTAAACGAGTGCTGAATTACCATGTGATCCATTCGTTGTGGTCCCAATGTGCAGATGTACTCTGCATTTCATATGCATTAGCGATATGCTGTAGTACGCCTAGCTATTTTATCGCAGTGCTCAGTAGAGCCCCTCCAATTACATTTCCTTCCGCACCCGCTTTCTCATTTGAACGTTCATTCTGAAAGGATTCGGAGTAGAGCATCTGAGAGTCCAGTATCAAAGAGTACTGTATTTAACAGTACTGTATCTAATGCATCTAAGCATGGAAATGTGTTGTAAGTTTTATTTGTTTTTCGTGTTTTATTTCGTTTCTACTGTATAGCGGTATGTATTTTGTTGATCCTCCGTAGAAGCTTTTTTCCTTGCACTCTATGACTTTTTTACAATTGGCATGTTTGTTTTGCATTTCACTCGGCCTAGGGTAATGATTCTATAAAATATCACAGGTATAGGGTGACACAGCGCAGTTATTCCAATCTCTTTCGTTTCAATTTCTGCCATTAACAATCCACCATTAAACAAAAATTGTCGGGCCGCATCCATTTGAGTTGTCCGTCAAGTTTGTATCAGATATGATGTGCACACATTGACGACGCCCGATTAGGCCAAAAAAAAAAAGCTTATTTTCTATTCTACATATATATGCCATTAGCGCTCCGTTATTGAAAAAGAACTCTTGCGGACTGCTACGTACTTTTGTTTTATGTCACGCGAGGTCGCCGGTCCGCGCAAGCTCACGACGTCAGTGAAACGTACTATGTAAACATGCATTATTATCCCCTAAAAATAATATTTTTTTCGTACCTGACAGAGACAGCTAGTTCCAGAATGAATGAAAGATAACTGCGTCAATTGCTCTTGCACTCGGTAGTGTGAACTACGTGCGAGAATATATTTATTGTTAGATATTAAAGAAATCTTGTAGCACTAAATTGTTGTGGAGTCTTTTAAGTAGGAACAATGCATCCCATCTTCTTCAGCCAACTTTCCTCGTTAAGGACTGGTTCTAGGTGGCATTATTACTCTCCGTTCCATGCCGTACCAATATTCAACAAACCACCGCCACTCAGCAAGAAGAAATGGGGCAATCGCAGACAGCGGCACCATTTCCTTCTCTATTTTAGGCATTTTAATTGAATTATCTCGATCCCACCGAAACCCTCTCCACTACTGTGCGCTCTCCGCCTCTCGGGAGCCAATTACTTCAACAAAATTCGTTGAGCCAATGACACGCTGATTGTCGGCGGTGAAGCGTTTATTATTGAATCTGCATTGCGACTCAATCTATTGCCACCGTCAAAATGAGTTATCAATGGGGCGTTCACTACTGCGGGCTTCTTTTTTAACGCTTTCCTAAGAACTTGGTGACAGGGCTCCGGCGAGGCAACAGTGCTCCAGCTATTTTTACCATCTCATATATTTTCAATTCTATGTCATTCATTTACGATGGATTTTAATGTTCATAGTATTCGTCATTAGTCATCACCATAATTTTATATCACGTAGATTTTATGCACTTTACAGCAACTATTTTTAGGCCACTTTACAGCCAAGTCACATCTCCATAATACATCGTCAACATCACCACTTGTCATGGCGCTCTTTGGCCACACCTGGCCCTTGCGCCATTAAACACCACATATCATCATCATCAAGAACTTGGTGACATTCAGCGCCGCCGCCGCGAAGCCTATGCGTGCCGTAGAAAATGCATGGCTTGCCGGCACACGAGAACGCCGAGAAACTCGTCGTGCGACAACCGGGTTCCTTTCTCGCGCTTCTTTCTGCACACACTGCGCCATCTAGTGGCACTGTCTAGAAGACCGCGCGAAACAAAAAAAAAAAGAAACTAAAGAAAGAAACTCTCATTGAGCAAGCCTTGGGAGACCTAGGTTCGATTTCACTGAGCGTCACAAGGAGGAGGAGGAATAAACTTTTATTGTAGAACCAGCACTTTATGATGGCCGGGCCTAAGCCTCCCACGAAGGGACGTCGAGGGCTTGCCTCGCCGCCGCCTCGCGGGCGTGCTGGGTCGCCCAGGTTTGGTCGTCGAGGGCGGAGCTCCGCAGAGCCTCATGCAACCTCGACGAGAGAGTCGTGGTGTTAGTCTGGGTGTACTGTGCTGGGCACTCCCATAGCATATGCGGAAGTGTAGCCGGGTGAATTCCACAGCACCGGCAGTTGGGGGTAGTGTAGACGTCAGGAAATATAAGGTTGAGGCGGGCGGGTGAAGGGTACGTGTTCGTTTGTAGTCGACGCAGGGTGGTAGCCTGCGCCCGGCTGAACTTTGGGTGAGGCGGGGGGAAGATTCGACGACTGAGGTAAAATGCCTTAACGAGATCGTTATAAGTTGTCAGACTGTCCCTGGTGCCCAACTCATCTCCAGTGACTCCGGCGCTGTTGACTAGGCCTCGCGCAATGGAGTGGGTGACCTCGTTGAGATTGGGGAGGTGTGGGTGGACAGGGCCGGCATGGGCCGGGATCCATGTTAGGGAGATTATGCTATCTTTAGAGTGTGGTGCCTGGCAGAGGATGCGAAGAGTTTGGGGAGAAATACGGCCTTTGCTGAAGTTAGTAACGGCTGAGCGAGAGTCACACACTATGGTGTGACAGGTGGGATCTAAAGTGGCCAGGGCGATGGCCACTTCTTCAGCCGTCTCCGCAGTGGCGGTAGTGACGCTGCAGGCGTGGTGTAGGACTCCATCGCGTGTGGCGACGGCCACAAATCGTGTACCATGGGAGTATTGGGCTGCATCAACAAATGTGACACCAGGTACGTGGGCAAGCGGATCCAGATGTGAGATCTGCGAGCTCACATATTATTGAAGCACAAGATGAAGCACTTCAAAGTCCTCAAAAGGAAAGAAGAGTGAACGACGCTGCGCCATATTGATAAGCGTCTTATCAATGAAGTGAAAGCCGCGATAGGAAGCACGGGCATACCAAAGATTTCAACTTTGATTGAAGCAATACACGCAAATATTGCGGACTTATACAAGCTTAACGCCCAGATAAAGCACGCTATTCCTGAGGACGAATTCGCCATAGAATTCGAAACTGTATTGACTTAGCAAGACGCCGCGCGAAATATGGTGGTGAAGCTAAAGGACGCTCGACTACCTCGTGAAAATATTGTTCTACGATTGCCCCATTCAGAGATGCGCCTTCAGCACTGGCACTAGCTGACAGCGCGCCGTACAAATCAATCAAACTTCCGACTCTCCAGTTGCAGACATTCGACGAACAACTTCGTCACTGGCGTGCTTTTCGGGAGGAACTGAAGTCACCTTAGCATGAAAATGCTAAGTTGAGGAAAGAAGAATGATTTTAACGCCTGCAGACTCTTCTGAGCGGTGCAGAAGCGGCTTGAATTTCTGGTCTTCACGCTACAGGCGAGCGCTCCGACGGCGCCACTGAAATTGTAAGGAGACCTTTGGGTCGTAACTGTCGCATTGTGCAAGAGCATCTATGCAGTCTCGGCGCGCTACCCAGCAGTTGCTTCCTCAGAAAGGTTTACGATTTTCGAACGCTATTGGATTATGCGCAGTGCCATATCAGAGGTCTCGAAGAAAAAAACGTCAATCTGCAAGTTACACAACTATGATGACGCATATTCTGTCCAATGCATTCCCAGAAGACATTGCCATTGGCTATTACCGAAAAGAAGCCAGGTCAAAGACCACCGTCTGCTATCGACGCTTCAAGCTCTGGACCACCGTAAGAGAACAACGACAACGACAGCCGATGAGGAGTTGCATGAACTCTTGACTCATCTTGGCGTGGAACTTGAAAGCTGAGAAACAAATGGCGTTCATGATTGGAAACGAAAGAAATGCACTAGACTAATTAAGGAGAAAAGAAACTTGCACTCCGCCCTACCAACAACAGCTGTCCTGCAGTCTTCGTCAAATGTTAGAGATAAGGACTGTCTCTTTTGAGAATCTTCGATATACTCTACTCCAGTTTGTGGCAAACTAAACCCTGAAGTAAAGTCGAACAAATTGGCTGCAGAGAAGCAATGTTATCTATGCACTGTGAGGGGCCATCTCGCCGGACTCTTATCCAAAATTGAATTATGTAAAATACAGACGAAGGCACGTCTTCTCGAAGTTCAACGGAAAATAAAAACCTAAGAAAACCTAAGACGGAACAAAAAAGTCTCGTAACCGCAAACATTCATCATGCGAGCGGTCCTTTCTACTTAGATGCTGAGGTTTTCTTGCGCCAAGTCGAGGGTCTACGAGATTGAGGATGCTTACTGCACTTACGTGCACGTGTGCGCGCTCGTGGCGAACACGTGTACACAATGTATTTCTTCTGGATGTGTGGGCGCTGTGCCCATCACATCTGTCGGACTGTATGCTGCGACCCTAATATACCTTATGGTAAACGCTTTCCAACAACAGTACCACCACGGCAGCTCGAAAGGCGATTTTGTTTGAGATTCCGCGTGATAGAATTATGATTTCTGCTATATTCCAAATACACTGCGATGCTATCTTGTCTCTGGGTTGTGTGGAAGTCGTACTTTTGGAATTTTACACACATTTTACTGTGGCATATTCAATTTTTTTAACAATTCATTTGCGCCAGGCCAAGTGAACCAAGAGTGAGGATGAATGAGCCTGGACCGGAAACGGCAGGTGGAAAAGAGCTTTGTCTTTCATTGTCCGCGTAACAGAATTCTTTTTATTATGCGCACTCCAGCCAGAAACTATAATGTCTACAGCTTGTGTGCAAGTCATATTTAACGCATTTGCTGACGCAATTTACTTTTACACATTTATTTACCTCTATAAGGCACTTGCGCTTGGCGGACGGCGTAGGAGAATCAGGATGCATGCTGTAGTTCCGTACACGTGCATGCACGCTTGACGTCCGTCGCTTGTGGCGCTCGTGCTTGAGTAACGTCGTTTAACATCAGTTACGGTCGTGGTACTTGTCCAGCCTGCGAACCAGCTTCACTGAATTCACTATCAAAGGGTGAAATGGGGGTGCGTCGTTTCTTTATACTAGCTGTGGGACCCTAATTTTGGGCACCATAACCGCAAATAATCTAAATCGTTTGTCTTTGATGCCAATACAAGAAATACCCTAATTTTTCTCACACACAAACACTTCTTCAGGAACTTCGTTTTCTTAGTCTGGCTTCACTGTGCAATTTCAGGCGGAGCCGCCTTCGTAAATTAGGAACCAGAAAGAACTATATATTTTTTTCACTTGGCACAATATGAAGTTAATAGTAGTTCTTAAACAATCGTAACTCTAAGCGCTGAAATGGGCAAATTTGCCGAGAAACTTAATGAATCAAGTGCTTCGGTTCCGGCTTCCCAGCCTCCTAAATGAATTCGTATTTTAAGGAGATTAGCAGTCATAGCGTGCTTCGGTAATTTATTCTATCTATCTATCTATCTATCTATCTATCTATCTATCTATCTATCTATCTATCTATCTATCTATCTATCTATCTATCTATCTATCTATCTATCTATCTATCTATCTATCTATCGAGCCATTATCGCTGACAAAGCGGTCCAAGTTGCCTTTCAGCTCGGGCTTCGAGGTGTGTGCTCTCGGTACTAATGCTAGCCTTGTCCTACCAGCACCATCCTTACAGCTTCGTCATGTCATTCTTACCGTGCCATGATTGTCATTCCTTTTAAAGGCACCTAGTGGCCCAAGTTGTCCTGTAGATTGTGCAATTAGGTATGCGGTCGTGGTGGTGACATCGTTGTAGTCATAGCGCTGTCGTCATTCAAACTTTGTGACAGGATGGTAGTCATTCCATCGACTTCACGCTATCGCCGCCATACTGTCATCATGCACCACTTATACTGTCGTCGTGATGCCTTCGTTGTCGCTGCATTAGCATCCCTTCAGTTTCGCCATCAGACTCTCGTCATCCCGTCCTCGTCATGCCATCGTCGTGATCATTTCCCATCATGCCAAAGTCATCCTGCTACCGTTGTCATGGCATTGTCTATATTGCACTTTTCTGATAGGTTCGCGTCATGTATTGGCTCCTGTGTTGAAAAATCATCATTCAGATTCCATCGTGGTCCTTTCATACGTGTCACTATAACTCAGTCAGCTCACTGGGGTTAAGCTGTCCTCTGGTTGACATCCCTGCCTTCCTGTATTCTTCTCTCTCTCTTCACGCCATCGTCATACCACTGTCATCCCACTGTAGTCCTCATGTCGCCTTCATCGTACCATCTGCGTCATTATTTCTTTCTCATTGTATTGTAATTATATTGCCGTCATTCAAACGAGATTATGCTGACCTTGCCATGCTATCCTCTTTGACTCTTCGGAATCGCTGTTCTGCATCTGTTTGATTACAATAATCGTATTTCCAGCCTCGTCATTCGGTTGTCATCACACCTTTGTCTTCAGGCTGTCATCGTTAGAGATTGCCGTGACTCAATCCGTATCGCCATTCTATTGTTATCATGCCGTAGTTGTTATAGCACATTCGCCATTGCATCGACTTCATTCCGTCTTCAATTATATATTTTAACTAAACTTCCTGTAATTCATGCCATCGTCGTCATTGCGTGCTGGTGAAACCATCTCTCTTGTGTCTCCGTTATAACCTCATCGCCCGGCCGTCATGGTTATAGCATCGTTCGAGCTTCTTGATGTCTCTGCCGTCCTCGAGTTGTAGTTCTATCAACGTAGTGATTTCTTAAGGGCCATATAATCTTCTTTGTGCTATCGGCATCATGCGATCTCTTTCGTTCCATCGACGTCATTTCTATGTTGTTCTAGTTTCACTGCGTCGTCGTATACTGTCGTTACGGAGCCATAGTCATGGCCGACCCTGGCGGACGAGTTCTATAGAAAAGTGCGATTATTGCGGAGGCCCTGTATACCGCATATACGCGAAGTACATAAAATCTCAAAATGAACACTACAGATCTGAAATAAACTGTACTTGAAAAAATATTGCTTGAAGCGGCATTGCATAAATGCGTATGACATTACTGTTGACCGTCACTCCGAGAAAGGTTCTTGACAATTCTTTTACTGAAGGTTGCAATCTGTTCTCACAAAACAAAATGTTCTGTTGTAGACAAATTCACTTTCAACACGTTGCTGTAATATGATTGTATCTTTCAGGCACAGCACTATGTATTATGCACTATTGATAGAAGCGGCAAGACAAGGGGCAAGTCCAGTAATGGAAATCAGCACGCAGAAAGGTAAGCTGCATTTTTCATGCTGAAACATTCACTCATATAGAGCATAAACATAGGAAGGATATTTACGAAGGATATAGGGTATGCTCAAATTTTCCAGTTCTTGAATTTCGATGAACAAGTATTGGCACCTTTGTATTAGTGGAAGACAAAAAAATGCTGGCGATAAAGTGACAAATTGTCCGCTTTGACATATAAGTGGCAGTGTGAAAGTTTCTGTCGGTATCAGCGGGATAGGCAATGGTTGACATATTGCAGACCACCGAGGAGATGTCGCAATTGAAAAATCTATGTTAACGACATTTTGTTGGTAGCACCAACCTCGCTTATACTTCTTCCTCGGGGAAACGCAATAGATGGTGTCCCACCAAACATTAACCAAACTCTTAAAGAACTGCTACATTATACGAGTAGAGAACCTGCACCTTTAGTCATCAGTCCTCCTAGGTCACCAAGATTATATTGTGTGCTAATTATGTAGGTAGTTAGAGAATAATACCTATTCGAAGGAAATACAAAACGCACTTTACCTAAAAACCTAGCCAGCCACTTCAATGAACCTGGTCATGCATTCAACAAAGCATGGCTCAGTACACTTCAAACAAATTTCCGTTCAGCCAGCTAGAGGAAGAATAAGGAATCATACATCATGCAGAAGTTTAAATGCCTACACCCGACGGAAGTTATATTGGTACGTGGCAACGTAGAATCACTAAAATTTGTAACTTAAAACTCAAATTCTCATATCATTAACCACGGAACAAAAAACATAACGCCACCAGCTAACCTTAATCCCTAACCTTATCTGTTACTCCATTTACAAATTTTTCGTGCCTCTCCCCTGCCACTCCATTTATTATAGTCTTCTACATTATTACGCATATAATACTGCAGGACTGTTTTCACCATATACAATTGCCCCATCCTGCTTTTACCCATGCCACCTTCCCAGTTGTTATTGCGATCTTAGTCCCCCGCCCCCGTTTTCGTCTTCCTTCATATTTTTAAACGCCCTAACGAACACATTCTAACCTCCCAGACGCCAGAATACTTTTTTCGGCGCCTCGACCACACAGGGTGTCGCTACTTCTGTATACCACGGTGACGACGCCTACGTTGTCCTACTGAGGCGAATGTCCTTTGAAAGACCAAGTCGCTGCCCTCCAGCTACCCCATGCATAGCACACTAGACTCCTTGTCGCCATCTCATCTGCTTCGAAATTACCCGTGGCGTTGCTGCTACACTGTTCAAGTCATTCTTTCAACTGATGTCTGTTTGGGTATTTTTTGTTACTCGCACACAGACCGTTTCACCGGCTCTTCTAAAGCCATAAACGCATGCCCCCAAGGACACCACTTAGGGCTCCCTGACCACTCGCTCCCACAACATCCTCTATTATTTTTCTTGTTTTTCTTATTTTTGCCCTCTTGGTGTTTTTTTTTCTTTTTCTTGCCATCCTTCCCATTCTACCGCTCTCGTCCCCTCGTCTTAGAAACCACACTTACAGACCTCAGGCGACAGCGCTCATTTTCTTTGCAGTCTCTCCCTGTACAGCCAGCACACAAAGACAACTGCACGTGATGTCACTCTACTAATTCGTAAAAACTAACATGCCGACGATGACGAGGCCGCCTTTGAAGAAGGTAGGCCCTCCTATCAAAACGTTGCGCAGTTTTTCTGAGGCACCAATCCCCGCTTAATACCTCTATACAACAGTGCACTACTCCATCTGTCAGCCCCATTCTTGATTTTCGATTGCCATGCCATCTAACGATGATATAACAGGGTGAGTGCCCCTTGTTATTCTTTGCCCATTCAGCAGTCCTTGCAGACAGCCAGTATAGATACCTGAAGGAACACTTCCCACCAGGCTCACACGCGCCTTACGTAGAATACCTCAATGGGTACCTGAATACCTGAACATCACATATTCTCCGACTGGATTGGTAGACATCACACTTCATTGTCAATGTAGAAAGAGACAACCTCAACACAAACAGCACCACGATAAGGATGGAAGAGCAGATAAGGATGGATGTATAGTTATTTGGCCAGAAGAAAAGTACGAGCACGAGGCTTAAAGACAGATATGCAACCCAGAACAATACCGTAAGCTAGATAACGATCCGACGTCATCATACAGACCGACAATTACCAACAGGCAGAAATCAGTTTTGGCTGATGAATTTATAACGTCGTCACAAAGTACAACTTTCTTAAAGTAAGGAACAAAACAGCCGGCGCTTCTACAACCTTTTAAAAATTTATATTCCATCCACTGAACCTTACACTGTTAATATCCCAGGGCGCCCGATAGTATCAAACAACAACCAAACAGAAAGGATGTGCATATTCATTAACCACTAACTTAGTGGCTTTCCCAAAACACTTCCGCTATTTATACAAGATATGCAGACCTACTGAGAATTACGGAGGACATTAATACTAAAGGTACATTGACCCAACACATCATTCTTCCAACACTCGACGTCACGGTCCTGTACACGCACATTCTAATCCCCTATGGTTTATCTTCAACAAAGAAACGCTGTCTAAACGCAACGTAGAACAGTGTATTGAAGTCTACTTGTTTCTCCTTGAATTACTTCTAAAACCTAAACAATTAGAATTTCAGGAGCGTTACTACAGACAAATACATGGGACAAATATGGGTACGCCTTTTGCACCGACATACACGAACATATTTACGGCTATTCTAGAAACAGATTTCCTATCGCGCTGGGCAGACAAGCCCCACCCATACCTACGGTACATGGACGACATATTCAAACTATGGGGACATGGTCAAGACAGTCTGGATAAATGTGTAGCATTTCAAAATTCGTTTCACCCAACATTAAAATTCACATCAGAATATTCAACGGAGTGAAGAAATTTTCTGGACACACCAACATCTATTGAGAAGAGGACACTAAAGTCAACGCTGTATAGGAAACCTTTTGACAAACAAGAGTACCTCGAATGTATGAGCCGCCATCCCAGACATTACAAACAAGGCATCTTTAAAGGCCAAGCTATACCACTACGTAGCATTTGCGTTAAAAACCAAGACTACATAGACGCGATGACCTTAAGTAAACGCAATCAAACAGGAACCGCCCAAACAGTGCCCTTCGAAAACCCTGCACCGATGCAACCAAACTTGATCTAGCTGAGGTCCTCAAGCCCCGCCATAGGATCGCGACACGAACAACGCCTCTTCTTACTACTAAAACCTCAAACACACTCCCAAACATAAAGGACATCCTCAGTAAATAATACCCAGTACTCACGAGGAACCTGAAAGAAGATTTTTCCCGAGACACCATGATAGCCGACAGGCGCAACAATAATTTTGCGCATATTCTTTTGCATGCAAAACCAAGGGCAAAGGCGAAGCTAGCATCCGATCCTTGTAGCCACGCCAGGTGCTCTACATGGGAACATATTGAGCCTACTACTACAGTTTTTTAATGACAGTGTCGAATTAGTCACACAAGCTAACTTCGAGTTTCACCTGCCCATCAAGCAACGTAGTGTGCTGTCTAGAATGTGCCACTTGTAGAAAACCATACGTGGGTGAGACTGGAGAACAAATTGATACAGGACTCAACGGTTATCGCGCAGATGGAAAACACAATTTCAATTAAGTAGTACGCAGCCACATCAATGAACATGTTCACATATTTAACAAAGCAAGGCTATATGTACTACAAACAAGTTTACGTTCACCTCGCGAGAGGAGGTATACGGAATCATACCTCATACACAAGTTTAAATTCTAGTTTGCTGATTTATACAGGGAAAGTACATAATACAACTTCTGGTCAAGTGGGAAGTGACCTAAAGGAAGTGCCTGAAAATGTGAGAGCTACGAACACCGTAAACATTGCCTTGTATTCTCGAAAATTGTTCGATCTCAGCCGCAAATAGGATTGTGGTGCACCTAAATATAGAAAAAATGCCCTCTCTACTTGCTTTTACTTTTATTGCACTGTAAACGAAAATAAACCCGCCTGGGAGTTTTTAACAGGTGATGTGCCCTAAAACCTCCCCTCCTGAAATATTTACTCCGATGTATCGGAGCAAAACAGCGCCATTCCCTCGTTTCACTCCGCTGGCTAGCTGCGGGAGTACTAAGGCGACATGACGCGATTTCACTCCGCTTCAAAATCTTGTTCTCCCGTGAAACTCCGACAGGGAGTTTTAAAAAACTCCCCTCCGCCGAAACTGGTTGGTCACGTGGCGCTTCCCATGAGGCTGTGCGCCTTGCATGCCAGCGACCGGGCGCGTTCGGCGGAGCCGGCAGTGCTCATGGCTGACGGTTTGTTTACATCTGTGAAGTGTCGTTCCGTGACAGCGTTTCGTCAATTTGTTTCCAGTATTTCCTTCCAGAAAGTGTTATAGGCATGCCTGAAGCTCACTGTAGCTCAGCTTCAAGTACGTTAGCTCTGATCACTTTGCTGACAACGATGAATGCAAGAGCAACGTTTTCAAGTGCGGAAAAAGGCTTAGGTATACCTCGAAGCTTCTCACTGGCTCGTGATGTCGGCTCAGGTTCTGACTGTGTTCTCGTGCTGCGTGACCCTGGCTTGTGTTCTTCAGTACGTGAAATGCGACTTGGATGTCCTTGTGAATACATGGTGACAACGTCCGGTGTAATGTTTGAAAGGACCGCGTAGCAGTGGCAACAGCAGCCACTGTTCGAGCGACGACATCCATGCTAGTCGCGCACGAATGGCGTACCCCAAGTTCGTTGCGGTGCTGTGTTGCCAGTGAGAAAGACCGGAGTGCAAGCAACTGTTTTTATGTATCTGTGAATGGATATCCTCGCCCGAAGAAAAAATGGTAAAACATAAGTATGCGTACTGTAAATAAAGCTTCTTATTGAGCGATGTGAATCGAATTGTTAACGCGCATATAGGTTTTGGTCGCGTCGTTGCTTCCGATATTGCATTAACATTACGCTCTATCCGAGACACTGATTTAGACGCATGCCTGCTGGCTCCGAGTTTAAGGATTCACTCGACAGATCAGCAATGTTGCTCCTTTTCACAACCGAGAGAGATTGCTTGGACGCAGAGCAAGTAGTGCGGTGTATAAAATGTATGACTGCGCATTTTTTTTTTTGTGTTACGTCGGCTGCTGCGGGTCATGCTCACACGTAATAATTTCTTGCTACGCTACACTTTATCGCAAAAATTTAATTTTGCTATGAAGCACATGCACTTACATTTTAGTTGCTTACTGTAACTAACGCACTACTTTTTGGCCGCGAACGCCGGCAATGTGCGAAGTCGCTTCAGCACTCACAGAATGGCATGATAATTTTGAAAAATTACGCCATTAATTCTTTTTCTCTCACTATTCTGAATTAACAGTTTTGTATTGATTAAGGTATTCTGTTAATTTCAGCGAGGCAGATCTCGTATGAACGAGCATGTGAGTCGTAATTCTGAAAACAGCACAGCTGCTCCCTAGGCGGTTTCGAGGCACACAGTATCGTGGCTATATATACTGGCACCGTTGCTTCTTGAGTATCGCGCGTACGTAGGATGTCTTTCAAATTTCTGCATAGGGTATTTCTGAAATGTTTGTATGTCATGATATATGTGCTTTCATTGACTTGTTTCGTCGAATTTGACGCGGTCTCGTGTGCGTATTTCGAAATTTGACCAGCAGCCTCTGCATGTAAAGATGTTCACGCAAACTCACGCGATGCCTCTTTTTATACTCCCGTTGCACCTCGAAAGAACTCCCTCCATTGCAAAGCAAAAAATAAAGAAAAGGCAGAAAAATACACTCCCATAATTCCACGCAAAAATTCCGCTCGCACGGAGTAAAAATTCTAATCCGATCATACGGAGCATAATATACTCCGAACCGGGGGGTCGCTAGAGGACAAGCGTTCTACTCCCACCTCGGAGTTATTTCCGTTTACAGTGATGCAGACCTCATGGCTTGAACACGTATGAAAATATCCTTGAGTTATGGGGCTTTCCGAGCCAAAACCACGATTTGAATATAAGGCACGCTCTCGCGGGCGCTCCGCTATAATTTTCGTGATCAGGGGATCTTTACTATGGCACTTATTGCGCGTGACATAGCTGTTCTTTTTTTTTTTCATTTCGGCGCCATCTAAATGCAGCCGTCATGGCCGTCATTTTTCCCGCGACCTAGTGGTTAGCAGCACAATACCTTAGCCGCAAAGCAACTGCGGCGTGTAGGGAAATATCCTTAATGGTTTGAAATGTGGACGAAACCGAGTTGATAAAAAGATATGGTTGAATCTCTTTTCATATGAATCGGTAGAACACGAAAGTGAAACGGAAATTCACAGAAGCTGTTGCTCGTTTCCTTCGTGAACTCACGGTCAACTGCGGCCAACGGCGTGGGTTTGCGGGCCGGTTACGGTGATGCAGATTTTCTTGGTGTTCGGTGTCACGTTGGTGAGCGCCGTCCTGCTGCTGAGTCGCATCGGTGGAGGTACGATAATTTTGGTTAGGCTCCCGTAATTTCTTGTGCACCAGTCGATTTGCGACGCGCTCCGTTTCAGAAATGCGAGTGGTAGAGTTCAGAGTGTGCGCCGCGAAAGTGCGTAGGGGTTCTGCGGTTCTGCTTCCCGCTGGCGCATGGTTCCCCGCATCATAGCTAGATTAACGCGTCGACGTCGTTGCCGTTCTGCGCCGCTCAGTGCAGCAGTTTTCTTAGTTGGTGCCATCGCATGCGGGGCATTGGGTGGCGTGTAAGCTCTGCTGATGCATGTTGAAGCTGCGCTCGGTAGGCGACGAGGCATCACAGGCTAATCGGACGCGAAAAACAAACCACGTGCGGGAACTGCATTGCCACCTGAACAGGAGGCCTCCACCGCCTACAGCACGCTACACAGCGTTGGAACCTCCGCTACGCTGAGTCTACAAAAGCGCTCACTGCTGGCGCTTGATGCAGTACTTCCTTTCACCGCTTCTAGATGGCGGAGCCATCCCTGTCAAGATAGCGTCCCTGTATATGCTCCGGCAGGGAGCACAGTTGAGCATAGGTCGGGTTGATGCTCCAGCTCTGCAATGGAGACACACCTCACGCGCGCAGGAGGAAAATGCCGCGTGGTGTTCCGTTTGCTTTTTTGTCTGCTGGTCGCCAGCTACATGCAGCAACTGTACGCAAGCGCTGAGAGAGATGACATTTTTTAATGCAGGCAGAGCTCGAACGATTGGCGTAGCCGGAGAGGCGCCAATTCCCCGAAAATTTTAGTTCGTGTGTACATATATACACGCACATATAAAAACACCCACACGAATGCACATAAAAAGAATAGGACCCCCATCGATCCCTCGAAATAAAATCCTGACTACGTCGGTGGCTCGAACAGATCAAAAGTTCACGTGCCAACGCGCATTACCTTGCAACAAAAAGCGGTGCAGTGTTTTTTAACATGCTTATAAAGTTTTCTCGCGGAGGCGGAAGGCAAGAAATGTTTTAAAAGTATTTAAAGAAAACTTCTCACACGTGTGGTAGACAATTATGTCAGCATATTTTGGCTGCCGAAACGAGACGAATAATGAATGTCACCAAGAGAACTATCATGCCTGCAGTTACGTCAGTGACCATGACCGTCATTCATAACTAAACGACGTTCACAGCGGATGCACGTTTTCGATATATGCTGTGCAGGCACGTAAATCTAAACGCATTTCAAATGTTCACATTCGCACATCTTATGCAAAGCTTATTTTTACGATTCATACCGCAAACTTAGCAGCTGGTTCGTAGCAGCAAATCTGCAATTGGAAATAGATTGAAGATGCACGAGCTTCTAGACCAAATTTATTTCGTACAAGGAAATGGATGAACAATGACTGGTGGCAGCAGGGAATGAATGCAGGTTCCTGGAGCCTTGGGAGTCAGAATTCAAAGCCACTGTAAAGGCAACAAGTTATTAAGAGTAACAACAGGTTATTTTTATTGGACTAATCACATAAGATGACAAACTGGCAAAGTAATTGTTCATATATTGCACACTGTAATATGACAGCACGTTTTTCTTTATATCTTCATACTTCATAAGCAGCCACGGCAAGTTGATAAACAATGGGTAGGCGTTAAAGAAGTCGAGATGGTCAAAACTATTCTGGTGTCCTCTGATATGGCGTGCCTCACAATGAGACCGTGTTTTCAGCATGTAATACCCCAGAAATATTTAGGGTCTACCCACTGTCCTCGTGTCGTTGTCACCATACTGCCTTCGTTGTTTCATTGATTTGAATCTTTTTCACAACGGAGCTGTTAAGGGCTCGTTCCCCCAGCATCCTGTTCATGTGTAGATACAATATCCCGAAGCTAGTGCAATGCCGCGCCGACCTGCGGCAGAGCTGAAGCAGGCAATAAAGGGACTGACAACCAATTTTTAAGGGCCCCTTTTATGAGGTAGCACAAAGCTCATCCTCCGCAGTGCTTACATCTAGTAAAGGGCCACGTTGTGCACTTCTTGTGCAGCTTAATGTTTTTGTCGCGTGTGGCGCAAAAGGTCATTTCTCGCGACTTTTAGTGATGGATTAAAAATATAAATCCACGTTTAAGAAGAAAAAAACATGGCTTGTAATAGCCACTACGACTGGGAACCATTCTGTCAGCAAGCTATCTCGATTCATGTTGTGAGCGGTTGCCTTTACCTTTAAGCACTCCTCATACATGGGCAGATACCAAAGCTAGCCCAATGATGGGCCGGTGTTAAGGGATAGTTCCCCCAGAATCGTGTCCGTGTGTAGTCACAAAATCGAGAAGAGAGTGCAATGTCTGGCCGACCCGCGGCGTAGGTGAAGCAGACGTTAAGCGCTTCCCATACGTTGGCTTATCCCGAGGTTATGAAATACCGGGCCGAGCCACGGCGGAGGTGCAGCAGGCGTTAAGCACTCCTTATACATGCGCCGACCCCGATGATAGTGCAACATTGGGGTTTCCCGTAGCGGAGGTGCAGTTCACCATTAAGGGGCCCACATACACGGCTTCGCTGGTCTTTTTTCTTCACAGAGGTGAAGGGCAGTGAGCTTTTTGGCACTCTATTGCATTTATTGTGTCGTCACTCAATCGTGATAAGTTCGCCGCTTTTATGCTACCGTCGGCATGTAGTCTGGGTTTTGCCATTGTCGTCACTCCAACTTCGTCATGCAACTACGTCATGTCGTCATAATCACAGCGTCATGCAGGCTTTGGAATGGCGTCGTCTCGCCATTGTCAGCATATTTCACCATAATCCGGCTGCCCTCATAATATTCTCATGTCATTGTCAACAGTCGTTGTTTTGCATTCGTCATTTTATTGTGGTCGCGACGGTTCCATCGTCGATGTTTTAACTTCGACATTGGACACTCGTTATGCAGTCGTCGTAATGCCATCCTCGTCCCACAGCCATCATATATCATGGTTATTATGCCATCGTCGCCACGCAGTGATCTTCTTGCCATCGTGTCATCCTGCTATGGTCACGCTGTTCTTTTACCACCGTGATAACTTTAGTAACGTGCATTAGCGCAAGCTCTTGGCCAGTTGGTGCAGGATGAACTTGAAAAAGGGGGTAGCAGTGAAACCCAAAGGACGCGAGCACAAATAAAAGGCAACCCGCCGTGGTTGCTCAGTGGCTATGGCGTTGGGCTGCTGAGCACGAGGTCAGGGTATCGAATCCCGGCCACGGCGGCCACATTTAGAAGGGGACGAAATGCGAAAACACCCTTGTACTTAGATTTAGGTGCACGCTAAAGAACCCCAGGTGGTCGAAATTTCCGGAGCCCTGCAGAACGGCGTGCCTCATAATCAGAAAGAGGTTTTGGCATGTAGAACCCCACAGTTAACGAATACAAATAAAAGGCATTAGACACAGACGGACGCTGGACTTTCAGCTGTACTTTATTGTAATTCACATTGGCGCATATAACCTCCAACGCATGCGCATATTCAAGTCCTCTGAGGACATGTGGATCGTTAACACATGGAGAAAACATTGCCGCACGAAAGCAGCCGGCGCATGCGCAGCTTGTACTCCTCCCAAGAGCCGCACATCGATGTCATTTTTTAATCGCGTTTTACCTACCTGATAGGAAAACACGTTGCTCATTTATTAATCACAAAGACATTTTACTCATACAATTTTCTTTCTCATTTCCGATGTGAAAAGCTTCTAACGTTCCCTTTGGTATCTAATCTTACCCATCCCTAAAATGTCATAAGAATCTTACAAACAATGACACCAAGGACAACATAGGGGAAATTTCTTGTACTTATTAATTGGATTAGAGAAATTGACAAATTAATGGCAAGGAAAATGGATGAAAAGACAACTTGCAGCAGGTGGCAAACAATCCCACGTCTTCGCATTACGCATGCGATATTTCTATTGGGCCTAGCGTTTCCCCAGTGCTATGCAGTATTTTCCTCGCAAAAATTAACAACCGCATTTTAACGTCTTTGAGCAATGATTATATTGTCACGTGGTAGTGACGTTGAAGAAAGCAGCAATATGGTGGAATACAAAACTAGCTTTTATTGGGCGAACCTGTGCCCACAAAAACAGGCTACACTTATAGCACAACGATAGCGGCGAACACGGTCGGCGATCGTCGGAAATCTGATCAGCGGGTCAAGCGCGTCGTCTTTTATAGAGCAGTCATCGAATGTTCCAGACTAATCGTTGGGACCCGCGTGCCTTCCACATAGTTCTACACCATTCGCGTGAGGCGATGAAATCAGATAACACAAGGTTCGGCGACAACAGACCGCGGATAGAAGCATCGATAACTTTCCAGAAACTTCGGATACATGCAGGCGCGTCCCGCGCTGTGTGATAGCATTTGTTAGGCGGCGAAGCGTGGTCGCCCGATAAAGATAAGTACACGTGTCAATACCCCCCTCTTAAAAAAAGCATCGACCCGATGCTGCAAACAAACGAAAGTAATATAGAAAAGCACTCGTAGCAAAGAAGACAACAAAAATAACGAAGTTCGTCAGCGTCCGTAAAAGGGTTTAAGGCGCACCACGTGGACCACTTCAGATCGTGCGCGGCGCCGCTGTGAATGCGAAATGCCGTCTGGCACGACCTCATAGTCCAGAGCGCCAATACATCGGATGACCTTGTAGGGTCCGAAATAGCGTCGCAGTAGCTTCTCACTGAGTCCTCGTCGGCGTATCGGGGTCCATACCCAAACACGGTGGCCAGGCTGGTACTCGACGAAGCGTCGTCGGAGGTTGTAGTGTCGGCTGTCGGTCCACTCTTGGTTCTTGATCCGGAGGCGGGCGAGCTGTCGGGCTTCTTCGGCGCGCTGGAGATAGCTAGCGACGCCAACATTCTCTTCGTCAACGACGTGGGGCAGCATGGCGTCGAGCGTCGTCGTCGGGTTCCTGCCGTAAACCAGCTTAAACGGCGTGATCTGTGTTGTTTCTTGCACCGCCGTGTTGTAAGCGAAGGTTACATACGGCAGGACCGCGTCCCACGTCTTGTGCTCAACGTCGACGTACATCGCTAGCATGTCGGCGAGGGTCTTATTCAGGCGCTCCGTGAGACCATTAGTTTGTGGATGGTAGGCAGTTGTCCTCCTGTGGCTTGTCTGGCTATATTGCAGAATGGCTTGGGTGAGCTCTGCTGTAAAAGCCGTTCCTCTGTCGGTGATGAGGACTTCTGGGGCGCCATGTCGCAGCAGGATGTTTCGCCACCTCGGCTGCGCTGCCTTTCGGTAGAGCTTTTGTTTCAGCGAAGCGGGTGAGATAGTCCGTCGCCACGACGATCCACTTATTCCCGGATGTTGACGTCGGAAACGGCCCCAACAAATCCATCCCAATCTGCTCGAATGGTCGACGAGGAGGTTCGATCGGCTGTAGTAACCCTGCTAGCCTTGTCGGTGGTGTCTTGCGTCGTTGACAGTCTCGGCATGTCTTGACGTAACGGGCGACGTCGGCGGTAAGACGCGGCCAGTAATACCTTTCATGTATCCTCGACAGCGTCCGGGAGAATCCGAGGTGCCCAGCAGTTGGATCGTCGTGTAAGGCGTGCAGTACTCCTGGACGCAGCGCCGACGGAACAACAAGAAGGTAGTTGGCGCGGACTGGTGAAAAGTTTTTCTTCACGAGTAGGTTGTTTTGAAGAGTGAACGAAGATAATCCACGCTTAAATGCCCTAGGGACAACGTCGGTGTGCCCTTCCAAATACTCGACAAGGGCTTTTAGCTCCGGGTCCCCTCGTTGTTGATCATCAAAGTCTTCCGCGCTTATTATTCCAAGGAAGGCGTCGTCATCCTCGTTATCTTGCGGCGGCGGGTCAATGGGGGCGCGTGATAGGCAATCGGCATCTGAGTGTTTTCGACCGGACTTGTATGTTACAGTGATGTCGTATTCTTGTAGTCTGAGGCTCCACCGTGCCAGCCGTCCTGAAGGGTCCTTTAGGTTAGCTAGCCAACACAACGCGTGATGGTCGCTGACCAGTCTGAATGGCCTGCCATATAGGTAGGGGCGAAATTTCGCTGTAGCCCAAACGATGGCGAGGCATTCCTTTTCCGTTGTGGAATAATTGCCTTCCGCTTTCGACAACGACCGGCTAGCGTAAGCTATCACGTGTTCATGTCCATCTTTTCTCTGGACTAGGACGGCATCGAGGCCTAGGCTACTGGCGTCAGTGTGGATTTCGGTATCGGCGAGCTCGTCGAAGTGCGCAAGTACGGGCGGCGACTGCATGCGTCGTTTGAGTTCTTCAAATGCGTCGGCCTGCGGCGTTTCCCACTTGAACTCGATGTCACATTTAGTTAGCTGTGTCAGCGGCTCAGCGATGCGTGAAAAGTCCTTGACAAATCGGCTGTAGTAGGCACACATGCCAAGAAATCGACGCACTGCCTTCTTGTCGGTGGGCTGCGGGAACTTTGCGATGGCAGCTGTCTTCTGCGGGTCGGGGCGGACTCCAGACTTGCTGATGACGTGGCCTAGGAACAGAAGCTCATCGTAGGCGAAGCGGCACTTTTCTGGCTTCAGAGTGAGAACTGATGACTTGATGGCCTCGAGTACTGTTGCAAGCCGCCTAAGGTGATCGTCAAAATTTTCGGCGAAGACAACGACGTCATCCAAGTAAACGAGACAGGTCTGCCACTTCAATCCTGCTAAAACCGTGTCCATCACGCGCTGGAACGTTGCAGGCGCCGAGCACAGTCCAAATGGCATAACCTTGAACTCGTAGAGGCCGTCTGGGGTGATGAAGGCGGTCTTTTCGCGAATCTCTTTCGTCGACTTCAATTTGCCAATAGCCAGACTTGAGGTCCATCGACGAGAAGTATTTAGCGTTGCAGAGCCGATCTAATGCGTCGTCTATCCGTGGGAGGGGGTATACATCCTTCTTCGTGATCTTGTTCAGTCGACGATAATCGACACAGAAACGTAGGGTTCCGTCCTTTTTCTTTACCAGGACAACAGGGGATGCCCACGGGCTTTTCGACGGCTGGATGATGTCGTCGCGCAGCATTTCGTCGACTTGTTCTCGTATAGCTTCACGTTCCCGCGTCGAAACTCGGTAAGGGCTCTGGCGTAGTGGTCGAGCGCATTCTTTGGTTATTATGCGATGCTTTGCGACTGGTGTTTGTAGAATCCTCGATGACGTCGAAAAGCAGCCTTTGCATCGTCGAAGCAGACTTCTGAGCTGTTGCTGCTTAATCACGGGGAGACTTGGACTTATGTCGAAGTCTGGATCGGGAACTACGGTCGTCGAGGTAGATGCGACAGAATCCGAGAGGACAAAGGCATCGCTGGTTTCCACAATTGCCTCGATGTATGCGATCGTCGTGCCCTTGTTGATGTGCTTGAACTCCTTGCTGAAGTTTGTCAGCAACACTTTCGTGTTTCCTCCGTGCAGTCGAGCGATCCCTCTTGCGACGCAAATTTCACGGTCGAGCACTAGACGTTGGTCGCCTTCGATGACGCCTTCTACGTCAGCGGGTGCTTCGGTGCCGACCAAAATAACAATGCTGGAGCGAGGCGGGATGCTCACTTGATCTTCGAGCACACTCAAGGCGTGGTGACTACGAGGGCTCTCCGGCGGTATCGCTTTATCTTCCGACAGCGTTATTGACTGTGACTTCAGGTCGATGATTGCGCCGTGTTGGTTCAGGAAGTCCATACCGAGAATGACGTCTCGTGAACACTGTTGGTGGATAACCAAAGTGGCAGGGTAAGTCCGGTCATGAATGGTTATTCTTGCCGTGCAGATTCCAGTCGGCGTGATGAGGTGTCCTCCTGCGGTGCGAATTTGAGGGCCTTCCCATGCAGTCTTAACCTTCTTCAACTGGGCGGCGATGTGTCCACTCATGACGGAGTAATCAGCCCCTGTGTCCACTAAGGCGGTAACTGCGTGGCCGTCGAGAAGCACGTCGAGGTCGGTGGTTCTTTGTCTGGCGTTGCAGTTGGGTCTTGGCGTCGGATCACGGCTGCGTCGTGTTGAACTGAAGCTTGAACGTCGCGTCGTCAAGTCGTCTTTCGTCGGTGTAGTCTTGGCTTCCTGACTTCGTCGGGACAGCGGCGTGTCGTCATTAAGTCGTCGAGATGGTTGCTTCGTCGTCTTCGTCGGCGGCGGAGGATCTTCGTCAGTTCGACGAACAGCAACCGCACCTCCATGGGTTGCTGCTTTTAGTTTTCCGGATATGGGCTGACGGACCGGCCGCGGGCTGTGCCAGTGTATGGTCGGCGCTGCGGCGACAGGTAGCGGCCTCGTGACGGCGAACGGGAAGCTCGTCGAGGGCTCCACTGAGTGGCGGCGAGGTAGTCGGCGATATCGCGAGGTCGTTCGTCAATCTGTGGCCGCGGCGCGTTAACGGCGAAACCTCGCAGTCCCATCTCCCTTTATGGGCATCGGCGGTACACATGGCCGGCTTCCCCGCAGTGGTAGCAGAGCGGGCGGTGGTCAGGAGCGCGCCAAACGTCTGTCTTCCTCGGGTAGCTGCGCTGGGCGATGGGTGGTCGTGCTGGCGGCGGCGGCGGCGGCGGACGACGGAATTGCGGCGTGACAGGGCCCTGGCGCGGTCGCGGAGGGGGACCTTGACGGCGTGCGACGGCGGCGTAGGTCATCGCTTGCGGCTCAGGCTGCGGCGATTCAGGGGCTACTCCAAGTTGTTGTTGGAGTTCCTCACGCACGCCGTCGGCAATCGAAGCCACTTGAGGCTGTGATGATGGGAACAGCTTTTGTAGCTCCTCCCGCACGACAGCTCGGATAGTCTCGCGTAGGTCGTTGGTGGCCAGTGACCGAACTCCGGCGTAGTTTGTCCCGTTTGTGCGGCGGTCGAATTGCCGGTTTCGCATCTCGAGTGTCTTCTCGATGCTGGTGGCCTCGCGAAGAAACTCGTCGACGGTCTTCGGTGGGCTTCGTACCATCCCGGCACAAAGTTCCTCCTTCACACCACGCATGAGTAGGCGGACTTTCTTTTCCTCGGACATTTCCGGGTCGGCGTGGCGGAATAGGCGGCTCATTTCTTCTGAAAAAATTGCGGTGGTCTCATTTGGTAGTTGCACCCGCGTTTCTAATAGCGCTTGGGCTCGTTCTCGGCGTACGACGCTTGCGAATGTCTGCAGGAAGCCGCTTCGGAACAGCTCCCAGGTCGTCAAGGTGGCTTCTCGGTTCTCGAATCACGTCCTGGCAGCGTCTTCCAATGCGAAGAAGACATGTCGCAGTTTGTCGTCGCTGTTCCAGTTGTTAAAAGCAGCGACCCTCTCGTATGTCTCAAGCCAGCTTTCCGGGTCCTCGAACGTTGAACCGCGGAACGTCGGAGGCTCCCTGGGCTGCTGCAGCACGATGGGAGATGCTGGGGCTGCCATTGGGGTGGACTTGGTGGTGATGTTTCTGGTTTCAGGCAAAAGTCCGTGCTCCGGGGGCAGTTCTTGAAGACGGCGGCTTGCTCGATGATCCGGGACTACGTTGGTGCTGTCTTTGAGGTCCGGGCTTGGATCACGGTTTGTCGGGGGCGTCCGGTACATGAACGCACACGCACCTCCACCAGATGTCACGTGGTAGTGACGTTGAAGAAAGCAGCAATATGGTGGAATACAAAACTAGCTTTTATTGGGCGAACCTGTGCCCACAAAAACAGGCTACACTTATAGCACAACGATAGCGGCGAACACGGTCGGCGATCGTCGGAAATCTGATCAGCGGGTCAAGCGCGTCGTCTTTTATAGAGCAGTCATCGAATGTTCCAGACTAATCATTGGGACCCGCGTGCCTTCCACATAGTTCTACACCATTCGCGTCAGGCGATGAAATCAGATAACACAAGGTTCGGCGACAACAGACCGCGGATAGAAGCAACGATAACTTTCCAGAAACTTCGGATACATGCAGGCGGGTCCCGCGCTGTGTGATAGCATTTGTTAGCCGGCGAAGCGTGGTCGCCCGATAAAGATAAGTACACGTGTCAATATGGTCGATGTATTTAGTTATCTTGAAGATTTTTAAAAATCTTTTTAGTGCTTTCACCAGCTGCCTTTGTAGATAGTATAGCACAGGGTGTTTCATCTGGTTTTAGGGAATGCTCTCGCGGTTAATTTTCACCTACGAACTGCCGGATAAGAATGCTATTAGATTCCAAGACTTCGAACTAACCTTCCACGAGGATGGCCATATCTGCAGGACGTTTTCACCCCGGACTAAAAATGCAGTAAGGCCGTATGATTATAATCAGTCTTAAGTGTTCAAGAGGGGTGTAGTGGTTGGGTGCCTTCTGAGCTCAGTGCAGAAGAGCTGCTGCCAGCCCATGACGTGTACCCTGAAACAGCAGATTCAGAGGTTGCTTGCAGCAGGTTACCTTCATTCGGTCATTAGTGCTGCTGCTGAAGCTGGATTATGGAAAGTGAAAGGTCTCGCAGGCCAGAAGTCTCCAACATCGGAGCGAAGAAACCACCTAGAAGTAATGCCATACATTTACGAAATCTCCAACAGCATTAAGAAGGTGGTGGAAAGGCAAGGTGAAAGCGTTGAATTTTCCGCACCTTGGAAACTGGCTAGCCTGTGCGCGAGGATTAGAAACGAGGGGAGAAAGAGAGTGGTTTTTATAATATAAACACGTGACACCCTTCATTGAGCGTAATGCTAGGGTTGTTTACTGCATTCCGTTGGCTTGTGGTAAAGTATACATAGCCCAGACAGGTTGTTTGTGTTAACAAGTGCCTTCAAGAACATAACTGATCCTTAAGCGGGGACCAGGGAATCAATTTGACAATTCAATCCCGCAGCTGCAACAAGTGCAAAATGTGCGCCACTGTTTGGTAGTGTGACCATATTAGGCAGGGGTAAGACAAGATACGAACGGGAATTCTTATAAGCTTTTCACGTTGTAAATGAGGAAGGAAATTGTTTCATTGATACGTCTTTGTGTTTAACCGACGAGACACGTGCTTACCTATCAGGAAGGTAAGCGGTGGTTAGAAAAACCGACATTGATGCAGGGGTTTTGGGAGGAGTACAAGCTGCGCAAGCGTCGGTGTTTATTGTGCGGCATTGTATTTTCGAGGTGTTATCAATGCACATATCTTGAGCGGAGTCGAAGATGTACATGCGTCGGAGGTTATGTACGGCAATGTTACAGTCACGGTAACAAGAACTTTATTGGTGTGTCCTGAGGAGCTTGATTGGGGGAAGCCCAAGGCTCCCCAATCAAGTTTGTGGCTCCGACAACGACGGGACCGTCAGATGATGACTCTCTGCGAAGTCTAGGGCCCTCTGGACGGACTGTAGTTGGTGCATGAAGTCCAAGCTCTTCAGCAAGGCGTCCCAGTTGGACTTGTATTGAAGGCTCGGAGCCCGCGTTGTACGGGCACAGCCAGAGCAGATGGTCGAAAGAGCAGCACGCGTGACCGCATTTGGAGCAGGATTGCGGAAAGTTGGGGTCTATCCAACAAAGGGCTCTGGGCGTGAGCTAGGATATCGTCTGTAAGACTCTGAAAGTAACAGCCTGAGCCGTGTTCAGTTTCGGGCTGGGAGGGGAGGGGGGGGGGGGGGAATTACTTCCTGCTGTGTCTGTAATGCGACGTAATTTCTGTGATAGGTGGTAAGATGATCTTTGAAGGGGCAATCCTATGGAAGAACCGGGCCGTTACCTCGGGCGCGGTTCGTGAATCAGCGCGCCAGGCAATTGGCCCTATTGTTAGGGTTGCAACTCGCTTGGTTATTTATATCGTTCACGTGGGCCGGGAACCACGCTATGCTATAACCTCCAGTTTCTTCGCCCGTAGTAATAGGAAAGGACCTGTTGACGATGCCGGCTGCGTGTTTTGAAACTAGAGCGGAGGAGAAAGTCCTGACCGCCATGCGCGAGTCGGAGAAAATGGTCGTTGGGCCTTTTACGGCTTCAAGAGCAAAGGTTTTCGCGGTTTCATCCGCCTCGTTCGCGTGTTTAGTGTAGATTGAAGCGGCGCTGATAAGGGCTCCGCGCGCGTCAGCGACCGAAATTGCAAACTTGTCTTCTCTGCCATATTTGGCGGCGTCGACAAGGAATGTATCGGTCCCGTAAGGATCAATTTGTCGAAGGATGGTTCTAGCCCGCGCTCTTCTGCGACCTTCGTTATATATTGGGTGGATGTTCCTCAGTACGGGCTCTACTTTTGTACCTTCCTGGACTAATTTAGGCAGGAGGTATCTGTTGAGCCGTGCCTGTATAGGGAATATACCGTCTTCATCAAGAATCTTAATGCCCGTATTAGTAGAGAAAAGCCTGAACATCTGTGCGATAAACTGCTTCGATTAATTCGGCTGTGATGTGCATTCCGAGTTCCAATAGCTTTACCGTGCTAGTGGACTGTGGAATACCAAGTAATCTTTAGAGCCGGGACCTGATGAGCGTGTCCAGTTTGTTCTTTTCAAATTTTCCCCATATGAGGTACGGTGCCGTGGAAGTAATATGACTGATGAAAAACTTGGAAGAGCCTGCGTAGGTTGTCCTCCTTAGTCCTCCCCTTCTGCTTGCGAATATAGTCATGACTCTTAGTGTATTTTTCGCCTGCATGCCTAGCTTGTTCAGAGCTTCTGCATCACAGCCTTTGGAGTCGATTGAAGGCCCTGAAATTTTTGTGGATTTCATCCTCGCAATGGGGTGTCGTGTCGTAATTCTCGTGTCGTAATTTCGACTGCCAGCGTTTTCATAGGCTCGAATTTCCTAAGGCCCTGCCAGGACTGTCTGTGCAGGTGGAGTTCGTATTTGATTGGTGAAAGATTGAGACACGTACATGTAAGAAATTATTCCGTTACCTCTATGGCCTACGGGAGAGATTGCTCTACATCGGCCAGAGATATCCCCGGGGACCAGATCGTGATATCGTCTGCATAGATTTCGTGGCCGATATTTGGGAGTTCGGACAGCATATCAGAGAGTTTATCAATCGCGATATTGAAGAGTAGCGGCAATAGGACAGAACCCTGAGGGGTTCCTCAGTTGCCCAGTTACTGAGGACTACCCGATATTGTGTCCTTTGCGATAGAAACGAGAGACTGTAATTAAAGAATTTCCGCGCCAGGTTAAGAGAAGGAATTTCGTTCGAGATGTGTTCTTGAGCCACATTATCAAAAGCCTTAGCGAGGTCGAGTGCAATGATTCCTTGGACTTCTCGCGTCTCGTTCTATCTTTTCAGGAGGAGCACTGCGTCCTGTGTAGAGAGTCACTTTCTAAAACCTATTAGAATATCCCTAAATAGTTTGCATGTGTTCGACGATTCGATATTGTAGTGCATGTTCCGCCACTTTGCAAATGCACAATGTTAGAGAGTTGGGACGCATGTTATTTCTGTGCTGAGGTTTCCCCCATCTGGGGATGAGCCCCACCTTGGCTGTGCGCCCCGAGCTTCACTCCTCGTTTATCACAGCGGTTAGGATATCGATGGCCTTGTCGTCCAGGTTCCGGCGGAGTTTGTTGATGACCTCGTCTCGCCCCGGGGCCGATGTTCCGTTTAAGTTAAAGAGTACGTATCTGATTTCCGAAATTGGGAAACGTTGCTCTAATTCTGGTCTATCTAGCCCCGCATAACCCGCTTTCGCATTTATGCCCTGCGGACCTTCTTCCTTGACAGGTAGGTAAATTCGCGCCAGGTCGTTGACAATTATTTCGTTTGTGAGGCCCGAGCTGACCTGCTTATGCATAAGCCTATTGACGGCGAGATTTGAAGCATTCCTGGACTGTTTGTCGTTAAGGGGTCTTTTAAGAAAACTCTACTCACTACCTCTTCTCATGCAACCGTCCGTTTTGCTGCATCTCTCGTCCCGCCGTTTGCAGGGCCAGTTGTCTAGAATATCACTCTATTTCCTTGTTGACTAACGTTAGTTTCGCTCGTTTTCGGCGATTTAATTTCTGCGTTTTCCACCTCTCCGCAAGAGCAAGTATAGCCTCCAGGAGATGCGCTATCCGCGAGTCTATTTTGGGGACTTCGGTTTGAGTGGAGATTCCTTTGTTCGCGTTTTTGATGGCCTGTTTAACATTGGCATCTAGATCATTGAAGGACTTGCTTGAGGGGCCGTTTCAGCTAGAATTTTCCGGAAAAGATTCCAATCGATGTATTCGTATTTGACCGGATGTTTCGGTTTGTCTTGCACCATAATTTTGAGAATGTAGCGGTCGCTCACCAAGTCCTCCTGGAGATTATTCCACGTGCCATCGATATTTCGGTAGAATGCGAGGTGTGGCGTTGTGCCTCGACTGACCGATTACCCCTTGAGGTGGAAACCTGAAACCTAGGATCAGCAAGAAGCGTAAGGTTGGAATAGGCTGCACATCCGGCTATGTTCGTGCTCTTCTTTCTGTTAAAGCCGTATGCCAATTCCCGGTTCGGAATAATGAAGTCCGCCGCAGTTAAGAGGGGCGCATTTCTGGCTGCCCTGATTGCGGAGTAGAATAGGGCAATACATTCTCTGTTCTTATCCGGAGGCGAACTGTAGATGTTAAGCATAAAGACATTCGCGTTAAGCGATCTACTCGGCACGAGCTCGATCAGTTGCGCTTCTTGTCGGCTCCGATATTTTGGACCAATGTGCTCCACAAAGGCGATGCTCTGTTTAACTAAGGCGGCGATGCCTCTCCACGTTTCGCTTTTGAATGCTACTGCGCGATACCCCGATTGAATGATCTCCTTCTCAGCGAGCGTCCTAATGGAGTCTTGCGCCTCGGCAAGCTAGCGCATTTCCACTGCCAAATTTTGACAGTATTCTTATTTGTGATCGCCATCTTGTTTACTGTGGAACTTTCAGGAACCCGTGGCGCCCCCGTGGGCATTTGGTTCGGTTGGGAGTGGTTCAGTATGTGTTGTTTGTCTACTTTTGGGCTGAGCCGTAAGTCTTTCTAGTAGCGTTACTCTCAGTTCTGTGGCGGAGAGCATTTCCATAATCCTACTCAGGGTATTTTCCAATCTACCCTCGCTTTTGACGAGGGAAGCCGATGTGGCGTACGAAGTTTCGCTGACGTCGGTTATGTCGCCCTCTTCCGCCTCCGTGGCGCTGAAAGGTTCCGGGTGGAGCGCCTTGCGGTTCGACTGCCCGGCTAATGGTCCGCGGTTACAATTGCTAACCTCGGGGAGGTTTATGAATTTTCCTTTCATGCTGCTAAAGGATTCCTTAAGCTGTGCGTGCTCGCGTCTAAGTTGCCTATTTTCCGCTTCGAGCCGTTGGATGCGCTGATCGATCATATGTTCTTGCAGTGCCTAAGCTTTTATTTCTTCGCTTGATGCGATTTCTTCCCAAACGGCTGCATCGATCATTTGACCTTATCAGCCCACGTGGCCTGCTTGACGGATTGGGAGTGATACCGGGATCTTGGTCTGAAGAAGCGTTGTCCTTGCCTCAGTTTGGATTCTCTTGTTCTCGAGCTTGAGTGCCCTCCGGATTGAGATCTGGTACTGACGATGGTGCCGCTTCACGCAGCTGGTGCAGCCCACGACCTGTCGCCGATTGCGTCGGTGACGTCAGACTCTTCGTCCGGTTGTGCCTTCCTTGCTCTTTGTCCGCGCTTTCGGCGTCGGCGTCGTACGATGTATGCGCTTTGATATCGCATTTTGCAGGTTCGGTCCCCGGTGACGTGGGGCCCACCGCACGGCTAGCATTTGGGGGTGCACTGATGTTCTTCCATCGTCCGCTTTTGCTTTTCCGCAACCGCGGCATTTACTTTTGTCTTCCTCGCTGCTGATGCAAACGTTGACAGGGTGGCATACGTGGCCGCAAGCATGGCAAATGTCGACTTGGCGTCGGTATAGAGAACATCGCATCAAGGCCGTGCCGCAGATCACGTGTTTCGGCACACTAATGATTCTGAATAAAATCACGACTACGTGAGAGTTCCTGATTCGTCTGGCTTTTAGTGCCGTGGTATTTCTTTCGTTGGCAATCATTTCTCTAAGCGTACCTTTGTCGCGAGAGGGGCCCATGTGCCTTATTGCGCCTTTGCACGCACCCTCGGGGGCGGTGATGTACGCCGAAACTTTGTAGGCGTAGTAAATGGTATGAATTTTATTTAGTCTGCATAGGCCCTCGCATTAGATGGGTGCGATGTGGAGATGATTAAACTATTCTGTTTCCTCTTTAAGCACCCGGTGTCTTCCTTCGCTTGTTGCTCGGCAGGACCACCGCCATAGCCAGGGCTTGAGCGAGCACTACTACGACGGCATTGTATACGTCGACGCCTACCATGGGGCGCACGATAATCTTGATCTGTTCGTCGAGTAGCTTCGGAAGTCGCGAAGCTGCCATTTCCAGTGACAACAGCCTTTTAGCTGCTCCCTTGGCAGTACGGTAGCCAGCCGGCTTGTTCACGGGGCCACGTTCGCCATCTCCTAATGGCGGCCTATTCGTCTCCTGCTTTTTACGGTTGCTGAGGGCGGTGATCCACACAACACCATTGAAATCTTCCTGGGTTAATTACGTCAATAGCTTCCACAGTTACGACTTCGGGCATGGCTTCGCTTTCGATGAACGCACGTGTCGTCGCTTTGGTCGCGCACAAAGACGAGAAAACGCAAGCGCAGTGCCAGACGTAGGCCTGCCTGCACTACCGCGCCGAGAGCAGGCTGTGCCCGTTAGGGCTAGCTTTCTCGTTGGCGTGATCGTAGAGCAAAAGCGTCAGAATATGACGAAAAGTCCCCCCCCCCCCCCCCCAATAACACTTTGGTATTGGCGGTTGCCTTGCAGCTTGGCGGTTCGGATAAGTATTTATTTCCAGCGGCAATGTGAATTCCAATAAAGCACACTTGAAAGCCCAGCGTGCGTACGTATCTAACGCATTTTCCTTGTGGGGGCGTCCTTTGTGTTTCGCTAATACCCCTTTTTCATGTACAGTAACGTCTTCGCATTGTGACGCCGCTGTCATACCGCCTTCGTCGTTCCATCGGCTTCAGCGCTTCTTTGTCATTCTATCGTATTATCTCTGTCGGCATTAAATTTTGATTATTTCGTTCTTGGGTCTGTTACGTTACGTTATGTTATGGCTAGGATGCTACAAAGGCTACATCTGTAAAGCAATGAACGGAGCTAGTTGGTGGATGTTCATGATTGTATTGAGCTTAGTGTTACACTGACAAACATAAGGGACAAGACCCGGACGTACGTAGTGCAATACTTCTGCGTAGGCGTAAGTTTACCTACGTCAAATACTCCCAAAAAACTCAGGCCGTGAGAGGGAAACTAACAGAAAAATAAAATCGAGCTTAAGTGCATTACGCGGCAGGCATCGAGCAGGCATTACGAAATTTTGTCTGGGAGCTTACCAATGTCGTTGAAAAGAAAAGTACACAATTGTTTCATTCTGCATGGGCTAACATAAAGGGCAGAAACTTGCAGGGCAACAGAAAAATCTCGGGAAATTAAGGTCTGTGCAACGAGCGATTGAACCAACCTGTTAAATTTAACGTTAAGAGACAGAAAGAGAGCGATGGAGATAATAGGACACAGGGGGATAGGTGATATCCTAGTAGGCATTACGAGAAAGAAATGGGGCTGAAACGACGACTTATAGCGTAGGACAGATAAGCGGAGGACCGTTAGCGAATGGGCACCAAGGAAAGTAAAGCGCAGTCGAGGGTGGTAGAAAATTAGGCTGTGTGATGGAAGTAGTAAATTTTCCACGCACAAGTTGTAATCAGCTAGCGCTAATGAACAGCTTCATCATCATCATCAGACTGGCGACGCCCACTGCAGGGCAAAAGCCTCTCCCACACTTCTCGAACTACCCCGGTCGTGTGCTAATTGTGGCCATGTTAACCCTGCAAACTTCTTAATGTCATCCGCCCACTTAACTTTCTGCCAGAATATCAACACCTTATCAACTGCTAACTGGAGATTGCTGTTATGGACCTTCTTCATGCAGTGGACAAATAAATAGGCTTATGAAGATGGAGTCCCTGTTATCATGACATCGTCATCATTTCATCTTCTTCAGGCACACACTATCATGCATCCGTTATGATACCACTATTGCCATGCCATCATAGTCACTGCACGCTCATCATCGCACTGCTCCATGCCGTCGTCGTCAAACCAACGTCTTCAGACAGACTTCGTGATACAGTTGTACTCGCGCTATTGTTATATACTGTTTGTAATCCCATTATTCTCATAAAGTTGTGACGGACGCGTCGTCATTTGGTTGTCATGCCTTCGCCGTCCTATGATCATCGTGTCGCCGCGGCCGTTCCATTGTGGACATTTTAACTGCAAAATAAAACACTCGTCATGGCGTCGTCGTCAATGCGTCGTCGATATACATACTCTATCATGTATCCGTTGTCGTACCGTCATCCTCACGTTATCGTCACGCTGCTGTCGCTATACCATCGTGATTATCTAAGAGTAAAGTCATTTGCCTCCACAATGACGAAATTCAAGCACGGGTCGAGCTGCGCTTAAATTTCGCTTTAGAGAGTATTGTAATCATCGTCCCCCCCTTTTTTTTTGGGCGGATAATTATTTCTACCTGGTTACACAAGGTTACGCTGAGAAAGAAAAAGGTATAATTTAATTCTGTTTTTGAGAAGTAGGATTATTTTTATGCGACTGTTATTGTACAAAATAATGGGTGGTAGGAGAAACTCCAATTATCATTCTGCGGAAAGCGAGAGGCGGGCGAAGGAAACGTGGTTTGAATCGGTAGGTAAGGCAGGTAGGGTTGACTTTCATGTAGGATGTGCGCCTGTAGGATGTCTAGGACGCGACCATGTAGAGGAGGAGGAAGATAAGCTAGTGAAGCTGGTCGGGAAGCTACAACATGAACTCTAGAGCGAGCAGAAACAGACGACGGTGGTAGATAAGGTAGCTAAAGTAGGAATGAGGGTAAGAGGCGCGATTGCAATGAACAATGGAGGACGCCACGAAGCGAACACCACGAAGAGGCCTTGTTCCCATGCGACAACACTAGGAAGCCATAACCGGCACGCCGTTAAGCAGTGGCTGACAGGTCAATGATGGTCGTGAAGAGACTACCCCTCAAGCTTCGGCAGCAGAAGTTGAAAGCAACGCGAAAGGTGAGCTTAGAATATAGAGGAGGGAATCACGGCATCAGGTAGAGCTTCCGGAGGCAAGGATAAGCCGCGTAAAATGCACGTGAGCACAAGCAAGTCTAGACAAGTGAGTTTCTTGGTAAACAGGGGAGGGGAATGATAGCCAAGGATAGCAACATTTCTAGAATACATAAATGGAACGAACACTAACAGATAAAATGCGACGAGTAATTGACATACTGCAGATACGGGAAGCACGTCGAGAACAAAATAGCTCAAGTGGTTACAAAGTGCAGGAAGCGCAAATTGCAGTGCACATGAAGACAGGGGTGGAAAGGAAAGGATGTGAAATCGAAAGGGCTGTGCCGGCCAGAAACAGATACATTTTGGATGCTAGCTGAGGCAACAATCTTTAGAGTCACTGACATAAACCCTGAAGTGCATCATACAGGCATCGACAGCGCTTTGTTTATAACATGATTCATTTTAGCGCGAGTTTGCATCACCGGTAGAACATAAGTGTGCTGCACAGTCACTAGCTTTTTAGGTGTGCCGCGGACAATCAGGAAGCTAGAATATGTTTTCAAAACTGCGCCAAACAGGCAAAAAGCAAAATGAAAGCACAAGAAGTCTTGAAATGACACATGACAATATTCCAATCCCACACACTGTGCGAATCGATATGAGCGAAGCTTTCAGGGCTGTTCGCGTTAATTGTCGATAGTTAGCGGTGATATTGAGCGCACATGTTTAACTTCTTCAGCTATTAGTCCAATACGGAAGTGCTGAGTTGATGTAAAGCGTAACCTTGCGTGCACTACAGCTGTTTGTTTAGTACACAGAAAACAAAGGGGGCTGTGTTTCTTCGATGCGTTGTTGTTCGCTATGATACATAATATCTCACAGGGTTAAGCATTGTCATTGCCTCGCCGGGCGGATCACACCGGGGATGACCTATTAAAATTCAATTGAATTTGGGCTGAAGTAATAAACTTCATTGAATTTTGGACTGTACATGCCAAAACCACTATCAGATTATGAGCCACGCCGTAGTGGTGGACTCCAGATTAATTCTGACACACTGGTGCTCTCTAACCTGTCCCTTAATTCTAAGTGTACGAGCCTTTTTTTTATTTCACGCCGTCGAAATTCGGCTGGCGCGTCCGGGATCCAACCTGTGACCTCAAGCAATGCCATAGCCGCAAAGCTACCACGGCGGGCACACAAGTATTGATTAGACGCGTGACCGCCTCCGTACTGTCGCCGAGACCCTACGGTACGCTTTAATGCAGATCTACTTCCACACGTCTTTCGCAAGAGTTCCCCTTGACAATTTTGCATGGTGTTTAATTTTTATAAATAGCAGAAACGTACCATCATCATCATCAACCTGGTTACGCCCACTGCAGGGCAAAGGCCTCTACCACACTTCTCCAACTACCCCAGTCATGTACTAATTGTGGCCATGTTGTCCATGCAAGCTTCTTAATCTCATCTGTCCACCTAACTTTCTTTCGCCCCCTGCTACGCTTCTCTTCCCTTGGAATCCAGTCCGTAACCCTTAATGACCATCGGTTATCTTCCCTCCTCATTACATGTCCTGCCCATGCCCGTTTCTTTTTATTGATTTCAACTAAGGTGTCATTAACTCGCGTTTGTTCCCTCACCCAATCTGCTCTTTTCTTATTCCTTAACGTTACACCTATCATTCTTATTTCCATAGTTCGTTGCGTCGTCCTCAATTTAAGCAGAACCGTTTTCGTAAGCCTCCAAGTTTCTGCCCCGTAGGTGAGTACTGGTAAGACACAGCCATTATACACTTTTCTCTTGAGGGATAATGGCAACCTGCTGTTCATTATCTGAGAATGCCTGCCAAACGCACCCCAGCCCATTCGTATTCTTCTGATTATTTCCGTCTCATGATGCGGATCCGCCGTCACTACCTTGAATAAGTAGATGTATTCCCTTACCACTTCCAGTTCCTCGCTACCTATTGTAAATTGCCGTTCTCTTCCGAGACAGTCAAACATTACTTGCGTTTTGTGCAGATTAATTTTTAGGCCAATTCTTCTGATTTGCCTCTCCAGGTCAGTGAGCATGCATTGCAATTGGTCCCCTGAGTTACTAAACAAGGCAATATCATTAGCGAATCGCAAGATACTGAGGTATTCTCCATTAACTTTTATCCCCAATTCTTACCAATCCAGGTCTCTGAATACCTCCTCTAAACACGCTGTGAATAACATTGGAGAGATCGTATCTCCCTGCCTGACGCCTTTCTTTATTGCGATTTTGTTGCTTTCTTTATGGAGGACTGCGGTGGCTGTGGAGCCGCTATACATATCTAGCAGTATTTTTACATACGGCTCGTCTACACCCTGATTGCGTAATGCCTCCATGACTGCAGAGTTTTCGACAGAATCAAACGCGTTCTCGTAATCAATGAAAGCACGAGCAGTGCGAGTCGTGAAACGGTTGAACCATCGCGGAGCACGAGCACACAGCTACCGAGGACCACGGTAATGACGAAATTACGCACGCTCTTCAAAGCATAGCAGCGCACGCTTCCCGATAACAGCAGATAACGAAACATGAAACGTCCTGCAGCGGGCTAAGCTGGCGCCGGGCCGACGGGGCCACACGACGCGCTCGCGGAAACGGTGGAGGTTGAGGGAGCTCCGAGGGAGTTACGAGGGAGGGCGAGATGAGAGCAGTTGGGGGTCGAAGGGCGCGCGTGCATGTATCGGCGAGCGTGCGCGCGACGATTTAGAGGGCCATGCAAGGGAAACGGTTTTTCGGCTTCGCCCTCCCCATAGACTCCATAGACTCCCCATAGGCCGAATACCTGTTTTGTAGTTTGATCTGGAATTCCTCTATTTTACCTTTTACCGATAACCCATTGATCCGCTTCTTCTGTACCAGTCTCTTCCGCTCCCTCCTCAAGTCTAGGCTAATTCGAGTTCTTACCATCCTATGGTCACTGCAGCGCACCTTGCCGGGCAAGTCCACCTCTTGTATGATGCCAGGGCCAGCGCAGAGTATAAGGTCTATTTCATTTCTAGTCTCGCCGTTCGGGCTCCTCCACGTCCAATTCCGGCTATCCTGCTTGCGAAAGAAGGTATTCAATATCCGCATATTATTCCGTTCTCCAAACTCTACTAATAACTCTCCCCTGCTATTCCTAGATCCTATGCCATATTCCCCCATTCACTTGTCTCCAGCCTGCTTCTTGCCTACCCTGGCATTTCGCACATCAGTATACTGTATTTTATTTTGACTTTACCCATCGCCGATTCCATGGCATCATCGAAGCTTTCGACTTCCGGGTCTTCATGACCGGATGTAGGGGATAGACTTGTACGACCTTCAATTTCTACCTGTTATTAAGTTTCACAAGTCCTGCCACCCTCTCGTTAATGCTATGGAGTTCCTGTATGTTACCAGCTATATATTTATTAATCAGGAATGAGACTCCAAGTTCTCGTCTCTCCGCTAAGCGCCGGTAGCACAGAATGTGTCCGCTTTTTAGCACTGTATATATGTTCTGTCGTCCTCGTAACTTTGCTGAGCCCTATTATATCCCATTTACTGCCCTCTAATTCCTCCAATAGCACTGCTAGACTCGCCTCACTAGATAAAGTTCTAGCGTTAAACGTTGCCAGGTTCAGACTCCAATGGGGTCCTGTCCGGAGCCAGGGATTCTTAGCACCCTCTCCTGCATCGCAGGTCTGACAGCCGCCGTGATCAGTTGCTTTGCAGCTGCTGGGGACTCCGGGCCGCGGTTTGATTGTTGTGTTCATATAGGAGTTTGCGGTCAAGTGCTGCACAGGGTGGTCAATCCATCCCTGGTGAGGAAGTGCGTTACCGCTTCTGGTCTCCGGGATCAGGCCACACTCCAGGCCTATTTATGCAATTTCATCAACACGCGGATTTTTTTTTAATCCGGTGGAAAATTGCGTGGCACCGGGATTCGAACCACGGTCCTCTTGCACGCGAGGTGATTGTTCCACCTCTACGCCAACGCTGCATTCGTACAAACGTACCATATCGTACCTTAAACTTAAATTTATACTGTTTGCCCATAAAGACTGTTGTGTCTATAGTAGCGGCATTTCCTTGCCTTCTCACGTAACCTTATCCTGATTTCCCCCTTTCGCGCCCCCTTGTGTGGGAAGTGCAAAGAAGAGTGGCATGGCTGTGACTGGTTTTGTGACTCCATCAGTCCTATCGATGCTGTGCCTCCTCTCCAGCGTCGTCTCTGCCATTCTATTTAGCTTCTCTCGTGACTTGCACGTAAGCAGAAAGCTAAGTGCTGCAATTTCTGCCATGCTTTTGCGGGGGTGACGGATAATTACAGCTGTCTAGAGACTAATATGCTGATGCCCAGGAGCTCCAGAGGGCACTGTGCACATTGGACGCGGTCCATAGGTCCAAACAAGTTTCTCACAACAATTTACTCTATGCCGCGCTCCTGTCATTGGCACACACCTTGTGGAAGTGCACACAGATCAGTTCAGTATACGTGGAGGACAAGATAGAACCGGACCTTCTCGAGGAGCGATGGCTAAGCGCTCTGACTAGCTCAGAACTACACGACCAATTATGGGCTATCCAGCGGGCCCGGGCAGCGGTGGAAAGGCTATGCCTCACTGCACACAATGCCCGGGTGGCCTGAGCCCGGGCTGGCAACCTCGCAGGTCCTTTTTCCATTAAAGTTTTTTGCGTCCGTCCGTCCGTCCTGACATGTATACACACGCTCCGAACAATTCCCCAACGTAGTGAGCCAGACAAAGTCAGTAGCAGCAGTCATACAGTAGACGGAATCGGCAAAGAAAGCATCGCTTTAATAAAATAAGACCATAAGATTCCTTACAAAAAACATGTTTTGTTGTCGTCGTATGCAGGATAAATGGCTCGAAATTCAAAGCAGTTAAATGATGAAGCTATTACTATACGCTTTTACGCAAACGCATCTACGAACACTGGAGCAGCCACCTGTTCTCCACATTTTGGTATGGGAAGAGCGTAAAAGTATAACTGGGTCCTGG
The DNA here is from genome assembly GCF_023375885.2 of Dermacentor andersoni. Lineage (NCBI taxonomy): Eukaryota > Metazoa > Arthropoda > Arachnida > Ixodida > Ixodidae > Dermacentor > Dermacentor andersoni. Next base: position 65,271,770 of record NC_092820.1, read on the forward strand.
AAACATGGAGTCATACCCATGTTTTAGGCAAGACATGAATTAGCAAAGGGTAAAAGAGGCATGCAAAGATCCTTTAAGAATTTGCGGCACCTGGGAAGGAAATCAAGGATGGTAGTTTTATCGGTCATATAAACTTGTAAACACGGACAAAATCACTAAATTAACAAGCATGCTGCCACGCCCGCACAAGCAAACACGAACGCATCACACTCGATAACAAAGGACACTCGCTGCCAAAAAGCTTGTGTGAGGTAACGCGACAGTAGCAGCGAACGAGTGACCTTCGTGCTGCATATCGCTTCAACAAAACACAGTATGCACAAAGGTACGAGCCGCCGGCGCACCTAGACTGTCCCAAGGCAGATCACTCTCAAGATACGGACGCGCGTTACGGCGAATAGCCGTCGCATGCGCAGTTGCAGACAGAGTAGAACGCCGCCGTCTTTCCTCCCTTCCCCCCGGCGCTGCGCAACGTTGGGTGCCCCGCGCGCAGAAGAAGACGACGGCTTTATCCCCACTTTCGTCTCTTTAGAGGCGGGGCAAAATTTAGTCGCGATCATCAGCTTCCCTCACACGCTTTCATTCTCACATGCACTGCAGAAAGCGCTGTGACGGCGTTATCGCCCGTGCGCCTTATACGCAACGTCACGGCATGGTCCACGGAAGAAATGCGCCTGGAGTGTCCATATAATTGCTATCGCAATAAAAGGCGTGGCTGGGAATAGCTCACCAACGTCCAGGTAGTGATACCGGAGATAAATATAGAGAATGAATTGATTGTATTGAGTAATGCGTTAATGAAATATTGCCACGGGATTTTAGCCATAGACATGAATGCGCACATATAGGATTTACTGCATCTCTTCGATTAACAGAAAATGATTGTAGTTGACAGGTCGCATAAGTTTCATGTGGAGATACTGTGGCAATGATGGAATCTATGGACTTTGTCTTAGCATTAAAACGATGTAAAAACAACCCGAACAAATTAATACCTTCGATAATAAACAGATAGCCTTGGTAGAGATGGCAAGCGTAGAAGTACAAATTTTACATCAAATTACCAATAGTAGCAGGGTAGCGGCTAAAGAATTCTGCTGCCATTTGTAGCAGGATTCTTAAATATATGGGAAAAGGAAATAACAGAGATCTCAAAAAACACTAAAAGAAGATATAGTAGCTTTCTACTGTCAATCTGTGGACTTATACGAACTGTAGAATTAACGCAGCGGGGGATGAGACAAACACACCAATACTTTATAGGAGTGTAAATGTTACAGCGCATGATTAGTAGAAAGAGAAAATAAGCAAGCTATAAAAGAGAGTAAGCAGGCACCTAGCGATTACAGAGAAGCTATCAACTTGGTTTGACATTAAGAGGAATTACCTGACAAAACAAGTACCAAGGATTGAAAAGAGCGCAGTACAAGTGTGTAAGAAAAATAAGTGTGGAAGTCAATGGGGAGTACATCACGCTCGCAAAAGAAGCAAATCTACACGAAAAACATTCTAAAACCGTGTGAGAGCACTAGCCACTCTGATTAAAAGTTCGCAAACGGCTAAGAAAGGCCTCCACCGCAATATATTTGACAGACAGGATGTGCTGCAGTACCCTAAAGGACAGTAGCACAGCTTGGGCAGGAAAGAAAGCTTAGTCTAGATTCAACCCGATCCAGCAAGAAGGCCGAGAGATCAAAAATACACGTACAAATATTTACTAAAAACAGGGCCAGAAGAAAATGTCCTTAATAAGACGGCAGCCGTAAGACATGATATCCTAGTAAAGATAAACAAACAGCTAAGTCACAGGGACAGCTAACTATTGCCATAGAGCAAGCGATTTAAGCCAATGAATTCCCTATTGGATTGCGTGAAGGCACGGTGGACTTAATCTGCAAAGGCAAATGTGATAAGGATAAGGTTAGCTCATGCACGCCAACAACAGTTGCATCTGTGTTATAAGAATTGCTATGCAAGAAACAAAATCACACTTCTCATTGTGGATGGAACAAAATAGATGGTTGCCCTAAGAAGGGCGAAATACTGATAACGATATCCTGAGCCTCCTATGAGTTGAGATAAGGGGTAACACACCACTGATCTCAACTCATAGGAGGCTCGGGCAGAACAATTTCTGGCTATCTATGCCAGGCTATTCCTACCTGCTGCAACCTGACCACCACCATCGCCGTCAGCATGGCTTAGCGTTACGCCTTAAGTCCTCGGACCGCATTCATATTGCGCATTCCATAGGCAGAGCACGAGCGGAGGCAATGGGCAGAGAGGAGCAGGTCAGTAGCGCAGAGGGGGAGCAAATGCTTGCCGGCCCATTCAAAGTTCAATGCTCACAGAGAGCAGTCGATGGGGCAAATGTGTATCACGTGACCAGAATATTTACGTTCCTGTGGAAATTGTCACGCAGCCTTCGATTCTCAGCCGCCATTACTCCTACACACTGAAACAAAACGACGGGAACGCAACGTAACTAAATTGATATGGCTTAAGTGTCTTCTTTCTCATTCCGCTTAACCGTCGACTACTTTGGACGTTGCTAAAATGCTCCTGTTCTGCTATCGCGTTTAAGCGTTCCTGCTCCTGTTCCCCCATTTTAATGCAGCTAACCTTGAAAGGGAACTTTGGGGACGCTTTGAGTGTTCCTGTTCAGCCAAGGAAATGCGCTACAACTATACACCGGTGCGCTAAAATCTCTGGTGATTTTAAAGGTGATAACAAGCCATCGAAGCCATGTAGTGATTACGCACTGGCGTCACTGCGCTGCTTGTAAAGTGCGACACTGGTGAAATTACATAGCGGTCTAATTGCCTAAGAGCACTTAGCCCAACAAGAAAGGTCGCACTGTTCAGGGAGCTGGTCAGGGTTTCTGTTCGCGCAATTTTTTGTTTAAATTCCGAAGAAGAACTTAGTCAAGAAAATCAGACCTGGTGTTAGCAATTTTGCTTGCTGAATAGTATGACACCTACATTCCATGTGCGGTACAGGTAAACATATAGAATACATATGCATATATATGAACGCTACACATTGCGCGTCGCTGCCTACAGCGAACATTTGTTTGAAGCGTCCATACAAATACTTTCGCAAATAATCAGAATTACGGTATACCGAGGGACCTACAACTTGAGTTCATACCAGAAAGACGCGTACAGGAATGTATTTCTGCCCTAACTACGCACGAAGTCCGACAGCTTAGAATATAAACATTATATGTAGCATTTCTACATAATAAGGGAGCTTGCGACAACGTAGACGGGAGAGTGTTATGTGGCATTCCTAAGCACGAGCCTATAGATGATGATTTCGTGGAGCTGCTGAGTGAGAGATATAGGAACAGCCGAGTAGAACGCGTACGGGAAGGCAGGAAATGTGATGATGCTGGGCAGATTCACCAAGAACTGAAGCAAGGATTCCCTCTGTCTGCACTGTTCTTCACTGTTTTTTAGGCGAATGTAAAGATGTTTGAAAAATAGTGAATTTGGTTTATTTTTGTTCTATCCACAATCAGTAAATGGGGAAAAACTGGTAGAGGCTGATAAGTGCGGATGACACAGTGCTACTATCGCGCCATGCCAGATATTTAGAGATACTTGTAAATGTGTGCGACAATTGAGTGACAGATATGGGCCTTAAGCTTAGGGCAGATAAATCGGGAATTATCTCTAATGAATAGGCACGTAATCAGGTGGCATCAATTTAAAAGCAAGTCATATTCATAGTGACGGAGCTTAAATAATTGGCTGAATACATAAAAGAATGTAAAACCTACTCAAGCATCCGCGCAGATGATCCCCGAATGAAGGGGAAGTGGCATGCAATGGCAACAACACAAGGAACACATTATGGCTGCAATAAAAATGAGCTGGCGTGAAGAATACCTAATGGAGCAATGGTAGCAGCTATAACGCTCGAAAATACCATGATGTGCCTAAAATTGGACGTCTTGTTGTTCGTCATTGGAAGTTAACCAAAGATCAGTAACCAAGCTGGCAGTGGAGGTCCCTGGTAAAAGAACAAACGAGGCATTGCAATGTGGAATCACTTGAGCCGCCTAGAAAGCCAGAGAAGCGCCGAGAAGATTTAGTTTTGAAGAAAGACTATGGAATGTGAATGAAAATATGTGATTGGCTAAATTAGATTTATATATGTACTTCCAAAATGTAGAAACAGAATCAAGGAAGATGTAAAGAACGCTGGCAACGATGTGCAGGTTAATTTGAAGCTTAAATAGAAACAAGGAGTCATAAATAGCAGGAGGCCTAGAGAGTCCATGGAGGTGTACATGAATAGAAAGCAATTATAAAGAAAATCTATACAGTAACCCAATGGAGAGTGCCTTGCCAGTCTAGGCCAGATCAGCTTGCCTAAGAACAAAAAATATACCGGACAAAACATTCGCAACGGTGCGCCGTATGTGTCTGCTGCCGCAAAATCAAAAGACAACTCAGCACATGTTACAGGGTAAGTTGTCACACAGGTGTTCTAATAGCGAGACACGCTTTAAACGCCCACATTATCGCAGGGTTAGGGTTTAAAGCGAATGGAAGCATTACCTTTTTAAAAATGGTTTTAGGCACAAAAAGTAAGACACTGACAACATAATAAAAGACAAGATCAGGCGCGCACCCGTTATCCATATATGTTATTATGTTGTCCATGCCTTAATTTTTTCCCTATGGCCATTTCTAAAAGGCCATGTACTAACCAGGCCAATAGCAGACGTTGCTAAGCATTAAGTCGTCAACTTTCGATTTAAGAAAGCCACGGCTAGTATATTGGCGGAAAAAAATCAGCGCAGTCATTTGAAGGATCGGTTCCTTTACAGGTGCAGGCAACAACGCAAGGTAGATTTAGTTGTTTGAGGAAGCGAGAAAAGATTACGACGACGTAGGCAAAGGACTATAGTGAGAAGCATATAAAGCAGCTGATCAGGTTAAATATGGGTATTCTTTACCTCCCCTCTTCAAAGTGCATATCAAAGCACTATAATCATCAGAATAATAATCACTGGGATGCGCGCTCTCGAACATCTGCGCCATCTTTTCTAGCTCATTGTTTGGCAGGCGCATTTCGGTGCATTGTTATGATCTGAAGCAATATGTAGTTCTGGGACGCTATAACCTAAAGCTATACCAACCACTTCTATTCCAATTCTGCAATCAGCCCTCCGCGATTGGTCAAAAACATTTTTGGACCACCCCCAGTTCTCTTGTCGGTCACGCCATGCCATGGAAACGGTGATAGCTCCCCCATCTTGTATGACGTGTACACATTGATTATGCATGATTGTACCGAGCAAATGAAAAATACTTATTTCTGATTCGACGCCTTTTCGCCATTAGCCCTGGGCTATTGGCCACAAGTTTTTGGGCTGCGCCCACTTCATCTGCCCGTCATGCGACGTCACAGAGCCGCGAAAATTCACCATGTCAAAGTGACGTGTACGTGTTACAGATGTACTAATATACCGAACAAAACGGAATTTTCTTCTGAATAGCTGCAGGCTGACCCGTTCCGAAAGGAATAAGCGATGGCTGCCACCGATCGCTCAGGCAATGGCTACTCGCAGTTGCCGAAGAACATGGGTTTATTTGCGTATAATGAAACTTTTTGCGTGGCCGTGTAACGTTTTCGAGCACTTTCGGCACGTTTACGACCTCGTTCTGTCAACTCTTCTTCGCTGACGATCCATTTTAGTGTCATTCTTAAGCTTCCGTTAGATTCCGCCGCGCTTTCTGACCAGCCACCGCAAGATGAGTCACAGACGCCGGTACTACCCTCTTAATCCGGTTATCAATTTTCAGTGCACTGGCTCGGCGCCATCGAATCCCTCTCCACTTGAGCGTGCTTCTCGCCTCTTGTCAGCCAATTAGATAACACAAGCCGCTCCGTGTAGGTAATGTTATTCGTTTTTCAAGCAAACAAAAGTAACCTCCTATGAACGAGGAGATTATTTGATTTGTCTTTTCAGACAACCCCGCGGGTCGTCACCCGATGCTTGCGTCGGCGGTTACGCGAATTTGTCGTCAGGAGATTGAAATAAAAACATATTGGAATAGATTTAGGCTATAGGGCCCCTGGTACACGTGAATGATCGCCTTCCTGACTTCAACGTGATGTTTTCTGTTTTACCCTAGGAAAAGGCGGAACATACTATACCCTATATTTTTGGGACCAGCACGAGCATTGCGCCGTGTTTTTGCTGCGAAAGAATGGTAAGAAATTTGAAATGTGTATATATTACAGGGAATAAATAAAGCCAGGAGGACTATTTTACACTGGGAAGCGGCGTAAAGACGTAGCCGCCGTGCCCACCATTTAGGCCGGCCAGCCAATGTACCGCGGTATCCTGGGAGCAGCCGATACCGAAGCCACCCATGTTCCGCACATCAGCGTGTTTTACTCTCGCGCTACATGCATGTGAGCCGCCTTCTTGGCGGGTTCTGTAGATTGTGGGAACGTTGCGGTACCTAAGCCCACGCCCGCAGGCCCCAGCACTAGCAGGCCACGCCCAACAGCACCTGCAGCCGAGTCCCAAACCACTCCTCGTGCTAAAGAGTCACTTTTGTCCTCCACTTCTTCGTGTGCTGCCTCAGATTCTGGAGTTCCCATACTACCCCTCCCTCTGCGAAGGCGATGATGGCCCTGGCCCATGGCAGTTTGAAGCGACGGCACCGCACCACCGGCGGTGGACAAACCTTGCTGACTGCTGCACCAAACAAGGAGCAGTGGAGCAGGCAACGTCCGAATCACCATGTCTTCCAGGAGCCCGAAGGCCCACAGCCTGGTTCGCGAAGATGTGGCCGGCCAGGTGGTGGAGCCTCCGAGTTGTCGAGGTCTTTCAGGAACCGCGAGGCCCTAAACCATTCCCAGCGGCACACCTGGCCCGATCTTCCTCCTCGACCACATTGTGATGAGTGCACGCAGCAGGTCGCCAGAAATAGCAGCCGCCCGCTCGCTGCCATTTCACCGCACAGATACCACAGGGCACCGCATCACGCAGTTAACAGGAGGGAAGATCGCAGATGATGATGACTGTCGCTTGAGCGGTGCCACTTCCGCTACCGTTGACATGTGACCTCAAGCACCCATAAGGTTTTTCCCGTAGCTGTAGTTGCACTCCTTCGGAATCATAGTCATCGTCGTCTTCACTGCCACAGAGGCCGGGCGGCGCCGAGGAACTACCGCCAGAGTCCGACATCTTGCCCTCCGCGGGCTCGGACGAGGACGAAGTGTTGAATTTTTCTGGGCTTCTCTACTTGACGAGCAGTCCTTCGGAGCCATTTCCTTCGACAGCTTGCGTCTGCGTGCCTCGGCGGCTCCCTTCACCGTCAACGGTCCAGTCGTTGTCGCTCTCCGCCACACGTAGTTTCCGTGCTTAGACAACTTGTCGCGTTGATGCAGGGAATGCGCCAACTGTAGCTCCACTAGCTTGAACACCATGTAAAATACCGCTTGGCTTCAGTTTCCCATGGCAGACCCGATGACGGTGACATAGGAAGTGCCGGGCGGAAACGCTCCTCAGCGGACTCCAGAACTGCAACTCGCACAGCGTAGATCACCTTGCACCAGGTCACGCAGGTGTCACTACAGGCCGTGGGACGGGCGCAGCCCGCCTTTCTCATCATCATGGTCCATCCCGGAATGCAGCCAGGGCCTCACTTTACGGGTGCCAATGTGGGAACGGCGTGGTTCCGCACTCCACGCCAGCTGGCGCAAGTCCTGGCCGGCCGCGCCCACGAGCGTCCAGCCGAGTTTCAAACCACCGCTCGCACTGACGAGTCACTTTTGTCCTCCACATATTCGACTGCTCGGTCCGATGGCGGATTTCCCGTAAGATGATAGTCCCGCCGCTGCAGGTCCTCGCTCCTGAAATACACGCAAAAGGCGCGCGTATAGAAATAAGTGAGTCTGCAAGCCTGTATACATGAGTGACATTTCGTAGCGTTCATGAAGAAGCCCACGTTAAGTCCGTACTTTGGTGAAGCGTACGAATAGCTCTCTCGTGGTCGTGGCTGAGATTGTCGCAGGGGACGAAGTTGTACGAGGAAGCGTCATTACGACTGATAAGGAGACAGCCGCCTCTGTCGCAGGTTAGATGTATAGTGGTGCTCAAAATAGGGCTGCAGCAGGATTTTGCGGTGGATGCACAAATCGCAGAGACGTGCGCAGGTCAAGTGCGCGCCTGTGCGCAGACAGTGCCGCAGGAACACCACGAACTGCTTTGCGCGTTGATGACATGGCCTTCTGTCATGACATGGTCTTCTGACATGGTCTTCTCGGGAAGCATACTTGAGGCGTATTGGCCGGTTCTTGGCGCGTGCCAAGATTTAAGGCCGTTCATGTTCTCGTAGATGCATGGGCCTGGTAGAAGTCGGAGCTCCGCAAGAAAACCATGTGCCAGCTAGCGACTTTCGTGGAGATAGCGCAAGTGTTGATCACTCACGTTGCTGTCGTAAAAGCGAATTTCTAGCTGAAGAAATCAGATGGCACAGCTTCTTCTGCAAAATTATGGTAGGCCATGCATCCGCGGAAGGTGCGAGCACAGAAGACCGGAAGGCCCACCAGCTGCTGCTTCCAGCCAAATATTGAATACCGATAGCATCTGGGTTGTGGTGGTTGTTGAAGACATTGCGAAGGTTGTGCTTGTGGCGTCGCGATGGCTTCGATTGTGAAATTTGGGCCTAGTGGAGCCTGTTGGAGACCCTCTGAATCGGTGATGAGTTAGGTGCCCCTGAACGGAAAGCCGATCGCTTGCGGGCACGTCCAGGAAAGGAAAATGACGACCCATAGAATAGCTGAAAGCGCTTGCGTTTGGCCCTGTGAATCCTTTGGAGGGAGTGGTGACACCACTGCCTTCGAGATGGGGAGGAGGCTCACAGATTGAGTAAAGGTTTGACGCTGGGACCACTGCATGCTGACCATGGGTACGGGTGGGCGCTGGCGATGTGGGACGACAAGTCGCGTAACGACACGGCGGGTCCATTGGCGATAGCTGTTGTAACTAGTGCTTGAGATGGCGCAGTGAGTAAGGACGACTGCCCGCAAGTCCTTGTAGAAGAGGAGACGGCGGTGAGGGGTGGCAGCCGGAGCCTAGCACGTCGCCGAAGCCTGCAAGCTTGTTGATATGGAAGTGGCTGTCCAGCGGGATGAAGCAGATGTCCGGCAAGCCGATATGGACCTCGCGGATAGCCTACAAGCGTGAGACATCTGCCGGACCGCGTAAGGTCACGTCACTCTCCCCTTGGTAGATTCACTACACTGACGGTGGCATGGCTGAGCTCGGTTGTCCTGGTCCGTAAGCTTTTACGCGTTCTAAAAGCTGATTTTCAGTTTCGCCTCAGGTGATTAGCCTAAATTGGGCTAGAAAATCGCGGGAGGCGAAACCGAACGTCGGGTTTTTCAACGCGTACAAGGTAGCAGCCCCGGTTACGAAATTGTGGGCGGCAGCTTGAAGAGGTAGTCGCGGGGGCCACAGTTTATTTAGACTAGCCAGCCATGATGCCGCGGGTTTTTGGGAGCGACCGATTCCGCGGCCGCCTGGTTGAGCGCCACAGCGATTTCTATTATGGTGTCAAATGTACGCAAGCCGTGTTCTTCTTCACCGGCTTTGGAGGCGGTAGTCGTGCCGCTACATTACGAAGCCGGCAGTGGAGTTATAAATCCCATGCAATTATCAATACGACTATGCCAGGCAAAACCTACGGATCATATGGAAAGAAGAAGCACCCACGTCGCTTTCACTACATTGCACTCATCACCTACACCGTAACCCAGGCTCCACTATGTGTAATCAGCGCAGAGCCCACAAGTGGAACATTCTCCGATTCCCGGAAATGCCCCATAGCCTACCGTTCCCAAAACACTGTATCGCCGACGTTACTATTCAAATAGCACCCGTGCTGGTGGCAGGACTTGATCACTTCACTAGCAGCGTTTAGAAAACGTTAATAATTATTAACTGTGCCAGCGGGCTTAAGCAGACAACATCAACGTAATGTGGACTGGTGTGTAGTTTAGCGCTCCACTTCAGTTCATTTTTTATGTACTGCACCATGCATTATTCTTCAATAAAACTTCATGCTGGGCTAGTTGGTGATGCATTCTGTAAAACTGAAGGTTGCGCTAAAAAGGACGAACGCACGGTGAAAAGACGACACAACGACGAAGTAACGCTACTGACAACTGGTTCATTTTTTGAAAATGGTTCAGTATTTACGAGAATCACAACACATGCGCACAACCGAACTGCGCCAGCCTTCTTTATCGCAATATCGCAAACAGTTACGGGAAGTGAAGAATGATAGAACACCTAAGCAGCAATAAGTGAGCACATGGCCAATTGAAGAAAAGCCATATGTTACGATTTTTCAAATCTCTCCAGAAATTTGCGCTCAGCTGAGTACAAATTTATTGAAGCGTCACTGATGCACGGACCCGCCTTTTTTGTACGTGGAAAGCTTCCAGCAAAACTCTAGCTTTAGCGCTTGCACTTCTGCCCAGAATCTTTGCTTGTTTAAACCGCGGCACGCACTCGCAAACCATCACATGCGAAACTAAATTCGCAAGTTCTTTTTTTTTTAACAGTTTGACGTTTCTTCGTCGTTGTGACGTCTTTTCACCGTGTGTTCGGCCTGTTTAGCGCTACCTTCAGTTTTACAGAATCATACATTATGTTCTTCAACAAACAACGGTACATCGATATTACAATATGGCAGGTCAATACACAGGATATTTTCTTCAAAACAAATTAAAGTCATAATATCGCTAATATAAACATTACAAACAAGCAGAACGTTAGTATCACATGATTCGTGAGTCAATAATATACGCTAAGGTTTTCACTGGAGCGTTTTCCACAGCACTGCAAATAGCTTACTGTTTGAATCAGCCTGAATGAGTGGAAAGGTAGATGCCCAAGGCTTTCTTGTTGTCAGTAAATTTGAGCAATGTTTACAGTATTTTACAAATTTATCGTCATATCAATAATCAGACGAAATGCTTTTCTTTTCAAACTAATTACATAGATAGCTTCCCACACTAAATAGATTCCCACTGTTTAAATAATCCCCACTCTTTAGTAAATGTAGTTACAGTATGTCCCTTTCTCACTGACCAAAAAATAGTATCTTAAAATATCTGACTTGTCCACTAGCCAGAAAATTACATTTAAAAAATTCATATAATTTGCCTCTCTAGGCCATAACTTTAGCCTATGACCATTCCATCGTACTATTAGGGTTAATAGACAGCAGCACATATATGACTTGTGGTAAGAGCGTAATATTAGATGTAGAGCACATCTAAGGCTACTTGTAGTTCCATCATAAAAGAAGTTTTGGGTTACATTAAACAAGCAAATTCCAAGAGAGGACATTCCATTATTTCTTTTCAGGTAAGACTGATTGCCAGATGCACGTGTGGGGGGACCACGTTCGAGCACAGGTACCTAGGTGCGAAACGGCATATAAAAGCAAGTGTGATCAAAAATGGCCTGTTTATACTGACCAATGCGGACCACCTTGATTTATTCAAAATATTTGGTTTTTGTTGAATACGATATGAGTAATTTGCGTACTGAATAAAGGTTTAAAATCATTGCAATAAGGCATCAATATGTTGACAGAATGGTCGTTACTTGCGTTTTGTCTCGTTTCTATTGTGTTGTATTCCCCATTCAACTTCCTCGGATCTGCGTCACTATCGTCATCGCCAACGTAGACTTCCGTGGCGTGCGGCTTTTACGAATAACGTGTCCTATTTACAGCTGTCTTTGAAGTGGCGGACGTGCAGTTTTATTTCTAGTTCCGTAACCGCGCAATTGCGGTGATTTTCCGCCGCGTACTTGATGCTTACGAAGTCTGCTCACTTTTTTTGGGCAACAACATCCTTCAGCAAGTGTAAGCGGCACACTGATACTGAATCGTCTAAACGGCTATAGAGTGACGAGCCTACATGGGCTCCTGGCCCGGGGCTAGATTCCGATCCCCTTTCCTACTTAAACGATCAGCGCCGTTCATTGCCATGACATCAGCGGTGCTTCTATTGCCTACTGCAGTACCTTTAAACGAGGGACCTATAAGGAGCCACATTCACTACCACACAGTCGGATTTGCGGCACCGCAATAGATCGTTGCGAAATCCGTTAGATTTTTTTAGCAACAGACATCGTTGAGGAATGATCGGCGTCCCGTTGACACTGGCAGGTCCAGACGATTTCGGAGTGACTAGTGTACACGTGCTAATGGCTGATGGCAAAGTCCAAATCGCCTGCCTTGCGAAGACGGCCAGCATCGCCATCACTTCAGCGCTGCTTGATGTTGATATCATTTTAAGTATTCTGTCATATCATTCGTTGGAATTTTCGGACATCTTCTCGTTTCGCAGCACTAATAAAAACCGCCTTGTTGTACAGCAAGAGCTCACTAAACTAAAGCTATGTCGATAGAATTGTAATAACCTCTTCAACCCAAAGCGCATGACGCAATTCGCATGTCAAACGGTCCATCAATAAAAAAAGTTACCTAACTTGAAGGCGAAGTGATCATCGTTTGATGGTGATTGGGAAAGTTACCGTGAGACGTAACCCATGCAGAACTGAAATAAAGGCGACGGAGGATAACGTTTCTAACAATGAAATAAAACTTCGAAAAGAAGGTATCGAAAAGTTCTGGAAGTTAATCATACCCACGAATCCTGGATATGCGTTTAGTTTCCTGTTTTATTACCACGTGGCATATTGACCTTAAAGACGTGATTGATTGATTGATTGAAAACTTGATTAGTCCACCGGGCTGGGGTGCCCGCCTCTTAGCCTATACGTAGGTAGGGGGGGGGGGGAGGATGAAGCAGACCCCACGCGTTGAGGACGGTGAGTCTTCACGGCCTCAACGGCCAGGCGGATTGCTCGACGCTGGTCGTCTTCAGGTTCGCTCTGGAGCACGGCCTCCCAGGCTTCTCTACTTTTTATGTTTTTCTTGGCCCCTGGGGAGCCAGCACACACCCATATTATATGGTGTGGCGTACCTTTCTGCTTACAAATTTTGCAGAGGGTGTCGTTATAGTCCCTCGTCTGTGTTAAGTAGAACCAATGTGGTGATGTATATTTGTTTTCTTGGAGGCGCCGCCAAATGCGAGCGTCCTCCAGACAGAGAGACCGATGCGGAGGCGGAAAGATTCTTCTTTCGGCTTTGTAGTGATCGACAATTTCCCTGTACGTGATGATGATATCGTTGATCCCTGGAACTGGCTGCTCTAGAGTTGCCCGGTGGTAGAGTGCTAGGGCGAGCTCGTGAGCGGCATCGTTGCCTGGGACTTCTTCATGGGCCGGAACCCAAATGAAGGTTATGTCCCTCCAAGGAGGGTTTTTGAGTAGAATTTGGAAGTCCTCTTCCGAGATTATCCCTTTGTTAAAATTTCCGATAGCTAATTTGTTATCGCATAATATTACTCCCGCTTTTGTACCCGCACAAGCGAGCGCTACTGCAACCTCCTCGGCTGTACAGGCGTTCCTCGTGCACGTGGAGCACGCTATCTTAACGCACCCGTCGCCATCAACCACCGTCAATAGCGCAGCCCCGTCTCTGCCTCAAGCGGAGTCTACGTACGCTAATTTATGCGCCAATGTCTTTTTAATTTGATTTGCTGGAGCCTTAGCCCTGTGAGCTCTCCTCTCTTTGTTGTAGATAGGATGTGTATTTTTAGGTAGGGGGGCGATTCGGAAGCGTTTACGCACGTCCAACGGAATGTCCTTCTTGTCAGTCGGGACACCCCCGTCACATTGGATTCCTACCCATTCCATGATTTCTCTCCCTGTTTTAGACCGGCCTAATCTTTCCTACTGCGACACTCGTACTGCCTCAGTGAGCTCAACTAGCGTGTTGTGAACTCCCATTTTGAGGAGGAGGTCTGTCGAGGTAGAGTCTTGGAGCCCTAGGGCTCTCTGAACGCTTCTCCTAAGGATCGCATCTATTTTCTCCCTTTCTTCTCGTTTAAAAACAAGATACGGTGTGGCATACGCTATTCGGCTGGTAATGAAGGCTTGCTTGAGTCTGAGGAGGCTGTTCTTTATGAGGCCCCTGCCTTTGAGCAAAATTCTCCTAAACATTCCCTTGGCCTGCACCGCATATTCTTCTAGCTTCTTAATTGTCGTGAGGTTGCATCCATTTTTCGGGATATACGTGCCCAGAATTCCGATTTCCTCCACCTTGGGAACCTCATTTTCGTTTACGAAAACATTGATGGGACATCGCGTGGAAATTAAATATGTGAAATTCGCGCCGTGACGTACGCCATGACGCACAACAAAAGAAAATACAATAAAAAAGCACACCCTGAGGCTGTTGCTTCACCTTGGTACTTGAACACGAGCGCGCTCATGTATCAGCGTTATCTTGAAGACAACCTGCTTCTACTTGTTCGACTAGCAATGAATCGACGATTTTGCTAGACATCTTGCCAGGCAGCTCATCGGCATTCCGGGTAAGATATCTGGCCGAGATAACGGCTCCCGCAAAGCTTCTCTTTGGTTTCCTTCATTGTTTTTTTTCCTATTATTTGTGCACCACTGCGCCCCGGGCTTTCGTATAGTCTGCTTTATGTTTCGTGAGTTTCCTATAGAACCGGTGTGATGCGATAAGACGAAGCTTTAGGTCGGGCCTATCTTCGATGCCGGTTGCTCAAATACATGTAAAACGCATGATTTTATTAGAAAACCGCTCAATGATCTGAATGACAATTGTTGCGTTTGAGGGAGAACGTGTTGCACTTAAGAGACAAAGTTAAATCACAGTGATTGCAGCAAAAATAATTTTGATTTAGGCCACGGCAGTATTGACAAGACTTGCCGGAAATCAGTAAATCTGAAAAAAGAATAGAAGTACGAAGTCTACAAATCCGTTAGTTAGCACCAAAAACTAATATGTTATCTCTATGAACTGCATCCCTCGGAGCTTCTCAATCGGACAAGTTTGACCTATGAATTTATGACGTATGTAAAGTTGTCACAGTGCTTGTAAAGATTTTGAGAATGCCACATTCAGGAGTTAGTGGTGTACTTGAAGGTGTCATATGACACAGCATTTTTGTCCGCAATAAATGAAATATGTTGTGCAACTAAGAGAATTGCGATAACATTTTTAGTTCCTTAGGTGCAGGGTTCTATACTTCAGGTATTGTTTCTTGATATTTAGCATTATTTATTATTTAAAGAAGAGTTAAAGTTAAATAAAAATTCGCTTTCTGAAATATCATTTTACCCGTTTCTTTTGAGTTCAACATAACTCATTAATTTCGGTGCAGTGGTCGTTAGAAGAAAGGATTGCTCATTTCCCATTTAGGAGCAAAAGCTTCTGGTTAGGTTCAAATTAGCATATTGTTGCTGAAAGAAGAAGCAAGACGGGTAGAGCGCACTTACACTATGGCGGCCGCACCTCGATAGGGGCAAAATGTGAAAACGCCCGTGTACTTAGATTGGATGTACGTTGAACAACCCCAGGTGGCCGAAATTTTCCGTAGTCCCCAACTATGGCGTGCCTCATAACCAACTTGTGCCAAAGATGTTCACAGCTTTCTTGGCCTTTGCTCTTACTTCCGCAGGTTTGTGGAAAATTTCGCCCATGTTGCCCGTCCCCTTACTGACCACCTGAAGAAAGACGTTCCTTTCTGTTGGGGCTCTGAACAAGCGTCTGCTTTCTCGCAGCTCATCGCACTGCTTACCACACCTCCTGTTCTCGCCCATTTTGACCCCTCCGTTCCGACAGAAGTCCGCACTGACGCCAGTGGCTACGGCATCGGCGCAGTTTTAGCTCAACGCCAATGTGGGCACGACCGCGTTATCGCCTACGCCAGTCGCCTCCTCTCTCCCGCCGAGCGCAATTACTCGATTACTGAGCGCGAGTGCGTCGCCCTCATCTGGGCGGTGGGCAAGTTCCGACCCTACATATATGGTCGGCCATTTACAGTTACAACCGACCACCACGTCCTTTGTTGGCTTTCCTCTATCAAGGATTCCGCCGGACGCCTCGGTCACTGGGCCCTACGGCTGCAGGAATACACATACACTGTGGTGTACAAGTCGGGTCGTCTACATCAGGACGCCGACTGCCTGTCTCGTCATCCCGTCGATGTACCGGACGGCTTAGTAGATGTCGCACCTATTTGAGTTCTTTCGCTCTCTGCCCTGCAAGACATTGGCGCTCAACAACGACACGATGAGTCGTTACGCCACATAATCCAACGCCTGCTCTCTGATCCGTCTGATCCATCCCTTCACATGTTCGCACTACAAAATGGCATCCTGTACGTTATCTTGCACCATGGTGCTCATCGTCAACTTCTCACCGATCGCGGCAGATACTTCCTTTCCAAAGTCATAGACGACCTAGTTCGATCATGTGCTACTAAACACAAACTTACTACCGCTTACCATCCTCAAACTAACGATCTTACCGAACGCCTGAACCGCACAATTACTGACATGCTAACAATGTATGTTTCCTCCGATCATCGCGACTGGGACATTGCTCTACCATTTGTCATGTTCGCCTACAATTCCTCGCGCCACGACACAGCTGGCTATTCCCCCTTCTATCTCCTCTTCGGCCGTGAGCCGACTTTGCATTTCGAGACACTCCTCTCGACCACGCTCGACTTGCCGATAGAGTACACTCGGGATGGCATAACCACAGCGACCCAAGCACGCCAGATTGCCCGCATTCGTCTTTCTGCTTCACAGCCACGCGAGAAGTACCGTTACGACCAGCGCCATCACGACGTGCATCACGAACCAGGTGCTCTTGTGCTAGTTTGGTATCCAACTCGGCGAGTTGGTCTTTCGGAGAAACTCCTATCGCGATACTGTGGCCCTTACCGCATCCTTCGTCAGGTGACCCCTGTCACATATGAAGTGTCTCCGCTGGATGCCACGGTGCCTTCACATCTCCCTGACATCATCCACGTGAGCCGTCTCAAACTTTACCTTTCTCGGGCCGATGAGCCGCACCAATAAGATGCTTTTTCCGACGGGGGTGATTACGCAGCTGGTAATGTGTGAAGAAGAGGACTATGATGGTGGCCTGAGAGACGACGAGGAAGAGGGCAGTTTTTTTTATCGCTGCTCTACGCTTGTTGGCCCAGCCATTAAAAGAAATCTGTAAATAGACGCATGCTTCTTCCTTCCCGTTACAATATGTACTCCTGGTCGTGATGCCGTCCTGGTCGTTTCGATAATTTGATTATGATTTTAAGTTCTTGTTATTATTTATTGATTTATTATTTTTTAAATTATTTATTACGATATGCAGATTGCGCTAATACCAAAGCCGGGAAAAACGCCCTGCGTGTAGATTGTAACAACCATTCTGCTCACGTATTGCCTTTGTAAACTGATGGAATGCGTGATCTGAGACAGGCTACAGACGCATAGAGGACATCAAGTGATGCGGAACACGATGTTTGGTTTTTGTCCCAGCTCGTCAAAGCAAGACATTCCTTCCACACCGCAAAGAGGAAGTGCTGCATGCACCAATGCCATGCTGCCCGAAAGCAATTCTTGCTCTAGACCTAAAGGCGGCGTTTGACAACGTGGGGCACGAACCTATGCTAGCACATCTCAGTGACACCATTAGCAGCCGACAAAACATAAAGCTACGCGGATGTCTTCCCTCACAGATTGTACAGTCACAATAAATCTGGGAAATATAAGATCACAGATAGTAGACATACCTAATAGGAAAACGCCCCGAGTAGAAGTATTCCGACATTATTCCACGTGGCCATGATGAACCTCCCAGTCCAACTCGAGAAAATACCGGGGATCAGACATGCCTTGCAAGCAGATGACATCACAATACAGTACGATCGGAGAGTTTATAGGAGAACAACAAGAGCCAATGCAGCAGGCAGTGGACGTGGTAGCAAGATTCGCGGAGACTTGCAGACTGCAATGCGCACCTGAGATGTCGGAGCTCCTCATAATGAAGAAGCGCTCATGAGGACGAGCAACAACCCAGGCACCAACCATCCACTTGTGTATAGGTCCTAGAGAAATCCCCGAAAGCACAGACTTCGTATCCTCGGTTTACACTTACAAAAAAAAAGAAAAAACGGGGATGGAAGATACGCCATGCAGAAGCTGGCACGCAGATCTTGCGTACGATGCAAAGAATTACCAGCAGGAAGAGCGCACTCACGGAGGAGCACCTGATAAACCTAGTGATGGCTCTGAATTTAAGCCGCATCGGGTAGTGGGTAAGTGGATGTACTTGACCTGCTGATACGCCAGGGCGTATAAACAAGCACACGGACTCCTTCTGGGAACGCCTACTTTTCGCCTTGAGGAGAGAGGGTTGTACAACAACGCACGGAAAACATAGAAGGCTACCTGGCAAACCAGAAGGAAAAGCTACTGCTTACAAGAGTGGGATAAACGAGAGGAAAGGGGGTTAAGCGAGGGACCCGATTTTTATCAGTCATGTCATAAGAAGCCAACAAACACGAACACCAAGGACGATATAGGCGAAATTACTTGTGCCTAATAAATTAAATAAAGAAACGATAAATTTGTGGAAATGAAAGTGGATGAAAAATCAATTGCCGCGTGAGGGGAACGATCCCACAACCTTCGCATTTCGCGTGCGATGCTCTACCAATTGAGCTACCATGGCGCCGTTTCTCCATTCACTTTCTTGGGTATTTATCTTTCCTAGTAGAACCCTGGGAGTGTTAGCCTGCGCCACCACTCACTGAACTTGGCGGCGGATGTAGAACATCCTTTCTGCCACAGGAATTATGAGAACGTGACGTCTTGACAGCGTCTTGAAACGTCTTGGGTATTCAAACCAGAAGAGCAGTGCTCTGACAAAATCCCAACACGAGAACAGGAAGATATGCACGTCTCGTGCACCCGAACTTCCACATCAGACAGTTGCATGAATGATAGCCAGCACTCGCGAAGAGGTATGAAAACCACCACAACGTGTTGTACGTAGACGTGGCCAACGCCGCAAGAAGCACCGCATTTGTCACCAGCGTACTTGACAATCACGGGACCAAAATAAATGCGTCGTCGCTTTCCAGGGCGAACGCTGCAGAGAAAAAGGAACTACCGATATCATTACCCATCACGACGAGACCGCACTGGCAGTGGGTCATAGTTCTGACGAACTTTCAGGTGGCATGCAGAAAATTTTGCAGCGCCAACACTTCAAAGGTTTCACATCACATTGTGATTGGAGGGCACCACCCTTATGAAAATGGTTATGTCCTTTATGTTTACTGTATGTTTCCTGCAGTTCACATGAGGAAATGTCCTTTATGTTTCCTCCATGTTGAAATTTGGCCACTGCTTTTATGTTTCCTTCATATGTCCTCCCTTTATGTATCCCTTATGTTACCGTACTTTATGTTTCCTTCATGTTGAAATTTGGCCACTGTTTTTATGTTTCCTTCATGTGTCCTCCCTTTATGTATCCCCTATGTTACCGTACTTTATCTTTCCTCCATGTTGAAATTTGGCCACTGCTTTTATGTTTCCTTCGCGTGTCCTACCTTTATGCATCCTTTATGTGGCCCCAGTGATTAAATCCTGTATTTTACGTAGACATGCTTAGATGAAGAGTTCCGTGTACACATTTTATATTTATAAACTCTTCCTGATTTAAAAAGTTTTGCATTCGTTTTCATTGTAAGGTTACTGTTCCCTACATGATGCAGCGCACGGATCGGAACTCTGCTATGGCAGAGAAATTCATGCCAATTTGTTCTAAAATTACAAACTAATTAGATTTCATAGATTATTTCAGTATAACACTTGGAGTACCACTGTACGTTCCTCACTGCAGTGCTGCTGTTGTAGTTATGTCTTTGTTACTAATATAAAATGTAATGTTTGGATAGAAAGATCAGGTTGGATCAGTGCTTGCACTTTTAAAAGAAAGTTTTGACTATACTTTGCAAAGGTTTGTCTGAAACTACGAACAGTTTATTGGACTATCTGGATGTTACTTCAATTTGCCACGTCTGCTCACAGCAGGCCTCTGGAATGTGGTGCTTGGGTGAGAGCTCACAAGGCACCTGAAAAACAAAACAAAAGCCAATCTTTTTCACTTATTCAAAAATATTCATATAAGCAAGAACAGCCTGGCCTGTATGCACACAGATAAGAAACGTGGAGCAGTCAAAAACAGCTCATAAAAACATCAGGGCAACACAGAAGCTTTTAACTAATTGTTGTTTGAAACAAACTGAGCTGCCAGTCCACTCAGGTATTAAGCTGCTCACAAATTTTTTTAAACATTATTCGAGCAGCTGCTAAGTAGTACATGACCTTTAGAAGTGGGCAACTGGCCAATAAACCTTTGTGTGCTTGCTTGTACAGATGTCTCGTAGTTATATCTCAAGAGGTTACACTGTTATATGGTAAAATTCAGGCGGGAATAAAACCAGCAGCAAACATCAGACTACATGGGAAATTATCACCAAAACTTAACTATCTAGTAAATCAAACGAACAATCGATTATGAACGTTCTAAAACCTAGGCCGCGATTATGTAGCGATCCCTTTTCCGATGCTACTCGTTTTGCTCATTTACCTGACCGACATTCCGCTATCGTTATTAACTAGAACAGGCAGCCGTGGAAGGTGGGTTATAAGAGTGGCAAACATCGAGCGCAAAGCATCCCAAGAAAATCGCATCCCTTATTAGGCAGTGCTACAAGCCACTGTCTTTAACAATCGCAGGAACTGACATCCTGTTCTTCGGATGAAAATATTAATGAAAACGAGCGTCTGATTGACATGCCTCGAATAAAAAAAAATTTCGCTGTTGTAATGTCGGTCTATATTTGCCCTACAATATAAAAGACAAATACGCGAGCACGTCGAATAACACAAACAATGCAGACAAGTTCTCGCGAAGCTGGACTTCAAACTGAACACTATCCATAAAGTAATCTTCACACAATCTAATATCTGTTCAAGTGTCAAACATCGCAGTCGCGTAACATCGCAGTCGCGTAACACGTAACTTGCGCAAATTCATATCTACGGAAGAATTTCTTGCCGGGAAACTACCGAGAAAACAGTAACTTTCAGCATTTACGTAAATATTTACCCATTAAATCCCAACAATCAGCGGTGGTAGCACATCCCTCCATAAAGCAAGTAAGCGGTAAGAAATAATACATTTCACGGAAACTCCCCTCGTGAAACGCTTTACTAAATGTGCACAGCAACATGGTCAACGTACGCTCAGAAAGTCTTCTGTTGTCGTTCCACAAAGCTTACTACATGAACCAAAAGCTGCGAGAATGCGCGCAAGCGTCAGACCTGCTTACCTTCAATGTGGTCGGCAAACGGCTTCCGTCTCGCAGGCACCACACGACGACGCTTTTTCCGGCGCGAACACTGTCGAATTGCCGATGAACACCAGTGCGCGAAAGCACAACTTGCAACAAGTTCTTCCACGCACCATAATTCGAAGCCACAGTTCCAGGTATTCCACGAGCAAACGCGGACTGCCGAGAACAAAGGCAGCTCGGACGGGCGCTGTAGTACACATAAGACACTGGCGTATCACAGGAAACATAAGGCAAACTATTGGCGTTACAGGACTCCAGAGGTTTCCTGATGGTTAATGCACACGGTACGGATCACAGTTTGTTTAGGCACTTCGAAAATATGATTAAATTACCGTGTAACTGCAACGAGCACTCTCACCGCTCACAGCAACACAACGTGGCTTAGCTCACCGTCAACCGTCACACTGCGGCAGCGCCGCACTGCGGTTAACAAGTGAATTTTGCCTCCGAGATCTACATTTAATTTTAGGGCGTGCATATTGAAAAAGCACGGCCTTTGAGATTCAAAAAAAAAAAACGTCGTAGCTGGAAGGAAGGGTGGTATTTAAACACAAATTATTGAGCTTAAAGTGTCTTGGTGCGCTGCCTTGTTTTTTTAAAGTATATGAAGAGATTTTAGACGAACTATGCGCGAACTTTTACCGGCGGACACGAGCCAATCAGCGCGCATCATGGCGTACGGTGCGCGTGCAGCCGCGATAGCTGTGACACCCGCCGATCAGAAATTCGGAATCGCCACACATATACACGCTTCTTATGGCGCCCAGTGGCATGTTCTTGAGAATGTCAGGCCTTATCTTGAATAGGTGGAACCATATTTCCTGGTAGCGTAAGGAATAAAGGCGACAGAATGTGGCGATGGCTGGCTTGCAGCGGCAGCGGAACTTCGGCCAAAGTGAAACAGGCGTACTGCTTGCATGCTCGCGTAATCAAATACGGCCATACTCCGCACACAACTTTCATACTCAGCCAACTCACAATTATAAGTTATTCAGTTGCACGCCCAAGCTAGCATTTACGGAATCCGCGCTGCCCTACTTCTACGCGTGCTAATATCGACACAGCAGTTACTCGTACTTGTGGTCAGCGCGAAAGCGACACGGACAAAAGGAAGAAACGCAACAACACGGCGCTGTTTCTTCAGAGTGTTTGTTCCTTGATTCCGCGTTGCTTTTGTGCTGTTGCTAAAGGTACGATGAATCGTAACCAACTCGCCCACTTTGCCATCTCCCTACAGCAATCACACGCAGTTTCGAAAAGAAAGGCACTTTTAGCATCAACCGCCGGTTCTGCATTGGTTAGTGACCAAACTTTTGTGTATAATCTGTGTGAGTAGTAGAGAAAAAGTATCATGACAAGGCCGAGGGCTGAAAAAAAAAAGATAGCGTAGAAAAAGCACCATGTCAAAAAGTGCTTCGAAGACCACAGGTTTGAGGTGGAGCAGTGGCAGCGTCTCCCAATGTCCGCGTTTTTTTGTTTTTTTTCAGCTTAGAGCATCAGAAACGTTACAGACAGATATTCAAGTTCACTACATTCTTTCGAACTAGGCGTTCTGAAAGTTAGCGGCAGCTCCAGTTCAGCTTTGGAGGTGGCAGCGCTTGTATTTCCCGCTGATGGCTGCAAAAAAATCTTACGAGCGTAATATAGAGACAATCGCAATGTACGTATTAGATATTCATGTGTAATGAGGCCATCATGAAACCAATATAACACCGCGAACAGCTACTTAAATGGTTGTGTAATCATATACGCTCACAGCAAAGCGGCGGATTGGCAGCGGTGGCGTCCGCCTCTTTTGCGGTTCATGTAGCGCAAGCCATTGAACACTGCGCGTCGTGCCACCGCGTCTCCAGCCGCCGCGCAATTATTTGTCGTGAGGGATTATTCGCTGCATGAGGCTTTGATGTACAGTACGTATGTACTGTTGATGGCGCGTGGTGATCAATACGGCCAAGATATATAGGGAGGGGGAGGCAGGCGCCCCCCCCCCGATTTTTTATTTTACTTTGATGCGCCAGAAGTTAAAGTTAATACATCTTTCAGGTAGACGATCCATCTGTAGCATGAGTAAAAAGATAATCACTGGGCGCACTCTATGTTACCTGGATGTGCACTCGAGGGAGTACACAGCCAGGTAACATAGAGTACCCACACAGGTAACATAGTGCTCATATATATATATATATATATATATATATATATATATATATATATATATATATATATATATATATATATATATATATATATATAAATTAAGTAGATTATTTCCCAAACTGGAGGCGAAGCGGAGCATCTGAAAGACGCCTGCTATGAGAACCGTCTTAAACATTCAATCAACTATATTTGATAGCCTAGCTGGCACAAAACTTTCATGAACTTCTTGCATATTAGGTTAAATACTGCAGATTTCTGCATCTGACTTGCTACTGGAGAATAGCAGGTTGAAAAAGTAAGAAATACTTTATATATTAAGAGAATGCATGGCATAAATCATTATATACACCATCCTATTTCATGGCATGCTCAATTTTCCGCACAATATAGCCACAATTAGTGCCGGTCGGCATGTCTAGTGCGAGGGGGGCAAGCAGTGCCTTTTCCCTGAATCTGCCAGTGACTAACATACAGTACAGATAGCTCTAACTGTACTATTTGCAAGAGATGCTCACTGCGCACATTCTGTTACCTACATGTGCACTCAAGTGCACATGTAGGTAACATATAAAGAGTGCATGCACCATATATAGATTAATGCTCTATGTTACCTACGTGTGCACTGAAGTGCACACCTAGGTAACATCCCGCCGTAAACACAAAGGGCACATCCTACAATAATTATAGTAAGGGTTGTTTTCTTGGGGCAAGGGAAATGATAAGTCAAGATTTAGTACTTACAATGACTCTGCAGAGTGTATCAATGGCTGTCACACAGTAGAGATATATCTGCCTGTATTATATGTACAGACAGTTGTTATGTGCACTCTATGTCACCTACATGTGCACTCAAGTGTACACGCAGGTAACACATAGTGCACACCCTGTTAACATCCTGCCGTGAACATAAAGGACACATCCTAGAGGCATAATAAAGGTCACTTCCTCGAGGTATACGTTAGGATGAGTAAACATGTGGTACACACAAAGTTGGCGTCCCGGAGGTCACACAAAGGACAAGGAATCATAGAGGTCACATAGGGCACAAGAAGGAAACATAAAGGAAACATAAAGGCAATGACCATTTTCATAGGGACAGCTCCCGCCGTACGTACAGATTGTGTGGAGTCTGCGGCATGACTCCTTACCCGGCAATCAGCAGGCACACGTCTACACCCGAGCCCATGCACACCTGCAGCCACGAGGAGCTCACGCCGAACATTTCCGCCCAAGCCCATACCATTAAGCTACACGAATATTTTACAACACTATCGCCTTTTAAGAAGCCCATTGCCGAAGCCTCATAATGCTCTGATTCGAGAGGAAGGCGAAATATGGCGAAAACTACAACCACCTCATATTTGGGTCTTTACCACGCCGTACACACCGCACTGTATTCCTGTAAATGTCCACACTGTGATCAGTGCGCTACACTTTATCACATTATGCGGCCTTGCGCAAGTTCACCACAGCTCACACGCATAACACACCCCAACACAATACAATGGGAGGCAGCGCTGTGCAGCTCCGATTCTACGGACCAGCTCAACCTGGTCAACCAAGCGCGAGGGACAGCTATACCCGCTTGACACCTGGAATGAAGGGACAACCAATTGCACAGGGGAAGAGCTACCTATGCTCCTGTGCTCTCTCTTATAAGACTTACGCTCTCTTTCGGTCACTGCATGGTCCTTTCAGCCTTGTAATCCGATTAACGCCGTGCCATCGTCATCACGCCATCGACGGCACACAGTCCGCATACATTTCTTGTCACACCGCTAACTTGACACAAGCAAGGTGGTTCATTCTTCGTCATTCCAGTTTCGCAATATGACTCTGGTCACGCTGTTATGGTCATACCTAAAACAAACCAGGGATTCAAGTTGTTAATTTATTGTGGCCACCTTGTAGGTGTTTGTGGTCGTCATGGTGTCGTGGTTATGGACACGTCGTCATTCCAGTTTTCTTATCCGACTCTCGTCATGTCAACATCGTCAAGCGGTACTTTTTTATTTTAATTCCTTCAGTAACGTAAATAACTTCCCTTCATGCCACTGTCGTCATACCGCCTTCGTCATTCTCTCGACATCAATCTTTCTTTCTTATTGTGTGGTAATCCTACAGTCGTCGCCCTTGTGGAATCATCGTCAAACAGTCGCTATCAGAGATCCGTTGAGACCGTCTACGTTATGCCGTTTCGGTCGCGCCATCTACGTCGCATCAGGCTCACCACCCGAATCTCGTCGTGCCACCGTCATAACGCGATTGTTGTCATACAAGTTTCATGATAAAGTCATCGTTACGTTGTAATCGTACATTCGTGATTATTCCATTGTCCTCATGCAGTTTTCACACCATCATTGTCATTTCGCCATCGTCATAATGCCGTCATTATGATACTGTCGTGGTCATTACATCGTCGCCATTGTAACTTCGACATCCGACTCTGGTCCTGCCGTCATTGTCATACTATCGTCATCGTGCTTTCGATTCAGCAGCATCATTACTTCAGTATTACCTTCTCACGGTCGTCATACCAACTACTTTGAACTATCAACGTCTTTCCTTGTCCATCATTCTACTGTATCCATGTTGTCGTGATTCAATCATAACATTGCGTCGTTTTCTAGCCATCGTCGTCATCCTATCGTCATCACAAACACGCTATCATGCAGGCCTTGTCACACCGTCGCCATCGTGCCATCTTCGTGGGGCCACTATCGCCATACCCGCTTCTTCATCCGCCAGTTGTCATTGTCAAATATGCAGCTCTTCTCATCTGCCGTTCACCAACTTGGGTCACTGAGTATGCGGGAATGTAAACTTCGCAATGACGATGTGGACCGTCGTAATGACGACGCCTGTAGACGACGCAGCGTGTGCATTGGGGAGCATGCCTGCAGTACCAGTAGCGCAGCGGCGCAGCAGCCTGGTCACACTCCGCCCAGCCGAATGACCGTTAGAAAACCTTTGACATGGGTTCCTGCTGGGAAGAACCGAACCCATTTCGCATGGGTTCATGAACCACAGAAACTCCCCGCTTTTTCACACTAAGCCACAAATGCACCAGGTAGGCGCTTCTCGTCAATAAAATTCTTTCACCGAAACGCTTTAGCGAGCTGCGCCATGATGTACCCGTCTTCCATACACTTTTCGCCAGTATGTTCCACTGGTTGTGGGGAAAGCGACAGGAAAATTTTCAGCATTCGCAGGCACCGGCCAACCACGCTCGTCGTCTCGGATGTCACGCGCGGAGTTCTCGGCAGAGCCACTAGATGGCGCGCTGTGTCCGTATTCTTGTAAGGAAGCTCTGGTGAACGCAGTGGGAAAAGCTTTAAAAGATAGACGAATACCAGACAGTTGGCGACAAAGTAGAATGAATTTAATTTATAAAGGTAAGGGGGAGAAAGACAGAATTCACTCGTATAGACCGTTGACCATTACATCGGTAATATACAGGCTAGCAATGCAGGCAATCAAATTAAAGCTTCAAGCATGGTCAGAGAATAATGGCATTTTGGAAGAGCTTCAGAATCGCTTCAGAATAGGTAGGAGTTTGGATGATAACTTGTTTATTCTTACTCAGCGTATTGAAATATGAAAAGCAGAAAGCAGACCGTTGTATGTGGCCTTTTTAGACATTACAGGTGCCTAAGACACCGTTAACCGCAACATTTTGTGGGATATTCTGGAAGGGGAAGGCTTAGGTAACGATTGTCTACAGCTTTCGAGAGAGATTTACCTAGAAAATACCGTTTGCATTGAATGGGAAGGGATGAGGAGCGAGGAGAAAGTTCATATCAACAAGGGACTGAGGCAGGGGTGCCCTTTATCCCCGCTGCTGTTTATGATGTACATGGTGAGGATGGAGAGGGCGCTAGAAGGAAGTAATATCGTGTTTAATCTCTCATACAAACAGGCGTGTACAGTAATAGAGCAGCAACTGCCAGGTTTGTTTTATGCGAACGACATTGTGTTGCTAGCTAACAAGCAAAGTGATTTGCAACGTCTGGCTAATATCCGTGGACAGGAAGGCAACAATTTAGGTTTTAAATTTAGTGTTAGAAAATCAGGTGTTATGGCATTCAATGAAAACAGTGAACAGACAGTGGAGATACAGGGCCAAGAAATACCTCGGGTAACAGAATATAAATACTTTGGTATATGGATAAACGAAGGCAATGAATATATGGAAACACAGGAAAAAACATAACAGTAAAGGGG
This sequence comes from Dermacentor andersoni, assembly GCF_023375885.2. Classification (NCBI taxonomy): domain Eukaryota; kingdom Metazoa; phylum Arthropoda; class Arachnida; order Ixodida; family Ixodidae; genus Dermacentor; species Dermacentor andersoni. The sequence goes on from NC_092820.1 coordinate 65,299,526, forward strand.
AAGAGAAATGCAGCCATAATGAAGCACAGAGCGCTATGGGGATAAAATAGCTACGAGGTCCTCCGAGGTATGTGGAAAGGTGTAACGGTTCCTGGACTTACTTTTGGAAATGCGGTGGTTTGCTATAAATCAAGGGTACAATCAGGACTCGACGGGAGCCAAAGGTCAGTGGGTCGCCTCGCATTGGGCGCTCACGGGAAGACTACAAATGAAGCTGTGCAGGGTGATATGGGCTGGACTTGTTTTGAAGTGCGGGAAGCTCGCAGTAAAATCGAGTATGAAGAACGGCTGAGGAATATGGAAGAAAGTGAATGGGCTGGGAGAGTGTTCAGGTATCTGTACAGGAAAAACATTGATTCACAGTGCAGGAAACGAACTAGCAAGCATACCAGCAAGTATGCGGCCTGTAGGGTGGACAACACAGCAACAAAGAAGGTCAAGCGGAAAGTCAAAGAGGCTGAATTAATCTCATGGGTGGCGGCAATGGAAAAGAAACCTGCCATGAGTGACTACTTAAGAGGAAAAACCGAAATCAGGAGAGAAACCATTTATGATAACTCAAACGGAAGCTCATTACTTTTCGAAGCGAGATCGGGATGCCGTAGAACACGCACCTATAAAGCGATATATAAGAAGGAAGAAGAAGCATGTGCTTTCTGCGGTAAAGCTAGGGAAACTACAGAGGATGTTTTATTAGAATGTGAAGACGTCTACCCAGCGGTCGATTTAGGCACCACTGGCCTCATTGAAGCCCTTGGGTTCAGAGGGAGCAGTGGTAAAGCAAACATGTCCGCAATAGACATTAGTAAGAGGCGACTGGAGGATTGGTGGAAGAAAAGTAGGGAAACGACAAAAGACGGAGACGTACAAAAGCACAGTTTGCAATAGGGGATCAGAAAATTTGGGCGTGGTAGTTCAGAGTGTTTTTTTCTTCCTTTTTCCATTGTTTAAACCTAGGTAGGATATTAGGCAGTATAATAGCAAGAGCTTGGTGGCGCAACCCACCACCCCGTTCCAAACGGGACGCTCATAATATCCATCCATCCATCCTTGCGAGAGAGAAAGCGGAGCCCGCCTGCTGCCTGACTCATGTCGCAGTTCGCGTATGCAGCCTCGTGCGAGGCATTGCCGAGGCCACGCGCAAGCTTCAGACGTTACGGATTGCTCTTTGTCAAGCGTAAAGCAAACGTTTGGCCTGCAGTGGACGCCTAATATATAAATTGTTTCGACGGTAGCACTACGTTGTGTTGTATTTATTTAATGATAAACACATTCCACTTGACCGTAATCGTGAAATGTCTGCTTCCGTAGTTTTGTTGAATAAAGTAGTACTTTTACCAAATGAATTAGGCAAGAAAATAAATTCGATGTTCTTATTTCTGTTTTTGCAAAGGTGATTTGGCGCCAGTTTTGGAACTTTTCAGGTGTGCTTCCCAAACAATGTGTCGTGTCTATGCAGACGGGCAGCGTTTACTCCAAGGCGTGATTTAGATGAGCTGGCCCGGGCCACGTCCGTTCCCTCAAATTCTAGAAGCTTCTAGCCCAGGCCAGAGACAATCAGGACCGGGCCCCTACCGTGCCCACCATATGTTGCTCTGTTAGGCCCAGTTCGGGTAGGCCCTGGTCCGAGTAGGTCCGCGACCTTGTAGTGCATTTTGGTTTTTTATTGATTTCTGGCAGAGACTAACACTGTAGTTCTCGTTTTCAGGCTTATTTTTATTGCATATTGCGAGAACATATCATATTTTGTTTTAAAAAAAACATTTCGTGAAGTGTCCAAATACTCGCCAAAGAGAGCTCCTTGTGTAACAAAACGAATATTGGCGCGAGAAACCACACGAGCCTGCGCAGGGCAACGATGGCTGCGCAGAAGAGAAATACACATGTTTTTATGAAATTGATCACGCAGTACCTATTTTTACAAACACTTGCGAGCAGGAGATATCCAATCTTTTTACACTGCAACCATTGTGAAATAATGAAGTGAAAAGAAACAAAGACACCTGGACACGTCGCTAAAGAATATTATTTTTATCTACAGTAGAGACACGTTCTTTTTCACCATTGTTAGGGAATACGTGCAGAGACATGACTTGAAATTTGCATTTCGAGGCATGTGCTGGCGCTATAGCAACAACATTTGAGCCCTAGTTCCTAGAGTGCAGCGCGTTATACTTGAGGCAGGAGTACTTTTTAACGCAAGTTCGCCAATATTTATCGAGAGGAATGCATTTTTTACAGCTCATCTTTATTACCACTCTGGCTAACCAAGTTAAAGCTGCTACTATTCAAGACCTAAGAGATGTAAGCATCCTGAATTCTGCGTCCTATTCTTCACCAAGTTGTTGCTCTCAAGTTTTCCAAAATGCGAGTCTACCGCAATAATAACATTTTAAAGCTGTTATTATATTGTGCCTTGAAATGGTTTTCAGAAAAAATCGGCAATCATTCAGCCGCATAGGAATCGAGGTTAAGTCCACGACAACAGTGTGTCAGTTGGCGGCGAGAGACCTGAGAACCGTTCGGACCGACGGCAGGAGCACAAGGACTTTCTTTACTGTACCCTTTTTATTCTAACCTCGCACCTCGAAGTACGAAGCATAAAGCACACGTGCCGGAGTGTGCCACACGTTAAAGGCGGTCAGGAAGATGACGATGGCTGCTAGAGGAAGTACTGTCAACATCTTTTTCTAGCGCCAGGCCAAATAGAAATAAAAAATGACTGAAGCTTCGCTAAATTTAGCCTCAACGGTACCCAAATAGTAACTGAGACTGGCGAGCGACATCACACTAGGTGGGCACAATGTAAAATAAGCTAACATGATATAACGCACATACCGAACCATTTTACATTTCTCTATTGTTCGTACAGGCGAGGAATAAACAGTAAGTAGAGTGCAGAAGATATTGATTGCCCAGTAGGCTAAATCAGCTAGGGAAATATTGAGTTCAGTCTCAGTCAATAACGTTACAAATTTAGCACAGTTCAGGAGATCCAACCTAATCTTCCTCTAATACGAGGTTCCAGGTTACTAGTGTAAATTGTATCTACTGGTTGGCCCTCGTAACAGAAGAGTTCGGTGGCATGGCTTTGCTCGTATTACCACGGCGATTGCGTAAACTTGACATCCATGCAAGTCGAAAACTGTGTTGCCACCTCTTTGTCTCTTTCAAGGCTCCCTGCGGTATTCATCTCTGCAAATGCCGCAATAATCAGAAGTGGCGCATTCAGATTCCCGTGAACGAGCTTAGCCGCTTCGATATGTTCTTTTTCTGCAGTTTATCGGTAATATTATTTTTCTGTTTCATTGTACACATGATGGTGAAATCTAATACATCTACAGTTACAAACTTGGCATTTTCGAGCACATTGTGAAGCCTGTTTGTTTTCGGAGCAAGTAAAGGTAAAGTGTAGTGTGCGCGAGAACAGACTGCGGTTAGTTCAGCATCACCATAGAGCCTACGCGATGTAGAGCATGTTTCAACCGTGTACACCTAGTTTGTCAGTAACAAAGGACAATCTAGCTGTCAAACAACTCTCTTAGCTAGGAAATCGGTTCTCTCCAAATTGTTGTCTGTCGTTAAAAAGTTACTTGTCGCTAAGTTGTAAGATTTCCTGCTGAATACACAGAAAATAAAGTGAATAAACCTTACTAACAAAAGTGTTCAAATGACATGAAATATTAGAAGTGTTTTACCAAGGTAACATTCAATATAACCTGACGCATTCGAGCGTAAGTTGCATTAAGGATATCATTTATTATGATACTACGGCTGTACGCTTAAGGTTATATGAAAGCGGCCTAATTTTTATCTGAATCCTACAAGTGGGTGGTGGTTAGTGGGTGGTGGTAGTGCATGTTCATTTTTATGGGCCTTTGGTAGAACCAAGGTGGTTAGCGCACATAACCATGTTGACAGGGCGCGTCCTCTCGTATGAAAGTAAGATAGATACTTATGTAGCGACTAAGTGTCATTGCTCAGAAAGCAGCGAGCTCCTGCGACCGCGTTGCTGGCCAACTGAGGAATAGAACGCACCCAGGGGGACAGCACTTTATGTGGAACTGTGTTGTCTGCTAGGTCAGCTGCTGTATTGTGTGGGAGCAATCCTATTATGCAACCGCCTTGGTTAAAGTGCATGCGGACGCCCAGTATTGAGCACCAGTTACAGCCCAAAATTAAGGTTGCGCTGAGGGTTTGTGCCGTGTTGAATGGGATACTTGCACTTCTTCCGAAATCACTAACAGTGATTGAGATTTCTTCAAGGGATAGGAGACGAGTTCCGTCAGCTAGGAGGAGGCCGGCTGGTGCGACTGTAGCCGTCATACCGTGGGACTGGATCGGGAGAAAAGCTGGTGCCATGAAATTGACAGCTGCACCGATGTCCGCATGACTTTCGGGTTGCTCAGTTTCTCGCCTAGCCGGACTCGCAACGTGGACATAGCTATAGTAAGCCCAGTGGCAAGAGAGGGGCTTGACTACTTACGCTGGGGTCTGCACTCGCTGGCCCGTGGTGATGTTTTCTGATAGTGTACGATGCACTGTTTTATTGTAATGGCCGATCTCGTTGCATTGATAGGAGCGCATGGTTGGAGAGCGCTGCTGGCATGTGTCAGAGCGACTGGCTTGGCCTGCTGACACTCGTTGACGAGAAAAAGGGCGGGGGCGGGACACTGTAGTGGAGCACTGTTCGACAACTGACCACCTCCGTACGACTAGAACATGAAACACGTAACGCGTTTCTACACAATCAACACTGTCTCGCAGTTTTCTTTGTTTTAGAAAAAGCGTATGTCACTGCGTGGCGGCATGGAATCTTAAGAGACCTGGCTGGACTTGGGAGTTCGTGGCAGAAGACTAAAGTGTCTATCTGATTTTATAACAAATAGAACACATCAGGTGCGTCTCGGTGCAATACTTTCATGCACATTTGCACTGGGAAACGGCATTCCACAGGGTTGCTTTCTGAGCACAACATTTTTAATAGTCAAAATGAACTATGTTAATAAGATCGTCCTATCTTTTGTTATGCATTCAATATGTATCGACGAATGGTAAATAGATTGCTGCGCCTCAAGCGCCTCCAATCTACCCACTTGCGAAAGACAACTACAAATCCTGATAAATAATCTCACACAATGGGCTGACAATAATGAATCCCGTTTTTCAACATACAAAACTGTTACAGTTCTCTTCTCCCAGAAGCTAGGGTAAACTGCAATCCAGTTCTTACATTGAGTGGTACAACGTTGCCGGTCAAAGAAGACCACAATGTTTTAGACGTAACTTTTGACAGAAAGCTGAACGTTATGGTCCACATTAACACAACTAAAGCACTAAATATCCTCAATATCTTAACAGAAGCACTGGGGATCTGACCGAACTTGTCTACTACGTATATACCGGTCCCTTGGATGTCGCATCCTCGGCTACGGTAGTGTAGTTTATGATGCAACTAGGCAGACATGCATCAAGCGACTTGATCTAGTTCATAATCTCTGCCTACGACAGGCGAGGGGTGCCTACAGAACGTCGCCGGTCCAAAGTGTATATCTCGACTGCAATGACCCTTCCTTACAGCACCGCAGAGCCCTACTTACAGTTTCCTATGCACTGAGAATTCAGTCTTCACCACAGCATATATGCTTCAGCATCGTAACACAGTGAAAATAACCGGTACACTATACAAACAAACCGAACATGATTGGGCCACTTATCTTACGACACGAAGAATACTGTAAGACCTATAATGTTCTTCTTGAGGTCCTGCAGGTTGCTGAAAAACAATCAGGAGTGCTCCCATGGTACAACTTTTCACAGCTCATGGCAGCGCACCAAGGCATAAGGCACACAATACTTCCATACAGAGACAGTATCGGAGCGATTCAAATCAAAGTGGCCACTAGAATGGGTCTCTTCCATAACAAACAAGTTACAAACAAAAACCCCTGCTTGGCGAGTGGAAGTCGTGCAGTCACCAGCAAAGCTTCTATGAGGTGATTCTATGTAAACTCCGAATTGGGCATACAAACCAGACACACGCCGATGGCATTACCCTGTAAGAGGCCGGTGGCACCGACGCCAGCATGGAGCAACAGCTGCAAGGGGCAGTTACCGCCCGCCAGCAGCAACTTGATCGCACCGGCCTAATGTGCTCGCCCGCCTTAGCCGAGCTGTTAGTGCTCACACCGCTACGACCGGGACGGAAACGTGCCCCTCTTCGGGAGTGCGATCACATCAAGATCGTGACTGCATCGGAGCAACGCATTCCTGAAGATCCCGAGACCAGGGTCCTCCGCCTGCTGCTAAACAAGAGCGGCGACAACGACGAGACCATTAACAAGCTAACCACCAAGGCAATGGGCGCCATCCGGCTCATTCACGGAGTCTCGACACGACGGGCGGGCATGCGTGAAGACAGTCTCTTGCACCTTGTCCAGTTGTTCGTGATCAGCCACATAGCCTACGTTGCAGCCTACCTCAACTGGCAGGTCACTGACAGGACCACGATCAGCACGCTGATGAGACCGGCGTACACGACGGCGCTAGGCTTAATGGAGACCACGAGTACGGCTCGGCTACTGCACCTCGGCGTCTATAACACCCTAGAAGAAATAACCGAGGCGCAGCTCACCGAGCAATTGGAGCGCCTATCTACCACCAAGACAGGCCGCTGTATACCGACGTCCCTGAGTTACATACCTCAAACTCCTACTCCGCAACCGTGCGAGATCCGCAAGGAGGCGCGGGCCCACATGAACGGGGAGGCCATCCCGAAGAACATGCACCCTGAGTACAGCCAATAAAGGCGGCAGGCGCGGGCCAACGCCCTCACCGAACAACAAGCCCAAGACTCGCACGCTCGGTACCTGGGCGCAGCGGTATAAAAGCGGGAAGGCTTTGCGGCAGGGGTCGTTGCGGCCGCTATCGGCAGTGCGACAACGGCTGCGAGCATGCGGTTCACGGACGCCACAGACGCCGAGTAGGTTGCCATAGCTCAGGCGATTTCCGAGGCCGAATGCAGCAGCGTGCTCAGCGACTCCAGGAACGCAGTACGCCCGAGAGTGACCGTTCCGTGTGGTGGTTCTAAACCAAGGGCCGAGAGACGAGTTATGACGCAGTTATCAAGTGTTACCGGTTAGCTGGACGGACAATGCCGCCTCCTCACCTGGCACTCATTACCGGGTGGGGGCAAGGGACAAGAACAAGGGACAAGAGACAGTGCCGGGTACGGACTGACAAGGACACACAACTGTGGGCCGTCCAGCAGGCCCGGGGTGCGCTCGAAAAGTATGAGCCTCAAGACCCACCACAAACGGGCTGAACTGGTGTAGCGCACAGTAGGGCCAACGTCAAGACGCGTTGAACGGTCTGTTGCCGACATGTTAAAAAGAAGTTATTCCTAGCCTGCCCTATGTCAGAAAAACCGTAAAGTACGACTTACATGCAACATGCAGACATGATCTTATCGGATTCTAATTTGAACATACGGGAACCTAATTATTTTATGCGCAATCTCAAGCAAACCTCTCTTCTACGTTTATAACATTTATAACCGCCAAGAGCGTCCGCGATTCACGCGCCAGCGCGTGCAAATATTGCAGGCCATGAAACGGCGCATCCGGTTTCTCGCAACACCTCAAGATGGCACTCGCTTCTGCCGCACGACTGTCCACGCAAGAGGCCGTGTTTCTACCAGAAAGCTCGCCTTCGTGCGTAGGGTTCGGTGCCAGGGCTTGTCGGTAAACCCTACGGTTACTTTAGCTGCAGGTGCCGGGAAGCGTGAGAAGCAGTCAGAGATCTTTGAATTCTATTGTGTTCCATCCTTAAAGGCGAAGCTCAAGGGTTCTCCACATTTTTATCAGGCGGCTTGTTCTATCGCACCTTAGTTGACCCAATTCCTGCAAGACGAGTATGACCTTTCCACCAGATCCTTAGCTTGCGACTACACGTTTACAACGTTGCGCCGACTGCTGACATCGCTGCCTACACAATGCAATTTCGACCCGCTGATTCCCGCGGAACACCACACGTACCATGTGGGACTTGAGGCTGTGCTCGCTCAATGCAAAAGTGGATAAGTTATATACGAAGTAGCCTGCGCTAGCCGGGCACTAATCGAGGTCGACTGGAATTGCTCCATGACAGAAATGACGTGCTTGAGAATTATTTGGGACTGGAAATATATCAAACATATTTCTGAGCCTATTCGTTAGATTTCGTTGCCGACCATCACGCGCTATATTGGCAATCGACATTGAAGAGCGCATCAGGCCACCATGCTCACTGGGCCGTCTGGCTACAGGACCTCGACATTTTCCTTGTCCATAGAGTCTGGCGGAAATGAATTTGACGCGCACTCTCTCTCTCGCTTGCTCACATCAAGTGGTGCGACTTGCCATTGCACCATCGATGCGGTGTTTTCTTCAACTCGTCAATTCGGTTGTGGAGCCCCCCTAATATCCATGGATTTCAGCTCTTTTTGATTGCTTTTCTGACTGCCCAGCAACTCGCCATTTCTGTGCCCTCTGCCGTGCTATCTATGTACATTGCGGCCAACAAAATTAACTGGAACCTCTTTTTGTAATTTCTGACCTACGCCTACATCACCGCCTCACCAACTGTGACGGGCGTTTCTCCTATCTTCCTCGTATATGGCCGTCAGCCATTACACTCGAATGGATTCTTCCTTGATGACCTGACGCATATGAGTGTACCCCGTTCGCGGAAGCTTCCAAGTACAAGAATAAATCCGTCAGCTCACCCGTTTATGAGTGTAGACCAATGGCAGCAAAATTTCCCTCGCAATGGCGACCGACACACTTGCGTATATCTTCCGGACACTTTTGTCTGGCTCTGTATAGCTTCAGCATTTCCAGTGCATCGGCGCGCCACACGTCTGTTGCAGGCCACGGGCGAACATTTCGACAGTGCTACTAGGCGGTGCAGAGCGGACATAAAAAATTCTAGAGAGGAGCCCAGTTGCCGCACGACACGCTCCTCACAGTTCGCACGCACCAGTGTGCCATGCCTTTTGACTGCCACCCTAGGAATCACGGCAGCCCGACTAGGCGGCACCCAGATTACTTAGCGAAACATGAAAGTGCCGTCCCACTGTATTACATGCCTGATAAAGAACTCTTTCAAACAGTGGTAATGCTTTGCCCCACTGTATTGACTCAATGCTGATGCATTATCGTCGACAGTCATCGCGAGAATGGTTTCTGCTGAATATTTTTCGATAATGCTCGTTTTCCCTCCTGGGTAAACGTATGTAATACTTTTGTATGTGTGCTTTAGTGCACGTTTTGCAACTTCTTTTATCAAAGTAGTCGATAATGTTTTCTTTCATTTCCACTAATGTTATAAATCACCCAACTGGAACGGTAAATGGTGCGGTTCAATGCCACCTGGCCTTGCGTTGGATTTTATGGACAGTGTTTCGGCCATGGAAATTTTCCGCAAGTGCTCAGTTTAGACTGCAGGATTCTCGTTGAAGCAATCAGAGCAATCGATATATACCGTGTCATTCTGCATTTTCGGAGAGGAAGCCTGGTGGCAGTCTAAAAAAATGAACTGTGTCCGCAAACCGATAAGATATTGGCACGTCTACTTGCTTATCTTTATCGGGTGACCACGTTTGACTACCTAACAAATGTTATCACACAACGCAGAACGCGCCTGCGTGTATCGGAAATTTCTCGAATGTTCACGGCGGTTCTATCCTCTGCCTGTTCTAAGCGAACCTTGTGTAGTCAGATTTCATTTATGGGCGACGTGAACGGTGTAGAACTTTCTGGAATACACGCGAGCAGCAGCGATTACAATGGAACCCTCGATGACTGATGGATAAAAGCCGACACGCTTGACGCGCTGATCAGATTCCGACGATCACCGAGTGTGTTCGCCGCTATCGTTGTGCTTTGAGAGTAGCCTGTTTTTACGGCCATAGGTTCACCCAGCAAATCGTATTTCCCCATTCACAACTTTGCTACTGTATTCTTGAAGTCTGGAGTACGCCCCGAGGAACAGAAGATTGCTGTCAACGCAAAGTTCTAGCAGCCCTTCGACCAGATGACAGAGCGTAGATTCCTTGGCATGTGCACCAACAAGAGGCGCTTTGTCAAGGACTTTTCACGCATCGCTGCGCAGCAGACAAATCGAACTAAATGTGATGTCAAGTTCAAGTGAAAAACGGCGCAGGCCAACACATTTCAAGTACTCAAACGACACATGCAGCTGCCACCGGTACTTGCGCACTTCGACGAAAACGCCGATACGGAAATCCACACTGATGCTAGTCGCCTACGCCTCGGTTCCTTCCTAGTCCATAGGAAAATTGACTTCTTCGGGTGATAGGTTACCCTAGCCAGTTCCTGCCTAAAGCGGAAGACAACTATTGTACAACCGAAAAGGAATGCCTTGCAATCATATGCACTACAGCGAAATTTCACTCTGATCTATATGGCACACTGTTCAAAGTGTTAAGTGACCATCACGCCTTGTGTTCGTTAACGACCTTAAAGAACACTTCAGGACGCCTGGCACGGTGAAGCCACAGGCCGCAAGAATATGACGTCCCTGTAATTTACAAGTGCGGACGAAAACACTGCGATGTCGCCTGGCTGTTTCGTGCTCGCGTGGAACCTCCGCCCAAACGGGAAGAACACGACGACGCCTTCTTAGCAACAATAAGTACAGGCGACTTTGCAAGCACAAGCGAGCGGACCCTGAGCTTAAAAACCTTGCTGATTACTTAGAAGGAAATACCGAATCTGTGCCGATAAAATTTAGGCGGGGATTGTCTTCGCTCTTCTTGCGAAAGCACGTGCTGGTGAAAAACTTTTCCGCATCCCGTGTAAACTACCTCGTCATTAGGCCTGCAACACTGCGCTACGAAGTCCTGCACGACCTCCACGACGATCACACAGCTGGCACATTGGGTTCCACACTTGCAAGAATACACGAGTATTGCTGGCCGCGCCAGACCACCAACGTCGCCAGTTGCGTCAAGGCAAACCGTGACTGCCAACGACGGAAGACAGCACCAATGAAGCCAGCGGGATTACTAAACCCGATCGAGACACCTTGCCAACCTATTCCACCGATCGGGATGGATTTGTTGGGACCCTTTCCGATTTCAACAACTTGAAACAAGTGGATTGTCATGGCCATGGTCTACCTCCCCCGCTTCGCTGAAGCGAAAGCTCTGCCGAAAGGTAACACAGCAGAAGTGGCTATGTTCTTCATTGAGATAATCCTGCTGCGACATGGTGCCGCAGAAGTCCATCACCGACAAAAGATCGGCGTGTAAAACAAAGGTCGCCCAAACCGTTCTGCAATAGAGCGAGTTAAGCCACAGGACAACTGCCTACCAGCCGCTACCACCCGCTGACAAATGGCCTTGCGGAGTTGCTGGACAAGACTCTCACCGTCATGCTACCAATGGATGTCGGCGTCAAACACAATACGAGGAATGCCATCGTGCCATACGTAGCCTCCGCTTACAACATGGCGGTGCAATATATGACACAGATCAAGCTGTTCACCTGTTTTACGGAAGGAACACAACAACTGTCGATGCTATGCTGCCGCACAAAACCTACGAAGAAAATGACGTCGCCGCTTATCTGCATCCCGTCGAAGATGCCCGTCAGCTTATCCGCCTGCGCATCAAGAACCAGCAGAATACCGACAACGGACGCTAAAATCTTCGACGAAGTTACGTGCAATATTAGCCCGGCGACAATGTTTGTGTTTGGACCCCGATACGCCGACTATGACTCAGTGAGAAACCATTGTGACACTATTTCGGACTCTATGAGATCATCCGACGCATTGTCGCACTGGACTGTGAGGTCGTGCCAGACGCCCTTTCGCAATCGCAATGGCGCCGTGCATGGCCTGAAGCGGCCCACGTGGTGCGTCTTAAGTCGTTTTACGCACGCTGAAGAACTTCGCTTACTGTGGGTCTTCCTGTTTATCAGTTTGGTTTGTTTGCAGCAGCAAGATCATGCTTTTTAAGAGTGCTTTTAAGAGTGCTTTTTTAAGAGTAAGTTTAGACAAGTGCAGTTGATTATCTTTATCGGATAAGCATGTTTCACCGCCTAACAAATGTTGTCGCACAGCTCAGGACGCGCCTGCCTGTATTGGATATTTCTCAAATGTTATCGATAGTAATATCGTCTAAATCTAACTTCATGCATCACGACGCGAATGGTGTAGAATTTTCTGGAAGACATGATGGCACGAGCCATTACTCTGGAAGCTTCGATTACTGATGTATGAAAGCCAACGCGCTTGACCCGCTTTTGAGATTTCGACAATCGCCGACTGTGATCGCCGCTATCGTTATGCTTTGAGAGTGGCCTGTTTTTTCTTGGCACAGGTTCGCCCAATAAAAGTGTTTCGCCATTCACAGTTTTGGTACTGTATTCTTGACCGTCACTACCACGTGACAATATAATGCCATTGATAATCTGTTCCGGACTAATGCTGGAACCGCTTCATTCCAATACCGTAGCCGTTATTTTTTAGTTAACGTTTTTCTTCTGGTAAGTAATGCCATAATGTAAGCTGTACGGAATCGGATGCCGTTCTGAAGAAAATTAAAATCCAGATATGCTTTACAACAGATCGGTACTAGACTGTGGTTTCAAGGAGCGCTGTTGAAGTCATTTCCGTGGTTACGACTGTTAAGTACACACGTGTTTTTGTTATTTTCAGGAATTAAGTACACGTGGTCAGAAAATATGGACTCGTTATCGTTCATTTCAAGCCAGCACTAGGGGACACGAGTACAAATGCATATATGCTGAAGTGCGAAGCATTGGGAATGATGAGTATGTATATATACGACATTACGAGATAGGCAGAACTTGGTGAGTATAGAAATGGCGCAACTTGCGCGAGCTTTTCCTTTGTTTGGTAGTGTTAGTGGATCTCTAACAAGTGTTGACCTGGTAAAAAAAAAAAAAAAACTTATTGAGTGTTGTAATGTCAGGTGAATAGCTAGAGCCTGTCTTAATGTAGGGATGTACTCTTAATTTCACTAGTGTTGGATAATTATGAGAATATGCACGTGAGAAATTATGAATGGGTGTGTTTAAAGCGTTACGTAGATAGCCGTAACTTGTATGCTGTTCCTAAATATAGAAGTAGCCAATGATCCACGAATTATTTCTTTTCTTGGGAGTTTGAGCGCTTCTGGGGACTGCTCAACTTGTTTGAAAAAAAGCTAAACGAGTGCTGAATTACCATGTGATCCATTCGTTGTGGTCCCAATGTGCAGATGTACTCTGCATTTCATATGCATTAGCAATATGCTGTAGTACGCCTAGCTATTTTATCGCAGTGCTCAGTAGAGCCCCTCCAATTACATTTCCTTCCGCACCCGCTTTCTCAGTTGAACTTCCTTTCTGAAAGAATTCGGAGTACAGTATCTGAGAGTCCAGTATCTAAGAGTACTGTATTTAACAGTAATGTATCTAATGCATCTAAGCATGTAAATGTATGGTAAGTTTTATTTGCTTTTCGTGTTTTATTTCGTTTATACTGTATAGCGGTATGTATTTGGTGATCCTCCGTAGAAGCTTTTTTCCTTGCACTCTATGCCTTTTTACAATTGGCATGTTTGTTTTGCATTTCACCCGGCATAGGGTAATGGTTCTATTAAATATCACACGTATAGGGTGACACAGTGCAGTTATTCCGATCTCTTTCGTTTCAATTTGTGCCATTAACAATCCACCATTACACAAAAATGGTCGGGCAGCATTCATTTGAGTTGTCCGTAACGTGATGTCACGAACCCTACGGGAAGTTTGTGTCAGAAATGATGCGCACACATTGATGACGCATGATTAGGCCAATAAAGAGGATATTTTCCATTGTAAATCTTTATGCCATGAGCGCTCCGTTATTGAAAAAAGAACTCATTCAGACTGCTGCCCACTTCAGTTTTATGTCACACGAGCTCCCCGGTCCGCGCAAGCTCACGACATCAGTGAAACGCATTAAGTAAATATGCAGCATTATACCCTAAAAATTAATTTTGTTCGTACCTAACCGGAGTCAGCTAGTTCGGAAATCAATATAACTGTGCGCCGTTTGCTCTTGCACTGGGTAGTGGGAGCTGCGTGCGAGACTATATTTATATTTATATAATAAAAAGCCTTGTAGCAATAAATTCTTGTGGAGCCTTTTCGGTAAGAACAAAATGTTGCATCTTCTTCTGCCAGATTTCCTCGCTAAGGGCTGGTTCTAAGTGGCGTTTTTACTCCCTGCGGCATGCCGTACTATTATTCGACCAACCACCGCCACTCAGCAGGAAGAAATGGCGCAATCGCAGACAGCGGCACTAGTTCCTCCTCTCTTTTATGCACATTAATTGGGATATCTCGATTCCACCGAAACCCTCTGCAGTCCTGTGCGCTCTGCTCCTCTCGTCAGCCAGTTCGTTCAACAAAATTCGCTAAATCAATGACTCACTCATTGTCGGCGGTGAAGCATTTATCATTGAATCTATATTGCAGCTCAAGCCATTGCCACCGTAAAAATGAATTAGCAATGAGGTTTTCACTACAGCGGGCGTACATTTTAACGCTTTCTTAAGAACTTGGTGTCATCTAGCGCCACCGCCGCGAAGCCTATGCATGGCGCCGAAAATGCATGGCTCGCCCGCACACGAGAACGCTGACAAACACGTCATGCAGCAACCGGGCTCCTTTATCCCGCTTCTTTCTGCACATGCTGCGCCATCTAGTGGCACTGTCCAGAAGTCCGCGCGAAAGGGAAAAAAAAAAAAAAAACTCGCGCCACGGTGCCTGCGGGCGCGGACCGGCTTCCTCGTTTGTCGCAAACTACGTGAGCCAACCTCCGGGACATAAGATGGCGAGAGGTTCACTGAAGAGCGGCGCATGCGCAATGCATTCAGTGAAATGCTTGCTAGCGCATTGGAGTGAAAGGCGTTCATTGAAATCGGCGTAAACCTGGTGTATTCCTGGTGCAGCCTCCTAATCCGCCGGACTACTCTTAATGAGGAAACTTTGTTAGGGGTTCTTTTTTGTCATTGTAAGGCGGAACATTCCCAGTGGCACATACCAAGTAACCAATGATGGTGTGGCGTCAAAGACGTTTATCTAAGCGCGGTACACAGCTACCGGCCCATAACCGATGACGTCAGTTTGCTTCCATAAGGTTATATGAGCACCATTCAGTCCGAGTGGCACATACCAAGTACTCAAAGTCGGCGTCGAAAAGTTTTTTCGAACAGTGGTACCTACAAATCCCGCCTCTACAGTGACCCACATTTTGGTGAAAAATCGTCGTTGAGGAGATGCACCTTTGTTCACATTGCCACGTACTCAGTGACGCAAGTTAGTCCGATGTCTGTTTTCAAAGCCACTTACCGCATCACAGCCGCCCGATGCGCTACCCATTCGGCCACGGACTACTCAGTGAACTAAGTAGGCGAGGAAAACAGGTTGACAGAAACACACATACACACACTATTGAATATTTCCTTTTCTTCAAATAGCTCGAGGAGAACAAAAAGGGAACTGCGCGCACGCGAGAGAGCGGACTCCCGGAGAAAACTACGAGGTAAAAAAAAAAAAGAAGACAGAGAGAGTTCGCCATAGACTGCATTCGAAATAATTACTGTACATAGTATAAATACAGTTGTGTTTCGTCCGATGCCATGACCGAAACGCGCCGGTAGTAGTCGCGCGGACACCACACGCCTGCAGGGTTAATGGAGAACCTTGAAGGGGAAGAGAGCACGGCGTAGGGACAACGGAAACCTCCGGCGAAAGCCAGGTGGGACGCACTGACTACACCATCCGTCATTGCCCTTCACCGTGATACGACACCTAATCAGGGTTCATCTGAGATGGGCCAGATGACATATTATTGAAGCGCAAGATGAATCACCTCAATGTCCTCAAAAGCAAAGAAGAGTGAAGGACGCTAGGACTTATGGATAAGCATCTCATCAATGAAGCGAAAGCCGTGATAAGAACTACTGGCAGACCAAAGATTTCAAGTTTGATCGAACAACTACACGCAAATAGTGCGTACTTAGACAAGCTTAACACCCATATAAAGGACGATAACCCTGAGCACGAATTCACTACCGAATTTGAAGCTATATTGACTTATTAAGACCCTGCGGAAAAAATGTTGGTGAAGCTAAAGGTTGCTAGACTACTGGTCAAAATCAGTGTTCTACGATTGCCCCATCAACAGCTGCACGTTAAGCACTGGAACTAGCTGATAGCGCGCAATACAGAGCAATTAAGCTTCCGATTCTCAAGTTGCAAACATTCGATGGACATCTTCGTCACTGGCATGCTTTTTGGGAGCAATTCAAGATGCCTTAGCATGAAAATGAAAAGCTGCGGAAAAGAGAATGAATTCAGCGTCTGAAGACTCTTCTGGGTGGTGAAGCAGCAGCTTGAAACTTCTGGTCTCGCAGCCACAGGCGTGCGCTGCGACGGCGCCACCAAAATTCTAAACAGTCCTTTGGGCGACAAGCGTCACATTGTGCAAAAGCACCTATGCATTCTCTGCGCGCTACCAGCAGTTGCTTCCTCAGAAAAGGTTTACAATTTTCGAAGGCTATGGGTTATGCGCAGTGCCATATTAGAGGTCTCAAAGGATAAAACGTCAGTCCTGCCAGTTACGCAACTATGGTGACGCACATTTTGTCGAAGGCATTCCCAGTAGACATTGTCATTGGCTATTACCGAAAAGAAGCCAGGTCAAAGTTCACCATCTACTATCGACAGTACAGACTCAGGTAAACCGTAAGAAAACAACTACAACGACAGCCGATGAGGAGCTGCAAGAGTTCTTGACTCACCTTGGCGTGGAAATTGAAAGCTGAGAAACAAATTGAGTTCATGATTCGAAAGAAAAGAAGTGCGCTGGACTAGTTGAGGAGAAAAGAATCTTGCGTTCCAGCCTACCAATAGCAGCTGTTCTGCAGTCTTCCTCGAAATTTCGAGACAAGGACTGTCTCCTTTGAGGATCTTCAATGCACTGTGACAACACTAACCCTAAATAAAGCTGAACAAATTGGCTGGAGAGAAGCAATGTTATCATGCAACTTGAGAAGTCATCTCGCTAAGAACTGTTATCGAAATTTGAAGAGTGTAACGTACACACGAAGACATACCTCCTGAAAGTTCAATGCCCAGTGAAAACCTAAGAAAACCTAAGACGGAGCGAGAAAGTCCTGTAACCGCAAACATTCTTCATAATAGCTGTCCTTTTTATTTAGATGCTGAGGTTTTCTTGCGCCAAACTGAGGGCCCAGAAGATTGAGGATGCATACTGCACTTACGTGCGCGTGCGTGCGTGGCGAACAAGTGTACGCTACGTATTTTTTTTGGATGTGTGGGCGCTGTGCGAGTTGCATCTATCGCACTGTATGCTGCGTCCTTAAGAGACGTTGCGGTAAACACTATTTAACAGCAGTACCACCGCGGCAGCTCGGAAAGCGGTTTTGTTTGAGATTACGTGTGACAGAATTATGGTTTCTCTTAGATTACAATTAAACTCCGATGCTCTCTTGTCTCTGGGTGGTGTGGAACTCGTACTTTACAAATTTTACACACAGTTTACTTAGACATATCCAACTTTTTCAATAATTCACTCGCGCCAGGCAGAGGACCCACAAGAGTGAAGATGAATGAGGCTGCGCAGGAAACGGCAGATGGAAAAGGGCTTTGTCTTTCATTGACCGCGTAACACAATTGTATTGAATATGCGTATTACAGCCCGAAACTATAATGTCTACAGCTTTTGTGTGTTATATTTAACGCATTTTCCGAGGGAATTTACTTTAAACATTTATTTAGCTCTGTAAGGCACTTGCGGTTGGCGGACGGCGCACGAGAATGAGGATGTATGCTGTACATTCGTACACGTGCATGCCGACGTGACGTCCGTCGCTTCTGGCACTGGTGCTTGAGTAACATCGTCTAACATAAGTTGCGGTCATGGCACTTGTCTAACCTCGGATTCAGCTTCGCCGTAATGCACTATCCAAGGGAGAAATGGGGGTGCATCATTTACTTTATGCTAACAGTAGTTTTGGGCACCACAGCGCAAATAATCTAAATAGTTTGTGTTCGATGCCTATACAAAAAATACCAACTATTTTTCTCACACACAGACACTGTTTCAGGAACTCTTGTTTGGAATCTCAGCGCTGACACCCGTTGTTGCAATCGCACCGCTAGCACGAGTTGTTGCAAATGGGTCGCAAGCCCCAAGGGTAGCGTTGGCCTGGCGGCCTGGGGCACAACTGGAAGCATCCGAAGGTCCCGGCAAAGCATGAGTCGACTGGTAACAGAACAACTGGTTTATTCTAACATCGCAAAAGAGCGGCCGGTCAGGTCGACCGAAGTGGAGAGACGGGAGTGCACGTTACTCAACAGAAGAAATCGGAGCCTCTCTCTTGGCGTCCGGGGGCAGCTGCTCTTATACTCTCGGAGTTGCGGGCAAAAGGAAGGCCTCGTGACGAGACCACGTGACGCGCGGCACGGACAGGCTGAGAGACACGTTGGGACGAGTGTAGTGACGCATCCGCCGGCCCGGCGCCAGTCAGACCTCCTCGCTTCACACTTCGGGAGCTCCTCTCCCTGGCTGCCGCGCTTTGACAAGCGTGGGCACACACACACACACGCACACACGAAGACACGTGGCACTGAAACACGCCTGGACGCGCTTGGCGGGGAGGCTTTGCGGCAGCTCCGAACGGGCCAAAATGTCCGCCGCTTTGAACGAAGCCCCGGCGTCCGTTGCATCCGCGCCGGCTATACCGCGCGTTGTAGGCGAAACGTAACAGACCGCCCCGCCGGGGGAAGGAGATCCCGATGGTCAGGGGACTGCATCCGCTGTCCGGAGGGATGTCGCTCGATGATGCTCATAACCGAAGTCGGGCGTCCTTCGGCGTTTCTTGAGCGCAGCGCACCGAGAAGGCCTCGTTCTCACGTTCAGGTTCACACAGGACACTGCAAAGTGACTTCGGGAGAGTTGACGTTTTTGTTCTCGTTCCCGGCAAGCGTTAGAACTACGCCGAAACTCAACCGCTCAGTCAGTAAGCACGGCACAACCCTCACTAAGCCCTGCCAGGCTCTTTCCCCTTTTATACTACTGCCTAGTTCCTTACAGTAGTTTAGCAGCACTCAGAACGCGTCCACAAATCGGAAAATTGCACTAGAAAGCACATCATCACTTTGAAACACTACACAAAAGCAATATGTTAAAAATCCTGCCTCAGGAAGAAAAACATCAGTAACAAACAATTTTGAGGCTGATTCCCACGTTAGGGGCTTCGACTTAAGCCATCGGCGTTACCGTTGAGACTCCCCTTTTTGTAACGCACCTCAAAGGAGTATTGCTGCAAAGCGAGGCTCCAGCGCAGGAGGCGGCCATTTGTGGAAGAGATGGTCTGCAGCCATTGGAGAGGGCAGTGATCCGTCTCGAAGCATGCGAAGCGGAGAACGCAGCGAGCGACCGTACACTAGCTCAGCTGGCGAAAACCCCGTAGCTGCATCCTTAATGCAAACATCACCCCAGGAAGACACAGCTCCCAGTGAGTTTGTTGTTCAAAACACAATGCTCTCAACACGCGCTTCATGACGGAGTGGAGCTTCTCAACGGAATTCGACTGTGGGTGGTGCACTGAGCTGTGTAACAGCTTTACCCCGCACCTTTCGAGAAAGGCTGTCTTCAAAGCGCTAGTAAACACTGTGCCCTGATCTGATTGGATTTCCGCAGGAAAACCAACTCGCGCAAATATGGACAGTAGTGCATTGACTATCTCAACTGAGCTGAGTTCTTTAAGCGGCACTGCTTCAGGGAACTTTGTCGCTGGGCAGATCACAGTCAAAATGTGTCTGTACCCCGTGGCTGTTACCGGCAGAGGTCCCACTGTATCAATAACGAGCCGTCTGAAAGGCTCCGTAATGATAGGTACCAACTTCAACGGCGCCCTCGAATTGTCCCCTGGTTTGCCTACCCGCTGACAGGTGTCACATGTCCTCACAAAGTGGTCTGCGTCCCGAAAACACCCTGGTCAATAGTACTCTTGCAAGAGACGGTCCTTAGTTTTCTTAACTCCTAGGTGTCCGGACCACGAACCCCCATGCGACAAGCGCAACAGATCCTGACGGTAGCACTGAGGCACGATCAGCTGATCGAACTCCACTCCCCTGCGGTCTAGATACTTCCGGTACAGGACCCCACCTCTTTCCACAAAGCAAGCTTTTTTCTTGGCGATACCTTCCTTGACAATGCAGCGTATGTTTTCTAGGCTGCCATCCTTCTTTTGCTCGGCTATCAAAGCCGACCGGCTGACTTTTAGCAACCTATTAAGTCCGTCTGACGTAGGCGCGATGAGCAAATCTGCAGATAGCTCTTCTAACTTTCCCGCATCGGGAATTTCCTCTCCAGTATCTGGTGCCTTTAACGCTACAGGCTCAATTTTATTCAGTTCGGGCGTGCTCTGAATATCAGCTTGCTGCGCCTCTGACCCTTTCTCATTGTTCGACAACGTCGGCCCCGCAACTACCGCCTTTGCAGCGAGCTCCCGAACCTTCGATCTGGTTAAGGCCTGAACGCTAGCCTCACCAAACAAAAGCCCCTTCTCGCGCAGGAGGTGATCGGACCTGTTCGAAAATAGGTACGGGTACTGGGGGGGCAGCATAGATGACACTGCCGCCTCCGTCTCAAGTGCTCCGAAAGGTCCTTCAATAAGCACTTTTGCTACAGGCAGACACACGCTATGAGCTTCCACGGCTTGCTTGATCCATGCGCACTCGCCCGTGAACATATCGGGTTCTACGTAAGAGGGGTGAACTACATCCATCGTAGCTGCGGAATCGCGAAGCACTCGGCACTCTTTCCCGTTCACGAGGAGGTCTCGCATGTAAGGCTCGAGAAGCTTCATGTTCTCGTCAGTGCTGCATAATGACAAAAACACGACTTTTGTTTTTGTCTCTGGACACTGCGCCGAAAAGTGACCCGGCTTCTGGCACGTATAACAAACGCGCGCTTGCCTCGTCTCGAACCGCTTTCTGCGTTCGGCTTCGGTTGCCGCCATCTCCTTACGTTCGGTCGGACACTGCGCCGAAAAGTGACCCGGCTTCTGGCACGTATAACACACGCGCGCTTGCCTCATCTGGAACCGTTTTCTGCGTTCGGCTTCGGCTGCCGCCGTCTCCTTAGGTTCGGTCGGACTGCTTTCACTCGCATCCGCACTACGTGTGTTCCCCTTTGCTCTCATGGGCGTGAACTTCGGCCTCTCAAACTTGGAGCCAAATTCACCCTTTTGACCGTCCTTAGCTCCGCGAGCCCGACGCGTCACAAACTCCTCGGCTAGCTCAGCGGCTCTAGCCACCGTACTAACGTCTGGCCTATCCAAGACCCAGTACCGCACGTTCTCAGGTAACCGACTATAAAACTGTTCCAGCCCGAAACACTGCAGAACTTTCTCGTGATCACCAAACGCTTTCTCTTCTTTGAGCCACTCCTGCATGTTTGACATAAGCCTGTAGGCAAACTCTGTATATGACTCACTTCTGCCTTTCTCATTTTCCCGAAACTTCCGACGGAACGCCTCCGCTGACTCGATTTCACTATGTCGAAATCCTCTGCCTCTTCTCTATTCAAGCGAGCGACTACGTCGGCCGCCTCGCCGGGTAGCAAAGTGAGCAGGCGCTGTGGCCACGTTTCCCGAGAGAACCCCTGCTTCTGGCACGTTCGCTCAAAGTTAACCAGGAACAAACCAATGTCCTCTCCAAGCTTAAACGGCCGCATCAGGTCAGTCATTTTGAACAATACTCGTTCTCCTGCACCGTGTGCCTGACTTCCATTACGAGCGCGTTCCATCTCTACCTCGAGACGCTTCATTTCCAAAGCGTGTTGACGGTCGCGCTCTTCTTTTTCTTTCTCTTTTTGTTCTTTTCGTTCGCGCTCATCTTTCTCTTTCTGTTCTTTAAGTTCGCGCTCCTGTCTTTTTGCCGTGTCCCTCTCCTCAATGGTCTCAAGGCATTCCGACAGCTCGTCATCCTCAGCTTCTAACTCAAGAATAGCCCTTAGCAGTTCTGGTTTTCTGAGTTTGTCTGAGACATCCAGACCCAACTCTCTTGCAAGCTCCAGCAATTTCGGTTTGCGCAACGACTTCAAATCCATGGCTGCTCTGAATGCTGCTTTCTCTACTGCCTACTATTGTCTTGCCGCAAACTAACCTGGCAGCAACGACAACCACAATTACCAGCTCTGTTTCTGACACTAACAAAAGCCTGGCAAAACTCAGAAGAAGAAAGTCCCGCACTCACCAAACCTCGCAGCCAAGAATTCAGCGCAGTCGTTCCGCTGCAGGCAACCAGTCATCACACAGGGCTCGTTGCACTGCTCCCGGATGGTCGTTGTGCTGCTCAGCATACAGTCAACCGCATATCTTCGCTGCTGGCCTCCGTTGTCGCGATCTCACCGCTACCAGCCAGTTGTTTGGAATCTCAGCGCTGACTCCCGTTGTTGCAATCGCACCGCTAGCACGAGTTGTTGCAAATGGGTCGCAAGCCCTAAGGGTAGCGTTGGCCTGGAGGCCTGGGGCACAACTGGAAGCATCCGAAGGTCCCGGCAAAGCATGAGTCGACTGGTAACAGAACAACTGGTTTATTCTAACATCGCAAAAGAGCGGCCGGTCAGGTCGACCGAAGTGGAGAGACGGGAGTGCACGTTACTCAACAGAAGAAATCGGAGCCTCTCTCTTGGCGTCCGGGGGCAGCTGCTCTTATACTCTCGGAGTTGAGGGCAAGAGGAAGGCCTCGTGACGAGACCACGTGATGCGCGGCAAGGACAGGCTGAGAGACACGTTGGGACGAGTGTAGTGACGCATCCGCCGGCCCGGCGCCAGTCAGACCTCCTCGCTTCACACTTCGGGAGCTCCTCTCCCTGGCTGCCGCGCTTTGACAAGCGTGGGCACACACACACACACGCACACACGAAGACGCGTGGCACTGAAACACGCCTGGACGCGCTTAGCGGGGAGGCTTTGCGGCAGCTCCGAACGGGCCAAAATGTCCGCCGCTTTGAACGAAGCCCCGGCGTCCGTTGCATGCGCGCCGGCTATACCGTGCGTCGTAGGCGAAACGTAACACTCTGTATTCTCAGTCTGGCTTCACTGTGCAATTTCAGGTCGAGCCGCCTTTGCAGATTAGGAACAAGAAAAAAAAAAATTTTTTTTCACATGGCACAACAAGAACTTAGACGAGTTTTTAAACAATCGTGACTTTAAGCGCCGGAATACACAAATTTGCCATGAAATGTAAACGATCAGATGCTTCTGTTCCAGCTTCCCACCCTCCTAAACGACTTCCTATTTTTAAGCAGATTAACATTCATTGCCTACTTCGGCAATTTTAAGTTTATCTATCTATCTATCTATCTATCTATCTATCTATCTATCTATCTATCTATCTATCTATCTATCTATCTATCTATCTATCTATCTATCTATCTATCTATCTATCTGTCTGTCTGTCTGTCTGTCTGTCTGTCTGTCTGTCTGTCTGTCTGTCTGTCTGTCTGTCTGTCTATCTATCTATCTATCTATCTATCTATCTATCTATCTATCTATCTATCTATCTATCTATCTATCTATCCATCTATCTATCTATCCATCTATCTATCCATCTATCTATCTATCTATCTATCTATCTATCTATCTATCTATCTATCTATCTATCTATCTATCTATCTATCTATCTATCTATCTATCTATCTATCTCGCCATTATCGCTAACAATGTGGTTCAAGTTGTCTTTCAGCTCGGGACACGAGGTGTGTGCTCTTGGTACGGATGCTGCCCTGGTCTTTCGAGCACCATCATTACAGCTTGGTCATGTCATTCTTGTCGTGCCGTGATAGTCATGCCTCCTCGCGCAGAATGTGACCCAACCTGTCTAGTAAATTGTTCCATTAGTTATGCCGTCGTGGTGGTGATATCGTTGTGGTCACAGCACTGTTCTCATTCAAACTTTGTGTTACTATGGTAGTCATGCCATCGACTTCACGCTATCGTCGTCGAACTGTCATTATGGACTACTTGTACTTTCGTAGTGAAGCCTTCGTTGTCGCTTTATTAGCATCACTCCAGTTTCGCCATCAGACTCTCGTCATCCCGTCCTCGTCATGCCATGGTCGTGATCACTCGCCATCATGCAAAGTCATCCTACTACCGTTGGCATGCCATCGTCATTATTGCGTTATTGTCATATATTTGCGTCAAGCATTGTCTCCTCTGTTGCAAAACCACCATTCGAATTCCGTCGTGGTCGTCTCATCCGTGTCATTCGAACTTAGTCAGCTGACTGCGATTAAGCTGTCGTCTTCACGCTATCGCCATACCACTGCCATCCCACGGTCCTCCTCAGCGCCTTCAGCGTACCATCTGCGTCATTCTTTCTTCGTCATTCTATTGTAATTATATAGTCGTCATTCAAACGAGATTAGGCCGCCGCTGCCATGCCATCCTCTCTGTCTCTTCGTCAAAAGTCGCTGTTCTGCGTCTGTTTTAATACTATAATCGTATTTCGAGCCTAGTCATCCGGCTGTCGTCGCATCTTGCCGAGATCGCCGTTACTCAACCCGGCATCGTTAATCTATTGTTGTCATTCCGTAGTCGTATAGCACATTCGCCATTCCATCGACCTCATTTGCGTCTTCATCGATCTATTTTCACTAGACTTTCTTTAATTCGTGAGTATGCCGCCGCGATAATGCCATCGTCGCCATTGCGTCCTGGTCAAACCATCTCTTTTATGCCTTCGTTGTCGCAACCTCGTCGTCCGGCTGTCGTGGTCATACCATCGTTTGAGCTTTGTGATCTGTCTGCCGTCCTCCGGCTGTAGTTAAACCATCGTAGTGTTTTCTGAAGTGTAATATAATCGTCTTTGTGATGTCGGCGTCATGCGATCTCTTTCGTTCCATCAACGTCATTCCTTGGTCGTTCTCTTGTCACTGCGTCGTCGTATACTGTCGTCACGTAGTCATACTCATTGGCGACCCTGGCAGACGAGTTCTTTAGAAAAGTGCGATGATTGCGGGGAGAGTGTATACCGCATACACCCGAAGCAAGAAATAAATTGTACTTGAAGAAATATGGTTTAAATCTACATTGCCTATATGCGAATGGAATCACTGTTGACAGTCACTGCGAGATAGCTTGTGGACAATTATTTTACCGAAGGTTGCTACCTGCTCTCACAAAAAAATGTTCATTTGTAGACAAATGCAATTTGCGCACGTTACTGTAATATCATTGTGTCTTTCAGGCACAGCTATAAGTATTATGCGAAAGTGTTAGAAGGACGAAGACAAGGGCCAGGGCCAGTAATGCGAGTCAGCACACAGCGAGGTAAGCTCCGTTTCTTTATGCTGAAACATTCATACATAAAGAGCATAAATATGCGAAGGATATTTGTATGCACAAATTTTCCAGCTGTTGAATTTTGAAGAACCATTACTTGCGCCTTTGTATTATTGGAAGACAAAAAGAAATGCTAGCGAGAAAGTCACAAATTGCCAGCTTTGACATATAAGTGGTAGTGTGAACGCTTCTTTCGCTATCAGCGAGATAGGCAATGGTTAACAATTTGCAGACCATTCAGAAGATGTTCTAATTGGAAAATCTATGTTAACGACATTTTGCTGGTAGCACCAATCTCGCTTAACTTTCTTCCTCAGCGAACCGCAATAGATGGTGTCCCACCTAAAATTAAGCAACCTGTTAAGAAACTGCTTCATTATACTAGTAGAGCACCTGCACATTTACTCATCAGTCCTCCTATGCCACCAATATAATATTGTCTGCTAATCGTGTAGGCAGTAAGAGAATAACACCTATTCCAATGAGATGGAAAGCAGACTTTACCTCAAACACTAGCCAACCACTTGAATGAACCTGGCCATATTGCTACGGAACAGTATTTGAGATGAAAAGAGGCGAGCAGTGTGCAGACGACGACGACGATTAGAGGCTAGCGCGGGCTGTTGCCTCGTGACCAAGTGCGGCGTATTTCCTTGTAAATATACTTGTAAATAGTTTTTCGTCTGTGTCGTCCTACGTAACATATCTGGTGGAGGTGGACGTTCCCTGTACGTCGTCAAGGACCTTCGCAGCGGATGGTACGTCGAGCCTTCCTTCATGGCTTCCGGCGACGACAGCTCGATTCCGCCGGCTCCGACAGCTGCTGCCACTTCGACGACCTATAACACACACCCCGCTCCCCGTGATACAGGCGTATTTTCTGGCCAAGATGGGGAAGACGTCGAGGACTGGATCAGCCTGTACGAACACGTCAGACACAATAGAGACTTTTAGCTCAGCGGGTTTACGTTTCGCTCCGCTCGCGGTCTCCACCGTTGCGCCAGCGGAGCGGCTCGCGAAAAAAAAGTTTTAGCCCGGCGGATCACTCACCCGCTCGAGCGGGGTAAAGAGCGGGGCGCTCTGCTGCCCCACCTAGTGGTCCGAATAGGAGTTACTGAGAAATGAACTTGAATTACGCTTGCTTTTATAATGCAAGAAATGTCGAATAAAGATATATTACATGCTCTCAGTACATTATTTGTTAATAATGTACTGAGTACTAATGTACGGGTCAGCGCCGCAGTCGCCGTCGTCGATGCAGAACTGCGGCGTTCATGTTCGCGGCTGCCATCTTGCATTTCCCATACACGCCCGCGCGCGCTTACGCACGCTCGCGCGCTGCGTATACCCTCCGCTGGGGAGTGCTTTCCAGCGGGCGTAAACGCTGCTCCGTAAAACCGCTGGCCGCCTCAGCGTGGTGCGCATGCGCAGTCGCGTCTCCGCTCGCCCGCTCCGCTCCGCTGGACGTAAACCCGCTGGGCTAAAACTCTCTAATAGCCGGTGGCACCCTACTATCATGCTCGCCAACGTAGTCTTTTACCTCGGTGGCACACCTCGAGTTTGGTTTCGGACGCACGAAGATGAGCCCCCCGTTGGGATTCGCTTAAAGCGAAGCTGAAGAGTCTGTCGAATTCAATAAGACGCTCATATACGGATGCGGGAACTTTATAAACCATGCAGATAAAATTTCGGGGGGGGGGATTTTTTGCTTAAGAGCGACGTAATCGTCGGGTTAAATTGCGCTGTAGCTCCGCCCCCCGTCGAGCCCCACGCGCTGCGGCTGACGCTGACGATGCGAGCGGAGACCGGAAACCGCTGCATAGAGACGTCAGCACTGGTGTTCCGTTCCTTCGCAGTCTCCGCGACCATGCCTGACCGTGCTTATTTCTGCGTTCGTGCCGTCCTAATCTGCTTCGCTCGACCCTACATTCCTTTGTTTGTGTGTATATAGAGTGGTAGTTGACGAGCGCAGCATCAATTGAACTTGTAGGCCGATCATGCCGGCATACTGTGCAACTTACGGTTGCACGAACACCAGCGGCCGTGACGATGTTCCGATGTTCCATTAGTTCCCGCAAGACAAGAAGCTTTTAGCTAAGTGGGTGGCTGCTGTGAAGCGGAAAACTTCAAGGGCTCAAGAAAAACAGTGCTGTGCTATAACCACTTCCGTGACGACGATTACTACCAGAGTTTATCAATAATGCGTGCTCTGGGTTCTCCTTCGTATTAGCACGCTGAACGGAAGGTGCATGTTTATGTCCCACCATTGACCCAGGTTTCATCGCCAAGCGCCACGAACTTTCGATTCGCACGTGTGTTGCGAAACAGCCTGCATGCGGCTCCTATAACACAGTGCAAGTGTAAAGCTTGCATGCGTTGGAAAGCCCGCTCACGCCAGGACGATGCGCTCCCCCTTCTCGCACATAGAGAAACCGACCATCTCAGATAGCCGACGGAATTCGCCGTTTACAAGTAGCGTGTTTATGGCGTGCTGATGAAGGTTCTATACAACAGCCGGTAAACTTTTACCGCGTTTAAACTGTCTGTGTAGATTGCCGACAGCTTTGGGGCAACGCCCAAATGCAGAAGATCGCATCACCGCTTACGTTCTACGAGGAGGCATGCAGGAACATAACACTGCAGTTGTTTGCTCAGAAACGTACTCACTGGAACGCTGAGTGCAGCTTTGCAAAAAAACATACTCGCCAAAGAACATTTCCAACACAAGGAGATGCTAGCACTTCGCCTTCGTTCGCGTGGAAAGCATTGCTTGGACCAGCATTTTTTGCTTCTTGGTGAGGCCGGCTCTTCGCAATCGGCTCGTACATGTAGGAAGTAAAGTATAAACCCTATGCAAGCGATCTTGCACGCGACAGCGACATGCGAGGCGATGGCTGTCGCGTTCACTCGTCGTCTTCAAGCCGAACTCCACAAGGGCGACGGCTTTGAGCAACGACTTCCCGGTATGAGGGCAGCAATATACGCGCCGAAACTCGCGTGACGCGTGCTTTATCAATTTAGGCTAATGTATTTTACTGTAAAAAGGAGCATAACATACTTGTAAAGGTCTTGCACTAGGTTCTTATTGTTTCACGTGTAAAATTCAATAGTTCGCTCGTTCCGTGCGACAAACAGTAGTATTTGAGTTATGCACATGCAGTTCCGGCTTCGCATTATTGGCCAGTCGCTCATAGCACTTCCGGGCGACGAGCGACGAGTTCTAGATTTCTAGACACGAGCGATTGAGCGACAACACCAAGTGATCTGTTCAAGCGATGGCCTGTTTTGTCACTTGAAGCCGTCGCCCTTCGCCGTCGCACGCAAAATCGCGCTCGTGGGGTTTGGACTTAACGCCGAACTCCTCAGAGAAACGCAAGCTCTCGAAATTTTCCATGACCGTCTCAGGAAAATAGCACCAAACTACCCTGCACCATGCTTCGTGTGTAGCGACAGCAGTCGGTTCGGGCGAACACCATTGTTGACGTCACAAAGCGCCCGCCCAATCACTGGCGGAAACGAGGCGCGCGAGCTGCCCTGAGTCTGCTGCTGCAATTTTCGTCGAAATAATAACTGTTCCTGCTTTTTTTCGCTCAATTTCGATGCGATATTCGAATTCAGAGGGTTGAAAACCTGGACGTACTGCTCTTCACTTATTTTTTCAGGAAGCTTCCGTTTAAGCAAAAGCTCCAAGATTTGTACAGCAACCCCTACGGTCACCAACTTGCCGCGCAGAAGGCGCTTTCCGGCCATGTGCAGACGTCAACACAGCCCTACATCACGTACATTCAGGTCGTCTTGGCTCTGTGCCGCAATGTTGACGCACACATGACTGAGTCAGACAAGGTTTCCCACATCCTCAAAGGCATTGCTGATGACGCCTTCAACTTGCTCATTTTCAACAATGTGGCGACGGTGGATGCACTTATAGAAGAGTGCCGCCGCTAGGAACTCGCTAAAAGCCGACGTATCGACCAGCAGTTTGCCTGTCTGCCCATCACCCAAGTGACATCTTCCTGTGCCGACGCTCGTCGGCCCAACAACACTGGCAACGTCACCAGGATCGCCCGGCGTGAGATCGAGGCCGAGTATCAAGCTGCCTTCGAATCCGGCACCTCAAACGCACCTGCAGTCACGGTTTCCCTGATCCAGGCAGTTGTTCGCGAGGAGTTCGCAAACTTGGGTGTTCACACCATCTGCTCGGCCCATCGCCCTGATACCCACCTTGCTTCTTCGATTCCACCCCCTCGCGCATCTTCTTACCCACCACGTTTCCACAACCCATGTGAATGGCGCACTGCTGACGACAAGCCTATTTATTTTCACTGCCATCGAATCGGGCACAGTTCGCGGCACTGTCGCAGTCGCTGGAGTTCCCCGACCCGGTCTAATTATACTGCCTGTTCTCGCCCCCCAGGTGGCCTTTCTTGTCCCTATGCCGCACACTCCAATAATGCCGCCACTAATTCTCCTGCGCCCAACCGCCCCTATTCTCGTTCGCCTTCGCCCCAACGACGACAATCTCGCTCTCCCCAGCCCCCGTCGCCCCTATTCGCCGACTCTCTTCGCACACCGTTCCAAGCCAGAAAACTAGACGATGCAGCGCCTCGAGGTGAAGCTGCATTGCTTCCTACGCCGCCAAATCCTCTACTGACGTTGCCCACTCATCTGAACCTTCTTGACGTGCAAGTCTACGGTGTTTCTGTGTCTGCTCTTATAAACACTGGGGTGCATTTGTCGGTAATGAGCGCTGGCCTTCGTAACCAGCTGAAGAAAATAATCACGGCCGCCACCGCGCCTGTTGTCCATTTCGCCGATGGCAGAACAGCCCCCGTAATTTGTATGTGTGCCGCCCGCGTCCCCTTCGCCGATCGCTCCACCATCGTGTTATTCACAGTCATCGCCCACTGTCCCCACGACATCATCTTCGGCTTAGAGTTCCTCTCCGCACATTCTGCTCTCATCGATTGTTCCGCCAGTACTCTCCGCCTTGATCTGCCTGTTCTGGATCCCGCTGAACAACACCCTACTCCCCTCAGTTCCGTCGACTTCGTTCGCTTGCCACCTTCGGCACTGACTTACCTTGACTTCGTGTCATCCCCACCAGTCCCCGATGGTCACTACATCGCGGCCCCTATACAAAACGTCTTCCTTACACACGGGATCACCGTACCTCACAAAGTTTTATCTATTACAGCGAATTGCGTCTGCCTGTCAGTGGTCAATTTTCGTTTGACGACACAAGTGCTGCCACGCGGGATGTCTCTGGTCCAGCTTTGCTCATTCGAGGATCACTCAGTAGCAACTATTGCAGTAGACGACAATTCAGCCGGTCTTCCTCTACCATCGCAGTCGGCAACTTGTGCCACCGCCGACTTACAGAAAATGATTGCGCCCGACATACCGTCCGAGCACGCTTGTGAGCTCTACCTGGTTCTGTTTTCCTACTACTATATTTTTGACTTTAACGATCGTCCTTTGGCCCAAACTACAGCTGTTAAACATCGCATTGATACCGGTGATGCCCCTCCTATTCTTTGCCGCTCATATCGAGCGTAACCGGCTGAGCGTTAAGTTATTCACGCCGAAGTTCTCATAATGCTTGCCAAGAACATTATTGAACCGTCATGTAGTCCATGGGTGTCACCTGTTGTACTGGTAAAAAAGAAGGATGGCTCATGTCACTTTTGCGTGGATTATCGGCACCTTAACAGGGGAAACAAAAAGGACGTGTATTCCCTCCTTCGTATGACGCCCTTGACTGCCTCCACGGTGCTATTTCTCCTCTATTGACCTTCGCTTCGGCTACTGGCAGATTGATGTGGACAATCTCGACCGCGAGAAGACTGCTTTTGTAAGAACCGATGGTCTTTATCAATTCAAAGTGATGCCGTTCGGTCTATGTAACGTTCCTGCCATTTTTGAACGTATGATGGACTCCCTTCTTCACGGTTTCGAATGGTCCACGTGCCTGTGCTACTTGGACGGCGTTATAGTATTCTCCGGAACATTCGCTACGCATCTCTAGCGCCTCTCAGCGGTCCTGGACCTTTTTCGTCAAGCCGGTCTGCAACTCAACGCATCCAAGTGCCAGTTTGGCCATCGCCAGATTACCGTCTTTGGACATCTCGTTGACGCGAACGGAGTGCAACCGGACCCAGGCAAGATCCATGCTGTTACGCACTTCCTTGTTCCGAAGTGTGTCAAGGATGTGCGCTGCTTCATTGGCCTTTGTTCGTACTTTCGCCGTTGCGTGAAAAATTTTGCGGCCATAGCACGACCACTAACCGAGCTACTGAAAAAAGACGCTCCTTTCCAGTGGGTCGATAACGAGGCGTCTGCATTCTTGCATCTAATGGACCTTCTCCCAACGCCTCCCGTTCTGGCCCATTTCGATCCTTCTGCGCCAGAAGAATCGTGACCGAAGAGGCCGAAGATGCCAACAGTCACGGAATTGCCGCAGTACTTGCACAACGCCAGCACGGCCACGGCCGTGTTATAGCTTACGCCAGCAGGCTCCTCTAACCCGCAGAGCGCAACTCTTCCATCACTGAGCGTGACTGTCTGGCCCTAGTTTGGGCAGTTGCGAAATTCCGCCCATATTTATATGGCCGACCCTTTTCCTTTGTCACAGCCCATCACGCGTTTTGCTGGTTATGCTCACTGAAAGCTCCTACAGGAAGACTTGGTCGCTGGACCTTACGCCTCCAGAATATTCGTACTCTGTGATCTACAAATCTGGCCAACTACACAAGGGCGCTGACTGCCTGTCTCGCTTCCCGGTGGACGAACCTGAAGACGCCGACCGTATTACCACCAACGGCATTTCCTCTGTGTCTACCTTCGCTAACATCGCCGATGAGCAGTATCGAAACCTACCGCTGCGAGCACTCATCGAGCATCTGTGCTCTACCCCTACCGACGCATCCTTTCGCCGATATATCCTCCAGGGTGGCATTCTCCACCGAAGGAACTTCCTCCCTGATGGATCTGATCTTCTTCTTGTCGTGCCAAAACACATAAGACAGACTATGCTCTTTGAGACGCATGACGCACCCACTTCAGGACATTTTGGGGTAACCCGCACGTACGACCGCGTCCACCACCGCTTCTATTGGCCTGGTCTCGCTCGCTCCGTCCGACGCTATGTTACTGCCTGTGATCCCTGGCAGCGTCGGAAAACACCTCAGGTGCTACCTGGCGGTCATCTCCAGCCGATCGCCGTCCCTGTGGAACCGTTCTTTCGTGTTGCATTAGACCTCTTTGGTCCGTTTACCCCGTCATCCTCTGGGAACAAATGGGTAGCCGTCGCAACTGATTACGCCAACCGATACGCTATCACGTGGGCTCTCCATACCAGTTGAGCCACTGAAGTTGCGGACTTTCTCTTGCGTGATATTACCTTGCTTCATGGCGCCCCGCAACAGCTGCTTACTGACCGTGGTCGTAACTTCCTCTCGAAAGTTATCGCCGACATCATGCGCTGCTGCTCCATTCAATACAAGCTGAATACTTCATACCATCCTCAAAC
This sequence comes from Dermacentor andersoni, assembly GCF_023375885.2. Classification (NCBI taxonomy): domain Eukaryota; kingdom Metazoa; phylum Arthropoda; class Arachnida; order Ixodida; family Ixodidae; genus Dermacentor; species Dermacentor andersoni. The sequence goes on from NC_092820.1 coordinate 65,332,501, forward strand.
CAATGGCCTGACAGAGCGGTTAAACTGTACTCTTGCCCATATGCTGTCCAAGTACGTTTCCAAAGACCGCCACTGCTGGGACATTGCCCTTCCTTACGTCACATTTGCGTATAATTCTTCGCGGCACGACACCGCCAGATTTTCTCCATTTTATTTACTCTACAGTCGCGAATCAACCTTGCGCCTTGACACGGCACTTCCTCCTGCTGCGATCTCAACAAGCGAGTATGTGCACGACGCAATCGCCCTCGCAGACCACGCATGCCAGCTTGCCCGTACTCGACTGACGGCCTCGCAAACCACACAGAAGCGTGAGTACAACGCCCGCCACCGTGACGTACAGTTTTAGCCTGGTGCGCTTGTGCTCCTGTGGTCGCCCTCTCGACACGTCGGACTTTCAGAGAAGCTCCTTTCGCTATACACAGGACCCTACCGCGTGCTGCGCCAGGTGACGCCTGTGACGTACGAAATTGCTCCTGTGAGTTTAACCTCGTCCTCTACTCTGGCATCTAGTGATGTCGTGCACGTCAGTAGGCTCAAGGCCTACTACACTGCTTCCGAGCCCGGCCTTATTCGCTACGGTACGGCGCTTTTGCCGTTGGGGGTAGTGCTACGGAAGAGTATTTGCGATGAGGAAGAGGCGAGCAGTGTGAAGACGACGACGACGAGTAGAGGCTAGCGCGGGCTGTTGCCTCTTGACCAAGGGCGGCGTGTTTCCTTGTAAATATACTTGTACATAGCTTTTCGACTCCGTCTTCCTAGGTAACCATATATTCGACAAAGGAAGGATTTGTGCACTGGAAACAAATTTCCGTTCACCTCGCTAGAGGAACAATACGGAATCATACATCATGCACAAGTGTAAATGCCTACACCCGACGGGAGTTACATTGGTACGTTGCAACGTAGAATCGCTCAGAGCTGTAACTTAAACCTGGAATTCTTGTATCATCAACCAAGGCACAAAAAACATACCGCCACCAGCTAACCTTATTTCTGTACCTAATCTGTTACTCCATTTGCAAATTTTCCTTGCCTCTCCCCTACCACTCAAATTATTATACTCTTCCGCGTTATTACGCATATTCATACTGTACGGTTGCATCTACGATATACACCTGCCCCATCTCGCGTTTACTCATGCCACCTTCCCATTTGTTATTGCGACCTCTCGCTCCTCCAACACCCTCCTGTGCCGTTTTTAATTTCTTGTTTTTTTACCCTCTTGGTGTTCTTTTCTATCTCCAACCTTCCCACTCTCCCACTCTCCTCCCCTCGTCTTAGAAACTACACTTAGAGACGTCAGGTGACAGCGCTCATTTTCTTTGTTGCAGTCTCTCCCTTTACAGCCAGCCTCCAACGACGCAACTGCACGTAATGTCACTCTAATAATCTGTTAAAACTAACATGCCGACGATGACGAGGCTACCTTTGACGCAGGTAGGTCCTCCTTTGAAGGTAGGTCCTTCATAGGAGGACCTAATGATGGTAGGTCTTTTATTATCAAGGTAGAAAAAAACAATCTCAACACAGACAGCACCACGGAAACGACCGAGTCTATGAGCGACGTAATACAAACCTTTCAAGCCGCTCGCCCAAACGCACACATCACCGTAACAACTGTTGCTCCCCACATACAAAAGAAATAACACCCACTAATCGACCAGACACACTCATCAACCACAATTAGAAGACCAGCAAACTCAACTTGTTATTGTTCCTCTTAAATTATTTCAACGATAACGCAGACATAATGCACCACGGAGAAACACACGAAGCACCGCACGAACACCATCATGGGAACGCTTCCACCTAAACCGCGGAGGAATACAGCTAGTAAAGAAAACTCCCATTAAATTTACCTCAGAGACCACCCCCACTGACTCTGCCAACCGTGCCACCCCGAACAACAGAACTGTGACAGCCACCTCGGAACACTCGCAACACAGACAGAGGAATGTGTGATAGCGGAAGCCACGGAACACACACTACTCTTAAAACAATATCCACGGCAGTGTAAAAACTGTTTGATCATGTGACAATATTCGGGAGGGGTAAGACAAAATCTTGAAAGCTTTTCACATTGTAAATAAGGAAGAAAATTGTATGACTGATACGTACTTGTGTTTAACCAACAAAGAACGTGCTTGCCTATCAGGTAGGTAAAAGGTAATTAGAAAAGCTGACAATGATGCACGGGTCTTTAGAGGAGTACAAGCTGCGCAAGCGTCCGTTGTTTTCATGCGGCAATGTATTGAGGTCTTATCAATGCACATGTCTTGGGTCGAGTTGAAGATGCGCATACGTCGGAGGTTATGTGCGGCAATGTGACAGTGGCAGTGACAAGAACTTTATTGGAGTGCCCTGAGCAACTTGATTAAGGGGAGCCGAACGCTCCTCAATCAAGTTGGTGGCTCCGCCCATGACGGGACAGGGAGGTGGTGAATCTGCGACGTTGCGGGCCCCCTGAACGGCCTGTACTTCATGCACGCATTCCGACCTCTTCAGCAAGGCGCCACACTTGGTCTTGTATTGAAGGTCGGAGCCCGCGTTGTACGGGCACAGCCAGAGCAGGGGGTCGAAGGAGCAGCATGCGTGACCGCATTTGGAGCGCGACTGCGGAAAGTTCTGTCCTATCCAACTAAGCGCTCTGGGGGTGAGGTAGCACCTCGTCTGCAAGAGTCTGAAAGTAACGGCCGGAGCCCTGTTTAGATTCTGGCTGGGGGGACGGAATTTCCTCCTGCTGTGTCTGCAATGCGGTTTAATTTCGTGATAGGTCGTACGATGATCTTTTAAGGGGCAATCCTGTGACACAGACCGACCATTAGCTCGGGCGCGATTCGCGAATTCACGAGCCAGACAGTTGGCCCGATTGTTAGAGTTGCAACCCGCTTGGTTATCTATATCGTTCACGTGGGCCGGGAGCCACGCTATGCTATGACCTCCAGTTTCTTCACCTGCAGTAATACGAAAGGACCTGTTGATCATGCCCGCGGCGTGTTTTGAAACCAGAGCGGACGAGAAAGCCCTGACCGCCGTGCGCGAGTCGGAGAAAATGGTCGTCGGGCCTTTTGCACCTTGAAGAGTCAAGGCTTTCGTGGTTTCCTCCGCCTCAGCCGCGTGTATATTGTAGGTTGACGCGGCGAAGATAAGTGCTCCGCGCGCGTCAGCGACCAAGATTGCAAACCTGTCTTCACTGCCATATATCGCGGCGTCGACGAAGAACGTATCTGCCCCGTAAGGATCGATTCGTCGAAGGATGTTTACAGCCCACGCTTTTCTGCGACTTTCGTTATATATCGGGCGGATGTTCCTCGGTACGGACTCTACCTTTATACCTTCTTGGGCTAATTTAGACAGAGGGTTTCTGTCCAACCGTGCCTTCATTGAGATTATACCATCATAATCAAGAATCTTAATGTCCGGCTTAATTGAGGAAAGCCTGTAGATATGTGCATTAAGTTGTGCTTCGATTAATTCGGCTGTGATGTTGTGGCTTCCGAGTTCACGTAGTTGTACCGTGCTAGCGGACTGTGGAATACCGAGTATTCTTTTGACGCCGGACCTGATGAGCGTGTCGAGTTTGTCCTTTTCAATTTTCCCCATTTGAGGTACGGTGCCGTGGAAGTAATATGACTGGTAAAAAAGCTTGGAAGACCCTGAGTAGGTTGTCCTCCTTGAGTCCTCCCCTTTTGCTTGTGATTATAGTGGTGATTCTTAGTATATTTTTCGCCTTTGCACCTAGCTTGTTCAGAGCTTGTGCATTACAGCCTTTGGTGTTGATTAAATGCCTTAAAATTTTGGTGAAGTTCACCCTCGCAATGGGGTGCCCTTCTCGTGTCGTAAATTCGACGGGCAGCGTTTCAAGAGGATCGAGGTTCCTAACGCCCTGCCACGACTGTCTGTGCAGGAGGAGTTCGGATTTGATCGGTGAAAGCTTGAGACCCATGCATGTAAGCAATTCTTTCGTTACGTCTATGGCCAACCAGAGAGATTGCTCTAGATTGGCCAGAGATCCTCCCGGGGACCGGACTGCGATATCGCCTGTATAGCTTGCGTAGCTTATTTTTGGGCGTTCGGCCCGCCTTTGGCAGAAGTTATCCCTGGCGATATTGAATAGTAGCGGGGATACGACCAAGCCCTGAGGGTTTCCCCAGTTGCACATCTCGTAAGGACTTCCCAAGATCGTGCCCAGTCGACGGAACGATTTCTATTCCAATTGAAACGAGAGAGCGTAATTAAAGAATTTCCGCCCTAGGTTGAGAGAGCAAATTTCGTTCTGGATGTGTTCATGATCAACGCTAGGGTGAGGTCGAGTGCAATGATTCCTTGGACGTCCCGCGTCTCGTTCTCGAATATGGATCTTTTCAGGGGGAGCGTTGCGTCCTGTCTGGAGAGTCCCTTTCTAAAACTTCTTAGATTATGGCTAAATAGTTCGTGGTTTTCTATGTGTTCGACGATTCGAATGTGTACTGCATGTTCTGCCACATTGCAAATGCATCATGTTAGACAGATGGAATGCACTATATTTGTGTGTTTAGGTTTCCCCGGTTTGGGGATGAGCACCACCTTGGCTATGTGCCTATTCGATGGGACCTGCCCTGAGCTCCACTCCTCGTTTATCTCTGCCGTTAGGATTTCGATGGCCTGGTCGTCCAGTTTCCGGAGGACTTTTTGGTGACCACGCCTGGTCCAAGGCAGATATTCCATTTAAGTTGAAGAGTACATGTCTAATTTCCCAAATTGTGAAAGGTTCTTCTAATTCTGGCCTGTCTAGCTCCGTCTAAGCCGCTCTCGCATGTATGCCTTGCGAGCTTCCTTCCTTGATGGGCAGGTAAGTTGTTGCCAGGTCGTTGACAATTACATCATTTGTGAGGCCCGAGCTGACCTGCTTAGATATGAGTCTATCGATGGCGAGATTTAACGCACTCTTGGACTGTTTGTCGTTGAGGAGTCCATTAAGCAGATTCTACTTACTACCTCTTCTCATGCGACCGTCCGTTTTGTTGCATGCTTTCTAGAATACCACTCTATTTTCTTGTTGACTAACGTTGGTTTTACTCGTTGTCGGCAATTTATTTTTCTGTGTTTTCCACCTCTGCGCAAGAGCGAGTTTAGCCTTGCGGCGATGCGCTAACCAAGAGTTCATTTTGGGGACATCAATTGGTGTGACGATTCCTTTGGTCGCGTTCTTGACGGCCTGTTTAAGATTGGCATTTAGAACTTTCAAGGATTCGCTTGAGGGGCCGTTCCAGCTCGAATTTTCAGGAAAAGATCCCAATTGGCGTATTCGTATTTGACCGGAGGTTTGGGTTTGACTTGCACCGTGATTTAGAGAACATAGTGGTCACTCTCCAAGTCCTCCTGAAAATTATCCCACGTGCCCTAGATATTTCGGAGGAATTCGATGTATGGCGCTGTGCCTCGATTGACCGATTACCCCTTCTGGTGGGAAACCTAGGATCCGTAACAAGCGTGAGGTTGGAATCGGCTGCACATCCGGCTAAGTTTGTACCCTTCTTGCTGTTAAAGACGTATCCCCATTCTGTCTTCGGAGCGTTGAAGTCCGTATCAGTTCATAGGGGCGCGTTTATGGCTGTCCTGATTGCGGAATGAAATAGGGAATTAAAATCTATGCTCCTATCCTAAGCGAGCTGTAGACGTTAAGCATCAAGACATTCGCGTTGCTGGATCTATTGGGTACGAGCTCGATCAGTTGCGCTTCTAGTCCGCTCCGATATCTTGGACCGGTGTGCTACACAAAGGCGACGCTCTGTTTTACTAAGGCGGCGATGCCTCTCCCCGTTTCGCTTTTGTACTTTAATGCACGATACTCCTATACAGTGATCTCCTTATCAGCGAGCGTCCCTACGGAGCATAGCGCCTCTGGAAACTAGCGCAGTTCCACTGGCAAATTTTAACAGTATTTTTAATTGTGATTGCCATCTTGTTTACTGTGTAATTTTCAGAAATCTTTGGGGCGCCCATTGGGATTTGATCTGGTTGGGAGCGGTTCAGAATTTTTCTTTGTCTACTTTTGGGCTCAGCCCTTGGTCTTTCTACTCGCGTTACTCTCAACTCTGTGGCAAAGTGCCTTTACGTCATCCTACTCAGGGTCCTTTCCCATTTAACGTCGTTTTTCATGCGGGAAGCTGAGGCGGCGGACGGGGCCTCGCTGACGTCGGTTATGCAGCCCTCTTCTTCGCCCTTCGTGTTGCTAAAGGATTCCGGCTTGAGCGCCTTGGGTTTCGCCTGCCCGGATAATGGTCCGGGGTTACTGTTGCTAACCTCGTGGCAGTTTATGAATTTTCCTTTCATGCTGTTGCAGGTTTCCTTAAGCTCTGTGAGCTCGCGTCTAAATTTCGTATTTCCCGCTTCGAGCGTTTGGGTACGGAGATCGATCCTATGCTCTGGCTGTGTCTCAGCTTTTGTTTCTTTGCTTGATGCAATTTGTTTCCAGACGGTTGCGTCGCTCCCTTGACCTTTTCGGCCCGCGTGGGCGGCTTCAAAAATTGGGAGCGAGACCGGGATCTGGATCTAAAGGAGCATTGTCCTTGCCTCGGTTTGGATTCTCTTCTTCTCGAGCGTGAGCGTCCTCCGGATTGAGATGTGGTACTGAGCATGGGGACGCTGGACGAAGTTGATGCAGCCGACGAGCTATCACCGTTTGTGTCGGTGACATCAGACTCTTCGTCCAGTTGTGCCTTCCTTGCTCTTTGGCGGTGCCTTTCGCGGTGCCTTTTGCGTCGGCGTGGTGCGATGTATGGGATTTGATATCGGTTTTTGCACGTTGGGTTTCGGGTGACGTAGGGCCCGCCACACGCCTACCACTTGGGGGTGCATTGATGTTCTTGTTCGTCCTCCGCTTTTGCTTTTCCGCAACCGCGGCATTTACTTTTCTCTTCCTCACTGCTGATAAAAACGTCGTCACGGTGGCTTACGTTGCCGCAAGCATGACAAACGTCGACTTGGCGACGGTATAAAGAACATGGCAGCAAGGCCATGCCACAGATCACATGGTGGGGCACACGCATGCCTCTGAACAAAATCACGACTACGTGCGAGCTCTTGACTCGTCAGGTTTCTAGTTGAGTGGGATTTCTTTCGTTCACAATCATGTTTCTAATCGATCCTTTGTCGTGAGATGGGTTGATGTGCCTTTTTACGTCTTTGGACGTACCCTCGGGGGCGGTAATGTACGCCGATATTTCGTAGGCGTAGTACATGGTATGCATTTTATTTATTCTCGCATAGGCCCTCGCATTAGAGGCGTGCGGGGTGGAGATGATTAAAATATTAATGTCGTTGAAAAGTACACGATCGTTGCATTCTGCGTGGGCTAACAGAAAGGGCAGAAACTTGAAGGGTAACAAAAAAATGTCGGGAACAACTTAAGCACTGTGCAACGAGCGATTGAACAAATATGTTTGTTTTAATGTTAAGAGACAGAAAGAGAACGGGGAAGATCATAGGACAGAGCGGAATAGCTGATATTCTAGTAGCCATTAAGAGAAAGAAATGGGGCTTAAAAGACGACTTATAGAGTAGGACAGATAAGAGGAGGGCAATTAGAGAATGGGTACCAAGGAAACTAAAGCGGCAGTTGAGGGTGGTAGAAAATTAGGTGGTGTAATGGAAGTAGTAACTTTGCAGGCGCAAGTTGTAATCAGCTAGTGCTAAGGAACAGCTTATCAACTGCTAATTGTAGATCGCTGGCATTGACCTTCGCCCGGCAGTAGACAAATAAATAGGCTTATGAAGATGGAGTGGCTGTTATCATGACATCGTCATCATTTCATCTTCTTCAGGCACACACTATCATACATCTGTTGTGATACCACTGTTTCCATGCCATCATAGTTACCGCATTCTCATCTTTGCACTGTCCCATGCCGACGTCGTCAAACCAACGTCTTCAGACAGCCTTCGTGATAGAGTTGTACTCGCGCTATTGTTATACACTGCTTGTAATCCCGTTATTCTCATACAGTTGTGACGGACGCGTCGTCATTGGGTTGTCATGCCTTCGCCGTCCTATGATAATCGTGTTGCCGCAGCCGTTCCATTGTGGAAATTTTAACTACAAAATAAAACACTCGTCATGCTGTCGTCGTCAATGCGTCGTCCACAGACATACTCTATCTTGTATCCGTTGTCATACCATCGTCCTCCCGTTAACGTTCCGCTGGCGTCATCGCTATACCATCGTGATTATCTACTAATCAGAATTTTATTATAACCATGCCGTCGTCGGCACACCACCTTTGTTTCCCCATTCGAACCATGACATCGTTGCGACTCCGCCGTCATCATATCGCGACGCTCCTGGGTGACCATGTTAAGCGTTTACCACAGCAAAGTCAGACTAAATTAACGCATGCCGCATATACCGAAGAAATGGAAGCATGAGAATGACCACTCTATATGCAAAACAAACGTGGCTTTAGAAATGTGGCATTTCGCTACATTGCTCGAACGCTAATCTCATTATCAACGACAGTAATTGTGAGATAAGGTCGGCTGCAATTTTTGGAGCGCATGTCTTAGGCGCCCCTTTGTGGTTTTCAGTGTCAGCATCCCTCGACTCAACCGAGCGAACGTCATCACCATCGTCTTCTACCACCGCTTGCTCGTCAGCTTCCCTAGGCAAAACCGCGCGAACGCATTTGTGTGACTGCTCGCGCATTCGTCAACTTGTTCTTTGGCAGCTGGCTTCGGTGCCACTCATCATGCCAGCATTCCCATCCTGCCTTCCCTCGGCGGAGGCGCCGACGGCACTGGCTCACTGCCAGTCGCTGCGGTGATTTCGCTCTAAAACTGCTTGCCTCAACATATGGCGAAATGAAAGCACGGGTCGAGCTGTGTTTAAATTTCGCATAAGGCGTACTGTAATCATCCGTCACTTTTTTTGGGGCGGATAATTATTTCTACTAGGTTAGACAAGGTTACGCTGAGAAAGGAAACGGTAAAACATTTTTTCTGTTTTGAAAAGTAGGATTACTTTTATACGAATGCTTTGTTGTACAAAATAATGGGAGGATAGAGAAACTCAAGCTTCCCTTGTATGGAAAGCGAGCGTCGCGCTAAGGAAACTCGGTTTAAGTCCGTAGGTGAGGCAGATGGTGTTGATCTTGATGTAGGATGTGTGTCTGTAGGATGTCTAGGACGACAACATTTAGAGCAGGAGAAAGATAAGCTAGTGAAGCTGGTTGGGAAACTACAACATGAACTCTGGAGCGAGCAGAAACAGACGGCGGTGGTAGATAAGCTAGCTAAAGTAGGAATGAAGGCAACGGGCGTCATTGCACTGAGCAATGAAGGACGCCACGAAGCGAACACCACGAAGATGGCTTGCTCCCAAAGGACAACACTAGGAAGCTGAAACCGGCAAGCCGTTAAGCAGTGGCTGACCCGTCCATAATGGTCGTGAAGAGACTACCCCTGAAGCATCGGCAGCAAAAGTCGAAAACAATGCGAAAGGTGAGCTTCGAATATGGAGGAGGCAATCATGGCTTCAGGTAGAGCTTCCAGAGACGAGGAAAAGCAGCGTAAATTTTTATTTTTCGGGAGCGCCAACATGCATCATGTAGAACCTCCGGTAAGAGAGAGCATGTGAACACGAGCAACTCTAGACAAATGAGTTTTTTGAGAAAGAGGTTTGGAGAATGATAGCCAAGGACAAGCAATACTTGTAGGACACCTAAATGGAACGAACCCTCGTGGTTAAAATGCGAGGAGTAAACAGAGAAGGAAACTTTAAGTGGTTGCAAATTGTAGGCAGCGCAAATTGCAGTGCTCATGATGACAGCGGTAGAAAGGGAAGGATATGAAATTGAAAGGGCTGTGCCAGCAAGAAACAGATAAATTTGGGCTTTAGCTGAGGCAATCATTATTATAGTCACTGACATCAATATGGAAGTGCACCATACAGGTCACGACGGCGCTTCCTATATAACGGGATCCATTTTAGCGAGTGTTTAGCAAAACCGGTAGAACATAAGTGTGCTGCACAGTCAGTCAGGTGTGCCTCGGAAAATAAGTAAGCTAGAATATGTTTTCAGTACTGCAGCACACAGGCAGAGAGCAAAATGAAAACACAAGAAGTCTATAAAAGACACATGACGATAATCGGATCCCACACACTGTGCGACTCGATATCAGCGAAGCTTTCAGTGCTCTTCGCGTTAATGGTCGATAATTAGCGGTGATGTTGACCGCGCTTGTTTAAATTCTGCAGCTTTTATTCCAAGACGAAAGTGCTGAGTTGCTGTTAACCACAACCTTGTATGTACCAGTGCTGTTTGCATAGTACACAGAACACAAAGGGGATGTGTCTGCTTGAGGCGTTGCTGTGCGCCATACTTCATAACCTCTCAGGCTGTTTGGTATTGTCATTGCCTCACAAGGCAGATTGCATCGGGGCATAAGTATTATACTTCAAATGAATTCAGGCAGATGTAATAAACTCTACTGCATTATGGGGCTGTACGTGCGAAATTCACCATCGGATTATGAGCGACGCCGTGGTGGCGGACTCCAGATTAATTCTGACACCGTAGTGCTCTCTAACGTATCCTCCAATTCTAAGTATACGAGCGTTCATTTTATTTCTCCTATGTCGAAATTCAGCTCACGCGGTGAGGACCCAGCTCGCAGCCTCCAGCAATGCCATAGCCGCAAAGCTACCGCAGAAAGGCCACAAAACTGTTGATTTCACGTGTGACTAAATCCGTACTGTCGCCGTGACCCTACGGCACGCTTTAATGTGGGTCTGCTTCCGCACGCCCTTCATAGGTTGTCCACTTGACGAATTTGCATAGTATTTAATTCTCATAAAAAGCAGAAACGTACCATACGGTACCTTAAACTTAAACTTATACCGTTTGCCCGTAAATGCTCTCATGTCAATAGTCGCCGCCTTTCCTTGCGTTCTCACGTCACCTTATCCTAATCTCCCATCTCCGCGCCCCCTTGCATAGGAACAGCTATGAAGAGTGCCGTGGCTGTTACTCGTTTCGCGACTCCATATGTTCTATCAATTCTGTGCCGCCTCTCCAGCGTCCTCTCTGCCATTCTATTTATCTTCGCTCGTGACTTGCACGTTAGCAGAAAGGTAGGCGCTGCAATTCCGGCCATGCTTTTGCGGGGTCACGGATAATTACAGCTGTGAAGGGGCTAATTGGCAACGCCCAGGAGCTCCAGAGGGCACTGTGCACATTCCACGCGGCGCAAAAGTACAAACGAGTTTCTCGCGGAGCTTTACTCTTCGCCGCGCTCCTGACATGTATACACACGCTCCGACCCACACCCCGACGAGGGGTGCCATACAGCAGTAGCAGCAGCAGCAGTCGGAAAGTCGACGTATTCTGAAAGGAAAGCTTCGGTTTATTAAAGAGCCTAAGATTTCTTACAAAAACATGCTGCGTTGTCATCGCAAACAGCATAAATGGCTAGAAATTCAAAACGAGCTGAATGATCAAGCTATTACTATAAGTCTTTACGCAAACGCATCTATGAGTGCTCGAGCAGCCACCTGTCGTGCACTTTTTGGTATAGGAAAAGTGTAAAAGAATGAGTGGGTCCTGGAAACGGGGAGTCATACCCATGTTCTTAGGCAACACATGAAGTATCAAAGTGTAAAAGAGACATGTAAGGATCTTTTAAGAATTTGCGGCTCCTAGGAAGGAAATCAAGGATAGTAGTTTTATCGGCAATACAATCTTGTAAACATGGACATATTATCTAAATTGACAAGTATACTGTCACGCGCGCACAAGCAAACACGAACGCATCACACTCGATTACGAAGAACCCTTGTTGTCAAAACGCTCGCGTGAGGAAACGCGGCAGCAGCAGCGAACGAAGTGACCTTCGTGCTGTATATCGCTTCAGCCAAACAGAGCATGCACATAGTTAAGAGCCGCCGACGCACTTAGCCACCCCAATGTGACGGCGAATAGCCGTCACATGCACAGTTGCAGCCGGATTAGAACGCCGCCCTACTCCCTCTCCTCCGCCCGCGCCTCGAAACGTTGGGTGCCTCGCGCGCAACGGAAGACGGCGGCTTTCTGCCCACTTTCGTTTCTTTAGCGCGGGCGAAATTGAGCCGCGATCATTAGCTTCCTTCGCACGATTTCACTCTCACGTGCAGCGTAGGGCGCGCAGCGACGGTGTTATCACCCTTGGCTTTATACGGAAGCTCACGGTATGGTCGACGGAATAAATACGCTTGGAATGGCCATATAATTGCTATCGCAATAGAAGACGTGGCTGGGAATAGCTTACCAACTACCAGGCAATGATAGCAGAGATAAAAATAGAGAATCTATGGATTGCATTAGTTGAGTGACGAGTTAAGGAAACATAGCCAGGTGGTATTAGCAGGAGACATGAATGCGCACATGTAGGATTTACAAAAATATGGGGATCTCAAGTGTGCCTAATACTGGATCTCTGCGATGAACTGAAAATTATCGTAGTTTACAGGTCGCATAAGTTTCATATGGAGATACTGTAGCAATGGTGGAATGCATCGACTTTTCTATAGCATTAGAAACGATGCAGAAACAACCAGACCAAATTACAACCTTCAACATTAAAGAGATAGCCTTAATAGAGATGATAAGCGTAGAAGTACTTTAGATCATATTATCAATAGTAGCAGAGTAGTAGCAAAAAGATACTGCTGCCATTTGTAACAGGATGTTTAAATATATATAAAAAGAAAATAGCTGAAATCTGAAAAAGCACTAAAAGAAGATAAAGGAGCTTTCTACTGTCAATCTGTGTGCGTGTACGGAACTGTAGAACTAACGCAGCGGGGGATGAGACAAACACAGCAAACATTTATAGGAGTGTAAAGGTTACAGCGGGTGATTGGCAGAAAGAGCAAATAAGCAAGCTATAAAAGAGCGTAGGCAGGTATCTAGGGAGAATAGAGAAGCTAACATTTATAGGAGTGTAAAGGTTCCAGCGCGTGATTGGTAGAAAGAGAAACTAAGCATGCTATAAAAGAGCGTAAGCAGGCATCTAGGGAGAATAGAGAAGCTTGGTTTGACATGAAGAAGAATTACCCGACAAAACAAGTACCAAGGATTGAAAATACTCCAGTAGAAGTGTGTTAGAAAAATAAGAGTGGAAATCAATGGGGAGTACATGACACTCGCAAAAGAAGCAAAGGTACGCAAAGAAATATTATAAAACCCTGTAAAAGCAATAGCCACTCCGGCTAAAAGTTTGCAAACGGCAAGAAAGGGATTCCACCGCGATATCTTTGATAAAGAGGATGTGCTGTAGTACCCTATAGAAGGTGTTAGGGATAGTTTTGACAGCAAAAAAAGCTTAGTCGAGATTCAGCCCGATCCAGCAACGAGGCCGCGAGATCAAAAAACACGTAGAAATCTTTTACGAAAAAAGGGGCAGAAGAAAATTTCATTAATAACATTGCAGCCGGAACACATGATATCCTAGAACAGATAAAAAAACAGCTAAGTCTAAAGAAAAGAGCAGCTAACTGCCGCCATACAGCAAGCGATTTAAACCAATGAGTTTCCTATTGGATTGCGTGAACGCAAGATGGACTTGATCTTCAAACGCAAATGTGATAAGGTTAAGGTTAGCTCAAGCACACCAACAACAGTTGCATCAGTGTTATAAGAATTTCTTTGCAAGTAAGAAAATCAGAGTTCTCAATGTGGATGGAACAAAATGTGCGGTTACTCTAAGTGCGAGATACTGATAATGATAGCCTGAGCGGCCCTATGAGTTGAGATAAGGGGTGACACACCACTGATCTCAATTCATAGGAAGCTCAGGCGGAACAATTTCTGGCTATCTGTGGCAGGATATTCCAACCTGTTGCAACATGACCACCACCACCACCGCCTTCATGGCTTTGCGTTACGCCTTAATAGGAAGCTTTAGCTCGGGCCCAACTCTTACGCGGCCTATTCAAATGCATGTAAAACGCAAAAACGTTTTTCTGAAATAATCCCCAGACTTATTTTAGGGAAATTTGTTGCATTTTAGAGAGAAAGTGAAATTGTAGTGACTGTTGAAAGCGGAATATCGATTTAAGACCTCAGATGTTTTTTTAAGATTTCAAAGAATCCCGAAGTTTGAAAAAATATAAGCACGAAGTTCACAAATTCATAGCTTTGAATCAAGAACAGATATCGCAGTTCTATGAACGGCATCGATTAGATATTTGAAAGCGGACCAATTCCATATGTCATTTTACATCGTACGTGAATTTGTTACGTTGTTTACAAGGGTTCTGCAAAAGCTGTATTTCCATGTTATTAAATTGTTTGCAATTCATGTGTACCATATCAATTTCGCTCGCTTTAGCTGTACTATTCGATGCAATTCACACAATGGTATTATCATTTTTCGTTGCTGAGTTACGGAGTTGTAAAGTTGATAGTGTCGTTTTTTGAAAATTTTCTCTTTCTGCCACTTTATTCAAAAATTGGCGACCTAACTCAAACGTTCGAAACCAGCAGTCACTACATTTTAAGCTTTTCTTTTAAATTCAACAAACCTCGTCAAATTTCGTGCAGTGGTTGCCGAGAAAAAGGAATTCTCGTTTACATGTGCTTAGATAGGAACACCTGAGATAAAGCTTCCTCTAAGAGAAAGCTTTATCTCAGCGGACAAAATTCGTATTTTACACATGAACCTAGAAACATTTACTAATATAGAAATGCATCTTTTGCAGAAGCCTTGTAAACAACGGAACATATTCATGTAAGATATCAAATGGCATACCGAATTTGTCCGCTTTCAATGGTGTAATGGATGTCGTTTACCGAACCGCGATATCTGTTATTGATGCAGAGCTACGAATTTGTAAACTTGAGGCTTCTATTCTTTTCCAACTTTCGAATATTTGAAAATTCTTGTAACAAAATTCAGGACGTAAATCAAAATTCCGCTTCCAAGAATCACTACAAGTCAACTTTCTCTCTTACATGCAACAGATTGCATTAAAATTGGTCCAGGGATTATCTTAGAAAAACGTTTTTGCTTTTTACGTGTATTTGAATAGGCCGCGTCGGAGTTGGGCCAGAGCTAAAGCTTCCTCTTAACTCCTCGGACGGTATTCATATTGCGCATTCCATGGGCAGAACCCGAGCGGGGGCAACGGCCAGAGGGGAGCAGGTAAGTAGCGCAGAGAGGGTGCAGCTGCTTGCTGCCCCATTCAAACGTTCAATGCTCACAGAGAGCAGGCGAGGGGGCAAATGTGAACCACGTGACAACCTTGTGTACGTTCCTGCGGTGATTGTCGCGTAGCCTCCGCTTCTCAGCCACCATTACTCTTACACACTGAAACAAGATGACGGGAACGCAACGTAACTAAAAGGATATGGCTTAATTCACTTCTTTCTGATTCGGCTTTACCCTCGACTACTGTGGACGTTGCTAAAATGTTCCTGTTCTGCTATTGCATCGTAGCGCTCCTGCTCTTGTTCCCCCATTGTAACGCAGCTACCCTTGAAAGGGAACTTTTGGGACGCTTTGAGTGTTCCCGTTCAGTCAACGGAATGCACAACTATACGCCGGTGCGACAAAATCTCTCGCACTTTTAAAGGTGATAAGAAGCCATTGAAGGCAAGTAGTGATTACGCACTGGCGTCAGTGCGCTGCTTGTAAAGTGCGGCACTGATGAAATTACATCGCGGTCAAATCGTCTAAGAGCACTTAGCCTAACAAGTAAGGTCGTACAGTTCAGGAAGCTTTTCATGGTTTCTGTTCGCGCAATTATTTGTTTAAATTCTGAAGAACTTAGTCAAGAAAATCAAACCTGGTCTAAGCAAATTTGTTGGCGGAATAGTGTCACCTATATTCCACGTGCGGTATAGGCAAACATATAGAACGCATATGCATATATATGTACGCGGCACATTGCGTGTCGCTGCTGACACCGAAAATTTGTTGAAGCGTCCATACAAATACATTCAGCACAAATAAAAAGTATGCTATGCTGAGGGATCTACAAATTGAGTCCATACCAGAAAGACGCTTACAGGAATGTATTTTTTGCCCTAAACACACAAAAATTCCCATAGCTCAGCATATAACATTTATATATACCATTTCTACATATAAAGGGAGCTTTCGACAACCTAGACGGGAGAGTGTTATGTGGCATTCTTAAGCACGAGGGTACAGATGATGATTTCGTGGAGCTGCCGTGTGAGAGATATAGTAACAGCTGAGTAGAAGGCGTATGGGAAGGCACGAAATGTGATGATGCTGGTCAGATTCACTGAGGACTGAAGCAAGGATACGCACTGTCTGCACTGTTGTTAACTGTTTATGTCAAGGGAATAGAAGGACGGTTGAAAAATTGTCAAAGAGGTTTGTTTTTTGTTATATCTACAATCAGCAAACGGGACAAGACTGCGTAGAAGCGGATATGTGCAGATGACACAGTGCTACTACCGCACCATACAAGATATTTGGAGATATTTGGAAATGTTAATTTAATAATCACTGGGACGCGCGCTGTCGAACATCTGCGCCGTCTTTTCTAGCTCACTGTTTGGCAGGCGCAGCTCAGTGCACTGTTATGATCTGCAGGAATATGTAGTTCTGGGGCGCTCTAACGTATAGCTATTCTAGTGTTTTCTATTCCAATTCTCCAATCAGCCCTGCGCGATTGGTGAAAAACATATTTTTTTGGATATCCCCGCTTCCCTTGTCCATCACGCGACGTCATAAAGACAGCGATAGCTTCCCCATCTGATATAACGTGTACACTCTGATTATAGATAATTTTACTCAACGAAAGAAAAATAGTTATTTCTGATTCGACGCCTTTTTGCTATTAGCCCTCGGCCATTGGTCAATAGTTTTCGGCCAGCACGCACTTCACCTGCCTCTCACGCGACGTCACAAAACCGCAAAGACTTACCGCGTCAAACTGACGCATACGGGTTAAAGATGCATTATTATGCCGAACAAAACTGAACTTTCTTAATAGCGGCAGGCTGCCCCGTTTCAAAAGGAATAAAAGATGGCTGCGGGCAATCGCTTCGGCACTGACTACTCGCCCCTGCCGGAGAGCATTGGTTTATTTACATGTAATAAAACTTTTTGCGTGGCCTTGTAACGTTTTCAAAAACTTTCGGCGCGAATACGACCACGTTCTGCCAACTCCTCTTTGCTGAGGATTCGTTTGAGCGTCATTCTTAGGCTTCCGTTACATTCCGCCGCGATTTTCGACCAGCCACCGCAGGATGAGTCACAGACGCTGGTACTACCCTCTTCATCCGGTTATCAATTTTCAGTGCACTGGCTCGGCCCCATCGAATCCTTCTCCACTTGAGCGTGCTTCATGCCTCTTGTCAGCCAATTATATAAGACAATCCGCTCAGTGCAGGCAATGTTATTCGTTTTTCAAACAAACGAAAGTCACCTCCTATGAACGAGGAGACCGTTTGATTGACCTATTCAGACAACCCTGCAGGTCACCGCCCGATGTTTGCGTCGCCGGTTACACACGTTTGACGTCAGGAGATTGGAATAAAAACATATTTGAATAGTCTTACGTTATAAGGCCCCTGGTGCACTTGAATGATAAGATTCCTGACTTCACCGTGATGTTTTCTGTTTTGCCTTAGGAAAACACGGAACAGACTATACCCTATATTTTTGGGATCCGCAAGAGCGTTGCGCCGTATTTTTGCTGCCAAAGAATGGTAAGAAATTTGAAATGTGTATATATTACCGAGAAAAAACAATGCCAGGAGGATTATTTGATATTGGGAGGTGGCGTAGGGATGTAGCCGCTATGGCAAACACTTAGGCCGGCCAGTCAAGGTACCGCGGTATCTCAGGAGCAGCGGATACCGCCGTAACCCATGTCCCCCGCATCAGCCTGCTTTACACTCGCGCTACATGCATGTAACCCGACTTCTGCTTCACGGGCTCTGTAGGTTGCGGGAACATTGAAGTACGTTAGTCCACGCCAGCAGGCCCCAGTACTAGAAGGCCACACCCAAGAGCGCCCAGCCGAGCCCAGAACCACTGCTAGCACTCACCAGTCAGTTTTCTCCGCTTCTTTGAGTGCTGGCTCTAATGGCGAAGTTCCCGTAATCTGATAGTCAGCCCGCTGCGGGACCTCCCTCCTAGTGCGAAAGGCGTTTGAAATATGTGCAAAAGTAGCGCGTATAGAAATAAGAGATACTGCTAGCCTATATACATGATTGGCAATTCGTAGCGTCCATTATGAAGTCCACGTAAAGTCCACGCTGTGGTGAAGCGCACGGATAGCTCTCTCGTGGTCGTGGCTAAGATTGTCGCAGGGGACGACGTTGTATGAGAAAGTTTCAATACGATTGAAAGGGACACATCCGCCTCTAACACAGGATAGATGTGTAATGTTGCATGACAGAGGGATGTAGTGCGATTTTACAGTGGATGCGCAAATAGCGCACACGTGCGCGCGTCAAGTATGCGCCTGTGTGCAGACAGTGCTGCAGGAACACCACGAACTGTCTTGTGCGTCGAGGACCTCGTCTTGCGTTGTAGACGTCAGCTCGCCCGTTGCGGTGCAACCCGGTAAGCAGACTTGAGGCGTATTGGCCGGTTCTTCGCGTGTGCCAATATTTCAGGCCGTTGATGTTCTCGTAGATCATGCGCCTGGTTGAAGACGGAGGGAGCTCAGAAGGAAGACCATCTGGCAGCTGGCGACGTGCACGGAGACAAGGCAAGTGTTGGTCGCTGACGTTGTTGTCATAGAAGCGAATCTAGAGCTGAAAAAATCGGATGGCACAGCCTCTTCTGCAAAATTTCGGTAGGCCACACATCCGCGAAAGGTGCAAGAACCGAAGACCGGAACACTCAGCTATTGCTGCTTCCCGCGATATCTACACGAAATAACATCAGGGTTGTGGTGGTTGCTGAAGGCATCGTGAAGGTTGTGTTTGTGGCGTCGCCGTGGCTTCGATGGGTGAAATTTGTGCCTAGTGGATCCTGTAGAAGAGTCTCTGAATCAGTGATGAGTCAGGTGCTCCTGAACGGAAAGCGGATTGCTTGCGGAAACGTCCAAGAAAGGAGAGTTGCGGGCCATATGATAGCTGAAAGTGCTTGCGTTTGGCTCTGTGAATTCTTTGCAGGGAGTGGTGGCGCCGCCACCTTCAAGATGGGGAGGAGGCTCAAGGACCGAGTAGAGGTTTGACGCTGGGACCGGCGCCTCTTGACCATGGATACGGGTGGACGCTGGCGATGTGAGACGACATGTCGCGTAATGACGCGACGGTTCCAATGGCGATAGCTGCTGTGATTGAGCGCTCGAAGTGGCGCAGTGAGAAGGACGGCTGCCCGCAAGTCTTTGTAGAAGATGGGGCCGGGGGCCAGGAGCGGCAGCCGGGGCCTGGCATGCAGCCGGAGCCTGGAAGCTTGTTGATATGGAAGTAGCTGTCTAGCGGGACGAAGAAAATTGTCGGCAAGTCGATGTGGATTTCGCAAACACCCTACAACCACGAGACGTCAGCCGGGCCGCGTGAGGTCACGCCATTCTCGCCTTGGTTGATTCGCTGCACGGTGACATGGCTGGGCTCGGCTGTCCTTGGCCAAGAGCTTGTGCGCGTTCGAAAAGCCGATTTGTGGTTTCGGCCTAAACTTGGCTGGACAATCACGTGAGGCGAAACCGAACGTTGGGTTTTTGATAGCGTACTCAAGATGGCAGCCCCGGTTATCGATATGTCAGAGGCAGCCTGAAGAGGTAGTCGCGGTGCGCCCAGTTTATTTAGGCCAGGCAGCCATGGTACCGCGGGATTTCCGGAGTGGCCGATTCGACGGCCGCCCAGGTTGAGCGCCTCAGCGTTTTCTATTAACGCGCCACATGTACGTGAGCGTTGTTGTTCTTCACCGGCTTTGGAAGTAGTATTCGTGCCGCTACATTACAAAGCCGGAAGTGGGATTATAAATCCCAGTGCAATTATAAACACGACAACGCCACGCAAAAAATGCCTACATTTCGAAGCCTCCCAGGTTGATTCACTCTCAAGCAAGAACACCCACGTCGCTTGCCCCACATTGCACGCATTACCTGCTCAGTGACCCAGGCTTCGCTATGTGTAATCAGCGCAAAGCCCACAAGTGGAATATTCTCCAATTCCCAGAGATGCCACATAGCCTACACTTCCGAAAACACTGTGTCGCCGGAGTTACAATTCAACTAGCGCCCCGGCTGGTGGCGGGACTTGACCGCTGCACTAGGACTGTTTAGAAAATGTTAATAGTAAATAACTGAGCCAGCTGGCATAATCAGACCATATCCACGTAATGTGGATTGTAGTGTAGTTAAGCGATTCACTTCAGTTCATTTCTTATGTACCGCACCATACATATTGGTCTTCTTCAACGAACAACGCTACATCGATATTACACTATGGCAGGACAATAAACGGGCTATTTTCTTGAAAAGAAATTTAAAGTCATAACATCGCCAATATAAACGTTACAAATAACGAGGTGGTTAATATCACAAGATTCGTGAGTTAATAATGTGCGCCGATGTTTTCACTGGAGCGTTTTCCACAGCGCTCCAAATAGCTTAGTGTTTGAATCAGCCAAAGGAATGGAAAGGTAGACGCCTAAGGCTTTCATGTTGTCAGTCTTAGGTAAATTTGAACAATATTTGTAACTTTTTTTACAAATATGTCCTCAAATAATCAAGCAGACGAAATACTTATTTTATAAAACGACCTTTTTACCTCATAATAGATTCCCACTGTTTTTCATTGAGAAAATGTAGTTGCAGTTTGTATCAGTACGTACCACGAAATTGTATCTCAAAAAATCTCACTTGTCCACTAGCCAGAAAGTGACATTCAAAGGACGTTAAGTATAATTTGCCTCTCAAGGTAATAACCTTAGCTCATAACCTTTCAATTTAACTATTAGGGTTAATAGATAGTGGCATATAGGTCGTTATGACGTGTGAGAAATCCATAATATTCGGTGCAAACCACATCTAAGGCTACTTGTAGCCGCATGATAAAAGAAATTCTGGGTTAAAATAAACAAGCAAATTACATGAAAGGACATTTCGTTCTTTTTTTCAGCTTTCACTGATTGCGAAATGCACGTGTGGGGTGACCACGTTCGAGCACACGTCCCCAGATGCCAAATGGCATATCAAAGAATGTGTCAGCAACAATGGCCTATTTACACCGACCAGTGTGGACATCCTTGATTTATTCGAAATATTTGGTTTGTGTTGAGGGCGATATGAGTTACTTGTGTACTGAATAAAGATTTGCAATAATTGTAATGTGGGATTAATATGGTGACAGAATGTTCGTTACTTGCGTTTTCTCTCGCTATTACTGTATTATACTCACCGTTCAACTTCCTCGGGTCTACGTCATCATCATCATCGCCAACGTAGGCTTCCTTGGTGTGCGGCCTTTCCGAATAACGTGTCCTACTTACAGCTGTCTTTCAAGTGCCGGACATGCACTTCTATCTTTACGTTCTCTAGCCGCGGAATTTTCGGTGATTTGCGGCCGCGTACTTGATGCTTAGGAAGTCTGCCCACTTTTTTTGGGCAGCGACATTCTTCAGCACATTCTCCACTGATACCGACTCGTCTAAACGGCTAGGGAACGACGAGACTACGTGGGCTCCAGGCCTGGGGCTAGGTTCCGATCCCCTTTCCTACGCAGAATGTCAGCGCCGCTCATCGCCATGACATCAGCGGTGCTTCTATTGCCTACTGCAGTACCTTTAAACGAGTCACCTATAAGGAGCCACATTCCCTACCACACAGTCGGATTTGCGGCAGCGCAATGGTGCTTACGAAATCCATATGATTTTTCGAGCAACGGACATCGTTGAGGAATGATCAGCGTCCTGTTGACACTGGCACGTCCACAAGATTTAGGAGTGACCAGTGTACACGTGCTAATGTCTCATGGCAATGTCCCAATCGCCTGCCTTGCGACGACGGCCAGCATCGCCGACGCTTCCGCGATGCTTGATGTTGATATCATTTTAGGTATTCTGTCATATCATTTGTCGGAATTTTTGCACACCTTCTCGTTTCGCAGCACTAATGAAAACTTGCTCTTGTACAGCAACAACTCACTGAACTAAAAGTATATCGATGGAATTGAAATAAATTCGTTAACCCAAAGTGCATGGTGTAACTCGCATGTCAAACGTTCCATCAATAAAAAAATAACATTATGCAGAGGCGAAGCGATCGTCGTTTGATGGTAATTGGGAGAGTTACGGAGAGCAATCTAAGCCATGCAGAACTGAAATCGAAGCGACTGAGGATAACGCTTTTACCAATAAAATACGCTTCGAAAACAAAGTGGCGGAAAGATCTCGAAGGTAATTAAACCCAAGCCATTTTTGTCATCCCCACTGAGGCTATCCAAGCACGGTGTACTCCTTTCACAAACATAGGCGGCTCACCCGCCGTGGTTGCTCAGTGGCTATGGTGTTAGGCTGCTGAGGACAAGGTCACGGGATCGAATCCCGGCCACGGCGGCCGCATTTCGATGGGGGCGAAATGCGAAAACACCCGTGGACTTAGATTTAGGTGCATGTTAAAGAACCCCAGGTGGTCGAAATTTCCGCAGTCCTCTACTACGGCGTGCCTCATAATCGGAAAGTGCTTTTGGCACGTAAAACCCCATAATTTTTAATCGTAGGCGGTGACTGAAATAAATCACTTTCTGGTTTCGTATTTGCATTGATATAAACGTAGGCTCTGATTAGGCAGTCTTACGAGAATTGAAAGAGGTCAGCACGAGATAAAGAACAAACTGACTGCCGTTAACCCATACGAAAAAAATCAAATCTGGTATGGCCAGCCTAACTGCACGCATAACAAAACTAGAATCGGGAATAGTTAATATATACTAAATACAAAGCAGAGTTCAGAGTGGAAGAAAAATTGTGAAACTCAGGACACAAGGCTACAATTGAACAAAAAGTGGATGGCATTGAGAACTGAAGGAGACAGGGCAATTACAGTCTTCTTTTTCTCGCACTGGAGATAAGGATGAATGAAATTCGTACGATGCAGTAGAAAAGAAAGCGTTAGAACTATGCTCCTCTATTCTGAAGTACGAAGACATCGCGATGGAAGGGGCACACCGCCTGGGGAAGTAAACAGAAAACCAACCTCGACTGATAATTGCTAACTTTGCTTCATTCAAAAATACACAAGCTGTTTTGTCAAATGCGAAGGAAGTTAAGCGATCCGAAATAAGCATATCGGAAGATTGTTCGGCAACTGTTCAAATTAAGTAGAACAGTTTGTTAGATTACCCCGTGAAAAAATAAAAATAAAATAACAAAACGCATCTAAAACAGGATTCCCGGTACCTAAACGGTGTAAAGTATATTTTTGATGAATAGCTTGGCCAGGTAATGCACGGTGCTGACAGAAGTCGACGAATCGGTCTCCCCTTGCTGTCTTGATTGTTAACTGCACTACCATTTGGAATAAAACACATGCATTCGCTGCCATCCTTGACATGACCTTCTGTGATGCTTGAATAGTAATCTTGGCTTGATGGAACTGTTAGTGATGCGAAAATTTTCCCCGAAAGATATATTTGTTACCGCTAGGGCCGAAACTGTCGTGGAGCAGGCGTCCTTATATTAATCGACTAGGTGATTAACTCTAGGGTACTTGAAATAGACGTTGGTCACAGCGAAGCAGTATGGGCTTCCATTACGCTTGAAAACGGCAAAATCTTTCTTTGTCTCCGTTTTACTATGCGTCGAATAGTCCTACTAACGTTTTGCATGAGCTCAGTGCTGCATTGAGACTGTGGCAAACGAACTATATGGGAATAGGTGGAGATTTTAACTTTCCATAGGTGTAATGGGTACACGAGGGGCCTATTTCGCGCGTGCAGAGTTCGTTAACCACCGAAGTTTTAGAAAAATGCTGTTCATACGGTCTAGCCAATTTGGTTCAGCAGGCTACACACGTAACTAATAATTCATATTTGCTATTCACGAACGCTCCCACGGCAGGGAAGTGTCCTATAGTACTCCCAGGCATTAGTGACAATGATGTCGTTCTTTGAGAGCTAAAGCTGCGTACACAAAAATTACAAGTTTAGGCTTGGTGGCGTATCTAGGACTATCATAAGAAACGTACAAATCATACAGCGCTTAGCTTAGATCAATATTACGATGCATTCGAAATTTTAGCGGAAACTGACAATGTGCATATAGTGGCAATCATATTAAAAAATAAACATATCGAGTTACCCGGCCGATCTGTGCCATCATGGACAATGGAGGCGCGACTCACAAAATCTTAGCTTGTACAAAGCAACTGCGCAGGATAGCTACAAGACCGACTGCTTGGATCTAAATTTGATTTAGATCTAAATTTATTAGGATCTAAATTTGATCTAATCTTGATTCTGGATCTAAATCCATAATCAAAAAAGGCGCTGACATATGCAATAGCACACTGTGGTATAAAGGTTATAAACATGAATAAGGTGCCTCAGAAAGGCTGGCCAACATTTCGATAGGAGGACCTAAATTCGTCAAAGGTAGCCTCATCATCCTCGGCATGATAGTTTTAAATAGTTAGTAGAGTGACGTCACGTGCGGTGGTTGTCGGTGGCGGCTGGTTGTAAAGGGAGAAACTTCAGTGGGAATGAGCGCTGTCGCCTGACGTCTGTAAGCGTGGTTCCTAAGACTAGGGGACAAGAGCGGAAGAGTGGGAAGGCCGGGAGAAAGGAACAGAAAGAAAACGGGAAAAAGAAAAGAAGGACACCAAGAGGGAAAGAAAGAACAAGAAAAGAAAAACGCCATGGGCGGTTTTGGGTTAGCGAGAGGTTAGGGAGAATCCAGGGGTGTCTTTGGCGGCATGTTTTTATGGCTTTAGAAGGCGGTCAGGCGGTCAAGTGGTTAGTGCGCGAGTAATAAAAAAACAAACAAAAGGACATCACTTGAAATAATGACTTGAGTAGTGCAACACCATTGCGTCGGGTAATTTCTAAGGAGTCAAGATGGCGACAAGGGGGCGAGACGGCACCGGGAATCGCGTTGCGGCATGGTGGTGGTAGTGCATCTTCATTATCTGCGTCATGCGACGGTTGTGCACAGCCTCCAATGTCTGACATGTCCGAGCTGTCGCCACAGCTCGACGGCAAGTCGGCTGGAGGAGGAGACCAACAGCGTAGTGAGAGGATGGAGATCGCTGCTGCAGTTGCGTCGCTCTCGCTGGCTTGCGGTACCGCGGTTTAGCCCGGGGAAAGGCGCGTGAGGCAGAATCTGTTGACACGGTTCGAGGCTGTGGAGTCGGCCTGTTGCAGATCTGGCATGTCGACTCCGGCGCTGCTATTTGTCCGTGACGGCTTTGAATCGCAGGCAATGCGAAGTTGGCGCTGCTGCGGTTGGCTTTGGCTTGTGAAGTCTGCGAGGGCGTTAGAGCGCGTGGGTGACAAAGACAGGCTAATGCTACGTACTGAGTCACAGGAAACGGCTGTATGGCAGGTTTCCAGCGTTCAGCGTTCAGCAACCACTCTTCCTGTTTTCTTCGATATGACCAGCAGATACCCGGTACTGCTCAAATACCAAGTCACCCCGCTGCTACTTGCGGCGACTGGTTGAATGCGTAGTTTACTGGCTGTCAGGAACCCGAGCAACCACGCTCGTTTGAGGTCGCCATGAATGATTACGCGCATCATTTATACTGTCGTCACCTCCAGTGCCACCGCACTTCTATTATCGTGTCCTCCTTACAAATGTGCCAGTCATGACATAAGAGCACTTCTTATCATGACTGCCCCTATGTTAACTGGTCAACGTCACACGAGCACGTGGTTGATTCACGATTCAACTCTTAAGCTACTTCGCTGTGCTTTGCGCACGACACATTTAATGAGAACACCGCAAGTTCTAGACGCGAGAGGTGACAGCTAAGCAGCCTCCACTGGTGGCTGGTTGATTGCTTTGCGAAAGCAATGGGAATTAGCTGGGGGCACTAACGGCTGTCTTATTGCAAATGGAACTTAGTGGAGCCAATTCACGGTGGCGGCTAGGAATCTTAGAAATCAGCTAGTCATTTGTTGGGTCTTTGCGAACGATAAAGACCGTCGCCTAATTTGACGCAAGCTGCTCTGTCACTGACGTATCGTACACCATATATCTGTGCCAACGTGGAGACAGTTGACTACTAAGAATAATGTAAGTGACGGTTGAGGCTTTGTGAATGGGACGTGATGTCACAATTTTCTTAGAAATTGGAAAAAAAATGATACTAGCAGCGTTTATACTTTAATGTTTAGAATTGCTTTCGTACTTGCTTCCGCATGAAGGTATACACCGCAACCATTTTCTTCCTTTAATAACCATAAAGGCTTGTATATCTACTGATTATGAAATGGTTCACGTGCACTTTCTTCATCTTACTTGAGGTAGAATTAAGAGGAAAAAGAAATCTTCAGAAACGAACAATAAAACAACAACTATCTTAAATCTCAAAGAATTAAAGAATGAACTCTGCTGAAATTGACAACAATAATTAAATTGTTCCTTATTTCTTGAATATACGGTAGTAACTGAAGGTCTCAGAGCTAAAAGGTCTTCATGCAGGTGGTGCGGGACGTCAGAGTGAGAGGGAATAAATGGCCTCTCTTTGCATTTGTAAACAGTTTCGCTTAAAAACTAATTACCTCTGCTTTGACGAACAGACGGTTCGAAAGCAAAACAGCCACTCTCACGTCCTACACAACTGGGCAATCGCCATTGGCTACCAATGCACCCACGCCGCTTTTACCACTCGTACACGCGCGGCACAGTTACCATCTCGGACACACAATCGAATGAGTACGTGGTACGACGGAAAATAGGTGCAGCTCAAGCAGCTTATGCCAAAACAGGTTTACAGGACACGACACCGGCTGATGTATGCTCAACTATAATTGCACGACAAGGTCACCTTAACAAACGGTAACAATGTGTGGACCACTACCGCTGAAGGTCATAAACGTGACCGTTTTGCCTGCTTCTGCTCCAATTGAACAAATGAGCTCCGCCAAGGGAAACATAAGTTATCTTATAGCAAAGGAAACGAATTTGTACAGAAAAGGAGAAAAGTTTTTTTACATAACAGCGCTGTATTTTTCATTCGTGCTGTTTTGCACCTCCATTTCGACGCACTTGTTGACGAAAGCTTAGCATGTGGCATGGATATCGCATGACAATTTAAGCCAGGAAGCTGCTGCACTGCAAAAGAACAGCCGATACCATCGTTCCGTGTCTAATGCTAGTATTGTAGCACTTTCAGACACGTACACTAGATTATTCACCGAAATCATGCAACTTCTACACTTGACTACTAGTAGGCCTGATTATCGCAGCTAACAGCGTTACTCCTCAGGATCTAAGGAATGTAAGCAAATTTCATTGCGTTGTTTACTCATCATATTGCTGGAAATAGATACCATCATCACACATTCATTTTACTGGTCGATATAAGACGATATTTTTAGCCATTTCAATAAGTTTAGCATAAAGCGGCACAATTGAGTGTTTTGTTTTGGTCGATGATCAATAATAAGGTGAGTGTTTACATTTAAATGGGATTGAGAAAACATCTGTATTGCACCATGTAGCGGCCTTGCCCAATGTGCTTGAAATTAGCCTCACCTTCTGCGAGAAACGGACACCGGTAAAGTAAAATGCCCGCGATTCTGGTTGAGGCATTTAAACGCATCTCCGTTTATTTAGTGCACAGGTAAGAATTTCTAAACGTTGTTCTTGAATTTCGACCTTTTCTCCTGCTTCGATAAGTTTTTAAAACTATGCCGTTATAAATAAAGATTTTGATCTCTACAGGCAGTAAAATTTAGCCCCCTCTCTTCAGGGAATGTTTAGCTTGGGGGCTCCCATCTAAATACGTGGAAAAGTAAAAACTGTTTATCGCGGCAACCACTTCAGCAAATTTGAGGAGCTTTGTTGACTTAAAAAAAGTTACAATTTAGTGACCGCTTCGACGAGGCTTCGGTCTTGGCGCTTGCTGCGTTGCTAAAAATGTTGAAAAATAACAGATTTGCAGAAAACCTAACTGTAAAGTTTAGAACTCCGTAGCTAAGGAATGAAATATTATATTAAGATCGTCTACCTTACACCTAATGATGTATATAAAGCGGACAAAATTGATATAATATACACCATTTTTCGTACACCACGAGCAGTAATACCACGAAAGCCTTTATAATATAGTGACCAATTTAGGTAATGTATACAATATATACTAAATTTGTCCGCTTCGCATCTAATGAGGAATGCAATTAAATTGCAATGAATGCTATGAATTCAAGTGTCCTGCCCTGTTTTATTAGCTCCTGCTGCTTGTGAATCATGACAATATTAATGATTAATTAGCAAACAAAATGCGTAATGGAACAAAGCGTGACTAGTAAATTTTGATTTACCCTGAATAGTCTACGTATGTATTCATTGGGGGACTAAATGCTGGGGTGCAGAAAAACATGTTCCGGCTCCATAGCCTTGGCCGACCAGCCCCAGAAAGTTGTCGCCAGGCGTAGGGAACTTAGGTCGTGCTCGCGCGCACTGCTGGGTTTCTTGCAACAAAACTTGATGGCGTTCGCCTCCGCGCATACCGGCCGGTGCTGCTTCAGCATCGGTGCATAGTTTGTTCGCACCACCCTCCTCATCCGGTTATGTACCTTCTTTGTGCTGGTTCTACCCGATCAAACTCTCTCTATTATAGCGTGCTGCTTGCCTCTTCTCGGCCCATTAGTTAAGAACCACTGCTGAATCTAGGCAATCATATTCGCATTTAAAGCAAAAAAAAGTGACATGCTACGAACGAAAAGCGCCTGTGATTGGGCTTTTCAAACAACGCTGCGGGCAACCGACCGATGCCTGGTTCTGTGGTTACATAAATTTGACGTCAGGAGATTGAAATAGTTTTACGTTATACAGCCCCAGTTGTAGACGGTTGCAGGAACCGAAAGCGCTGCTCTAATGCTATGATGTGGTTTATGGCTCGGCGTTGTGTACCGTGGTTATTCAGAATATCCAGAAGGGGATTCCTGTAAACTTCTTTACGTCGGGCTCGGTTACCTCGATTTCTGACTCGACCCACTCGCGTTGGCTTTACGTAATAGTAGCCAGTGAAGAACGCGTCCTGTGACTGTATTTCCCCTTAGCGTACAACCGACGCTTACTGGTCGCTCAAGAAAGCGCCGATACCACGTAGAGTGTTTACATCGCTTCTCTCCTTGAGCGCTGTACTTTCCACAGATGTATTTGTAACTGTTGCTTCTCCAAGTTTTTGCGGCATTAGCGTTCTTACCGCACTTTACGCCCTTTCAGGGTTATACGCTTGCATGTTTCTATCCATGTGTGTTTGTATATAACGGTTCTCCCGTGTACCAGGGTCACTGGGTTGTTCGCGGTTAAAGGGATAGCGCATCAGGCTCCTATGCTGAGGGCGCTCTAACCTAAAGACATTAAACTTTTCTATTCACATTCAGCAATTAGCCCTCCACGTTCGGTCAAAAAATTGTTGGGCCGCCCCCACTTCGCCTGTGTGTGATGCAAAGTCACCAAAACCGCCATAGCTCCCCATCTGATATGACGTGCAGACACTAATTATGTATGAATAAGCCGAACAAAAGAAAAATAATTAGTTCTGACTCAATGCCTTTTCATCGTTAGCCCCCTGCTATTGGTTAAAGTGTTCGGGTTGGCCCATTTCTCCTGTCTGTCACGCGACGTCCCAAGACTGCGAAAACTAACCGCGTCAAAATGACCTGCAGTAATTAAAGAATCATTATGTGCCCAAAAATGGCTCAATTTTTCTTTGCATAGCCTGAGGCTGCCCCGTTCAGAAAGCAACAGAATATGGCTGCCCGTGGATCGCTTAGGCACTGACCACTCGCACCTACCGGAGAGCGTGGTTTTATTTGCGTACCTATATCTTCCTCATTCGGTTTCTAATTTTCATAGCGCTGGCTCGTCCCTATCGAATCCTTCTACACTTGGGCGTGGTCTTCCCCTTTCGTGAGCCGATTAGGTAAGAAAAAGCTCTCAATGTAGGCAATGTTTTTCCTTTTGAAAGCAAACAAAAGTGACCTCCTATAAAATGACAAAATTGTTTGTTCGGGCTGTTCATACAACGCTGTAGGTCACCGCCCGATGCTTCAGTCGGTGGTCACGTAAATTGCATCTCTGGAAATTGGAATAAAAATAGATTGGAATATTTTTACGTTATAGGGACACAGCATCCACCAACTTGGATTAACGTTTGTGGCAATATGTGCTTAAGTGCGGCTTTCCAACGAACCTCTTTCACGCCGACATGATTCACAGCAGATGGACTGGGTTAGGAATGCTGCTCGAAGGAAATTTCTGACGCAGACTTGGGGGATTGAATATGTGCCGCTCGGCCTGTGCTGGTCCACAAAGAACCTCTTTGATATCAACTTGCTTAAAAAGCTACTTTCCACTGGTAAGGTTCCTCTCTTAAATGACAACAAATATGCCATCAATATCTCCGATGTTGCGTGGAATCGAGCCAATGTTGCAAGGATTCCTCAAAGACCACAACCGGACACATTAACAGGCCACGCCACAGAGGCGATGGATATGTTCTGCCTTCCGTTGAACACCTGTTGCGCCAACGCGTTAGCGTGCTAGACATTTAATACACTTTGTATGTTCCGCTTTATAACAAAAATAAACATCAGCCAAACATTTACACGAGCAGCGAAGTAGATTTTGTTAGTTGAATATTAGCTCTTTGTTTGTCTGATAAGGCTCCACGCGACGAGGTGGCTGCACCTTACTGACCGCTCAGGCTTGCGCCTTCGCTCATGTGGTGAAGCGTCCAGTCTGCTTTCGTTTTCGTGAACAGCGGAAAAGCTAAAGCTCTCTATCGATTCAATGCTAAAGGCATTACCATTGCCAGTCATCGTGAGATCGGTTCTACCGAAATCCTTAGGCGTTGGTATTCTTTGAGTACATTATGGACATTTCCGGATCTATCTATCTATCTATCTATCTATCTATCTATCTATCTATCTATCTATCTATCTATCTATCTATCTATCTATCTATCTATCTATCTATCTATCTATCTATCTATCTATCTGTCTATCTATCTATCTATCTATCTATCTATCTATCTATCTATCTATCTATCTATCTATCTATCTATCTATCTATCTATCTATCTATCTATCTATCTGTCTGTCTGTCTGTCTGTCTGTCTGTCTGTCTGTCTGTCTGTCTGTCTGTCTGTCTGTCTGTCTGTCTGTCTGTCTGTCTGTCTGTCTGTCTGTCTGTCTGTCTGTCTGTCTGTCTGTCTGTCTGTCTGTCTGTCTGTCTATCTATCTATCTATCTGTTATCTTACGCCGACCTAGTGGAGCAAATTGCCTACGTGCTTGGGCCACTAGATATGAACTCCTGGTCGTGATGCCGTTCTGGTCGTTTCGATAATTTGATTATGATTTTAATAGTTATTGTTATTATTTATTGATTTTTTATTTTCATAATTATTTATTACGGTATGCAGATTGCACTGATACCAAAGCCGGGAAAAAATGCCCTGCCTGGAAAACCTAAGAACCATTCTACTCACGTCTTGCCTCTTTAAACTGATGGAATGCTTGTTCTTAGACAGGCTACAGACGCATATAGAAGAACATCAATTGATGCGGAATACGATGTATGGTTTTTGTCCCAACTTGTCAATGCAAGCCTTGCTTCCACACCGCAAAGATGAAGTGCTGAATGCACCAATGCTGTGCTGCCCGAAAGTAATTCTTGCTCTAGACCTAAAGGCGGCCTTTGACAACGTGGGACACGAACCCATACTAGCAAATCTCGGTGAAGCCATTAGCAGCCGACAAAACATGCAACTACGTTAGTGTTCTCCCTCCCAGATTGTACAATCATAATAAGTCTGGGGAATATAAGATCAGAGATAGTAGACATACCTAATAGAGAAACGCCCCAAGGAGAGGTATTCCGAGAGTATTCAACGTGGCCATGATGATGCTCCCAGCCCAACTCGAGAAAATACCGGGGATCAGACATGCCTTTCAAGCAGAATATGTCACAATACAGTATGACCGGAGAGTTCATAGGCGAACAAGAAGAGCCAATGCAGGAGGCAGTGGACGTGGTAGGAAGATACGCGGAGACTTGCAGACAGCAATGCGCACCTGAGATGTCGGAGATCCTCATAATCAGGAAGCGCTCACGAGGATGATCAACAACCCAGGCACCAACTATCCACCTTTGTGTAGGTCCTAGAGAAATCCCCAAGAGGACAGACTTCGTATCTTCGCTTTACACTTACAAAAAATAAACGGGGACGGAGTATACGCCGTGCAGAAGCTGTCACGCAGATCTTGCGCATGATGCAAAGAATTACCAGCAGGAAGAGGGGACTCACGGAAGAGGACCTGATAAACATAGTGCAGGCTCTGATTGTGAGCCGCATCGGGTAGTGGGTAAGTGGATGTACCCGACCGGCTGATGCGCGAAGGCCTATAACCAAGCACTCGGACTCCTTCTTGGAACGGCTACTTTTCGCCTCGAGGAGGCAGGGCTGTACAACAACGCACGGAAAATATAGAAGCCTACGTGGCAAACCGGAAGGAAAAGCTACAGGGCACAAGAGGGGGGCAAATGATAGGAAAGGGGGTTAAGCGAGGGACCCAATTTTTATTAGTCATATCATAAGAAGCGAACAAACACCAACACCGAGGACGACATAGGGGAAAAAACTTGTGCCTAATAAATCAAATAAAGAGACGATAAATTTCTGGAAATGGAAGTGGATGGAAAAACAATTGCCGCAGGAGGGGAACGATCCCACAACCTTCGCATTTCACGTGCAATGCTCTGCCAATTGAGCTACCGTGGCGCCGTTTCTCCATCCACTTTCTTGGGTGTATAAATTGCCTAGTAGAATCCTGGGGGTGTGAGCCAGCGCCACCACTCACAGATTTTGGCGGCGGATGAGCATCCTTTCTGCCACAGGCATCACGAGAACATGACGTCTTGACGGCGTCTTGAAATGTCTTGGGTATTCAAACCGGAAGACAATTGCTTTGGCAAAATCCCAACACGAGAACAGGAAGATATGCACGTCTCATGCACCGGAACTTCCACATCGGACAGTTGCATGAATGAGAGCAAGCGCTCGCGATTAAGTATGAAAACCACCACAACGTGTTGTACGTAGACGTGGCCAACACCGCAAGAAGCACCGCATTTGTCACCAGCGTAGTTAACAATCACGGGACCGAAATAAATGCGTTGTCGCTTTCCAGGGCGAGCGCTGCCGAGACAAAGGAACTACCGATATCATTACCCATCACGACGAGACCGCACTGGGAGGGGGTCATAGTTCTGACCAACTCTCAGAAGGCATGCAGAAATTTTTACAGCGCCAACATTTCATATGTTTCACATCAAATTGTGATTGTACGGCACCAGCGTCCGCCATACGTACAGATCGCGTGGACTCCGGGGCATGACTTCTTACCCGGTAATCAGCAGGCGCACGCCTATGCCTGAGCTCATCCATGCACACCTTGAGTAGTTCCCTTACCATTAAGCTACACGCATATTTACTACACTATCGCCTTTTAAGACCATTA
Organism: Dermacentor andersoni; assembly: GCF_023375885.2. Taxonomy (NCBI): domain Eukaryota; kingdom Metazoa; phylum Arthropoda; class Arachnida; order Ixodida; family Ixodidae; genus Dermacentor; species Dermacentor andersoni. The sequence goes on from NC_092820.1 coordinate 65,366,152, forward strand.
TCGAAGCTTCATAATGCTCTTGTGCGAGAGGAATGCGAAATATGGCGAAATCAACAAACCACCTCATATCCACATTTGGGTCTTTACCACACCATACGCACCACACTGTATTTCTATAAATGCCCACACTGCGATATATGCGCTACTCTTTACCACATGATGTCGCCTTGCGCAAGCACACCACAGCTCAGACCCATAGAAATCCCAGCGCAATGCAATGGGAGGCAGCGCTGTGCAGCTCCGCCAGTTGTCATTTTCAAATCTGCCGCGGTTGTCATCTGCCGTTCACGAACTTGGGTCATTGAGTATGCGGGAATGTGAACTTCGCAATGACGATGTGGACTGTCGCAATGACGGCGCTGCAGATGACGTAGCGTGTGCATTGGGGAGCATGCCTGCAGTACCAGTAGTGTAGCGGCAGAGGAGCCACGTCACATTCCGACCAGCCGAATGATCGTTACAAAACCTTTGACATGGGTTCCTGCTGGGCAGAACCGAACGCATTTCACACGGGTTCATGAACCACAGGAACTCCCCGCTTTTTCACACTAAGCCGCAAATGCACCAGGTAGGCGCTTCTCTTCAATAAAATTCTTTCACCGAAACGCTTTAGCGAGATGCGCCATGATGTACCCGTCTTCCACACACTTCTCGCCAGTATGTTCCACTGGGTGTGCCGCAAGCGACAGGAGAATTCTCAGCATTCGCAGGCACCGGCGAGCCACGCTCGTCGTCTCGGAGGACACGCGCAGAGTTCTTGGCAGAGCCACTAGATGGCGCGCTGTGTCCGTTATCTAGCGAGAGAGAGAGAGCGGAGCCCGCCTGCTGCCTGAGTCATGTCGCAGCTTTCGCATGCAGCCTCGTGCGAGCTTTTGCCGAGGCCACGCGCAAGGTTCAGACGTTACCGACTGTTTTTTGTCAAGCGTAAAGCAAACGTTTGGCCTGCAGTGGACGCCTAATGTATAAATTGTTTCGACGGTAGCACTACGTTGTGTTGTTCTGTTTATCTAACGATAAACGCATTCCACTTGACCGTAATCGTGAAATGTGTGCTTACGTAGTTTTGTAGAAGAAAGAAGTACTTTTACGAAATGAATTAGGCAGGAAAAGAAATTCAATACGTTTTTTATTTCTTCTTTTGCAAAGGTAATTCGGCGCCAGTTTTGGAACTTTTCAGGTGTGCTTCCCAAACAATCTGTCGTGTCTATGCAGAGCGGCAGCGTTTACTCGAAGGCGTGAGTTAGATGAACTGGCCCGGGCCCAGTCCGTGCCCTCAAATTCTAGAAGCTTCTAGCCCAGGCCCGAGTCAATCAGGACCGGGCCCCTACCGTGCCCGCCATATGTTGCTTTGTTAGGCCCAGCTCGGGTATGCCCTGGGCCGGGCAGGCCCGTGACCTTGTAGTGCATTTCCGTTTTTTATTGATTTCTGGCAAAGACGAACACTGTAGTTCTCGTTTTCAGGCTTATTTTTATTGCATATTGCGGGAACATATAATATTTTGTTCAAAAAAACCATTTGGTGAAGCGTCCGAACATTCGCGAAAAAGAGCTCCTTGTGTAACAAAACGAACATTGGCACGACAAACCACACGAGCCTGCGCGAGGCGGCGCTGGCTGCTCAGAAGATAAATACACATGTTTTTATGAACTTGATCGCGCACTACCTATTTTTAAAAACACTTGAAAGCATGAGATATCCAATCCTTTCACAATGCAGCTAGTGCGAAATATTTTAAGTGAAAAGAAAAGCAAGACACCTGGACACGTCGCTAAAGAATATTTTTTTTTATCTGCAATAGAGACGCGTTGCTTTTCGCCATTGTTAGGGAATATGCGATGAGACACAATTTACAATTTGCGTTTCGAGGCAAGTGCTGACCCTTTAGCAACAACATTTCAGCCCTGGTTCCTATAGTGCAGCACGTTATACTTGAGGAAGGAGTACTTTTAACGCAAGTACGCCAATATTTATTGAGCGGAATGCGTTTCGTACAGCTCATCTTAATTACCACTCTGGCTACCCAAGTTAAAGCTGCTACTACGCAAGACCTCAGGAATGTAAGCATCCTAAATTCCGCGTCCTCTTCCTACCAAGATTTCGCCCTCTAGTTTCCGAAAATTCGAGTGAACCACAATAATATCAATTTAAAACTGTTATTATATTGTGGTTTGAAATTGTTTTCATAAAAATCGGCAATCTTTCAGCCGCATATGGATCGAGGTTAAGTCCACAACACTGTGTCAGTCGGCGAGCTAAAGACCTGCGAGTCGTTCGGACCGATGGCAGGAGCACGCAGCCTTTTTTTACTGTAATCGTTTATTCTAACCTCGCAGCTGGTAGTACGAAGCGTGAAGCACATGTGCCGGAGCGCTCTACATATTAAAGGCGCTCACGAAGATGACGATGGCTGTTAGATGAAGTATTGCCAGTATCTTTTTCTAGCGTCTGGCCAAACATAAATGTAAAATGACTTAACCTTCACTAAATTTAGCGTCAACGGTACTTTAATAGCTACTGAAACTGGCGAGCGACGTTACACTATGGGGGAACAGTATAAAAGAAGCTATCATGACGTAACGCACATACCGAACCGTTTTACGTTTCTCTATTGTCCGTACACGTTAGGAATAAACATTAAGTAGGGTACAGACGATATTGATTGTCCTGTAGGCTAAATCAGCTAGGGAAATCTTGAGTTCACTTTCAGTCATAAGGTTACAAATTTAGCACATTTCAGGAGAGCTAACCTAATATCCTTAGAATGCGATGCACTGAGTCCAGGTGACAAGTGCAAATTGTATGTACTCGTTGGCCCTCGTAAGAGAAGGAATCGGTGGCGTTGATTTGCTCGTATTATCACGGAGATTGCATAAACTTGACATTCATGCAAGTCGAAAACTGTGTTGCCAATTCTTCGTCTCTTTGAAGCCTCCCTGCGGTATTCATCTCGGTAAATGCCGCAATAAACAGAAGTGGCGCATTCAAATTCTCGCGAACTAGCTTAGCCACTTCGACATGTAGTTTTTCTGCAGTATATCAGTAATATTAATTTTCTGTTTCATTGTACACATGGTGGTGAAATCTATTACAAATTACAGTTACAAACTTGCATTTTTTGAGCACATTGTGAAGCCTGTTTGTTTTCGGAGCAATTAAACGTAGAGCGTAGCGTGTGCGAGAACAGGGTGCGGCTACTTCAGCATCGCCACTGAGCCTACGTGATGTAGGGCGTGTTTCAACCGTGTACTTCTAGTTTGTCAGTAACAAAGGACAATATAGCTCTAGAAACAATTCTCTAAGCTAGGAAGTCGGTTAATTGTCTCCAAATTGTTGTCTATCGCTAAGCAAGTTGCTTGCCGCTAAGTTGAAAGATTTCCTTCTGAATACACAGAAAAGAAAGTAAATAAACTTGCCAAAATTTTTAAAATTACATGAAATATTAGAATTGTTTTACCAAGGTAGCATTAAATATAACCTGACGCATTAGAGCGTAAGTTTCATTGAGGATATCATTATTATGATACTATGGCTGTACGTTGAACGTCATATGAATGCAGATTAATTTTAATCTGATACCTACATGCTTTTGCTCAATGGAATAACACACTTCCACGAACCTAAGTGCTTTAAACTCGTTATTATATAGGGGCCACCAAAAAATTTAGTGTAAGATAAAAGCATCGCGGCCGGTATAATTTTGTGAATCAGAAGGTTCAGGCGCAGTAGTGTCTCATGTTGAGCATACTATCACAATACGATGGTTCTCAGGGATACCAGGCTAATTTATTTGCGAGTCATGTGTTCGAGCTCCACAAATTCATCAAATATATATATTTCAGTATTCTAAACACGTTATTGCATTTTTGTATTTCGCAAGGTTACTGCAACCTGACAGCATTATAATCGACAGAGTTTTGTGCACTGCAGGAATCAGGCCCATTACGGACATTTCATATGAGCCGATTGTGAGGTAGCCGCATTCTATGTTTCCTCAAAACTTTCTTGAGCTTTTAAGTCATATAGCTTCTCGCTTCTAGCTAGTGCCCTTACTTTTGTTCTACACGCTTCCTGTTTATTGTCATGCAAAATACTGCAATATGCGCGCAATGTTTGGCTGCAAAAGTGACTCTGTCAGATGGATGTGCGGCTATGCTCCGCCTAATCAATACTGCAGTGCAAAAAAGGCTGCGTTAAGACGTTTTCTCATGGCGTGAGCATTGCGCACACAACAACACGTGTTCTTACAGAGGATCTGTGGGCACACCGAAGTGTCCTTTTAGTGATTACCGAATGTAAACTTGAAGTATGGTGCGCTGGTGGCTTTGTTTCCGTCTCAAGTCGAGCACGATTGAACTTCGACGCATGTAACACCACCGGTGCCGCTCCTGATCACGTCAGCCTCGCGAGACGCGCGGTAGCGGCCGCGGTGGTGCTTTTTTTTTTTAAGCAGTAGTCGCCTCGTGTGATGCATTCCACTAACCCGTGACTTCCGGGTGTCGTTAGACATGGTCGAATGAGTTTCAGCACAGATAAATGTTGCTATCGCTTTTGATGCTTCGCCGTTCGGGCAAAATAGCGAATTTCAATGCGTAAGTATTCTAGGACTACATCCGTGGGAAATCTTTCTGTCCGTCCGTTTGTCGGTTTTAAATGGACGCAACTGTGCAGACGATAGGTACAGACCAGATGTTATCCATCCTCGTAGCGCAAGTGTCAGCCGCGCCACAAACCTCGACCCCAAGTGCTGCTTTGCGATGAGTAATGCAGGATGGCTTCGGTGGAATGGATAAATGGCAGTATTGCGTTGTGAGTTCGCATACATTTTTATGTTTTACACGTGTTTTTGTTGCATCTGTTGACATGTATCTCTTAGGCATGTTCTTACCGCGTCTGCTGAGCGGGCTGTAGAAAAGTTATTTCTCCTAGCAGCAATCTGCCGTCATTGGCTGCACCAACAAGAAGCAAACGAGGAAGCTGCTCATGCAAAAGCCGTGCTATCGACGTTTCCGGAAACACAAAATGTTTGTGTTTGTGTGACGTGCATTTGCTCTGCACGCAACGTATTTGCGTTGCTTGGAAACGATGAGTTACCATAGTGTCCTTTTAAAGGATACAAGAGTTCTTGCCCGGAAAGCTCGCTTGGGTTCATGTTGGCTTTGTTTTCGAGAACTACGCGATAGTTTGCGTCTTGCCTCCCCGCGCAGCCGACCTGGTATAAAAGCTTAACAGAAGTTCTTAAGACCATTGGGCATCGTTATTATGAGTCTGCTCGTTGAAGCTACCGAAGTGCAAGCCAGCGGAAGTTAGCTTTTACCCAGAACAGCGTTTCTGATATGAAAACAAAGCGTAAGTAAAAAGCGCTCGATCACGCGTGCCGTCTTCGTACCATGCGGAACGATTCTTACATTACGATAAGTATACAAGATTGCTCTGAAATCGTCGTTTTTCGTGTCCTGTTCTGTGTCCATTTCGGGCACCTGATTGAGCTGCATTCCATTGGTCGTCACCACAAAAAGAGAAAGCAGCATATCACTATTCTGCCCAGACACTGGGCTGCGCATGCGTCAATCATGATCATCATCAGCATAGTTTTCGTCCGCTGTAGGAGGAAGGCCTGCGCCAAACGATTGCTTCTGGCGCCTGCGAATTTCCTAAATTTACCACAACACCTATTCTTCTGCCGTCATCAACTGCGCTTCCGTTCTTTGACACCCATTCTGTAACCCTAATTGTTTAGCAGTCATCTAACCTGTGCATTATATGGACTGCCGCTCCATTTTTTGTCTTGATGTAAACTAGAATATCGGCTCATCATACCTTGCTGGTAAAGCAGCGAACTGACTAGACACAGTGAAGACACAGAAGAAAAGACGACACTCGCTGCACTCGCAACTATATATAGTTGCGAGTGCAGCGAGTGTCGTCTTTTGCTGTGTGTCTTCACTGTATCGGTGTCAGGGCTCTGCTTCACGAGCAAGGTATGATGATTAATGACCAACTAGCCCAATTTTCCACATTACTAGAACATCAGCTGTCCCCGTTCAGTCTGATCCTCCACCGATCTCTTCCTGTCTCTTAACGTTGCGCTTAACTTTCTTTGTTCCGTTGCTGTTTCCGCGGTCCTTAGATTGCTTTCGAGTTTCTTTATCAAACTCCAAGTTTCTGCCCCATATGCTAGCACCGGTAGAATGCATTGATTGAACACCTATTTTTTCATTGACAGTAGTTAACTTCCAGTCAGGATCTGACAACGTCTGCTGTATGCACCCCAACCGCGTTTTATGCTTCTGTAATGTTCTTTCTCATGATCAGACTCTCGTGTGAGTAATTTGCCAAAGTAAACCTACCGCTTCACACACTCTAAAAGCTGACTGGCGATCCTGAACCCTTGGGCCCTTGCCAGGCTATTGATCATTATCTTTGTCTTCTGCACAATAATATTCAAGCCCGCTCCTACATTTTCTCTGTCAAGGTCCTCAATCATTTGTTGTAACACGTTACTTTTGTTGCTGAACATGACAATGCGAACAGCAAACGGAATATTGCTGCTATATTCACCATTTATCCTCACTCCTAAGCCTTCCAGTTTAATAGCTTGAATACGTGTTCCAAGCATGCAGTGAATGGCACTGGACACATTGCGTCTCCTTGCATGACTTTTTTCTATACACATTTCGTTCTGCTTGTAGAGAATAAACGTAGTTAAAGTATCTTAGTAGATATTTTCCCAGATATTCACAAAAGCATCCTGTGCTCCTTGATTACGTAGTACCTCCATTATTGCAGGTATCTCTATTGGATCAAATGCATTTTCGTAATCTATGAAATCCATATGAAGAGGTTGATTGTAGTTTGCAGATTTGTCGATTTTCTGGTTGATGACATGCATGTGATCCACTGTAGAGTGTCCATTCCTGAAAACAGCCGGCTCTCTTGTTTAACTGAAGTGTTGCCCTTATTCTATCGAGACTATTTTGGTAATTATTTTATATAATACTGGGATCAAGCTCATGGGCTTATAATTTTTAATTCTTTAAAGTCTTACTTTTTGCCGATTAGTATAATCGTGGTAGTCTTCCTGTTCTCTGGAACCCTTGTGTCGTGAAATATTCCGTATAAAGGGGCCGGAAGCTTTTCAAGCATGATGTCTCCTCCATCTTTGATTAAATCCACTGTTATGCCATCATCTCCGGCCGCTTTTCCCCGTTTCATGTCTCGCACGGCCCTTATAACTTTATCACTAGTTATTGAAATAGTCTCTGTAACATATTCATTATTACGTCGAATGGTGGAATCATGGCTGCGCTGTGTGGTGTACAGGTCAGCATAGAATCCTTCCGATGTTGTTACTATATCTTCAAAATTGCTGATGATATTACCCTGCTTATCTTTCCGCGCACACACTTGCCTTGTCCAAAGGCAAGTTTTCTTCCCATTGATTTTGTGGTGCCTGCATTTTACAGTGCTTCCTGTCTTTCCCACATTATACTTTCGAGTATCACTTAATTTCTCCTTCTTGATCACTTTTGACAGTTCCGCGAATTCTATCTGATCTATTGATATGGACACTTTCATGTTTGTCGTTTCTTTATTAGGTTTTTCGTTAGTTGAATCAGCTTACCTCTCACTTCAATTGCTGCTTCTGAAGCCAGCCTTGTTGCTTTTTCATTTATTACCTCTATGTCATTTTATCTCTCTGCCTGCATATTTAATTGCATGTCCCAGCCTGAATCGGTCCGCGTTCGACCTTACTGCGTCTAGTCCGGCTTGTTTCTTCGCCAATTTCATTCCTTCTCTCTTCATATTGAGGGGAATCCTAGCCCTCACTAACCTATCATCACTGAACTTTACGCTACCTAACACTTATATACCCTGCCCTATACATGGATCGACAGAAAGTGTGAAACCTATTTTATTTCTTGTTTCACCATTATTAAATGCCTCATTTGAACATTTTGCTTTATTTTGCGCAATGTGTGGGTGATTTACCTGATCAATTTATGCCGTGTTCAAGCCACAGGAGAAACAGGTTAAGTCGCTCTTAACATAAGGTTGTATATGAGAATGCCTTAAAAATATATATGCCTACTGAGATTTGTTCTGATGCCTATTTATATGAGTGACTGGAAAGAACGCGTATGCACTACGTCACAGTACTAGTAGTAGGCACAACTAGTAGGAAGTTTCTGCAGTGATCTTTATTGCGATTTCAATTATGCCGACACGCGAGGTGAATATTTGCTGGCGTCAATACCATGAGCTCTGCATATATATATATATACCTATATATATATATATATATATATATATATATATATATATATATATATTTATGGACCGTTACGAAGAACACCCTGTCGGCTTGTCTGAAAATCTGCTGCTGCGCTTCACAGGGTCCTACACGATCGATGTGAACTACGATGTCGCTCCGCTGGACTTGCCTGTCAGCATGTGTCATGGTTGAAGCCTGACTTTGCCGCTAGTTCTGCTCCCTTTAAGTTAGCGCCGAGACAGCGACTTTACACGCGGGGATTATGTTATGGTGCACCCAAGAGTGGCGCCAAGCATAAGACGATTTGGCGTGTAGGCGTGGAATAAGTCTCGACAACCATCTTGTTTAGGCATTGTTATCTCTCTTGTAAATATTGTCAATACAGCTTTGCATGTGGCTTCTGCAACTTTACATATATATATATATATATATATATATATATATATATATATATATATATATATATATATATATATATCACTATCTTTATGCATGCGGTATAAGAAGGTTAAATGAAATTTTAATGGTAGTGGGAACTTTGTTTTTCCTAAACATATTCAGCGGTGGGTGAACTCTGAGTCCAGGCCTCCACTAGTCTCTGTGGTTTGCTGCGCTTGATCGAGGACAGCTCTCGGGCTCTGCAGGTGTTCACTAGCAAGCCCAAGCTCCCACTACCTGTTTTACGGCATTTGCACCACGCGAGGAGAATTGGAATTCGGAGGCTGTAATTTACATGTCCTCAGGACGTGGGCAAGAGTCGGTTGCTCCCTGCACCAAGGACAGGTATGCCCATAGAATTCAGGGTGTATCTTACTAAAAACTCGGAGGTGTCAACAGTGTTTGTCTATATGCGGCGACAGGTCCTGGTCTGTTACCCCCTAAGGTCCGGTTGTGGGCGCCTGCATTTGTGTCCCTATTTATTTTAGATTTCGATGATATCGTGTGGTTGGCTCGGGGTTTCTCGGAATGCCCACCAGTGTTCGGATGCTTATTCCTCAAGGCGTAACGACCTGCGTCTCGTTTCGCTCGTGTTCAGATTGCGACGGGCACAACATCATCGCCTGGTGCCGTTCTAGGGTGAGGCCCAGCATACTGTGAATTTTTGTGTGGAATAGTACATGTCACAAGCCAACGGCATGCTGTCTAGGAGTCCATCACGACCAATGCATATTCTCATTTGGCCTCTGCATCTCAAATGGCCAGCGCTATGGACGCTGCCTCCTCGTGTTCCACTGCCGTCACGTGTTCTTGATATGTGTCGGAAATACCAAAAGCCTCCAATCTTTCGGTGCTCTTGTGTTTTGGTAGCCCCACGGCAGCCTTATACTCGCTGATGATGGGGCACGCTTTGGTCCTTTCAACCATATCCAGTTTTTGAAAGTATGAGCTGTATATCGGCCTCCTTAGGACAAATGATTGCATGAGTCTGATCTTCTGTGCTCCTTTGAAGCCTCTTCGTTGCTTTTGACACTAGATCATTCGGGCAACAGTCGTTGTGATTTCTTGCAATGTGTCTAGCGTGTGCGATACCCCGCCGTTGTCTTGTATCCGCACGCCTAGTATGTGAATACAGGACACCTCTCTAATCGGCTGGCCGCACAATTGTAAGGTTATATCCGATTTATTTATTTATTTATTTATTTATTTAAATACCTTCAGGGTGCATAGGGCGTTAGAGAATGGAGTGGTAACAATAAATATAAAAACACACAAAGCAAATGTGAGGCAACATGTTAAAGCGCATTTTTAATGTCACTGGCATCCGTAATAGATACAATGAAGGTAGGCTAGTGGTTTCAATCATTACAAACTTGAGGAATGCAAGAATGAAAGTTTTGGTTAGTGTGACAACGAGGAACAAGTACTTTATGACATTGGTCGATACGAGATAATATGAATGAAAGACGGGAAATGAGTTCTTGCTTGAGACGATGGTAATGGCACTAAGTCTTATTAAAAGGAGCGACGTGCTATTTCCCTGCGTAAGCAGATAGACGGAAGCCGTAACGCGGTTTTGATAGATGAAACAATTGGAAAAAATGAAGCGTGCACTTCGATTCTGTACAGCTTCAACGTGACTAATAAGACTTTCAGTAAATGGATTGCATAGAGCTGAGGCATATGCTAGTTTGGAAAGAAGCAAAATTTTATAAAGAAGGAGTTTAAGGGAAGAAAGGGCCATTGAAAAATTACGGCTCAGGTACCCAAGCGTGTGGTTAGCATTGGTGACATAATTTACATTGACACAATTAATGTGTGGCTGCGAAGACAGGTTGGAATTCATGTATACCCATACGTATCTGTTTGTAGTAACTTCTTTGAGAGGGAAACCATTCATGTTACACTTAGAAAAATTACTTCACAATTTAGCAGAAATTTTCATCGGTTGTCAGTCCGTCGCTTTGAGTTTCATTTTCCATGTGCTACACCAATCAGAAATAGTCTTATGGCCAGTCTGTAGTGGTGATGTGTCAGTAGTAGGCGAAATCACGCGATATACAACAGAGGCATCTACAAAATCCCTGATATAAGAGTTATTACAATCAGAAAAATCGTTTATGTAAATAAAGAAAAGAAGGAACCCAAGGACAGAACCTTAGTTCATTGATGAAAAGGACAGAACACAGAGAAGAATCGTAGCCATTGGAACTTACAAATTGCTGTCGGTTTAACACAGTTTTTTTTTCCAAGCAAGAATGTTAGGGTCAAGATTTAGTTCACTGAGCTTGAAATAAAGTTGTCCATGGCCGACAAGGTCAAAAGGTTTAAAGAAATTTAAGAATGCACAATCAACATAAAATCCCAAGTGTAGAGCTTCTAAGAGTTCATTAGAGAAATAAATTAATTGCGTTTCACTGGAGAATGTGCTCCTCCAACCATGCTGACGACATCGAAAAAACGAATTATGTTCTAGAAAGTTAACCTGGTAAGAATAAATGACGTGGTAAAAGATCTTACAAAGGACACCGGTCAATTAGCTTGGCCTATAATATAGCGCAGAATGGGTATCACCTCATTTAAAGAAATTCACCACTTTGCCCACCTACCAATCACGAGGCAACACACCAGAATTTATTGTTTGAGAGAAAAGTTCGTACACAAAGAAATGGACGAGTATGCTACCGTACTTTTCAAAAGTTTAGCGATTACGCCATCGAGGCCTCATGATGACGAAACAATGAAATTGGTAATAAGGGCAACGACACCATCGTGATCAATTACTACAGGATCCACTGTAGGAAAGTCCGCATCACAAAATTCTCGCATGCACTTAACACGCTCATCTCAAAATGCTTTTGTATATACTTCGTCGAATGCGTAAGACACTGCTAACCAGAAACACTAACGCCACTGTCGTCAGGTATTGCCTACATGTTTTAGCATGCACCCTGAACAACACTACAGAACGTATTGGGGTTCTCTTTAACAAAGCAGGTAGAGTAGTTCCAAAGAAAGTGTGCTTGGAGTCCACAATTGTATTTTTATATTTGCGGGCGATCTGTTGATATGTGGACCAGTCGCCGTGGCCATTCCTGAGCATTATTTTGCAGAAAAGTGTTTTTTTTTTTTGCAATGTTGGCGGCGCTTTAGGGAAACAGCAAGCCAAGGTAACCTTCGCTTGCGACAGATGGCCCCTAGAGGTCTTTCTGCTTGTTAGACAGTGAATTTTTTTGTTAAGATTGATCACTTTTACTCGACAGTGCACTCATAAAAGCAGGGCATGCCACCTTCAAAGAAGGCTTCTAGCTCACTATTATTAACTGAAAAGTCGGCCTGCTTATAATCGCTGATCGATTTTGGTTCACTGGTGAGGCGTTTAACAGTTGCTTTCATTGAAAAGTTAATAACACAGTAGTCGCTGAGTCTTGGTAAAAAAAAATCAAGTGAATTCACGAGAACTGGAACTGTTGTTAAAGTAAGATCAAGTAGGTTAGCGCTTCAACGAAGTAGTTCTCGTTGGAATAGTAATTATTTGAATGAAGTTGAAATCACAGCGTAATTTCACGAAGGCGGCCCTTTCAGTCGAGGACTCTTTGACAACAGAAATGGACCGGACCAATCAAAGTTAGAGAAATTAAACTCTGCGAAAATAAAAATGGATGCGTCAAGGAACCTAACGATAATAACATTCAAAGCATCATGCAAATGAGAATAAAAGTTATGCCCCGCGTGAGTGGCCGACAGGAAACGCAAAAAAATTATATCGCAGTGTTTAATGCGCACGTATGCGCAAGCAGTTTCTAAAGATGACTCAGTGGGAAATGTTAGGAAAGAAGGTGATCCGAAAGAGATATCCGAACGCCACCTCCTGATCAAGAGCCACGATCAAAGCGGTAAAATTTGAACAACTTTTTACACTCAAATATTTCGGCATCACGCACTTTCGACGATAACCGACGATAACCGAAGTAGACGGCATCAGTTCTACAGGTGTCAATTAGATCATAAAGGTCATCGCGCTTGTTATCAACACTACGAGCATTAGGAAAGAGAAAATTAACTTCACTAGAAGAACTATTTGGCCTAGATGAAAGCTATTACAAACGAGGGGTGCTTGAAGCAGGTGTGAACACGTCGTGGCTCTGCGCAACAGGTGAACCATTGTTCCAAGATATATCGCACAGGCTATCGGTTGACGCGACATACACGTAGCACTTGTTTCTCAAACCTATTGTGGTTGTTCAGTTCTCCTCGAGTATGCAGATTTTCACTCGTATATATTACAATTTTTACGTTCCACATTTTATTCCTGCCTCTCGAAAAAGTGTTCCACTTTCTCAATCACCTTCACTGAGAAAGGCATTGTGCCCATAAGGTGATGTCGCCTGCATATATGGCGAGCCAATGGTCTTGGTCCTCCCCAAGAACTAGTGACAGTTTTCGCATTCCTATATTGATGAGGAGTGGGCATGGTATGATGCCTTGTGAATTCAACCACACCAATTGCTCAAACCAGGTCTAATTATCTTGTATGAATTACTCTTCAGAATATTTTATAATGATACACTGCAAAAAACTGTCATAATGTAATTAAACATACCAGCTGCAGCACATGACATTTATCCTAAATGTTATTGGCCTACTAAATAATAAATGTGCAAAGCCCCATCATTCTACAAACATGAAATTGATGTAGTTTTATAGGTACGGCCTGCGAGGTTCTTTGTGGACAGCGTAGTGGGACCTGTGCGATTACAATATGCAGCCGTACACGCTGCTTAAAGGCTTTAGAAGTAGCTGAAACTTCGACACACTCACATATGACGCGGCCGCGTTAATCGGACCTGGCTACTCTTAGAACACCGCCCGCGGTTTTCAAGCACTGCACTAAACTTTTTTATCGCTGTCAGTGTTCATGCGTTCAAGCAAAACCCATTATTTTAAATAGACTACTATTAATTATACCGTCATTCCGTCTACCAGCATTCCAGGTTCATCATCTGACTCTGCTGATGTGGTCGTCGTTGTCATCCGTCTTTCACAGTGGTAAATGAACCAAGTTATGTAATAGCTTGGGTAGTAGGTATTTGCTTGTGGACGTGGTACCCTCCCAATTGTTACATCATCGTGATTCCAGCCCCGTCATCCGCTCCTTGCCATGCACTGGTCGCTAGGCCACCGTCGCCAAACAGTCATCATGAATTTCTTGGCATATTGACGGGGCGATGCCATCGCGGTCTTTCCATTGTCGTATTTGCCGCTTCACTGTCCGACTCTCGTGAGGCAATAGTTGTCACGTCTTTCACGACGACCCAGTCAACCAAGTTGTCGAATAGCTCGCGTCAATAGGTATGTGCTCGTGGTGGATGATGTCGGCGTCGTTGCATCATCGTCAATCAAGCTGCGTTACCGGACTTTCATCATACCATCGTGGTCACGCCATGGTCGTGATACAGTCGAGATTTTGCAAAGGTTTTCATATCATATTCTTGATAACGTCGTATGCCCTCCGTCACCGTAACCCCACTCTCGTCGTCCGATTTTCGTCGTGCCATTCCCGTTGCGTGATTGTCGTCACACAATCAACACACATTTGTTGTCATAGCGTCGTGGTAATTCTATCGCTGTCACTCGAGCTTGATCATCGAATAGCCGTTGCGCCTTTATCGTCATGCCATTGTCGTGAGTAGTCGTCATACAGCCCTGGTCACGTAACCGTTGTCATACCCGCGCCGTTGTTCCTTGTCCTCGCACCGTTTTTATGTAATCGTCGGCATGTGCCGTTCTCATGTCGTCATCCTGATACATTTGTTGTCATGCCGTCGCTGTGAGGCCGTTGTGGTCCTTCCATCGTTGTAATTCTAACTTCATCGTACGACGACCTTCATGCTGCTGTCATGGCACCGTCAGCATCACAGAATGGTCCTAATCCGTCATCATCTTATATTCGTACTTATCCCATTGCCATCATGCCATCGTTATAGCGCCTTCGTGTTTCCATCCACGTTTCCTCGTATTAAATCGCTGTGAGTGCGTACTCCTCATATATTCATCGCCATGCCTTCAATCTCAATGCCAATTTTGGAAAATCTAAGCGATAGAAACTTGGCCCGATGCCAGAAATAAGTGCATGCGCATACACCCACAGCAGCGGACATCTCGATTAGACCCCTATAGATTTTAAATGAACCTGTCTTCGGCAATACTTGTTGCGTTTACATTGCCTGAATGCTAACGCATTACAGTCGACACTCATCGTTATTGGGTTCTGCCGGAATTTGTTCTCCATTGTAGTTCAACCAATTACCGAGCGTGAATGTCTTGCTCCCATCTGGCTGTTTCAAAATTCCGCCCATTTTTATATGGCAAGCCCTTCTCATTAATCACAGACCATGATGCGCTCTGTTGGCTTTCGTTGCTCAAGGACCCTACTGGCCGGCCTGGTCGTTGGGCCCTCCGACTACAAGAATATCCTTACACAGTGACTTACAAGTCGGAACGCCAACACCAGGACGCAGATTGCCTCTCGCTACCCAGTCGAAGACGCGACATCTACGTCTAATACTGACACCAGCGCCTGTGTTCTCTCAGTTTTTCTACTGTTCCATGCCACAGACGAGCAGTGCCGTGATCCGTCCTTGCGTGTCATTATTGACCGCCTAGAATCGTCACTTG
The DNA here is from genome assembly GCF_023375885.2 of Dermacentor andersoni. Lineage (NCBI taxonomy): Eukaryota > Metazoa > Arthropoda > Arachnida > Ixodida > Ixodidae > Dermacentor > Dermacentor andersoni. The sequence continues at coordinate 65,381,541 of NC_092820.1, forward strand.
CCGACAGTTCCGTTCGCTTATTCTCCCTTAAAGATGTTGTACCCTACCGCCACAACATTTACCCCGACGGCCCTGCATTACTCCTTGTGATCCCTAAACACCTTCGCTCGGCTGTTCTCCGCGAACTTCATGACCTCCCCACTGCCGGTGGCGGAGTGTGTCATGTACCTACGACCGGATCCGCCGACGCTTCTATTGGGCAGAGCTTCCTCGCTCCGTTCTAAGATACGTAGCTGCGCGTGAGGAATGCCAGCGACGCAAGACACAATCGACGCTCCCTGTTGTGTACCTTCAACCACTCGACATTACCGCGGAACCATTCTTTCGGGTTGGTTTGGACTTACTAGGCGCTTTTCCTCTTTCTACCTATGGGAACCGGTGGATCGCTGTGACCACGGATTACGCCACGCGCTACGCCATCACCCGAACGCTTCCTGCAAGCTGCGCCATTGATGTCGCCGATTTTCTTCTACGCGAAGTGATTTTATTACATGAAGTTCCGCGACAACTTTTTACAGACCGTGGCCGGACATTCCTATCAAAAGTTACCGCGGACATCCTGCAGTCCTGTGCCACGAGGCACAACCTATCCACGTCATACCATCCGCAAACAAATGTACTCACGGAGCGTCACAATTGCAGTCTCACAGACATGCTCGCGAAATACGTCTCTTCAGAGCACACTAACTAGGACCTCGCTCTACCCTTTGTCACATCTGCTTATAATTATTTGCGCCACGACACAGTCGATTTTTCCGTGTTTCCCTTCTGTTCCGCCGAGAACCTGCACTGCCCCTCGACACAACTGTCCCTGTTCACGCGGCACCGACTGGCGAATATGCATTTGACGCCATCGCCCGCTGAGCCCGCGCAAAGGAAATTGCCCGCGACCGCCTTCTGAAATCCCAAGAGAGTCAAACGCGTTTGTACGACCGGCAACACCGTGACGTGCACTTCCCGCCTGGCTCTTTCGTACTTCTATGGTCTCCGCTACGTCAGGTGGGCATGTAAAAAAAACTGCTGTCTCGTAACACAGGCCCATACCGAGTGCTTCGTGCCGTGACTCCCGTCACCTACGAGATCGCCCTTGGCGCCCCATCTGCTTCCCAGTCCAGTGAGGTGTTTAGGTGTTGTGGGGAAGGTGGAGTGCGGTTTTGTAGGCTTTGCGTAGAATCGCGTCCGCCTGTTGTACCTCACTCTTGATGGGATTGTAGTATGGGAGGCTGTATGCCACTCGGCTGACGACCAGCCTTCTGACCAGCTTGAGTGCGTCCTCCTCTCGCATGCCGTGGCGTCTGTGTGAGATGCGCGTGATCATGCGGGCCACTTGTAGGGTGGATGCCTTGAGTAGGGCGAGGGTGTGGGTGCAGCGTTGGTTTGACTGTATACACATCCCCAGAATTCTGATGAGCGTCTTTTCCGGTATCGGCTTCCCCTCGAGGTAGACGTTGAGATTCAACTCGTCGCTGGTGGGGACTGTGCGGTTTTGCTTTCCTCTCCAAACTCTCAGGAGCTCGGACTTCTCAGTGAAGCAGGCTAGCCCTCTTACTCAGACGTAGTCCTGTACGCAGGTGGCTGCCTCTTGTAACTTCTTTCTCTCTGAGCGAGCCTGTATTAACCCAGATGGTGATGTCGTCGGCATACATGACAGGGTGTATGCCGTCGATTTCTTTTAACTGTTTTGCCAAGCCAATCATGTCTATGTTGAAAAGCGTGGAGGAGATGACCGACCCTTGAGGCGTCCCTTTCTTTGGAGTAAGAGACTTCTCTCATCGGAGCTCTCCGAGGCCAATCGTTGCCGTTCTGTTTGAAAGGAAGGCTTTTACGTAGGCGTAGACTCTCGTCCCGCAGTTCAGGTCGTTCATGCCCGTGAGGATAGCCTCATGTTTTACATTGTCAAAAGCCCCCTTGATATCCTATGACATTATTATATTCTCCCCTCTCCTGGGGACGTTCCCGAGCACTTCTTCTTTGATTTGAAGCAGTACGTCTTGGGTCGATAATTTTGCTCTTAAGCCGAACATGTTGTGGGGATACAGTTCGTTGTCCTCCATGTACTGTTGTAGTCTCAGCGTCACCACTCGTTCGTACAGTTTTCCCAGGCACGATGTGAGCGAGATCGGTCTGAGGTTCTCAATTTGCAGTTTCTTGCCCGGTTTAGGAATCATCACTACCTCCGCATGCTTCCACTCGTCGGGGACGGTCTCAGCTTCCCAGTGTTTGTTGAGAAAGTCCGTTAATTCTGCGACTAACTCTTCACTGAGGTTGCGGATGAGTGCGTTATTGATCTTGTCTGCACCCACGGCCGTGTTTCTGGTTGTGTTTCGAATCGCTGCGTAGACCTCTTCTCGCGTGATGGGTCTGTCCCGGTTAACGTTTTCTGCTCTGCTCTGCTAGCGCTCTGCTTAAGCTGCTGGGTTTGTGTCCCCAAATCATTTAACGCGTACCTTCTGCAGGAGTTCCGAGTCTGGTCCCTCGAACTGGTGGATGAACTGGTAGATGGTTTCGTTGTTTTCTGCCTTGGTCTTGGTCGGATCTATGAGAGGCTTGAGGATATGCCACGTCCTCGCTGTGTTCAAAGTTCCGTTGAGGGAGTCGCTGAATTGCTGCCTATTCTGCCTTGCCAATTGCGCCGCGTACTCCTCTGCTTTCACTGTGACTTCTGCGATCTTTATCTTTAGCTTCCTGTTGTATTTTTGTTTATTCCACCTCTTGGTGAGCCCGCGTCTAGCTTCCCACAGCTTGAGCAGTCTGGCTTCTACCTCGGGCGTCTGCGTCGTTCGCACGGTTTATTTGGTGTACTTGCGCTGTTTTTCAATGACCATTTTCCCCCACTCTTCTATCGATTGGATCCCGTTCTCGGCGAGATTCCTATCGCATGCCTCTCGAAAAGCGCTCCAGTCCGTAATTTTTGCCGATCCCAGCTGACGCCTTAGCCTGTCCGAAATTACTTGCGTCTTGAGTATGTAGTGGTCACTACCGAGGTTCTTTAACAGGTTCTCCCGCACTGTTTGTTCCGCTCCTCGTATGAACGTGAGGTCGGGGCAGGTGTCGGTACTAACGCTGTTTCCGATTCTGGTTGGAGTGTCTGGGTCTGTGAGGAGGTTGCAGTCGGTGTTCGCTGCTGCCTCCGCTAGCGTTTTGCCTTTTGGGTTTGTTGTTTGGTATCCCCAGCTTTTGTCCATGGCGTTAAAGTCTCCTAGGATGATTAGCGTGCTGCCTTTCGCTAGTTTGCGTGCGCCATGGAAAATCTCGTAGCATTTTGCCTTCCTCTGTTTCGGGGGGCTGTATGCATTTACAATAAATACACTGCCCCTCTTTCTTTTCTTCTTTGGTATAATTTCTACAATCACGTGCCCTACCTTGGTGTCGGCTATCCTGTCGTGGCTTATGGTGATCAGTGCCTTGCTGACTAGGGTTGCCGTTCTTCCTTTCTCTTGAGTCTCGTGACACGTGTATCCTGCGAGTGTTGGTGTCGTTCCCGTCTCTTGAAGCGATATGATGTCGGGCGGTGTTTGTTGTGTGTGAATGTATTGTTGGAGGAGGCCCTGCTTCTTAAGGTAGCCTCTGCAGTTCCATTGCCATATTTCTAAGGTTTCTTGCTTGCTTAAAGTTGTACTGGCCTTCTTTAAGCCTCGGTGTTTGCGGATGTGTCGGCGAGGGATGCCAGCGCGGGGCGGTGGTAGGCCTTCTCTCTACTGTTCTCGGTAAACTTCTGCTTGCGGATGCCGCTCCGGAGCTCTGTGACTTGTAATTGCACTTGCTGCATTTGTTGCTGCTGTTGCTGCATCATCTACTGCATCATTTGCTGAATCTATGCTTTAAACGTGGGGAAATCCTCGTTGCCTGCTTGCCATGGGGCTTGAGTTTGTACGGTCTATGGCTGCGGAGGGCTGTTCGACCTAAGGTCTCGCACTGCCTTCGTTAGCTCTGCTATTTGGCGTTCTAGCTCTTTCTGCCTAGCACGTGATAGCTCTAATTCGCGTGCCAGTGCTATTATCTCCGCGTTCTCCTGTCTAGGCTGTTCGCGGTTGCTATTTGTGTTGTTCTTTTTGTTAGCTACCCCACCCGAGTTTGGAGCAAACGAGGGGTTTCCGGCTCCCCAGCTCACCTTGATGCCGCCACTCTTTCGGGTAGGCTCCTTCTTCGTCTTCTTCCTCTGCTGCTCTGCTGCAGCTCGCTCCCCCCCTTAATAGCCAGGGGTGGGAGGGGCTGGAAGGACCGCGACCGGCTCCGTGAACGGCTCCGCGACGCCCGGGATCTCGAATGGCACCGCGAAGTCTCCCCCTCCGAGCTGAACCACCTCGGCTTCTTGCCGCGGTCGTCCCGGCTGCGACGTCTGCTCTCGCGTCCGCCACCGTTGTGGCCGCCGTTGGCCTTGCCTCGCAGGTCCCTGGCTTTCTTTAGTTGGTCTTGGCAATCCCTCGATCCGGCAGCGTGGTTGCCTTCGCAGATCAGGCATCTCGGGGTACACTTGTGACCGTTTGGTGATTTCTGCATCCCGCAATGTTTGCAAGCCTTGGCGTCCGGTGTGGGGCACACGTCGGAGCGGTGACCTTGTTGGCAGCAAACGTAGCAGATTTGTCTTGTGGGCCGGTACGGGTAGCACTTGTACTCGGCTCCGCAGTAGATGACGTGTTTCGGTGTGATGGGTCCGTCAAAGGTGATGACGGCCGTCTTGGTCTTGCCTAGTCTTCGGGCGCTGTGGATGGTGACACCCTGTGTGCACATCTACAAGTCGGCTTTCAGTTCCTCCAGTGTCGCTCCGGGGTCCACTCCGTGTATCACGCCACGACGGGTGTTTTCCGGTGCAGCCACGTAAGTGTTCAGGTCGTACGAGTGCCCCTCGATCGTGAGGCTAGTGATGCGCCTCGCGAGTTGGGCGGCCTCCTGGTTCGGCGTGCTCACGATTATTATGTTGGATCCTGTGCGGAGCCTCGTGATCAGGTCTCTTCCCTCGAACTTGTTGCTGCATGCCGCGGCTACGATCCGGGCCACTTGAAATTGCTGGAGCGGCTTGACTACGAGTGCCTTCGGTAGCAAAATAATCTTGAAATCGTCTCTGGGGAGCGGGGGCAGCCTCTGCCTAGGCTGCCGTGGCACTCCTTTCCCGTCTTTTTTCAGCGCGCCGGAAGCTGGCGCGCCAGCTGTCAGCGGAGGGGCCGCGGAATTCCCGGCATTGGCGGCGCTCCGTCCGCTCTTCCTCTGTCGATTCTTTTGGCGTTTGATCATAACCAATTCTCAATTTGCTTCGTCTTCTTTGTGAGTGTCTTGCTGCTCCTGCATGGCGGAGTCCTCGATCTGCCCGTCAGCCAATTTCTTGGAGTCGGAGGCGCCGAGGTGGTCGTCATCCATCTCTTGTGCTTCTAGCAAATTATGGGCTAGTCTACTCGTCGGTGGCTCAAAATTCGGATATTTCGTGGAGCGGCAGTCGTGTCCAGGCTGCATCGCTGTCGCTGAGCGGGCCTGGCTGCCCGCAAACGCCCGTAGTCGTGCTAAACCTCAGTAGGCTTAGCTGCGAGCGTTTCCCGCCAAAGTCCGGTAATTTGCCAAAAAATAGTCCTACCGTCTTGAAATCGCTGTCCGGATGATCCAGCTTGTGATCTCTCTCAGATCCAACCCAAAAGTTGGCGGCCCGGTGGGTCGAGATAGTCCGTGAGGGTCGGAACTTATTTTCGGGGAACAGTGGCGGGCTTCACTCTTTAAAGGAGGCCTTAACATAAAACTGCAAGGTTACCTTCAACACTAGATAGTTTCTTACGGCAGCGTTATCAAGCAGTTGGCGGCCTCTTGGTGAGACACCATTCTGAGATGGACGAGCTCACGTGGTCTTGCAAACTCGACTCTGCAAACGTAATGTGGAGGATTCATTTTATGACATATCCTGCTACATAGAAACTTAAAATGAAGTCACCTTAAGCATTGGAAAGCTGGACATGGGTCTCGCCAACGTTACCACACCTTGTCGTCATGGGTGTTAGATGTGTCGCCTGATATAAAGGTGTAGTGAATATACCTTGATTTTTTTATGTAGGAAGGCGTTCTGTTCTTAACGCAATAATTTCGATCAATTCTCTAGATGTATTCCGCTTGTTCTATTAAAGATAAACACACTGCTTGACGAATGACTTCAAGTATAGGCGTGCCGGTTCTCGCGTGAAAGATGGCTTAGCGATATGCTCACAGATAACAGAAAGGTAGTGACTACAGTGACGGGGCCCGGTACTTTAACATCTAAACTACAGTGACGGGGCCCGGCACTTTAACATCTGCACTACAGTGACGGGGCCCGGCACTTTAACATCTGCACTACAGTGACGGGGCCCGGCACTTTAACATCTACACTACAGAGACGGGGTCCGGCTCTTATCCACATTGACATATGACAAAAATACGAACATATATGTGGACATGTTGATATAAGAACGGTAATCGAGGTACCATGACCATGATCGTATGACAAAAGGTGGAAGATAGCGGTCTTGCGATTTCGCTAAGTTCCATGTTTGGGGCCATCCTGCATACACGATACTTTTTTTTTTTTTGCACAGGAATATTTTCTCACCGATCAGTGATACATCTTGCGTGAAGGTGGGCTGCAAAGTAGCTTCTTCGTAGTGCGTAACTCGTGGAGAAATGTTCAGGAATTCTTCCCGGAATAAGAAGACAACAAAAGAAATATTACTTAGTGTTTGAAACAATACAAGTTGTTAGGCTTACATGAGAAAATCCTCAAGCATGACAAAAAAATTTGTGCATGCAGGAGGGCCCCAGACTTGGAACTTTGCGAAATCGCAAAAATAGCATGCTTGATTTCTCGTCATATAAAACGTTTTCCCAAGAAAACTAGAGCGCTTCATGCAGCTAAGGGTTATTCCTTTGTGTCAACATATTCGCCCATCACATATAAAATTCTACAGAAAAAACAAATGGTAGATAGGACTTTCATTAGCGTAATCTGAACACGCCCATATTGAAAAAAAACTGCATAATTTCTGAAATTTTGCACAATTCCACCAAAACCACACCTTACTTTTTGGCGTAGATGTGACAGACACTTATTTAAAGTGCAGCCACTTCAGGCACGCGTCACAACCAATGGCGTTATCATGAACCCTTTGCCGACATGCACTGCATGTCCACAAACTGATTATGCTTCTGAGTGATTGTTGCAGTGAGCGCGGCCCACCCATCATCGGTGAAATAGTTCCGGATTTCACCTATCTCAACTCTGTCGTCCAGAACTGCTGAAGGAACTTTCTCAGGGGCGACTTCAATTTCTGTTTCACCAATCTTGTGTCCCCTGATAGCCTTTGGAGACATGGAAGAACATACCCTAAAAAAAGCACAAAATTTCGGCAAAGCACTACAATCATATTTATTAGCTATAAACCACTGATTTGGTACCTGTATTCTTGCTTGGCGTTCTCTTTGCGGTTTGATAATTTATGTAACTGGTGAGTGAGTGAAACAACTTTATTTGGTCCACTATAGACGTAAGTAAACTCAACGTCACCTGGCTAGGCCCACTCGGGGACCATTTGTATAACTGGTGATCATTTTTATGCATGCTGTAAAATATTCATTCTTTTTCTGTTTAATGTGCTAATGTGTTGCATTCATCCTCTGCATTGATCCCCCTATGCTTGTACCGAATGTGTATTATATTTCGCATCCGGACCCATCCACTAGCCTGCGGCTATTGGGTCCAACAGACTTTTGCGTATGCACTGTAACACCTATGATGATGATAATAAAGAAAGAAAGTTTACTGGAATGGAAAGAGAACGGTACAAAGCGCATTAAAAAAAGGCATGGCATATGTTGATGCTTGTGTAGCACCAGGCAATGGATACTGTACTGGATTAAGAAAAAGAAGCAGCGGCTCGCTTAGAAGACCGATAGGCATCCAGTGCGGTGCAACTTGAGAAATAATGATATTGAAGCTTCGAAGACTTTAGAAGAAAAGAAAAAGAAAACACTGAATTATCGCGACGGCACAGCACAAGTCGCCGTATAGACGTCGAAGTCCCTAGGTATAACGAAATTATTTTTGAACAGCTCTGATAGTGTACATGCAACAATGGTTGCTCGAGTACGGTCGAATGCTCATATACTGCGGCACAAAGCTCACGGCACGGTGCGAAAACGCTCTCGCAGCGAAAGTGAAACATTGTGCGCGGACATGCATGCAGACGCGCAGTCGGTCACCGCGAACCCGTGCGATCGCTGCATTGAAGCTTCATTCTGTGATGCTCCATTTGGTTGCACAGAGGGGCCCACTATAAGAACATACTTCACATAGTTTTCTCTCAGCGATTGCTACCTTTAACGCAAGAAACCGGTTCGGGGGAATCGATCGCGGCGACCGCTCACAGTGTCCCAGCTTACCGTACGTAGTAAGTAAAAAGATAGCGTCTGTAAACCATTCTGTGCCTTCTGTTTGTCCAAGATTATTATATTAAAGGTAAGATGCTTCTGTCATTTCAAGACTACTTGCAAACATGTCCAGGAGAGCTCCCGCGTAGTATGTTTATTTATCGCCGATAGCCAAACCTATGCGGAGCGCGCCGCGTTATCCCTCAGACTACGCAAATGAGGCGCTTCCGACAGATGGCGACTCCGTATGTCCTCACCCTCAATACCCCGAATACCGACATCGTTATAGTGACGGCCCCGTCGCTACAGTGTTGTTGTTAAAGTGACGGGCCCCGTCACTATAGAGCTGATGTTAAAGTACCGGGCCCCCTCACTGTAGTCACTACCTAACAGAAAATATCGTAGGCTATGCGTCGTGACGAAGTAAGCCGCGCCGTGTGTGTTCTAGTGTGTAATGTGTGCTCTAGTGCACGTTTTACAACTTTTCTTATCAAAGTCATCAATTATGATTTCTTTCATTCCATATAATGGTATAAATCACCTAACTAAATCGGTAAATGGTGCGGTTCAACCCCACCTGCCCTTCCGTTGGATATCTAGGACAGTGTGCCATGCCATGGAGATATCTAGGACAGTGTGACAGTCTGCCATGGAGATTTTCCACCAGTGCTCAGTTCAGACTGCAGGAGTCTCCCTGAAGTAATGAGAGCAATCGATATATGCCGTGTATATATTTCGGAGAAGAAGCCTCGCGGGAGTCTAAAAAAATGAACTGTATCCGCCGGCCGATAAGATATTGGCACGTCTACTTGTTTATCTTTATCGAGTGACAATGTTTCACAAACTTACAAGTGTTATCACAGAACGCAAAACGCGCCTGCGTATATCGCAATTTTCTCGAATGTTTGCGATGGTTCGTTCTATCCTCTGTCTCTTCTCACGGAACACTGTGTAATCAGATTTAATGTATGCGCGACGTGAACGGTGTAGGACATCCTGGAATACACGCGAGCACTAGCCATTACTCTGGAACCCTCGATGACTGATGTATAAAAGCCGACGCGCTTGATCCGCTGATCAGATTTCCACGATCGCCTACTTTGTTCGCCGCTATCGTTGTGCTTTGAGAGTAGCCTGTTCTTGCGTGCATAGGTTTGCCCAGTAAAGAGTGTTTCGCCATTCACACTTTTGCTACTGTATTCTTGAAGCCTGGAGTACTCCGGTCTCAAAGATCTAGCAGCGCTTCGACCAGAAAGCACAGCGTAGATTCCTTTGCATCTGCACCATGAACAGGCGCTTTGTCAAGAACTTTACACGCATCGCTGCACCGCGGACACATAGAACTAAATGTGATGTCGAAATACGCACTGATACCAGTCGCCTAGGCCTCGGTTCCTTCCTAGTCCTGAGGAAATTTGACTTGAACGGGTGATAGGTTACGCTAGCCGGTCGCTGTCGAAAGCGGAAGACAATTATTCTACAACCGAAAAGGAATGCCTCGCCATCATATGAGCTATAGCGCCATTTCGCCCTTATCTGTATGGCAGACTGTTCAAAGTGGGAAGCGACCGTCATGCCTTGTGTTCGCTAGCGACTTTTAAAGGACACTTCAGGACGTCTGGCATAGTGAAGCCGCAGGCTGCAAGAATATGACATCGCTGTAAATTACAAGTCCGGACGAAAACACTCCGATGTCGACTGGCTGTCTCGTGTAGGCGACAGGCGACTTTGCAATCTCAAGCGTGCGGACCCTGAGCTAAGAAACCTTGCTGAGTACTTAGAAGATAGACCGACTTTGTGCCGATAAAATATAGGCGTGTATTGTCTTCGCCCTTCTTGCAAAACGACGTCCTGGTGAACTTTTCCGCATCCCGTGCAAACTACCTCGTCGTTATGCCTGCAACACTGCGGTACGAAGTCCTGAGCGCCCTCCATGACGATCATAGAGACGGCACATCGGGTTTTCCCGTATACCTGCAAGAATACACGAGTAGTATTGCTGGCCGTGCCTGACCGCAGACGTCGCCGGTTACGTCAAGGCTTGTCGTGACTGCCAATGACGGAAGACAGCACCAATGAGGCCAGCGGGATTACTTCACCCGATCGAGCCACATTGCCAACCTTTTCAGCAGGTCGAGATGGATTTGTTGGCACCCTTACCGATGTCGACATCTCGACACAAGTGGATTGTCATGGCGACGGACTACCTCACCCGCTTCGCTGAAGCGAAAGCTCTGCCGAAAGGTGACGCAGCACAAGTGGCTAAATTCTTTGTTTCCTGCCTCGACATCCTCATCCCCGACAAAAGAACGGCGTGTACAACAGAGGTCGCCGAAGCCATTCCGCAATACAGCCAGATAAGCCGCAGGAGAACTGCCTACCACCCGCTACTACCCACTACCACCCGCTGACAAATGGTCTTGCGAAGCGGCTGAACAAGACTCTCGCCGACATTGTAGCAATGGACGTCGGCATCGAACACTAGACGTGTAATGCCGTCCTGCCGTAGGTAACCTTCGCTTACAACATGGCAGTGCAATATATGACACAAATCAAGCCGGTCAAGCTGTTTAACGGAAGGAACATGACGACGACTCTATATGATATGCTGCCGCACATCACCGACGAAGAAAATGAAGTGCATGCTTATCTCCACACCGGCGAAGATGCCCGTCAGCTTATCCGCATACGCATCAAGAACCATCAGAGGACCCACAACGAACACTAAAATCTTCGACGATGTTACGTGCAGTATTAGGCCGACGACCATGTTTACGTTTGGAACCCGATACGCCGACTACGAGTCAGTGAGAAACAATTGTGACACTATTTAGGACCCTATGAGTTTATCCGACGCATTGTCGCGTTGAACTGTGAGGTCGTGCCAGACGGCCTTTCGCAATCGCAATGGCGCCGCGCACGATCTGTAGTGGTCCCCGTTGTGCACCTTAAGCCATTTTGCGCAAGCTGATGAACTGAGTTATATTTTTCTTTACTGTGGGTGTTTTTGTTTATCACTTTCGTTTGTTTGCAGCAGCAGGATCATGCTTTTTAAGAGTGAGGTATAGACAAGTGCAACTGATTATCTTTATCGGATGATCATGTTTTACAGCCTATAAATGTCGCACAGCTAAGCACGTGCCTTGCTTTATCGGAAGTTCCTCAAATGTTATCGATGGTTCTTTCGTCTGTATGTCATAGAACCTTGTGTAATATTTTTCATGCATGCGCGACGCGAATGGTGTAGAACTTTCTGGAAGACAGGCAGGCACGAGCGATTACTCTGGAAGCTTCGATTAGTGATGAATAAAAGTAGGCGCGCTTGACCCGCTTTTCATATTTCGACAATCGCCGACTGTGATCGGCGCTTTCGTTGCGCTTTGAGAGTAGCCTGTTTTTTCTGGGCACAGGTTCGCCCAATAAGAGTGTATCGCCATTCACAGTTTTGCTACTGTATTGTTGGCCGTCACTACCACGTGACTATATAACGCGATTGATTATCTGTTCCGGACTAATGCTAAGACCGCTTTATTCAAATATCGTAGCCGTTATTTTTTGGCTAACGTTTTTCTTCTCGTAAGTAATGTTCTAATGTATTCTGTACGGGATCGTATTCAGTTCTGAAGAAAATTCAAATTCAGATATGTTTTAGAACAGTTCGGTTCTAGACTGCGGTTTCAAAGAGCGCTGTCTAAATCATTTCCGTGGTTACGGCTGATAAGTACACACGCGTGCTTGTTACTTTTCAGGCATTAAATACAGGTGGTCAGAAAATATGGACTCGTTATCGTTCATTTCAAGTCATCATCAAGGGACACGAGTACAAATGCGTATATGCTGAAGTACGAAGAATACGCCATGATGAGTACGTATATATGCGAAATTACGAGATAGGCCAAACTTGGTGAGTAAAGAAATGGGGCATGTTGCGCGAGCTTTTTTCTCGTTTGGTAGGGTTAGCAGCTCTCTAACAAGTGTTGAATTTGTTAAAAAACTTATTGAGCGTTATAATGTCAGTTGATTAGCTAGAGCCTGCCTTAATGTAGCGATGTTCTCTGAATTTCACTCGTGTTAGATAGTTATAGGAATATTCACTTAGAAAATTATGAATGCGTGTATTGAAAGCGTTACGGAGATAGCCGTAACTTGCTATTCCTGCTGTTCTTAAATATAGAAGTGGCCCATGACCCACGATTGCATTCTTTTCTTGGTAGTGCAGTGCTTCGGGGGACTGCTCAACTTGTTTCAAAAGAAGCTAAACGACTGCTCAATTATCATGTGATTGATTCGTCGTGGTCCCAATGTGCAGATGTACTCTGCATTTCATATGCGTTAGCAATATGCTGTAATACGCCTAGCTAGTTCATCGCAGTACTCAGTAGAGCTCCGCCAATGACATTTTCTTCCGCACCCACTTTCTAAGTTCAACTTCCTTTCTGAAAGCATTCGGATCCTGTATCTAAGAGTACTGTATTTAAGAGTACTATATCTAATGCATCTAAGCATGGAAATGTATTGTAAGCTTTATTTGTTTTTCGCGTTTTATTTCATTGATACTGTATAGCTGCATTTCATTTTGATGATCCACCCCAGAAGCTGTTTTCCTTGCACTCTATGATTTTTTTACAATTCGCATGTTTCTTTTGCATTTCACCCTGCATAGGTTAATAGTTCTATAAAATATCACTGATATAGGGTGACTTAGCGCAGTTATTCCCATCTCTTTCGTTTCAATCTCTGCCATTAACAATCCACCAATAGTCAAAAATTGTCGGGCCGCGCGTATCCAGCTTTTCTGGACATGAGGGTTTAGTTCGCGTGAATGCCACCACGTGGCGTACTAACCTTAAACTTTTCAAACTTCCCGCGGTGACGCGTGATGACGTCAACCAAACAAAATAAAAAAAAAATAAAAGCTATTCCTGCGCATTGAACTTCGCCACAATGCTTGTCCCGCCGGTGTTATCAGTGGTCTTGATCAAGCGTATTCGCTCGTCGCCTAGAAATTACTCGTCATCCTAAGAGCGTTTAGTCGCGACGAGCAATGGTTGATTCTGGGCTTTTGATGCGGTTCTTTTTTTTTTCTTATTTTCTTTTCCTTTTCTTTTTCTTTTTTTTTTTCATTCTACGGAGTAAAGAAGCTAGCCTAATGGCTAGCTTCTCTAGCTAGCCTAATGGCTAGCTCTACTAGAGACGCCGTCGTGGACGGATTTTGATTTTCCACTATCGAATTCGTTAAGGTGCACACAATTATTTCACTAGCGACATTGCAATGCGCACTCATGGGTTACCGCCGCAGCTGCAAATCTAGATGTGCTTAAGCATTAAGACATATACATGGATAAGTTGGTTTTTCACCTTAACACAAAAGTCACGATACAAGAGTTGAGCAAACTGTTCCTGTGTCGTCGCAGGGTGTGAGACCGGGCTAGTTGGTATTCCATGCTAAAGTGACTAGCGCAAGAGTGGACACGGGACACTAGAGGCGACAAGGATAAGCGCAAACATCCAACTGGGCGCTTGTCCTTGTAGCGTCTTTAGTGTTCCCTGTCCACTCTTGCACTAGTCACTTCAGTTTGTGTCGTCGTCCGTTAGCATGCTATAGCCGAAGCTGTTCGCAATATTACGTCTCCATTTACTGGCCACCAGGCCAGGTACACCATTGGGTACGACACATACAGTACTTGCAGTTAGTTTCCAAAGTAGTCTCCTATGGCGGTTGTCCACGTGCGTGAAGCAAGAACGATATTTAAAATTATTGTGCAGTAATATATGCGGGATTTGTGTGTTCTCCACATTCTCTACTATGTTGCCGTTCCGCCTTTATTATATAGCCGCAATGTAGACTAGCAGCTATCGAACGCCATAAAGGCTATCCACATACTCAAAGACCTCGCGCACAACTCCTGTCGCTTAATTGTATTCAAGAGTTGTGCGACTGCCCAGGATATCCTTAACGAATGTTACATAACACATTATGAGGTTTTACTTGCCAAAACCACGATTTCATTATGAGGCACGCGGTAGTGGAGGATTCGAGAATAATTTAGACCACTTGGGATTTTTTAACGTGTGCCTAACGCTAAGTACGCGGGTTTTCGCATTTCACACCCATTGAAATACCGCTGCCATGGTTGGGATTCCACTCGAGACCTCGTGATTAGCAGCCGAACCCAATAAAAGCTAAGCAACTATGGAGGGGAAGGAATGTTGGCAGTAGGAGGAAGGTGACAGCCGGAAGGTGAGAAAATTTGTTCCAATCCTCATTGCGCGAAAATCGGTACCATCTGTCGAAGAATGACACCGTAGAATGCACTGTATTCAATGAGTGAAAAAATTATGCGAATCCTATGTATGTGCGAATCGATGTAAGCAAAGCTTTCTGCGTTTGTTGTCATTGTCATGCGTAATCTCCACAGAGTAGACAGGCACTCTCTAATGAAATGCTGTCAATGTTTGCCTGATTACGCCTGCCATTGTGATGCAAATAAACAGGCGCCTTCAACTCTTTTTCTCAGAAATAAACGCTGAATGAAATGCTGACGTGATCCTAAACAAGATCAACAAGCGCCGTAGTGCTCGATCTTACGACGGCCATATTCGTAAGCTTCTATTCGTGATTTTTTTTTTTTGGGGGGGGGGGGGGGGGGGCGTTATGCTCTTGTACCCTAGAAATGTCCCACGGACGTCTCTGATGTGCTCGTTTTTATTCTCAAGTACGCAATGAAAACTCTCATCGCTGCAAGTTCATGATGTATTGGTGGCAGGCCACCATGGCGTGTCGCGCAAGTATAACCACGCTGATTCGTTTGGGTTGACATATACTATTTTGTGCGTCATACTTCGCCACATTCATTTTTCAAACTATGCCAGAGCTCGAAAAAGGCGGCCAACTCACTACGTCCCTTACCTCTGTTTACTTCCGCAAAATGTGTGTTTATCGCTGTGGTTACCAAATACGCCCCGCGGTATGCTACGACACAAGCCTTTCTGGCGGCTGAGCAACTGAAGTCGCAGGCTTTATTCAACATGGCGTCGACGTTCAATATGGCTATCCTCAATTACTTTTCGCGGACTTTTCTCCCGGCCTTCTCTCCAGTGTCATCTCTTACACTACTCGCTCCTGCTACACACAACACAAACGCGCAACGACCTTAATGAAGTATCAATTACACGCTAGTTGACACGCTGTCGACGTATATTTCCGCTGAGCACCGGGATTGGAGCGTTGTCCTGTCTATGGTGACATTATCCGTCTACAGCCTCTCTCAACAACACCGCTCGTTACTCATCACGTTTTTTTTTGTCGGCAAGAGTATAGTGTATTTCCTCTGAATGTGCTTTCGGCTTTAGGCGTGACCTTGCACGTCCGCTTATTCTGTCACGTTGACGGCGACCGTTGTCGTCAGGATGCCACCTCATTCTGAGCTTCGCAGTCACCAGAGAGCACAGAAAGCTGTCTTCACAAACAAACCACCGAGATTCGAGCCCATCTCCCAAATGCTCCATCTTGCATTTGGGAAATGCAAGATGGAGCATTTCGCTAACCATTACGCTACCACCTGCCTCCACCAATTTCTGTTTATCTATCTGCCTGGAGCAATTGCCGGACTTGTTCGCCAGGCTAAACCCGCCTGCTGCTACAATTCACCACCACCACCACCACCACCACCATCCCACTTCACGTTTTTGCCGCAGACGCAGGCAGAATGGATGCAGAAACGAAAAAAAAAGTAAAGATTGCTTGAGCGGCCAGCTGACACATGACCTTAACTTTGGCAGGTTATTTTCATTGGAGCGCATGTAGACTTGCGGCTCTGTGCAGATTGTGGGTCGCCTTAGCTTTATTGTAAATTTGCTTTCACCGACTCTTTTCAGCTAGAACTCAAATGCCGGAAAAAATGATACCTACCGTTGAATATTTTTTTCTTGTTTTCTTGGTTTCAACCAAAAACGCCAATTTACACAAATAGTGATCTTTTTAAGAAGTGGCATAAGGATACTACATTTCGAGGTCATGTCATTGTGTCAATACGGGCCGGCACCACGTATCGACGAAAGGGCTTCACAGTGCCGATGCACGCGGCAGGTTACTCAATGACGAAAACAGGAAGCGACTGTTTTTCAGTTCTCGCAACATATTGTAACAGATACGAAAGGCACGGACAAGAAGAGAAGAAAGAGAGGACGAAGAAAACGAGGAGTTAGAGAGGCCGGGCTGCGCTACGATCACGCTACCATCATCGTCCAATTCTCCTGTAAATAGAACCATTTCTTTGCAACTCCTCGTAACAGTTGTGGTGGAAGGTGCTGCGTAATCGACACCCGAAGACGGAGGCTGAACCACAAGTTCTTCGACGGAGCCGTCGCCTTGCTGGACTCCCACCGAATTCACCGGAGCTGAACATGTCCCACGACGCAGAAGAACAACGGCCCATTCCAACTGTTGCCCCGACAAGTTCTGTTCTGAAACTGAGAGATGCGCGTCCCTTCGCCTGAAGATCGGACGAAGACGTCGAGGAATGGCTCATCCATTATCACCGGGTGAGTGCCGCCAACAGGTGGAACAGCGCTTCTCAGCTTTCGAACGTCGTGTTCTTTCTAACGGATACTGCGTTGGTGTGGTTCGACAACCACGAGGAAACATTCACAACATGGGGAAGATTTGTTTCGGAAATCAAAGAGCGATTCGGCGACTCCGCGACGAAAAAGAAAAGGGAAGAACAGACGCTACTGCAACGTGCGCAAGTACCAGGCGAAACCTGCACGACCTACATTGAGGCAGTAATAAAACTGTGTAGGATGGTGGACTCTGGAATGTCCGAGGAAGACAAAGTCGGGCACATCCTAAAAGGAATTGCCAAGGATGTTTACAATTTCCTCATTGCAAAAGACAGCCTGGCTTCCGTCGCTGACATCATTCGGCACTGTCGCACTTTCGAGCAACTAAAGACGAGGCGCATAACGCCGAAGTTTGGCAGGCTAGCCAATGTAACGACAGTTGCAAGCGTGGACAGCAACCAGCCCCTTGATCTTGAATCAACGATCCGACAAATAGTTCGGGAAGAACTCAGCCTGCACGCGCAAGTGACACATCCAGGCACTCATAGCTTCCGCCTACCCCTAGATTTTGAGCCAAACGTGGCATCCTTCTCCCCGTATCCTGCGGCAAGGGGCACTGAGGATTATGAACTCACGCCCCGACAGCAGTCACGTCTCTACGGCAGAGGCCCTACTTATGACGCTCGGCCACAACGAGAGCAGCTGCGTTTTTACCCCCGAGGCCCTGCGACTTCTGTCAGGCCACGACAAGAACAGCACCGACCCTACTACCACGACGCGACTTATGAAAGATATAACGGATTTCAGCAAGTAGCAGAGACACGTTATCCACATGACCACGAACTTTCTCCCCGCCCGCAGCCGTCTACCATTCGTTTCGAGGAAGACGCTGTGAACCGCGACCCTCCCGTGTGCTGCAACTGCGGTTCCACAGGCCATATAGCTCGGTATTGTCGCCAAGCCCGTCAATCACGTAGGACACCATCGATGTTCTCGCCACTCAGAACCCGTACTTCATATGACCTGCGGATGACCGATTTGCTTCCAAGGGATCACTTCTCCCACGAGACCAGACGCAGTGATTCGCCAGCATCTGAGCGGAGTTTGACGCCACCAAATAGCCCTCCCCGTCGCTCTCCGTCCCCTCGGCGCCGTTCTTCCTCACCGCCCCCGGGAAACTAGCATCCGCGGCCAGTGGATGTGTGGTCGCCGGACAGTCTTTGCAAGAAATACCTCTGCCTGTTGTGATGTTCAAAAACACAGTGAATGTCTCGATTAACGGAATACCGACCATGGCGTTAGTTGATACTGGGGCGACTGTGTCTGTGATGAGCCTCGCTTTCAAAAACCGGCTAGGCCACAAAGTTATGTTTTCTTGGAACGACGGTATTACCTTTCGTGGAGTAGGCGGCGAGTGGCTTCATCCCCTTGGTGTTTGTGCTGTGAGTGTTTTGTTGGCTGGGAAAGTGTTTGTGTCGGAATTCCTTGTTCTTTCTCGTTGTTCGCACGACGTTATTCTTGGTATCGATTTTCTTGAACAGTGCGGCGCTTCCGTGGACTGTGGTTGTGGCGCAATCTCATTGAACAAGTTATTTATATCAGCACATTCCGAACAAAGCTTGGGTGGTGAAGACGGGGACACAGACACACTCAGTGTTCTTGATGAAGTGATTGTACCATCGTGGTGCCTGACGCCCGTTCGTGTTTTGTAGCTACAACTACTGTTGATGCTGATTGTGTTGACCTTGTAGTTAGGCCTCTCCACATAAACTGTGCTAAAAAAATATACTTGTGCCCTGCTCTGTCGTGTGAATGACGAAAGGAGTCGCCACATTGTGGGCGCTGAACTGTTCCGCCACGCCGGTTGTCCTTCCTCGCGGTATGAAAATCGCTCTTTTCGATGAAGCCGCATGTAGTTCAATAGCGGCACTAACTACGGACGTCTCTACAGCTTGCTTTCCTTGCGATAATCGCCATTCTGAAGAGCTAATGCTTGGCATGATCAGCAAGGCTCTCGGTACATCGGAACGGCAAGCACTGGTACAAGTCCTTGCCAGGCATGAGGCCGCATTCGACTTCACGCATGGAGATGCACCCCTTCATTTACCGTCGTCCCGCGCTCGTCACAGAATAGATACCGGCTCAGCACACCCCATCCGCCAGAAGCCCTACCGAGTGTCATCGTCCGAGCGCAAAGTTATTGCCGAGCAAGTCAAGGAGATGGTGAACAAAGGTGTCGTTCAAGAGTCATCTAGTCCATGGGCAGCCCCAGTAATCCTGGTCCGAAAAAAAGATGGCTCCTGGAGATTCTGCGTGGATTACAGACATCTAAACGCAGTGACGAAGAAGGATGTCTATCCACTACCGCGAATCGATGACGTCATTGATTGCTTACACGCTGCTTCTTACTTCTCAACACTTGATTTGCGATCGGGGTACTGGCAAATACCTATGGACCCTGCCGACAAGGAAAAGATCGCTTTCGTGACTCCAGATGGCCTATTCGAATTTAATGTTATGCCTTTTGGCCTTTTTAATGCTCCTGCCACCTGTGAAAGGTTCATGAACACAGTACTACGTGGTCTAAAGTGGGAGATATGCATGTGTTACCTCGGTGATGTTGTAATCTTTGGCCGCACGTTTGAAGAACATAACGAACACCTCAGCCTCGTTCTCGACTGCATTGAGAAAGCTGGACCGGTCCTAAACTCAAAAAAGTGTCTGTTCGGCGAACGTCAAACACTGGTCCTGGGACACTTAGTCGACAAGGATGGCGTCAGACCCGATCCTCGTAAGATTGAAGCAGTGAGCTCCTTCAAGCCACCGCAGTCAGCACGAGAACTCCGCTCATTCATTGGCCTATGTTCGTATTTTCGTCGTTTTCTTCCCCGGTTTGCCGACATCGTTTACCCGTTGACAAGTATTTTGCGACAAAATGCATCCTTCAGTTGGACACCAGAGTGTGACGCATCATTCTCTCAACTGAAGTTTATACTAAGGTCAGCACTCCTCTTGCGTCACTTCGATCCATCTTGCCCGACTGAAGTTCACACTGATGCGAGTGGAATCGGGATAGGAGCGGTGCTTGTACAACGTCACAGTGGCGCAGAACATGTTGTCGCATATGTCAGCCGTTGTCTGAGCATATCTGAACGCAAATATACGGTTACGGAGCAGGAATGCCTGGCAGCCGTTTTCGCCGTACAAAAGTTTCGATGTTATCTTTACGGTAGACCATTCAAGATTATCAATGACCATCATTCTTTTTGCTGGCTGGTCGGTTTGCGTGATCCCTCTGGTCGCCTCGCACGTTGGGCGCTGCGCCTCCAGGAATACGACTTTGTGGTATCGTACAAGAGTGGCCGTCGGCACGCTGGCGCAGACTGCCTCTCTCGGATTCCTCTTGCGACTACCGACTGCGATGCTGAGAATTTTGACGACTGTCTCGCTGCTGTTACTCCTACGTTCCCTGACGTGGCAGACTTTCAGCGAGAACAACGGGATGATGTTACCCTTGATCCGCTTTTTGTCGCCGCCCGTACTTCTAAAGGCAGCGGTCGCTTTACTGCGCGTGATAAATTGCTGTACAAAACTAATTACTCCGGGCATGGAGCGCGTTTTCTGCTTCTTGTCCCCGAGAGTCTCCGCTCCGACGTTCTACGCGCCACGCATGGCGATGTGACATCCGGCCATTTCGGCTTCGTACGAACGCTGCACCGCACGCAGGAGCGCTTTTACTGGCCCAAGATGTACGAAACAACCAAGCGCTATGTCGCTAGTTGTGAAACGTGCCAACGTCACAAGCGACCGACCACCGCAGCCCCGGGTCCCCTTCGGCCATTGACACCGCCCAGTACGCCGTTCGAGCAAGTAGGCATTGACCTTTTGGGTCCATTCCCGTTATCTAACAACAGGAACCACTGGATAATTGTCTGCGTAGACCATCTTACACGGTATGCAGGAACTGCAGCCATACCGTCTTCCACCGCTGCTTGCGTGGCGGCCTTCCTGCTCCGTTCCGTGGTCCTTCGTCATGGCCCACCACGTGTCATCATCAGCGACCGTGGTCGCCAGTTCACGGCTGATGACATTGAAGAGTTACTTCGTTTGTGCACTTCGCAGTTCCGTCATTCCACGCCGTATCATCCACAGACCAATGGCCTCGTTGAAAGGACAAACATAACGCTGACTAACATGCTTTCCATGTACGTCTCCTCCAATCATAAGAGCTGGGACGACGTGCTGCCCTTCATCACTTATGCATACAACACGGCGAAGCACGAAACCACGAACTATAGCCCATTTTATCTCCTGTATGCAAGGTTACCGCGAAGCCCTCTGGACACTTTCTTACCCTTCGTTCTGCACAGTGATGATCCTGTATCGAATACTTTGTGTCTCGCCGAAGAAGCGCGTCGAATAGCTCGTCTTCGTACTCTGGCTTCGCAAAGTCGTTCGAAAGAGCGATACGACGACCGTCGCGTACAAGTATCGCTGCAAAAAGGTGACTTATTCCTCCTTTGGACACCGCAACGCAAGCGTGGATTGTGCCAAAAGTTCTTGTCACAATATTCAGGCCCATTTGTAGTTGTGGACCGCCTGAGCGAACTCACTTACGTCATAGCTCGCCTCCTGTGCAATGGTCGGCCATCAAGCAGAACTCAGCTGACTCATATTGCTCGCCTGAAGCCTTTCTACCCTGCTTGTACATCCTGACTCGCCCCACGGGCTTCGTCTGCTTGCGGGAAAATGTAACAGATACGAAAGGCACGGACAAGAAGAGAAGAAAGAGCGGACGAAGAAAACGAGGAGTTAGAGAGGCCGGGCTTCGCTACGATCACGCTACCATCGTCCAATTCTCCTGTAAATAAAACCATTTCTTCGCAACTCCTCGTAACAATATTGTACACAGAACACAAGGCACCCACCACCATGACGTTTTATTTTTGACAACTGCGACACAAAATGGCGGACTGATATACTTCCTAAAGGGGTTTAATTTTATTTTTTCATCGCAGAACCGCAAGCACAGGTTGCGTCGCGCGTATACCGCAGCCACGTAGTGTGGCCGCACTCCTTTTCCTCTAACAATGTGGCCCCCGGCGGCTTCACGCGCTCCTGTAGGTGGCGGATTGGACTGTCACTCCAGAAGTTTAAATACACAACCTCTTTGCATAGAAACGGCGGCATGATTGTTATCATATTGTTGGCTTGGATATGTTTGGCACGAGGCCCAAGACCCTGTCTTCTAACACGTTCTTATGTTTGCGTTCGCGTCTCTGTCTTCAAGGGACTCACACCGTGACATGCTACAATGGTGCTTGCGTTGGGCGTATGTAAGGCGAAAAACGCGGTTCTAAAATGTCTGTTCACTAACTTGTACAGTAAACCCATGTTTATAGTATTCGCGCAGTATAGTAGTAGTACAGTAAGAGTCACGAGTATGGCATCCGTAACCGCAAGCGCCACGTTATGGTCGTAACTTGTTGGGACAGCGTAGTTGTAATCCACAGACCCTGCCACTAAGGAATACGTGGCTAGGCATAGCTGATGAATAAGTAATTGCGAAGATTGGTTTTCAGTAAAGGTTTGTTTCCAAGAACGGTGGGAGCCTAGACTGCCGCAAAGGACGGATGCTGGGCGGTGACTCCAATCATTTACTCGGCACATCACACATCTCCACTGGAATTCAACTGGTTTCGCCAACTCTTGCTTATATTCTCTCGCCTCTAAGCTGCGACTTCGCCTGCCACCCAGGCCCCAGCTTTTCCTCTTTGTCCCCCCGCTTCTTTCCCAGTCTGCCGAGACGTGCTTCCACTGATGCTTGCTCCTCCTTTTTCTCAATAAATAAAGGCATTCATCGATGCATGCCTAAGTTACAGCAAAAAATAGCTTGTCTTTATCTCCATAACCACACTTTCTCTCACCTGGACTCTCCCATCGCAAAACAAAGTTGCCGTGTTCCAAATGGCTGGGCGTCACATATACAATTTTCTAGGAATGGCCAGTAGCACGGCGGGCAATTCTCGGTGAGTGACGAGACATTATATAGAACACCTTCTCTGCCATATCCACACTCAGTGCTCTGCTTCGTGAGCTACTATTAGCCGCTACGACGATGTACGAAATGAAAGAAACCTAGCTGGGCTGGTCGCGCACAGCTCTTTTTGGATTCGTGATGCGTCAGTTTAAAATAATAATATTTCTTATCTACGCCTAAATGACAGCGATATAGGCGAGGTGAGTTACGGTAGCTAGTTGGCTTGGACTAACGACGCTCTTCACGCAGCACTTTCGTCTTATGCGTGTTTGCGAACGGGAATGAAAGAAAGGAGGGTAACACGCCTTCCTGAAATGAAACATTCAGAATAACCCTTTGTTTGGCGGTTGGACATATGTCGAGGGTGCCCAATACGAACAATCTGCAAGCCTGTATCACCTTGCAAAGGGGAACTTAGATGAAACGTTGTCAAACGGATAGGCTTTTAATTATCGTAAGTCGATCTTTATTGAAATTCCTTACCATGAAGTGAAAGCCGGCTAATAAGCATTTAAATTTTTTGTGTTATTAAAACATCCTATTAGTAAAAGGTTGCTGTGCTTTACAGCCCCCTAAATTAAAACGTAAGTTATGGAAAATAAATTGGCGCGGTAAATGTGTAAACGCAGACGCAAGAAAAGGCCTATAGTTCATTTCCCAGTATTCTCTCAATAAAGATGGAGCACCTCTATACTCTCACGTTGTAGAAATGTCAAGAACAAAGCACTTCCAAAAGAGTCAGTCACGAATGTTACTCATTATAAGATGAGCTTGCGCTGGAAAAGAAAATAACACCCAAAGATACCGATGGCTGCGCGCAAAGTGCTTCCTCTGATTCCGATCTACGGATCAAGGCGTCGGTTCGTCAGATTGGAATGCTCGTACATTGCAGCGCAATCTCGGGTCAGCAAATGTGATGGAGAATGTACGCCAGTATTCGCTTCACGCGCGCAATCTGATAAGATAGCGCTCTTTCGCTATTGAATTCGTGCCAACATACTGGATATTAGAAACACATGCAGGCGCATCTTGAGCTAACTGATAACTTTGGAACGGTGGTTAGACGCTAAAAAAGCCCACCCCCCCCCCTAGAAGAAAGAATAGAGTTGCTTTCAATATTAGCTGAAACATAGTGCTGGTGGTATAAAAAGGGCCCCCAACACTGCACAGCGGCGCCGATTGACATACAGGAAATTCAAGAGTGAACCACTTTACAATTACTGGTATTTATCAAACCAGCATATCGTGGTTTAATGTAGCCCTGTATTCCAGGGGCCAGTTCCACCACGGGTACTGTGTCGGAGCTCATATTTCATGTCAGCATTAATTGTCACAAAATCAAAGCATTTTTTCATTAGATCTTAACATTAGACAGCCAAAATACATGCAGCGAAACCCTCACCTTAATATTTCAGTACTTTTCGTTCTAACGTACATATCCGTGCTGATCCATATGTTACAAAGTGCTGAAAATGTACCCAATGCTTTCCTCCAGGAAGCTGTTTTTATTCCTTATGATGCCAGGAAACCGAGTCTGATGCCACCAACGCTCAGAAACCTAATCGGGAGCGCGCACAGTGTTCTCGCACACCTTGTGGGATGTACCGTAGCGCTGAGGTGCTTCTTGTATAATGTATGAGAATCGGTTGTAAAGACAGACGTGCAAGGTTGGGTCATGTGCTTAATTAATTAAGCTCATGAAGTTGATTTGTGCCAAGATAAGCTGTCCAAACTTTCACACTTACTTTATAAGAAGCCTATATACAGCACCATCAATATGCCGGCTGCTTTTAACTGCACGAAACAAAACTATTCGAACGATGCAAACAATGTTAACATCATTTTATCATTCAAGTGTTCAGATTGGTAACCTCTAGATGCGGAGTAAGTTGAGAAGTTGTTTGCGTAATTAACAAAGCTACGTTGATTAAATTTTCAGTAATGGATTTTACGTGGTTAAAGAAAATGAGCAGTTTGGAGCCCGTCCTCGAGATTAAGCAGCCAAGCGAACAAATTTCGACTAAATATGCTTCTGTAAGAGCAATGCGAACAAAAATTTTCCAAGTAAACACTCTTGGAAGACGTAACTGACGCAGAAAAAGAACATCTGTAAAGTCAAAGAAAGAACAGCACTTCACGACGGGACACACACAGGGGGAACCACACACAAACTGCGCTAACTTTAAGCGCTGTTCTTTACGTGATAATGAAGCAACTAGCCCGTCAGTCATTCCTTCCAAACCTGTAAAGTCAACCTGACCACATCTAGCCTTTTGTGATGCTGTCATCAATAGTATGGCCCCGTGAACATGTTCCCCATGGTCACATAGTCGCGTTCCATTTTTATTCACGCTGCTTTCTCGAAGGCAAGCATTTTAAAGTTTTAATGTCAATACGGCAGTGAACGTGTGCCGCCGAAAGCTCGCTTGTTCGCAGAAGAGATGCATGACGGAATGATGGTGCAGATTTAGCATGTCGTCGGCATCAAGACAGCGCACTGCCACCGAGGGAAGGAAGATAACGAAAGTGAACAGCTTGGTAGCTGCTCACGGAGCCGTGCCGATGGTGGCGGTGCCATCATGACAAAATCTGAGGCGGCGATATTGACGGCTTTTTTTTTACAACGAAGTCGTTAAGAGTATGCTTTAACTCGGGCCCAACTCCGACGTGGCCTATTCATATAAATGTAAAACGCCGAAACGATTTTCTGAGATAACCCCTGGGCCGATGTTAATAAATTTTGCTTGATTCGGGAGAGAAAGGTAAATTCTAGTGACTATTGGAAGCGGAATTTCTATTTAGGGCTTGAATTCTGGTAAAATATTTTCAAAAAATTCGAAAGTGCGAAAAATACAGAAGCACGAAGTTTACAAATTAATAACTCCACATCAAGAACTGATATCGCGGTTATGTAAACAGAATCCTTTAGACAATTCAAAGCGGACAAATCCAATATGCCGATTTATATCTTACGTGAAGTCGTTACGTTGTGAACAAGGGTTGTGGAAAAGCTGTATTTCCACATTACTATTTTTTTTTAGATTCATGCGTAATATATCAATTTTGTCCGCTTTAGATGTGCTGTTAGATGCAATGTACAGAATTGTGATATCAGTTTTGATTGCCGAAAGACAGAGTTGTAAAGTTGGTTTCGTTTTCTAAAAATTTGTGATTTTTGCCAATTTTGAATAAACAAATGATGACCTAAATAAAACATTCTAAACCAACAGTCACTAGATTTTAAGTATTTCTTCTAAGTGCAACAAACCTTGTAAAATTTGATGCAGTGGTTGTGGAGAAAAACGAATTCTCCTTTTGCATGTATTTATATAGGACCACCAGAGCTAAAGGTTCCTCTTAAGGGCTACTTTCCCACTATCGCGTCCGCGTATAGAGCAAAATCCCGAAGATAGCGTAATACCGGCCTCACCCGCAGCAGAGGTGCAGCAAGCGTTCAGCTCTCCCCATACGTGGGCTGATCCCGAATGTAACGCCATGCCAGGCCGACCAGCGGCGGAGGTGAAGCAGGCATTAAGCACTCCCCATACGTGGGCCGATCCCGAAGACAGTGCAACGCGGTGCCGACATACGGCGGAGGTGCAGTTCGCCATTAAGGGGCCCACATACACAGCTTTGCTGGTCATCTTTCTTCACAGAGTGGGAGGGCACTGAGATGTTTTACTTAACAAACATCAGGTCATCGACGGCGAAACCAGGGACACCAAAGCCGTCCTCGGGCTCGCGTCCGCGTATAGAAAGCGCCTTCGACAAGGTTACGCACTCTGCCATCCTCGCGCAGGTATCGCATCTAAACCTAGGCGAGAGGTCGTACGAATATTTCAAAGGCTTCCTCACCGGCAGATGGCGGAGCTCAGACCCGGCGACCTGAAGACGGACGAGAAGACATTAGGGAGCCAGGGCACTTCCCAAGGCTCCGTCATCTCACCCATGCTATTTCATCTTATGATTCAAGTTGCCAAAAGACTATGCCAGCTTGAAGGACTGAAGCACACGATATACGAGGACGACATTACGCTGTGGGTGGACGGGGGCAGTGATGCCCGCACAATATCCACGCCACAGACGGCAGTCGACACGGTCGAAGAAAGCTTGGAAGGTACGGGACTGCGTTGCTCCCCAAGTAAGTTGGAGCTCCTGCTTTACCAACCGATCAAAACGCACAGAATCAAGAAGCAAAGGAAACACGAAAAGATGAAGATCCGCACCAGGGATGGTAACACAATACCGACGGTCAGCAAGATCCGAGTCCTGGGCATGACGATCTAAGCGCTCGGCAGGAACGGAGACACCATCACCCGCATCATGGGTAAGGCGTCCAATGCCAGCAGACTGCTCAAGCGCGTTACCACCAAGAAGGGAGTCATGAAGGAGGAAAACTTCATCAGGCTTATACACTCCTTCGTAGTCTGCCAGTGTACGTGGCAGCCTTCCACAAGTGGGTGAAAAGCGAAAAGAACAAGCTAGACATCCTAATCCGGAGGGCTTACAAGACACCCCTCGGTCTACCTGCAACTACCAACACGAAACGTCTCCTCCAGCTGGGCATACACAACACGCTCGACGAGATCGTCGAAGCGCAAAGAGCCGCTCAGTTTGAAAGATTGTCATCAACAAAGGCCGGCAGAAAGATCCTGTGCAGTCTAGGCATCGGTTATCACGAACTGCAGGGACCAAAATGCCCCGTCCCCGACCACGTACGATGAAACGTGCGGGTTGACCCCTTGCCGAAGAACATTCACCCGGAATTCAACGAAGGTAGAAGACGCGCTATAGCCAAGGCACTGACGGACCTGCACGCGGAAGACACCGGTGCCAGATACGTGGATGCAGCCGAATATGCCGGCCGCAACTGCTTCGCGATCGCGGTGGTCGACTCCGTGCGGGCGACTGCCATCACATCGAGCAAGCAAGTGGAGGAAGCAGAAGAAATAGCCATCGCCCTGGCCATCGTAGCCCGAGAATGCCCCATGATCCTCAGCGACTTCAGACAGGCGGTGAAGAACTACGCCAAAGGAAGAATTGCCCCAATGTCGGCACGCGTCCTGCGCCGACAGGCATACCGCGACAAGAGGACTCGAATCAAGTGGTTCCCGGAGCACGCAGGACAAGCGTCGGAGAAGCATGCCAATCGCAACGAAACGACACACGCCCGAGCGCGAGGATTAACCGACCGCGCCCAAGGCAATGGCTGCCCGCTGTGTTTCAGCGCCAAAGACCGGATGACCACCTATAACGAACTGACCAAGGCTTTCGGCTGGCCCGTAGACTTCTCCCGCCGCCCTGCAAAAGGCTGAGCAGTTCGCAGGCCGTGCTGTTCAGGTAACTGCAAAGGAGAACACTTCCAAGCCCGGCGCTATTGCATAGGATGTACCCAGAATCGCACCCCCATGACAAGTGCAGAGCGTGCTGCAGGGAGAAGGCCACATTCGAGCGCATGCTATGGGATTGCTCCAAACATCCAAGCCAAGCTAACTCAGGACATATACCGCCGCAGCTTGAGGAAGCAACGTGGAGCGAAGACCAAGAAAAACAACTACATGCCGTCCAGCAGGTCATCGAGGCAATGGCTAGGCAGGAGCCTGGCGAGCCGGCAACGGCGAGCGGGGATCCTCGCAGAGCACCCTCTGTAAGAGTTGGCAGTCGTAGATGTAGGGAGGACATTGTGGCGACAGGACTAGGCGAGCAGGATTTATTTACCATTTTAAGCAAGATACATTGGCAGTTTAGCGCGACTCCCATATGGAGCCCGCAAGACTATCATACAGCAAACAGCTTACGAGCACACAGGTCACTAGTACATTTCTAGCATGACAACGAGCACTCACCTCCCGACGACGAGCACGCTCTAGCAGCCGGTAAACGCTGCTTATAAGCTCTCCGCTCGACGTCATAGTTCGAAGTCATCGTTCGACGTCACCGTTCGATGTCCCCGTGGACCAGCCCTTCTGGCGGAGGGCTCACAAACACGTGCCGCACACACGCACAGGGGAAAAGGGTCCGGAGCCGACGTCAGAGGGCTACGTAGAACTCTGCTTTGTCTCGGGTGGCGCAGCCGAGTACCACATTCCTTAGTTGACCGCGCGCCACGTGGCTGCCGGTCATCCGCAGTTCCCTGAAGTGCGCCCCGTCTGGTGGGATTGGAACACGTGCTGCGGGCTGAAAGCTGGCACGTTGCCACCCCGTACGGCCATTCCGAACACCGCCACGATGACGACGTAGGCCACGTCCGAAGCGCGCCTTCGCGCTTTACTGCAGGCTCAATAAACGTTTTCCCAATCTAATCCAATTACTTATCCGCGTTTGTCCTGCATGCGTGTGCGATAGAAACCAGAAGCAGGTATGCATAGAAAATCTGAGGTGGCGGCGGCAGGTCGTAGCGCAGAAGTTAGCATGCCCAGCCCCTCCACGTACTTACATCTGCATTGACATGGGTTCGTGGTAGTGATAGCGACCACAGCTCTACTTTTTCTGCGCGCGCTAGCCATTGTGAAACTAAGGATGTAGTTAGCATGCCCAGCCACTTAATGCAAATTGCAGCAGTTACGAGTGTTGGAACCCCGCTGGGGCTGATTATGAAGAAAGCTTCCTTTCTCTGCCCACTCTCGCGATGGTGAAGCTAAAATGAGGAGGAGGCCTGACGGACGCAACGTTGATGGCCACCATAACATAATGGATGGACGACCTGCGGAAAGGACGAAGCACACCAAGTTTTTAGCACTTGGCCTAGAGTAAAGCGCTACAATGGCTAGTATGGCCCCACGGAGATGATAGACCGAACTGCTTCTCACTGCTAACACTGGACTGATACTAAGAAAATACTCCGTTCGCAGACACCACGCTACACTGAAATTAGCAAAACAATATCAGTTTATGAACTGATAGTGTCAATTATCTGGTGTCCTTATTGTGCGTGTGAATGGCATAAAGCTCCTAGCAATGAAATGGTAGTATCTTTGTTTTTGCTGCTGTTGCACCCAAACAAAATTTGTTGAAGTGATCGGACAGCGATCTACCAGCAGAGAAGACCAGCCCGCAAATTAAATATAATTGCTGGTTTCAGATCTTCCGATGTACTTTGCGCTCAGCTACTATATGTAATATTTTTTTTTCTTTTTGTGCTCGTATGAATAGGAAAACTCCACATTACTACAATAACAACAACAGTACACAAAATAGACTGGCTTTGAAGCTGTGACCACGCACCGCACTTTTGTACATTCAGCACATGTAGTATTGGGGCAACGCGTTTGAGCAAAATGATTAGGTCTTCGGTGAAAGCGCTGTGACAGGCGGGAAGAAATCGTTGTCATGCCCGGTCGAAATAATACTATCTGAAATCTTATTTACCTAACATATTTTTTGAGAAATCACTATAACCCTTTATACGTTCGCTTCGTATGAGTTATGTACTAGCTTGCCTCGTCAATGTCAAAAATGTATTGTCTTTGTGGGAGAAGGCTTTCGAAAAAACGGCCCCACATAACAGTAAAACATCCAGCATGGTTTCTATTCAGATGATTGACGAAATTCTGCACTGAGAACGTGTCGACAAGGTGTGATTGAAAGTTGAATTATGATCGTTGTAAGCTTGTGTTGCGTCTAGCACGAGCGAGTAGTGTTAGCGGTGTCATTGGTGTGAAAATGGTTAGCTCGGTCTGCGATTTGTTTTTGTGGATCTCCACATTGAACGTCGCAGTCGTTACGATGAGAGCACTCCCGTGACATCATTAGCTCAGTGGGCTGGGAAGGCTCGAGTGGTAGCTCACCTTGAGGGATATAGGTAACAATTATTGATATACGTACTTTGCGATGATGAAAAATATGCAGAAACACCACTGGTGTTGTCTAACTATTCGTAAACAGGCCCCCAACTTTCAATTGGCCCATCCCAAACATTAAGTAGGCCCATCCCCAAATTTCAAGTTGGCACACCCTCAAATTTAAATTGGCCCACCCTCAAGTTTAAAGTCGGCCACGCTCGATTTTCTTTTTGCCCAGCCTTAAACTTCAAGTTGGCTCAACCCCGAATTTCAATTGGGCCACCCCTAATTTTCAAGTTGGTCCACGGACGAATTTCCATAAATCGTCCTCCAAATTTCGAGCCGACGCACCCCAAAATTTAGGTTGGCCCACCCCCATATCGCCCCCAAATTCATATTGGCCGACCCCGAGATTGCTCCCACATTTAGGTAGGACCAATCCCACATCACCCCCAAATACAGATTGGCCCGCCTCCACAACACCACCAAATTTAGGTTGGCCCACTCCAATACCACCTGCAACTCGAGGTTGGCCCACCCCCATATCCGCCCCAAACTAACGCTGGCCCACCCCTCGATCACCTCAAATTTAGGATGGCCCACCGCAAATCGCCCACCAACTAAGGTTAGTCCACCCATATATCACCCTCCAATTCAGCTTGGCCCAGCCGCGCATCACCCCCATGGTTAGGTTAGCCTGTCCCCATGTCAGCCCCAAATTTAGGTTGGCCCACCCCCATATCATCCCCAAATCCAGGTTCGCCCACCCCCATATCAGCCCCAAACTTAGCCTAGCCCACCCCTCTATCACCTCAAATTTAGGATGGCCCACCGCAAATCACTCCCACATTTAGGTTAGCCCACCCCCGTATCACACCCGATTCAGCTTCGCCCAGCCCCATATCAGCCCCATGGTTAGGGTGGCCCACCCCCCATATCCCTCCCAAATTTAGGTCCTCCCACCCCCGTATCCTCCCCAAACCCAGGATGGCCCACCCCCCCTATTCCCTCAAACTTAGGCTTACCCACCCCTATATCACCTCAAATTTAGGTTGAGCCACCACCATATCAGCTTCAAATTCAGCTTGGCTCACTACCATTTCACCCCAAATTTATGTTGGGCCAATCCCATATCACTACCACATTCAACTTGACCAATCCCTGCATCACGGCCAAATTTATGCTGACGCCACTTCCAATTTCAAGTTGGCCACCCCACCCCTTTTTATAAAGACCTATATATTTATATGGGAAATGCGTCAGGTTTTTTGGCGTTACAGACACGATTTCGCACGATTTTGCTACCAGATCACTGGGGCACTCACCAAAGAATGCTTCGCATTAAAAGCAACTGCACCGAACGAGCGACGCCATATGTTGATCCTAAATACTGACGGTTAGCCAAGCTAGCTTCTCTGTAGAGCGACCGGGGCAGACACAGCACGGGACATTTATTCAAATTATTTTTTTACGGCCACACCTACGGATTCATACCACTTGGCTGTAGGGAACACATTACCAGTAGCTATTAATCCACACGCTGCACATCTTCTCCTATTTGGTGCATTTCTTAATTGGATGAATCTTTAGAAATAATTAACATTCGGGCAGCGACTCAGCTTAGCAGACACTTTGTTCCGCACGAATGTTGCATAGGAATGGCACTGGCCACCGGGTGGCATTGTGGCCCAGGTGGACCTCATTCGCTCGGAGTATGTGCCATTAAGGACAGGGGAAAGTCGAAGAAAACGCACCTTCCAGAAGGACGCAATAAGAATGGCCATTTTGTTCTCCCAGGTCCCACGCTACAAAGCACGAAATTTTTTTTTTTTTTTTTTTTTTGCATAGCACAAAGCCTTGCGCAAGCTTCTAGTTATGATGTCCAATGAATAAAACCTTCATAAATGCGATGACTTAACAAATGAACACGACATTGCGGTGTTTTAGGAAGGAAAAATAGAAAACATAATATTTCAAGAGAACGACTGGAAAACCAGAACCGAGAGCAAATCATGAGTTTTGTGTTTTTTTTTCATCTGGTGGGAGACTATAAAACTAAGTCCTATGCGGCTATGAAAAGAAAAACTGCGCCGCTGAAAAACCAGAACCGAAAGCAAATGCTGGGTTTTGTGTTTCTGCCATCTAGTGAGAGACTACAAAACTAGGTCCTATGCGGCTAAAAAAAAAAGTCCGAAGCGAGAATCGAACCGCGGCCACCGCGAAGCGTGACTAAAGGTGCGCGCAATTCTACCGCTCGGCCACGGCTTCCGAGGGTTCGCGCAGTGGTACGAACATGTTTTTATAGATACCACATGAATTTTCACGACAGTGTTACAAAAAACGCTTTTGGGAACAGTGTTACGCCATGTGTGGAGAGTCGAGCTAGGCATCAATCGAAAGCTGAGTCTCCGGACTACATACGCTGCACTGCGTATTACGATAGAAGCCGTAGTGTAATCACAGCCACGGTTCTTGCCTCGAAAATGGAGTACAAATTTTCATCGTTTCCATAGGCTTCCATTGCTAAATCTTTAACCGCTGTGGGAACAAAATTCTTACGTGCCATAGAGTGATCACTGCATTTGGCTCGTGTGGATTGTCTTCCAGAACACGTCTGTCACCTGCGTTTTTTGATAATCGACCTGCAGCTTTTGTTATTCGCGAAAAACCCGCTCGTTCCATTGAAAACGCGCTAGCTTCGTGCCGGAGCCGCTTGGGGCGCTAGTTGGTACGTGTCCAGGAAAGCTGGATATGGTCCATTTGAGTTGTCGGTCACGCGATGTCACAAACACTACGGAAAGTTTGTGTCAGGTATGATGTGCACAGATTGACGACGCACTATTAGGCCAAAATAATGTTATTTCCCATTCTACATCTTTATGCCATTAGCGCTACATTATTCAAAAAAGAACTCTTGTGGACTGCTACGCACTTCTCTTTTATGTGACGCGAGCTCGCCGGTCCACGTAAGCTCACGACGTCAGTGAAACGTACTAAGTAAACATGATTTATTTTGCCCTAAAAAATTTTTCTTTTTTCGTACCTGACCGAGACAGCTAGCTCCAGAATGAATGAAAGATAACTGCGCCGGTTGCTCTTGCACTGGTTGGTGGGATACGTGCGAGAATATAGTTACTGTTACATAATAAAGAAATCTTGCAGCACTCAATTGTTGTGCAGCCTCTTAGGTGAGAAGAAGGTATTCCATCTTCTTCAGCCGACTTTTCTCGTTGAGGGCTGGTTCCAGGTGGCATTTTTACTCTCCTTTCCATGCCGAACCAATATTCAACCAACCACCGCCGCTCAGCAAAGAGAAAGGGGGCAATCGCAGACAGCGGCACCAGTTCCTTCTCTCTTTTAGGTACTGTAAGTGAAATATCTCGAACACACCGACACCCTCTCCAGTCTTGTGCACTCTCCGCCTCTCGTCAGCCAATTACTTCAACAAAATTCGCTGAACCAATGACACGCTGATTGTCGGCGGTGAAGCGTTTATTATTGAATCTGTATTGTGACTCAAGCTATTGCCACCGTCAAAATGAGTTATCAATGAGGTGTTCACTACTGCGGGCTTCCTTTTTAACGCTTTCCCAAGAACTGGGTGTCATCTAGCGCCACCGCCGCGAAGCCTATGCGTGCCGTCGAAAATGCATGGCTCGACAGCACAGGAGACCGCTGAGAAACGCGTCATGCGACAACCGGGTTCCTTTCTCGCGATTCTTTCTGCACACGCTGCGCCTTCTAGTGGCATTGTCCAGAAGTCTGCGCGAAACGAAAAAAAAAATAAAGAACTCGGGTTGCGGTGTCTGCGAGCGCTGACTGTTTCCTCGTTTGCCGGAAACTACATGGGACAACCTCCGTGATACAAGTTGGCGGGAGGTTCATTGAAGAGCGGCAGATGCCCCGTGTATTCATGGAAATGCTGGCTAGCGCGTTGGCATGAAATGTGTTCATTGAAATTGGCGTAAACCCTGTGCATTCGTGGTGCAGTCTCCTAATCCGCCGAGTTACTCTCATTGAGGAAACCTTGTGAGACCTAGGTTCAATTTCGCTGAGCGTCACAAAAAGTTAGGGGATCTTTTTCGTCATTGTAATGCGGAACATTCCCAGAGGCACAACCTAGTAACGAATGATGGAGTGGAGTCAACGACGTTTATCTAAGCGCGCAGCACACCTACCGGTACATACTCGGTGACGTAGGTTCACATCAATGAGGTTAATTCAACACCATTCAGTGCGATTGGCAGATACCAAGTACTCGACGTCGGCAACGAAAACTTTTTTCGAACTGTGGTACCGACCAATCCCGCCTCTACAGTGACCCATAATTCGTGAAAAAGCGCCGTTGAAGAGAGGCACCTTTGCTGACATTGCCACGTACTCAGTGACGCAAGTTAGTCCGATGGCTGTTTTCGAAGCCACCTACCGCAGCACAGCAGCCCGACGCGATACCCATTCGGCCACGTACTACTCAGTGACCTAGGCAGGCGGGGAACACTGGTAGACAGAAACACAGCTACACACACTATTGAATATTTCCTTTTCTTGAAAGAGCTCGATGAGAGCACAAAGTGAACTGCGCGTACGCGAGAGTGCGGACTCCAGGAGAAGACTACGAGGTAAAAAAAACAGCTTTCGCCACGGACTGCATTCGAAATAATTACCGTAAATAATATAAATAGAGTTGAGTTCCGTCGGACGACATGACCAATATATGCCGATCATCATCATCATCATCATCATCAGCCTGATTACGCCCACTGCAGGGCAAAGGCCTCTCCCATACTTCTCCAACTACCCCGGTCATGTACTAATTGTGGCCATGTTGACCCTCCAAACTTCCTAATCTCATCTGCCCACCTAACTTTCTGTCGCCCCCTGCTACGCTTCCCTTCCCTCGGAATCCAGTCCGTAACCCTTAATGACCATCGGTTATCTTCCCTCCTCATTACATGTCCTGCCCATGCCCATTTCTTTTTCTTGATTTCAACTAAGATGTCATTAACGCGCGTTTGTTCCCTCACCCAATCTGCTCTTTTCTTATCCCTTAACGTTACACCTATCATTTTTCTTTCCATAGCTCGTTGCGTCGTCCTCAATTTAAGTAGAACCCTTTTCGTAAGCCTACAGGTTTCTGCCCCGTACGTGAGTACTGGTAAGACACAGCTGTTATACACTTTTCTCTTGAGGGATAATGGCAACCTGCTGTTCATGATCTGTGAATGCCTGCCAAACGCACCCCAGCCCATTCTTATTCTTCTGATTATTTCACTCTCATGATCTGGATCAGCAGTCACTACCTGTCCTAAGTAGATGTATTCTCTTACCACTTCCAGTGCCTCGCTACCTATCGTAAACTGCTGTTCCCTTCCGAGACTGTTAAACATTACTTTAGTTTTCTGCAGATTCATTTTTAGTCCCACCCTTCTGCTCTGCCTCTCCAGATCAGTGAGCATGCATTGCAGTTGGTCCCCTGAGTTACTAAGCAAGGCAATATCATCAGCGAAGCGCAAGTTACTAAGGTATTCTCCATTTACTCTTATCCCCAATTCTTCCCAATCCAGGTCTCTGAATACCTCCTGTAAACACGCTGTGAATAGCATTGGAGAGATCGTATCTCCCTGCCTGACGCCTTTCTTTATTGGGATTTTGTTGCTTTCTTTATGGAGGAGTACAGTGGCTGTGGAGCCGCTATAGATATCTTTCAGTATTTTTACATACGGCTCGTCTACACCCTGATTCCGCAATGCCTCCATGACTGCTGAGGTTTCGACTGAATCAAACGCTTTCTCGTAATCAATGAAAGCTATATATAATGGTTGGTTATATTCCGCACATTTCTCTATCACCTGATTGATAGTGTGAATATGATCTATTGTTGAGTAGCCTTTACGGAATCCTGCCTGGTCCTTTGGTTGACGGAAGTCTAAGGTGTTCCGGATTCTATTTGCAATTACCTTAGTAAATACTTTGTAGGCAACGGACAGTAAGCTGATCGGTCTATAATTTTTCAAGTCTTTGGCGTCGCCTTTCTTATGGATTAGGATTATGTTAGCGTTCTTCCAAGATTCCGGTACGCTCGAGGTCTTGAGGCATTGCGTATAGAGGCTGGCCAGTTTTTCTAGAACAATCTGCCCACCATCCTTCAGCAAATCTGCTGTTACCTGATCCTCCCCAGCTGCCTTCCCCCTTTGCATAGCTCCCAAGGCTTTCTTTACTTCTTCCGGCGTTACTTCTGGGATATCGAATTCCTCTAGATTATTCTCTCTTCCATTATCATCGTGGGTGCCACTCGTACTGTATAAATCTCTATAGAACTCCTCAGCCACTTGAACTATCTCATCCATATTAGTAATGATATTGCCGGCTTTGTCTCTTAGCGCATACATCTGATTCTTGCCAATTCCTAGTTTCTTCTTCACTGCTTTTAGGCTTCCTCCGTTCCTGAGAGCTTGTTCAATTCTATCCATGTTATGCTTCCTTATGTCAGCTGTCTTACGCTTGTTGATTAACTTCGAAAGTTCTGCCAGTTCTATTCTAGCTGTAGGGTTAGAGGCTTTCATACATTGGCGTTTCTTGATCAGATCTTTCGTCTCCTGCGATAGCTTACTGGTATCCTGTCTAACGGAGTTACCACCGACTTCTATTGCACACTCCTTAATGATGCCCACAAGATTGTCGTTCATTGCTTCAACACTAAGATCCTCTTCGTGGCTTAAAGCCGAATACCTGTTCTGTAGCTTGATCTGGAATTCCTCTATTTTCCCTCTTAGCGCTAACTCATTGATCGGCTTCTTATGTACCAGTTTCCTCCGTTCCCTCCTCAGGTCTAGGCTAATTCGAGTTCTTACCATCCTGTGGTCACTGCAGCGCACCTTACCGAGCACGTCCACATCTTGTATGATGCCAGGGTTAGCGCAGAGTATGAAATCTATTTCATTTCTAGTCTCGCCGTTCGGGCTCCTCCATGTCCACTTTCGGTTATTCCGCTTGCGGAAGAAGGTATTCATTATCCTCATATTATTCTGTTCTGCAAACTCTACTAATACCTCCCCCCTGCTATTCCTAGTGCCTATGCCATATTCCCCCACTGCCTTGTCTCCAGCATGCTTCTTGCCTACCTTGGCATTGAAATCGCCCATCAGTATAGTGTATTTTGTTTTCACTCTACCCATCGCCGATTCCACGTCTTCGTAGAAGCTTTCGACTTCCTGGTCATCATGACTGGATGTAGGGGCGTAGACCTGTACAACCTTCATTTTGTACCTCTTATTAAGTTTCACAACAAGACATGCCACCCTCTCGTTAATGCTATAGAATTCCTGTATGTTACCAGCTATATTCTTATTAATCAGGAATCCGACTCCTAGTTCTCGTCTCTCCGCTAAGCCCCGGTAGCACAGGACGTGCCCGCTCCTTAACACTGTATATGCTTCTTATATGCCGATGCCATGACCGAAACGCGCCGGTAGTAGTCGCGCGGACACTACACGCCTGCAGGTCTAATGGGGAACCATGAAACGGAAGAGAGCATGGCGTAAGGACAACGGAAACCTCCGGCGAAAGCCAGGCGGGACGCAATGACTGCACCATCCATCGTTGCCCTTCACCGTGATGAGACACCTAATCAGCGTTCATGTGAGAAGATGTGCGAAGTCACATATTATTGAAGCACAAGATGAACCGCCTCAAAGTCCTCAAAAGCAAAGAAGAGTGAACGACGCGACGCCATATGGATAAGCGTCTCACCAATGAAGTGAACGCCGTGATAGGAAGCACTGGCAGACCAAAGATTTGAACTTTGATTGAACCACTACACGCAAATAATGAGGACTTATACAAGCTTAACGCCCAGATAAAGGACGCTATTGCTGAGGACGAACTCCCCACAGAATGTGAAACTGTATTGACTTATCAAGACGCTGCGCGGAACATGGTGGCGAAACTAAAGGACGCTCGACTACCTCGTCAAAATCTGTTCTACGATTGCCCCGTTCATAGATGCGCGTTCAGCACTGGCACTAGCTGACAGCGCGCCGTAGAAATTAATCAAGCTTCCGACTCTCCAGTTGCAGACATTCGACGAACAACTTCGTCACTGGCGTGCTTGTTCGGAGGAATTGAAGGCACCTTTGCATGAAAATGAAAAGCTGAGGAAAGAATGATTTCAACGTCTAAAGACTTTTCTGGGCGGTGCAGAAGCGGCTTGAATTTCTGGTCTTCGAGCTACAGGCGAGCGGTCCGACGGCGCCACCGATATTCTAAAGAGTCCTTCGGGCGATAAGCATCGCATTATGCTGGAGCATCTATGCAGTCCCTGCGCGCTACCCAGCAGTTGCTTCCACAGAATGGTTTACAATTTTCGAAGGCTGTTGGATTATGCGTAGTGTGATATCAGAGGTCTCAAAGGACAAAACGTCACTCTTACCAGTTACGCAACTATGATGACGCACATTATGTAGGCATTCCGAGCAGGCAGTGCCATTGGCTATTACCGAAATGAAGCCAGGTCAAAGTCCACCGTCTGCCATCGACAATTTCAGCTCTGAACCACCGTAAGAGAAGAACAACAACGGCAGCCGATGAGGAGTTGCAAGTACTCTTGACTGATCTTGGCGTGGAATTTGAAAGCTGACAAACAAATGCGTTCATGATTGGAAACGAAAGAAATGCACTAGAGTTGTTGATGTGAAAAGAATCTTGCACTCCGCCCTACCAACGGCAGCTCTCCTGCAGTCTTCCTCGAAAGTTAGAGACAAGGACTGTCTCTTTTGAGAACCTTCAATGCACTCAACTCCAGTTTGTGGCAACGCTAACCCGGAAGTAAAGTCGAACAAATCGGCTGCAGCGAATCAATCTTATCTATGCACCGTGAGAGGCCTTCTCGCCAGACTGTTATCCAAAATTGAAGGGTGTAACATGCAGACAAACACAAGCCTCCTCGAAGTTAGATCCCAAGTGAAAACCTAAGAAAACCTAAGACGGCTCAAAAAAGCCGCGTAGCCACAACCATTCTTCATACGAGCTGTCCTTTATACTTTGATGCTGAGGTTTTATTGCGCCAAGTTGTGGGTCAACGAGACTGAGCGTGCATACTGCACTTATCCGTGCGTGCCTGTGCTCATGGCGAACACGTGTACATAATGTATTTCTTCTGAATGTCTGGGCGCTGTGCCCGTTGCATCTGTCGCACTGTATGCTGCGACCCCAGTAGACCTTATGGTAAACGCTATCCAACAAGAGTTCCGCCACGACAGCTCGAAAGGCGATTTTGCTTCAGATTCCGCGTGACAGAATTATGCTTTCTCTTATATTCCTAATACACTCCAAAGTTATCTTGTCTCTGGGTTGTGTGGAAGTCAAACTTTTCGAATTTTACACACATTTTACTTTGACAAATTCAATTTTTTCAACAATTCACTTGCGCCAGGCCAAGTGAACCAAGAGTGAGGATGAATGAGCCTGGACCGGAAACGGCAGGTGGAAAAGAGCTTTGTCTTTCATTGTCCGCGTAACAGAATTGTCTTGAATATGCCTATTAGAGCCCGAAACATAATGTCTACAGCTTGTGTGCAAGTCATACTTAACGCATTTGCTGACGCAATTTACTTTTACACATTTATTTACCTTTATAAGGCACTTGCACTAGGCGGACGGTGTAGGATAATCAGGATGTATGCTGTACTTCCGTACGCGTCCATGCGCGAGTGACGTCCATCGCTTGTGGCACTCGTGCTTGAGTAACGTCGTTGAGCATCAGTTACGGTCGTGGTACTTGTCCAACCTCCGAACCAGCTTCACTGTAATCCACAGTCAAAGGGTGAAATGGCGGCTCATCTTTTCTTTATGCTTGCCGTGGAAGACTAATTTTGGCCATCATAAGCGCAAATTATCTAAATAGCTTGTCTTTGATGCAAATACAAAAAATACCCTAATTTTTCTCAGAAACAAACATTTTTCAGGTACTTTGTTTTCTCAGTTTGGCTTCACTGTGCAATTTCAGGTGGAGCTGCCTTCGTAAATTACGGACCAGAAAGAACTATATTTTTTTTTTTCACTTCAGAACATGAATTTAAGAGTAGTACTTGCGCAATCGTAACTCTAAGTGCTGAAATATGCAAATTTGCCACCAAACGTAAAGAATCAAATGCTTCGATTCCAGCTTCCCACCATCCTAAATCAATTCGTATTTTAAGGAGATTAGCAGTCGTTGCGTACTTTGGCAATTCTATCTATCTATCTATCTATCTATCTATCTATCTATCTATCTATCTATCTATCTATCTATCTATCTATCTATAGAATTCACGCTATCGTCGTCATACTGTCAACGTGCACTACTTATACTGTCGTCGTGATGCCTTCGTTGTCGCTGCACTAACATATTTTTGGTTTCACCATCAGACTCTCGTCATCCCGTCCTCGTCATGCCATCGTTGTGATAACTTGCCATCACTCAAAATCAATCTGCTACCATTCTCGCGGCATCGTCATTATTGCACGTTTGTCATAAGTTTGCGTCATGTGTTCGCTCCTGTGTTGCAAAGTCACCATTCAGATTCCATCGTGGTCGTTTCATCCGTGTCTTTCTAACTTACACAGTAGACTGTGGTTGAGCTGTCGTCTTCACGCCATCGTCGCACCCACTGTCATCCCACTAAATTCCTCATACCGCCTTCATCGTACCATATGCGTCATTATTTCTTCGTCATCCTATTGTAATCATGTTGCCGTCATTCAAACGAGATTATGCCGCCCTTGCCATGCTATCCTCTTTGCCTCTTCTTCAGAAGTCGCTGTTCTGCATCTGTTTTATTACCATAATCGTATTTCCAGCCTCGCCATCCGGTTGTCATTGCACCTTTTTTTTCCCGCTGTCATCGTTAGAGAATTCCGTCACTCAATCCGGCATCGTCATTCCATTGTTGTCATGCCGTAGTTGTTTTTAATACATTCGCCATTACATCGACGTCATTCCGTCTTCATGAACATATGTTAACTAAACTTTCGGTAATTCATGACATCGTCGTGATTGCGCCCTGGTCACACTATCTCTCTTGTGTCTCCGTTATTGCCTCGTCGTCCGGCTGTCATGCTTATAACATCGTTAGAGCTTCGTGATGTCTCTGCCGTCCTCCAGTTGTAGTTCTACCAACGTAGTCATTTATAAAGCGTCATATATCCGTATTTGTGCTGTCGGCGTCATACGGTGTCTTTCGTTTCATCTACGTCAT
The DNA here is from genome assembly GCF_023375885.2 of Dermacentor andersoni. Lineage (NCBI taxonomy): Eukaryota > Metazoa > Arthropoda > Arachnida > Ixodida > Ixodidae > Dermacentor > Dermacentor andersoni. The sequence goes on from NC_092820.1 coordinate 65,423,537, forward strand.
TTCCATGCTGTTCTATTTTCACTGTGTCGCCGTATACTGTCGTCAAGCAGCCATACTCATGGGTGACCCTGGCAGACGAGTTCTACAGAAAAGTGCGATAATTGTGGAGGCACTGTATACCGCATATACGCGAAGTACATAAAATCTCAAAATGAACACTACAGATTTTAAATAAACTGTACTTGAAAAAATATGTGTTCAAGCTGCATTGCCAAAATGCGAATGGCATTACTGTTGACAGTCGCTGCGAGAAAGGTTCTGGACAATTGTTTTACCGATGGTTGCAAGCTGCTCTCACAAAAAGATGTTCAGTTGTAGACAAATGCATTTTCCGCACGTTAATGTAATATGATTGTATCTTTCAGGCGCAGCTATAAGTATTATGCAAAATTGGTAGAAGGGCGAAGACATCGACCAGGGCCAGTAATGCGAGTCAGCAAGCATATAGGTAAGCTAAATATTTTATGCTGAAACATTCACTCATAAAGAGCATAAATATACGAACGATATTTACGAAGGATAGAAGGTATGCACAAATTTTCCAGTTTCTGAATTTTAATGTACAGTTATTGACACCTTTGTATTAGTGGAAGACAAAAATAATGCTAGCGAAAAAGTCACAAATGGTCCACTCTGACATATAAGTGGTAGTGTGAACGTTTCTTTCGGTATCAGTGGGATATGCAATGGTTGACAATTTGCAGACAATTGAGAAGATGTACTAATTGGAAAATGTGTGTTAATGACATTTTGCTGGTAGCACCAATCTCGCTTATATTTCTTCCTCAGCGAAACGCAATAGATGGGGTCCCACCTAACATCAACCAACCTCTTAAAAAACTGCTACATTACATGAGTAGAGAGCCTGCATCTTTAGTCATCAGTCCTCCTTTGTCATCAAGATAATACTGTGCGCTAATTATGTAGGTAGAGAATAATACCTATTCTAAGGAGATACAAAACGCACTTTACCTAAAACACTAGCCAGCCACTTCAATGAACATTGTAATGCATTCGACAAAGCGCAGCTCTGTACATTAGAAACAAATTTCCGTTCGGCTCGCTAGAGGAAGAATAAGAAATCATACAGCACCCAAATACAACAACCGCCCGTGATGTCACTCTACTAATCCGTAAAAACTAACATGCCCACGATGACGAGGTCGCCTTTCCCGAAGGTAGGTTCTCCTATCAAAACTTTGGGCAGCTTTTCTGAGGCACCTTATTCCCGTTTAAAACATATACACAACAGTGCACTACTCCATCTGTCAGCCCCATTCTTGATTTTGGATTTCCATGCCAGCTGACGATGATGTAAAAGGGTGAGTGCCCCTTGTTATCCTTTGCCCATTTAGCAGTCCTTGGAGACAGCCAGTATAGATACCTGATGGATACCCACCAGGCTCAAACGTGCAGTACGTAAAATACCATAATGGGTACCTGAATACCTGAACATCACATATTCTCTGACGGGACTGGTAGACGCCACACTTCATTGTCAATGTAGAAAGCGACAACCTCAACACAGACAGCGCCCAGCGCCACGGAAATGATCGAGTCTATGAGCGACGTAATACAAACAATTCAAGCCGCTCGCCCAAACGCACACATTACCGTAACTGTTGCTCACCGCCTACAAAAGAAACAACACCCACAATCCACCAAGCACACTCCTGAATTACAATGAGGAGACCAACAAACTCAACTTGTTAGTGTTCAACTTAGAGTATTTCAACAAGAACGTTGGCATAATGCACCACGCAGAAATACACGAAGCACCGCACGAAACATAGCATGGGAACACTTCCACTTAAACCGCACAGGAATACAGCTAGCACAGAAAAACACTCCTTGAATTTACCTCGCAGACAACCCCCACTGACTCCGCCGACAGTGCAACCCCGAACACAACTGTGACATTCACCTCGGAAAATTTGGAACACAGACAGTGGAATATGTGACAACTGAAGCCACAGTACACCCACTACTCAATAAACAATGTCACCGGAAGTGCAAACAGACACAACTGTAAAAGAGAACAGAAAATACACTACCATAATGTTCGCACAGACACCCACACGCCCGCCTACGCATACAGAGTCAAACAGAAGCCGAGCTGTAATCAAGCGAGCCATGCGGGAAGAAACCTGGCAAACAGAACCCACGCCATGCGGAAAGAAGGTGTGTCTAGTAAACGGCAGGCTAGGGTTGACGACTGCCCTTACACATGGGACGATGGCTCCCATTCACTAAAAGCAGTAGCAAAACCCAGAAGTGTTTGCCGAAACCTTCCAGTGGTTGCACCTAGCTAGCGACTACAGCGTTGCCAGCTACGCTTGCTTTCTCTGAATTCTCGAAGTGTTGTGAATAAATTCGATAAACTTGAAGATTTGTTGCTGCTGTATGAACCACATGTCTGTATCATAACGGAAACTTGGCTGAATGAGCTTATTCGAGACGATGAAGTTGTTTCGCCGGCCTATCAGCTGTACAGACGGGATAGAGGCTCACGTGGTGGCGGCGTAGCTGTCACTGCTAGAAAAGGAGTCAACGTACAAGTATTTGACCAGATTGATAACCACGAAAGCCTGTTTTTGAGAGTCGAGTTTTTTGAGATTACGTTTGTTCTTGTCGCTGTTTATTGCCCTCCCAATACTGATGACTTGTATTTGACACAATTGTACGATCACGCGCTACAATTTCAGGGAAGAAGTATCATAATAACCGGGGATTTTCATTTGCCCTTCATTAAGTGGCAAGATCTTTATTATGGTTGCTCCACCCCTGGAGACGCCATATTGGACATTATGCTTTCCCTTAACCTCGAGCAAGTCGTGAAAGTAAACACAAGAGGAAATGCAGTCCTAGATCTTTTATTTATCAGTGACATTTTCGGCGGAGGCTCTCTGCTAGTTGAGGAGGGTATTTCAGATCACAAATTAATTTTCTACTCATGGATTAAAGACACTGATTGGCAAAAAAAATGCTTCTGTGATAAAAGTTATCAAGGATTTCGCTCGGGCGGATGATGTGGCCATAATAGACTATTTGGATACTCATCTGCGCGGTCCTATAAGTAATATAGAAGCAGCATGGAAGCGCATTCGTAATATTATTCACCACTGTATCGAAAACATTGTGCCACTAAAAGCGCTCCGTCAGCGTAGATTAAATCCATGGATCACCAGAGAAATAATTCAGAGTAAAAGAAAATTAAAACGATGGAGGAAGAAACGTAAAACAGAATCCGAGCAGTTCAGACACCTTAAAGACGATTTGTTATGGAAAGTTAGGCAAGCTAGGAATATTTTTTTTCAACAACAGCCTTGCGGAGTTCATTAGAAACGATCCTTCTAAGTTCTGGTGCTACTTAGGGAACACAAAAGTCGAAGCGTCCAAATTGAATGTCGATGGTGTCATTCAGACAGATCCTTCTAGCATAGCGGAGACCTTTAACGAGTACTTTCAAAGTGTATTTTCTGAGTGTTAAGAATATGAGCCACGAACCACCGCAATGGACCTCCCACAGGGCATTCGGGTAACGCGTGAAGGGGTTTTGGCATTGATTTTAAATATTGATACGCGTAAAGCTACTAGGCCAGACGGTGTCCCAAACCTATTTTTGAGGCGATATGCCGAACAAATTTCTTGGTACCTAACAGAGCTCTTTAACTTTTCACTAGAAATGTGTGAAATTACCTGATGATTGGCGTCTGGCGCGAGTCGTTCCCATATACAAAAAGGGCAGCCGTCTTCTGCCTTCTAACTACCGCCCTGTCTCAATGACCAGTCAGTGCTGTAAGATGTTAGAGCATATGATTACTAAGCACATACAAGGCTTCCTCTCCGAACATAAAGTTTTATCGGTTCATCAGCACGGGTTCAGAAAGTGTATGTCAACAGTTACACAGCTGGTATCGACATTGCATAATTTGTTTAGTGTCATAATTTGTTTAGTGACATGACTGGCCAACTAGATGTATTGTTTATGGACCTTTGCAAGGCATTTGACAAGGTACCTCATAATAAATTATTGTTTAGGTTGGAGAGCATTGGACTTCCACTCTTTGTTTTAGGTGGATTTCCGCGTACCTTAATCATAGGCAGCAGTTTGTACAAGTGCAGGATTTTTCTTCCAGTGTGCTGCCAGTTACCTCGGGGGTTCCACAGGGGAGTGTGTAAGGGCCATTGTTGTTCTTAATTTATATAAGTGATTTAACGAAGGTAATACCAAAGGATGTCTTAATCAGATTATTTGCTTATGATTGTGTGGTTTTTAAAACAATCTCGAATGCAAATGACTACGCCTCTTTCACCCATTTCTAGTGAAAAGTTAAAGAGCTCTGTTAGGTACCAAGAAATTTCTTCGGCATATCGCCTCAAAATCAATTCAATTCTGGCAATTCACGACTGGTGTGAGAACAGGGACATGGAACTGAATATGAAAAAAACTGTTCTTCTACGTGTAACAAGGAAAAAATGTCCGAGTACCTTCACTTACCACATTAACGGCAGCACTATAAATGAGGTTGATAAATATAAATACCTCGGGGTAACTCTTACCAGTAATCTTTCATGGGGTGTGCACATTTCAGACATCTGTGCGTCAGCTTTTCAAAAGCTTTGTTTTCTTAAGAGGAAACTAAGAAATGCTCCTGTAAGTGTTCGGCTTCTAGCTTATAACCCATGTGTTCGGTCGAAGTTAGAGTACGCGTCTGCGCTGTGGGACCCGCATGTTAAGAAGGATATAATAAAACTTGAGGGTGTTCAGAGAAAGGCTGTACGGTTTATATTCGGAAAATATAGAAGGACTGATTCACCATCGTCTCTGATGAAACATAATAACGTTACAAGGTTGGAGATACGTAGAAAAATAAACAGACTTTTGTTACTTCACACTTTTATGTCCGGGAAAATCGCCCTATCTGAATCAAGTTATGTTCAACCTGCTGCTACAAGGAAAACAAGGCACACAGCAAAACATTCACTGAGACCTATTTTTGCGAAAACTAATTTCTACAAATACAGTTTTTTCCCTAGGACAGTTAAAGAGTGGAATGAGTTGCCGCCAAGTGTTACCAAGGCCGAAGATTTTTCTGCAGAACTTGAACGTTTCTTTTGTGAGCAATAGATACTTGCATTTGTATAAATGTAGGTATTTGCTGCTGGTTTAGTTCTGTTCTGTCTGTTTTTTTTGTTTTGTTGAAAATTGCTTCATTGTGTTAGCGCTGTTGCTTTTGCCCCTTTTGCTGTTTGCTAATTTATTGCTCTTATTTACTGTTTTGTCATTCCGAAAATGCTCCTCCTGCTAGGGCCAAAGAATTGGCCTGCAGTATGGTTAAATAAATTTAAAAAATGTAGACCTACCTGCAAAAAGCCAAATGAATGACAGCCATCGCAAGTTAATAAGTGTTCTCTGCCACGAAGCACAGATTTCCTACATGCGAGAAAACTTACCGAAAAACGTGTGAGCTGCACCTATCATGTGACAATGTACGTAGTTTGCACAGAGAACAAGACGATCCTAAAGGGGTTACACTGAAGGCTCTTCCGCCTGTAGGAACCCTCCTACTACATCATCGTGTAAACTGGCAAACAACCCTCAATAGAGCCCCACTCTCACTTTTGAATATCATGAAAGAACACCGGGAAGAACAACTGGAAAGTTCTAGCCACAGACTTCAGAACATAGCTCTGACACCGGACGAAAAGAAAGTGTTAGAACATTAATAAGAAAAACAGTCTAGAAATATGGTTCAAAAACACAGGAAAAAGCAAACAATGATCGAAAGACAACATTCCAAGCACACAGGCACCTCATGCCAACAAGAGGGACCTCTACTCCAGAAATATCACACGTGGCGGAAGCCACCACAATATTAAACCAGTGTAATGTTGTAGACATTCTAAAAACATTAAGCAAAGAAGAAATAGATGTGCTCAGTAAGGGCCTAACTTTTTGTCAGACGAACAGCACAATAAATGAATTCGGGCTTCACAAGAACCTTTCAGAATTCTTCCGCCGAATGCGTATCAAAAAATTTATTGCACAGGACAACGCACCGGACACCGGGACGACAGCACTTAGAGCCCAATCCACTTGGACTGCTTAACAAAAGAGCTTGACCTATATCTTTTACCGTTCAGCAAAGAAATTATAAGGCAATCCAAGGCGTCTACGCGACCTAAAAACATAACTACATCACAGAGTAGTATCGTTTCAAATCTTAGTTGCCGGAATGACATTCCGTAAGCTAGATAATGATCCGACGTCATCGTGCAGACCGACAATTAAAAACAGGCAGAAATCACTTTTGGCTGATTAATAGATAACGCTGTCACAAAATGCAACTCCCTAAAGCAAGGAACAAAACTGCCGGCGCTATACGTCCTGTTAAAAATTTATAATATTTCATCCACTGAACCGTTCACCGCTAATATCCCAGGGCGCCCGATACTATCAAACAACAACCCAACAGAAACCATGTGCATATACCTTTACCACTTTCTTGGTGACTTTCCCAAAACACTTCCGTCATTTATACAAGATGCGCACACCTACTGAGAATTCTGGAGAACATTAATACTAAAGGTACGCTACCCCAAAACATAATTCTTCCAACACTCGACGTCGCAGTCCTGTACACCCACATTCTAATCCCCGATGGTTTACCTTCAATAAAAGAAACGCTGTCTAAACGCAACGCAGAACAGTGTATAGAAGTCTACTTGTTTCTCCTTGAATTACTTCGAATACATAAACAATTCGAAGTTCAGGAGAGTTCCGACAGACAAATACATGATACAAGTATGTGTGCGGCTTTTGCACCACCCTCCCCGATCACATTTACGGCTATTCTAGAAACACATTTCCTGTCGTGCTTTGCAGAGAAGCCCCACACATACCTACGGTACATAGACGACATATTCACAATATTGACACGTGAAATCGTTTATCTTTTATCGGTGAGCGCTTTTAACGTCTAAGATACGTTATCGCTCTGCGCAGGATGCGTCTACGTGTATCGGAAGTTTCTAGAATGTTATCGATGCTTCTATCCGCTGTATGTTGTCGCTGAAACTTGTGTAATCTGATTGCATGTATGCGCGACGCGAATGGTGTATAACATTGTGGAAGGCACGCGGTTCCCAGTGGTTACTCTGGAACATTCGACGACTGATCTATAATAGCCGACGCGTTTGACCCGCTGATCAGATTTTAACGTTGTTTGATCAGATTTGACGCTGTTTGTGGGCACAGGTTCGCCCAATAAAACCCTAGTTTCGTGTTTCCCAGTTTGGCTGCTTTCTTTACCGTCACTACCAAGTGACATCTGGTGGAGGTGCTTTTCGTTCATGTACCGGATGCCCCCGACAAGCCGTGATCCAAGCTCGGACCGCAAAGAGAACACCAACGTAGTCCCGGACCATCGAGCAAGCCGCCCTCTTCAACAGCTGCCCCCGGAGCACGGACGTCTACCTGAGAAGAACAAGAAGATTGTGGCCAAGGCAACCACAATGGCAGCCCCAGTGTCACCCATCGTATTTCAACAGCCCAGAGAGCCCGCTACCTTCCGTGGAGCTGCGTCGAAGGATCCGGAAACTTGGCTGGAAACCTTAGAAAGGATATCGACATTCAACAACTGGACCTCTAAGGATAAGCTACGACATGTGTACTTCTTGGAAGATGCCGCGAGGACTTGGTTCGAGAACCAGGAGTCCACCCTTACGACATGAGACCTGTTCCGCAGTAACTTCCTGAGGACGTTCACGAGCGTTGTCCGTAAAGAAAGGGCCGAAGTTCTGCTAGAAACCCGAGGCCACCCACCCAATGAGACCGTCGCCATCTTCACGGAAGAGATGACCCGTCTTTTTCCGGCACGCTGACCCGGAAATCGCCGAAGAGCAAAAAGTGCGTTACTTGATGCGAGGCGTAAAGCAAGAACACTTCTCCAGACTGATCCGAAACCCACCGATGACCGTAGCCGAATTCTTGGCAGAGGCAACGGCGACTGAGAAAACTTTACAAATGCGCACTCGGCAATATAACCGCCAAGCGCTCAAGCCTCAGTGCGCCATCCAAGCACTGGGCTCCGCGGATCTCCAAGAGACCATCAGGGCCATTGTGTGCGAAGAATTGCGCAAGGTCTTGCCTTTGTCGCAGCCTGAAGTGGCTTCGATCGCTGACATTGTGAAAGATGAGGTTCAGCGATCGCTTGGAGTTCCTGACTTGCAGCCTCAATTACCGCAGCCCCATCATCGACAAGGCCAGGGAGATCACTACAGCTAATCGAGCTTCCTTGACGTCCGTTTCAGCAGATCGGCATGGACTCATTGGGACCCTTTTGGCGTCAACAACCGGAATTAAGTGGATTGTCGTCGCGACGGACTACCTCACCCGTTGCCATGAAATGAAAGCACTGCCGAAAGGTGGCGCAGCCGAAGTGGCGAAATTCTTTGTCGAGAACATCCTGCAACGACATGGCGCCCCGGAAGTCCTCATCACCGACAGAGGAACGGCCTTTACTGCGGAGTCCACCCAAGCCATTCTGCAGTACAGTCAGACAAGGCACAGGAGGACAACTGCCTACTACCCACAGACGAATGGTCTTTCGGAGCGCCTGAATAAGGCCCTCACCGACATGCTAGCATTTTACGTCGGCACCGAACACAAGACCTGGGATGCCGTCCTGCCGTCCATAACATTCGCTTACAACACGGCGGTGCAAGAAATAACACAGATCACACCGTTTAAGCTGGATTACGGAAGAAACCCGACGACGACGCTCGACGCCATGCTGCCGCAAGTCACTGACGATGACAATCTTGACGTCGCTGCCTATCTCCAGCGCGCCGAAGAAGCCCGACAGCCCGCCCGCCTACGGATCAACAACCAACAGAGGACCGACAGCCGACACTACAACCTCCGACGACGTTTCGTTGAGTACCAGCCCGGCGAACGTGTTTGGGTTTGAACCCCTATACGCCGATGAGGACTCAGCGAGAAGCTTTTACGCCGCTATTTCGGACCATAGAAGATCATCCGACGCATTGGCGCACTCGACTGGGAGGTCATGCCAGACGGCATTTCGCTATCACTGCAGCGCCGCTCAAGACCTGAAGTAGTTCATGTTCTCCGACTTAAGACGTTCCACCAGAGGTAATGAATTTGGGGGACGTCGCATAGCTGAACTTTGGAATTTTTTTTTTCATTGTGTCACCTTGGGCCTTGTTTTTTGTTGTTATGTTACTTTTTTTAACAAGTGAACTTTTGTGTTTCACTCTCCTGTTATGTTTGTAGCATCAAGACGATGCCTTTTGAGAGCAGGGAATTGACACGTGAACTCATTTATATTTTACGGGTGAGCGCTTTTAACGTCTAAGAAATGTTATCGCTCTGCGCAGGACGCGTCTACATGTATGGGAAGTTTCTAGAATGTTATCGATGCACCCCATGTTACCGAAGGCACCCCAATCAAGTTGGCGGCTCCGCCCATGAAGGTACAGAGGGTGGTGACACTCTGCGACTTTGCCGACCCTCTGGATGACCTGTAGTTGGTGCGTGCATTCCGAGCTCTTCAGCAAGGCGCCACACTTGGACTTGTATTGAAGGTGAGAGCCCGCGTTGTACGGGCACAGCCAGAACAGCTGGTCGAAGGAGCAGCATGCGTGACCGCAATTGTGGCGCCACTGCAGGAAGTTGAGTTCTACCCAACTAAGCGCACTGGGGATGATGTAGGATCTCGTCTGTAAGGGCCTGAAAGTAACGGCCTGAGCCCTGTTCAGTTGGCTTGGGGGGGGGGGGGGGATATCCTGCTGCTGTGTCTGCAATGCGACATAATTTCGTGATAGGTGGTACGGTGATCTTTTAAGGGGCAATCCAGTGGCACAGCCCGGCCATTAGCTCGGGCGTGGTTCGCGAATTCATGCGCCAAACAGTTGGCCCGATTGTTAGAGTTGCAACCCGCTTGGTTATCTATATCGTTCACGTGGGCCGGGAGCCTCGCTATGCTATGACCTCCAGTTTCTTCGCTTGCAGTAACACGAAAGGACCTGTTGACCATGCCGGCTGCGTGTTTTGAAACTAGAGCGGATGAGAAAGCCCTGACCGCCGTGCGCGAGTCGGAGAAAATGGTCGTCGGGCGTTTTGTACCTTGAAGAGCCAAGGCTTTCGTCGTTTCCTCCGATTCAGTCGCGCGTTTAGCGTAGATTGACGCGGCGCAGATAAGTGTTCTGAGCGCGCCAGCGACCAAGATTGCAAACCTGTCTTCGCTTCCATATTAAGCAGCGTGCACGAAGAATGTATCTGCCCCGTAAGGATCGATTCGTCGAAGGATGGTTCTAGCCCGCGCTCTTCTTCGACCTTCATTTTATACCGGGTGGATGTTCCTCGGTACGCACGCTGCCTTTATACTTTCCTGGGCTGTATAGGGAATATACCATCTTCATCGAGAATTTTAATGCCCGGCTTAGTTTAGGAAAGCCTGTATAGAACTGTGAAATAAAGTGTGCTTCGATTAATTCGACTGTGATGTTGTGGATTCCGAATTCGAATAGTTTTACCGTGCTAGCGGCCTGTGGAATACCGAGCATACTTTTGACGCCGGACCGAATGAGCGTGTCGACTTTGTTGTTTTGAATTTTCCCCATTTGAGGTACGGTGCGGTGGAAGTAATATGACTGATGAAAAAAGCTTGGAAGACAGTGAGTAGGTTCTCCTCCTTGAGTCCTCGCTTTTGCTTGTGATTGTAGTGATCACTCAGTATATTTTTCGCCTGCGCGCCTAGCTTGTTTAGAGCTTCTGCATTACAGCCTTTGGCGTTGATAATATGTCCTAAAATATTGATAGAGTTCACCGTCTGAACCTCTGAATGACGTGCCCTTCTCGTGTCGTAATTTCGACTGTCAGCGTTTCCAGAGGCTCGAGGTTCCTAACGCCCTGCCAGGACTGCCTGTGCAGGAGGAGTTCGGATTTGATCGATGAAAGCTTGAGACCCATGCATGTAGGAAATTCTTCCGTTACCTCTATGGCCAACTGGAGAGATTGCTCAAGATCGGCCAGGGATCCCCCCGGGGACCAGATTGTGATATCGTCTGCATAGATTGCATGGCCTATTTTTGAGAGTTCGGTCAGCCTTTCGGGGAGTTTATCAATGGCGATTTTGAATAGTAGCGGGGATACGACAAAGCCCTGAGGGTTTCCCCAGTTGCCCATTTCGTAAGGACTGCCCGAGGTCGTGCCCAGTCGAAGGAACGCTTTCCATTGCGATAGAAATGACAGTGTAATTAAAGAATTTCCACCCTAGGTTGAGAGAGGAAATTTCGTTTGAGATGTGTTCGTGAGCCACATTATCGAAGGCCTTAGCGAGGTCGAGTGCAATGATTTCTTGGACGTCCCGCGTCTCGTTTTCGAATATTGATCTTTTCAGGAGGAGCTTTGCGTCCTGTGTGGAGAGTTTCTTTCTAAAACATATTAGATTATGCCTAAATTTTCATCGTTTCCTATGTGTTCGACGATTCGATTGTGTACACCATGTTCGGCCACTTTACAAATGCTCGGTGTTAGAGAGATGGGATGCACATTATTTATGTGCTGAGGTTTTTCCGGTTTGGGGGGATGAGCACCACCTTGGCTGTGCGCCATTCCGACGGGACCTGCCCCGAGCTCCACTCATCGTTTATATCTGCCCGTTAGGATTTCGATGGCCTGGTCGTCCAGCTTCCGGAGGAGTTTGTTGGTGACCCCGTCTGGCCCCAGGCCGATATTCCATTTAAGTTTAAGAATGCGTGCCTGATTTCCGAAATTGTGAAAGATTCGTCTAATTCTCGCCTGTCCAGCCCGGTGTAGCCCAATCTCGCATTTATGCCTTGTGAATTTCTTTCCTTGATGGTTACGTAAGTTCGCGCGAGGCCCTTGACAATTACATCACTTGTGAGGCCCGAGATGACCTGCGTATGTATGAGCCTATCGACGGCGAGATTTAACGCACTCCTGGACTGTTTGTCGCTGCGGAGTCTTTAAAGCAGATTTCACTTACTACCTCTTCTCATGCGATCATCCGTTTTGTTGCATGTCTCGTCCCAGTGTTGCAGGGCCAGTTGTTTGGAATACCACTCTATTTCCTCGTTGACTAACTATTTCGTTGTTTTGCTCGTAGTCCGCCATTTCATTTCTTCGTTTTCCACCTCTCTGCAAGAGCGAGTTTAGCCTCCCGTAGGTGCGCCAAGGACGAGTCCATTTTGGGGACTTCAATTTGTGTGGCGATTCCTTTCGTCGCGTTCTTCACGGATTGTCTAAGATTGGCATTTAGATCTTTGAAGGATTTGTTTGAGGGGCCGTTTCGGCTCGAATTTTCCGGAAAAGATCCCCATCGACGTATTCGCATTTGATCGGAGGTTTGGGTTTGGCCTGCACCGTGATTTCGATAACGCAGGGGTCACTCCACAAGTCCTCCTGGAGATTGTTCCACGTACCCTCGATATTTTAAAAGAGTGCGAGGTATGGCGTTGTGCCTTGACTGACCGATTACCGCTTCTGGTGGGAAACTTAGGATCCGTAACAAGCGTGACGTTGGAATCGACTGCAGATCGGGCTAAACTTGTGCCTTTCTTGCTGGTAAAGCCGTATCCCCATTCCGTCTTCGAAGCGTTGAAGAACCCCGCAGTTAAGAGGGGCGCGTTTCTGGCTGCCCTTATTGGGGAATGGAATATAGCATTAAAGTCTGTTCCGATCCACAGGCAAACTGTAGACGTTAAGCATCAAGACATTCGCGTTGCTCGATAAATTGGGTACGACCTTGGTCAGTTGTGCTTCTAGTCCGCTCCAATATTTTGGACCAGTGTGTTCCACAAAGGCGACGCTCTGCTTAACTACGGCGGCGATGCCTCTCCCCGTTTCGCTTTTGTACGCTAATGCGCGATATCCCTATACAGTGATCTCCTTCTCAGCGAGCGTCCTAACGGACCCTGGAATCAAGCGCAGTTCCACTGACAAATTTGAACATTAGTGTTATTTGTGATCGCCATCTTGTTTACTGTGAAATTTTCCGAAACCTTTGGCGCCACCGTCGGTATTTGATCCGGTTGGGAGCAGTTCAATATGCTTTCTTTGTCTGCGTTTGGACTGAGACCTAGGTCTTTCTAGTCGCGTTACTATCAACCCTGTGGGCGAGAGCATTCCCATAATCCTACTCAAGGTCTTTTTCAATTTACCCTCGTTTTTGACGCGGGAAACCAAGGCTGCGGACAGTGTCTCGCTGACGACGGTTATGTCGCCCTCAGTCAGTGTGCTTATGTGGTGAAATAAACTTCTTCTTGTTCTTCTTTCTCCTCAGTGTCGCTAAAAGGTTCCGGCTTGAGCACCTTGCGTTTCGACTGCCCGGCTAGTGGTCCGGGGTTACTGTTGCTCACCTCGTGGCGGTTTACGAATTTTCCTTTCATGCTGTTAGAGGATTCCTTAAGCTCTGCGAGCTCGCGTCTAAGTTGCCTATATTCCGCTTCGAGCGTTTGGATGCAGTAATCCAGCCTATGCTCTGGCTTTGCCTCAGCTTTTGTTTCTTTGCTTGGGTTCTTCTTCCCCGACGGCTGCGTCGCTCCCTTGACCTTGTCGGCCCGCGTGGCCCGCTTGAAGAATTGGGAGCGAGACTGGCATTTCTATCTAAAGGAGTGTTGTCCTTGCCTCGGTTTGGATTTGCAGTTGGTGCAGCCGATGAGCTGTCGCCGATTGCGTTGGTGGCGTAAGACTCTTCGTCCAGTTGTGCCCTCATTTCTATTTGTCGGCGCCCTCGGTGTCGGCGTCGTGCGATGTATGGGATTTGGATATCGGTTTTTGCACGTTCGGTCCCCGGGGTCGTGGGGCCCGCTGCACGCTAGCACTTGGGGGTGCACTGATGTTCTTCTTCGTCCTCAGTTTTTGCTTTTCCGCAACCGTGGTAGTTACTTCTCTCTTCCTCGCTGCTGATGCAAAGGTCGACACGGTAGCCTACGTGGCCGCAAAAGGGCAAACGTCGACTTGGCGTCGGCATAGAAGACATGGCAGCAAGGCCGTGCCGCATATAACGTGGTCGGGCGCACGCATGCCTCTGAACCAAATCACGCCTACGTGCGAGTTCTTGATTCGTCTGGCTTGTTGTGCCATGTGATTTATTTCGCTCTCAATAATTTTTCTAAGTGATTCTTTGTCATGAGAGGGGTCGATGTGCCTTATTACGACTTTGCACGTACCCTCGAGGGCGATGATGCACGCCGATACTTCGTAGGTGTAGTACGTGGTATGGATTTTATTTAGTCTCACATAGGCCTTCGCATTAGAGGCGTGCTGGGTGGAGATGATTAAAATATTCTGTTACGTCTTTGGGCACGCGGTGTCTTCCTTCGCTTGCTCCTCAGGCAGGACCACCGCCATTGCCAGGGCTTGAGCGAGCAGTACTACGTCGGATTCGAATATGTCGACGCCTCCCTTGGGACGCACGATAATCTTGATATGTTCCTTGGGTAGCTTCGGAAATCGTAAAGCTACCTCTACATGCGACAACAGACAACCGCCAACAGATGGAGATCTTCCTGGGTTAATAACGTCCATACCTTCCATAGTTACGACTTCAGGCATGGCTTCGCTTTAGGTGAAAGCACGTGTTGCCGCTTCAGTCACGCACAGAGACGGGAAAACGCAAGCACGGGGCTCGACGTAGGCCTGCCTGCACCGCCGCGCTGCGAGCAGGCTGCGCCCGTTAAGCCTAGCTCCCTTGTCGGCGAGATCGTAGAGCAAAAGCCTCAGAAATTGACAAAAAGTCAACCCACGAATAAAATTTTGGAATCGGCGGATTTCTTGCAGCTTGACGGTTCTGGTAAGGTATATATTTCCAGCGGCAATGTGAATTCCAATGAAGTACATTTGAAAGCCCAGCGTCCGTCGATGTCTAACGCATTTTCCTTGTGTGCGCGTCCTTTATGTTTCGCTGGTACTCCTTTTTCCAGTACAGTAACATCCTCGCATTGCAACGTCGCTGTCATACCGCCTTCGTCGTTCCATCGGCTTCAACGATTCTTTGTCATTCTTTCGTATTATCTCTGCCGTCATTAAATTTTGATTATTTCGTTCTTGAATCTGTTATGTTACGTTATGTTATGGCTATGATGGTACGAAGGTTATGTCTGTAAAGCAATAAGCGGGGCTGGTTGGTGGATGTTCATAATTGTATTGCGCTTAGTGTTACACTGAAGAACATAAGGGACAACACGCGGACGTACGTAGCGCAATACGTTTGTGTAGGCGTACATTTACCTACGTCAAATACTCCCAGGAGACCCAGGCCGTAAGAAGGAAACTTACACAAAAATAAAAGTGAGCTTAAGTGCCTGCAGCGGGCACTACGATATTTTGACTGGGAGCTTGCCAATCTCGTTAAAAAGAACACAATTGTTGCGTTCTGCATAGGCTAACATAAAGGGCAGAAACTTGGAGGGTAACAATAAATTCTCGGGAACAACTTAAGGACTGTGCGACGAGTGATAGAACAAACATGTTAGGTTTAATGTTAAGAGACAGAAAGAGAGCGGTGAGGATCATAGGACAGCGGGGGATAGCTAATATTCTAGTAGCCATCAAGAGAAAAAAATGGGGCTCTAAAGACGACTTGTAGCGTAGGACAGATAAGCGGAGGACCATAAGAGAATGGGTACCAACGAAACTAAAGCGGTAGACGAGGGTGGTAGAAAATTAGGTGGTGTGATGGAGTAATAAATTTGCAGTCGCAAGTTGTAAGTACATATTGCTAAGGAACAGCTTATCAACTGCTAATTGCAGATCGCTGGCATAGACCTTCGTCCTGCAGTGGACAAATAAATAGGCTTATGAAGATGGTGTCGCTGTTCTGATGACATCGTTATCATTGCATCGTCTTCAGACACACGCTATCATGCATCCGTTTTGGTACCACCGTTGCCATGCCATCGTATTCATGCCATCGTCACATGCTCGTCACCCCACTGTTCCATGCCGTCGTCGTCAAACCAACGCCTTCAGACAGGCTTCGTGATACACTTGTCCTCGAGCGATTGTCGTCGTCACAAATGTAAAATCTCGTCCTTCACGCGTCGCCGCAACCCACTTCATTTCCAATACCTCATAGCTAACGTCCTTGTACAAACGGTTCTAGTACATAAATATTTAGGCATTACATTGTGTGGCGACTTGTCCTGGAGCAAACACATTACGAAGATCATTTCATCCACTAATAAAACAATAAGAGTTTTAAGACGTCATCTCCGCCAAGCCTCTAACCATGTGACGGCTTTAGTGTACAAACCTTTTGTCAGATCAGAATTAAAATATGCTTCACCCATTTGCAACCCGCACCAACCTTACCTTATCAATGTATACGAATCAGTCCAAAACAGAGCAGCCAGATTCATTCATTCATCATATTCTTACGACATCAGTGTGTCAGCGTTGAAAGTTGAATCCGACTTATTGCCCTTATCGTTTCGTCGCCGCATTTCCAGCCTTTGCTTGTTTCATAAATTTTTCCATAGTTCAGTAGGCCGCGCACAATACATCGTCCCTCCAGCCCGCATATCTCATCGCATTCGTCATCGTGTTCAAGTTTCCCGACCTCGTGCCCGAGCTACCACCCTTGCCGCATCATTTCTTCCCGTACTATAACACACTGGAACGACCTACCCAATGACATCGCAGCCATCACGTGCTCATACAACGTTGCCAATAATGTTACGAGTCATGTTTTATTGTGTTAACACTTGCTCACCATAATATATGCCCGTACAAAAAAAATTATTGAGAAGGCATTGAATTATTATTGCTTAATGTTGAGTTTTTCATTGAGGAATTGTGGAAATTTTGTTGGAGAATTGTTGGGCTGATTGTTGAGTGGTCTTGAATATTGGCCACTGAAATTTAATTGGAACACCATTGGGTGTCTCAACGTTCAGTAATTGTTAAGCTACCATTGAAATTCCATTGCGCTTAGACGGCTCGTTGTGTTCATTTTGTTGAATAGTTGTTGGGTTACCATTGATGATGCATTGAATTGACGTTGTGGTAGTTCTGTTGACCTGATGTTGAGTTATTGTTGTCACAGCACTGAAAAGTACGTTGTGGCCCAGTTGAGATGGCATTGAGATTTCAGAAGTGGCCATTGAAATATGATTGACATTTCGTTGGGCTAGTGGATTTTTATTCATATACTGAAATTGCTTTGCTATTCACCCTTGCATGCCCCGATGCCTGCTCATAACTTTCACAAACAAAAGCAAATGAGAGACTGATCAACTTGAAGTACCTTTATTTATACTAAAGATGCGTGCCCATGAAAGATTACAGTACATAAGGCACTACTACATCGAACCTGGAGACATAGGCTAGTACCTACAGCACTCTTAACAGTGTAAATACATCTGAAAAAACCTATACATATGAATTAAATCAAAACGATCATTGTGGTCTTCCCTTGCGACTTAAGTTTATGACTAGAAGGCAAAGCAACTCAAAAGGCAGGGCTTAAGCGTACCCTTTTAACAAACAACTTTGAACACATGAACACTTGAAGCTGCTTGCGTGTGAACACACTCATCTGAATACGTTACAATGAAATATTTCGCACACTAACCCATCACAGGAACAGTTACGGCTGATTGTGAGAAGGCAAAATAACAGACTTGAAACAAATGACTTCACGTAAATATATACAAGCTTTAGCCCACGTCTTTCACCGCGATTGAAATTTAGTGAAGTACCAAAGTAGACTTGTCTGAGCTTTTTGTCTTCGAGATGTATATATTTTCAGGTTGCCCAATTATTTTATAAAACATCACGCAACTTAGCTATTAATTGATGAGACATCATTTAGAAAGCTGTCTGGCATGGTGAACACCTGAATCATGTTTCTGACGAGCCAGGTTTGCAAGAACAGTACACCATTTGTATATTTTAAATTGAGGTACAGAAGAGTTTGTTGGTGGTATTTCCTCAATTTAGTGAGCTTATTTTGAGTTAATTTTTCTGGACTTGCACAAAGCTAATTAGAGCACTTTTTGGGGCCTTTTTCACTATACCCAGCAACTAAGTGGTACCTCAGTCAATAAAGAGATAAGGCAAGGGTAATACCTTGAACGATAAGAGAAAACATAATTATTTAGCACAGAAAATTGGTAGTAACACACGACTAACACAATTCCAAAGAGCCAAATAGATGGTCACCTGCACTTGCAATATCAAGTACCCCAGAAATCGTCATAAAGTATGGGAAAAGGTTACAATGACTGGACAGCCAGATTGGTCAGACAGTGAAAAACGCAAATAAATGCGTATACGAAAAACCAATGACCTCAATTGCGCAGGTAAAATGTTATTAAAATGCTACCAGAATTTTATTGCATAAAATACATAAAAGTTGCAAAAAAATTGGGACAAAGCAGTAACAGAGACGGAGGGAGATACAGCACCCGTGTTGAAAAGAAATTACAAGTAATATACATGCATATTTAAGCTCAAGACAATTTTTTCTCCAATATTTACAAAAACAGCCCATGCACTGACGGCATAAAAGAAGGTTCCTGCGCATGGAGAATGCAGCACAGTACAAAGCAGCGTCATGAGAACCGAAAACTAGAGCATAGTATGTTTACAACGTACGAATACTTGCATACCTACAGGCTTGTGACATGTCATGCCTTGAATGGATGAAATTCATAAATCTCACACAAATGGAGTTACCATCACTCTTATTGGCTTCCTCAGGGGACTCCTTAAAGTTGATCTAGAAAAATGTACATCAGTGGTAAAAACAGAGAAGATAAGACCCTATAGCGTTCTTCCTGTAATAAACAGCGCAAATATTTCATGTATCAATTCTATGGACACTTCGCCAATTCGGTGTACATTTACATTTGACAACCACCCAAACAGAGACGAGAAGGATGAATTAAGGTAGGAACACACATGAACGCTGACTCAACTAGAAGTTTATTTGTGAAGACAAAGATTATAAACACATTGGCCAACTTCACAAAGAAAAAGCCATGGATGCGCAGCAGAAACAGCCCGGTACAACAAAAAAGGACCGAAAGACGTCCTGTATAACAAACATGTGCGTCAAAAACAAAAAGAAAACACATGAAAACTGAAAGGTTTGTCCTGTAAGTGATATTAACGTGAAATACTGCAGCAACTTTTTCCCACTAAGGGTCACAGAAATCTTGCTTATGAGTTTTTCTTCGTGATCAATAAATAATTCTTCCATAAGTCCTCTTGTGTTCTGGTCTTTGTGATCAAACAACCGTTCTTTCTGCTCTATACCTCAACACCAGAGGAGTTCCAGAAGCAATAGACGAAACAAATGCATAACCAAGTTATCTGTTGCCCTTAGTGGGAAAGACTTGCAGTTCTCGAGAGTATTTCTCGTTGGGTAGTATCACTCATAGGACAAATATTTCGCTTTTTTGAAAGATTTGTCCGATAGTTCTCGTTTTTCACGCACGTTTATTCTACATGACATGGCTTTTTCATATTCTTTTTCTTGTCGCTCGTGGCTGTTTCTGCCACGCATGCACGGCTCTTTACCTTTGTCAAGTTGACCAGTGTCTTTAATACCCCTGTCTTCAAAAATAACCTTAGCTGAACATGCGCTCGTGTGTGCTCCTACCTATTTTCTCGTCCGTCGTCCGCCTCTGTTCGCGTTGCTGTTTCCAGTACGCACGTATCACTTGGTTAGGCTGGTAACATTCTCGCAAGCAAAAGGAAATACCTCCCCTCAAAAGGTAGCCCGTCCTTTACTACTAAACGCCAGAGCAAATCGAAAGTAAGCCTTCACAGCGTCCATGCGGCAGCTAGTACACAACAGAGCAGCACAAAAAATAGTTAAAAATCCCACTTGATGGAGAGTGGCAACAGAGATGCGAGTTTGCTAGTGAATCAGCCACATATCAACGGGTGTCTCTTGCACGACGCCAAGCTGCTCTTGACGTAGAACACTTTAGCATCTGGGCATTTGCTGCATGTGTAACCTGCGAGAAGGGAGTGCGGACAGAAAATGAGATTGCGCGGATTCAGAATCTGCCACACACTACACATAACTATGCGCAAAATAGAAGTACACACTATACTGGCAAGTAAAAATTTGCGACTTTTTACGAGTGCTGTCTAGAAAAGGAAGAAGTGGGTCACTACGGTAAATGTTAGCTAAGACACGCACAGCGATGTTTCACAGCGGGGAGAAATATTCCCGGCTCTCTCGCAGAACCAAAGACCACGCGACAGTGCATAGCCAACACCAAGCAGATATCGAATCTTTGAGTAGAAGTCCAGCAGCAGGAATGACCTAAAGATACGCCGAGAGCGATGAGAGCGTGAGCGTGCCTGTACGCGTGAGAACATGCACTGCTTCTTTGAAGCTAGCTGCTCCGGCGTGTCTCCGATCATCCCACGCGATTTGTGTGCAGAACGTCGCGTACACGCCCTTGCGCGTTTTGCGCGGTAGCGTCTGTGCAGTGAGCTAGCTTCATTCACGCGTCATTCTTCTCCGCGCAAACGGTGCTCGAGGCTACAACGCGCCGAGTGGCGCTCCTTTCGCTTCTGCAAGCAACGCACATTCGGATCGGCCCAGCTCAAAGAGGCAGCAGAGAACGGTGGCATGTTTCGGTTATCGCCAATTAAAATTGTACAGTACGCCTTCAACAGAAACGCGACGCGCTAGATAAAGATGCTTACTGCGGTAGTTTTGGCAGTGATAGGCGATAAGGCGAGCCCCTCGGCGGCTGTGTTGTTTGCCGACGTCGTCACCACACCTCTGTTCATTTGCGCTGTGTATCCGTGAACAGTCACCGCGCGGAAGCTGCGACGCATCGGTTGGCCGTTCTCCGCAAATCCCAGAGGGGAAATACATTTTGCGGTGCGCCGCACCATTAGGCGCAACTTAAATCGAGGCGCGCTTAACCGCTACGGCACAAAAGGTTATCACACTAACCGTATGGTATACGATGAGCCACTACGGATTAAAAAAAATCATTATGATGTCTTACGTGAGAAACCAACGCTCTGATTATGAGGCAGGTCGTAGTTGGGGACTCCGTAATAAGATTGACTTCCTGGAAATTTTTACGTGCATACAATGCACAATGCACGAGCGCTTTTGCATTCCGCTCCTTTGGAATGCGGCCGCTGCAGGGATCGTATCCACGACCCCGAGCCCCAAATTGCCACGGCGGCCGCCATAGTTACGAAATGCGTAAGCGTGACGTGGAACACCGCCTTCCGGTACGAGTGTGGTAGAAAAGTAGCACAGCTGCACACCTGCTGCACAATTATTTGTCACGGTTCTCCTAAGCTGGTAGTATCTGCCTAAATACCTTGAAAGGCAGCACGCCTCTCACGTATCGGAACGCGATAACAAGCGCTTAGACGACCCACGTGAGCCCCTATAGAAGATGGCGTGGCCACTGTACAAAATTATCACTGCTCAGAGAAGCTGATCCTTATGTTCCAATTGTGTTCTCTCATACAAATTAAGGAAATATCATTAGTCAGGAGCAAATGAAGCAATGCAATTTTACGCACGTGGGGCGCCGCTGCCTCTTCGCCTACTATTGTTTCAAACGAAGTGACGGCGGCAGCGAGCGTTAGTATCGCGCGCTTTCGCTCCGGGGCATACGGTTTGCTTGAAGAAAGTGAACGGTGTGCTTAACATCTCACGCTTGTCAATGTCAAAATAGAAAAAAGGCTACGTGCCCAAGAAAACGAGATTACTTACCTATCTGCAGAAGCTCGGCTGCGACTCTTTCGGGGTGCCTTCTCTCCAACAGGCATCATGACCTCTGCCGCACAACTCATCAAAACAGCCAGGCTCGCACATCAGTCGAAGACTAGTAGCTGAGTCAGCCAACGACTTCAACGGATAAACGTGCCACTTATCATCGTTAAAGCATTTCACTAAAATGTGCGTCATGATGTCCGAAAAGAAAAAAATACTTTCATCGAAAAGCACGACACGTGAACCACCACACAAGGCAACCTACTAACTGAGTCCGAAAGCCGTTCACAGCTTTGCTATCGTATGGAGTTATAAAAACATTTCAAACACAAAAAAACCGCACGGAAAAACGACTAATTAATTAGTATTAATTTTCATCCACTAACCTTCATAAAGATTCAAGAACAACCTAATTTGTAGCGTAAACAACAAATACTACGACCAAAATATGCGGCTACGAAACTAGCGCTAACGATGTGTACTGTTGGAAAAGTGTGCTCAAAACGAAGCTACAATGGTTGCAACCGCGTGCGCACAGGCACACACCCGAACGCTGCCTTAACGTTGGTAGCGCCACCTAAAAATAAAAATTACTACTAATTTTATTATTTTTACAAAAGTAACGCTGCTGGAATAATTTATAGCGCCTTTGCAGATGACGAGGTGACAAGTAAGGTGTGATAAGCGTCCGTTATTTGTATTTCTTTTATTTCCCTTTGGTGTTCTTCTATTTAACTGAACATGCGGGACCTGTCCTGCAGGCTTTGGAGAGGACGACAGTTCGGCGAGGCTGAAATAAATCGCATGCTTCTTGCAAGGTGAGAGTCGGGAGCAGCCGCAGATACAGTGTTTAGCTGCGATACTGTTGCGGCTGTTTCTGAATCAGAAGCTCTTTGAAGTCAATGGTTACAACGGCTGCGCGCTGCGATCTCAAAGCGTGTTCGTTGTTTTATCTCTAGTACCACGGCCGTTGGATAAAAATAGCTATATTTACTTTCCGGACAGAGGGTGCGTCGCAGGAAATTCGAATATCTCTCACGTGTATGTTTGCAGCATGTGCGCCGCTTGCATCCTACGGTTCCCACAGCGCGTCGGATGCTCGAAGGTAGCGTCGTCGCGTGTTGGCGCCTGTCTTATCGCCGGCCGCGCTGCCGCCGTGTCTACTTTTGGTGAACTCCACATGCGCGTAGTCACCGTGTTTGCGAGTGAACTTCGCATTCTTCTGCTCCCCGAAACGTGCTCATTTTGGATCGTACGTGTATGTTAAAGCGACGATGGCATTTGTACACCGGCGAAGAAATAAATCGGTATGAACTTGAGCGGTCATGTAGCTAGTCTAACGCTGCAGTTTTTAGAGCGCGAAAACGGCTACGAAAGTGGGGCGGTCCCGGAGATAGGCCCTTCAAAGCGCCAGCTTTAGCCACAGCACGAGGAAGTGGCACGCTGCGCACGCGCCAAGCATTTCTGAACTTACTGGCTGTCGAACGAGAGGAGCATGCGCGCGTTCGTGGCCTAATGGTTAGAGCACCGGGCTCAACGGCCGACGTTCAATGCCACCCATCGGTCACACATTATTTTCTTTTTATGAAAACGAGGCGAAAGAAGAACCTACCTGCCGCAAAGCGACAGCAATGAGGTTGGAACGATTCGCAATAAATTTTTGGAATGTCTTCATATGCGAGTCCTAGTTATTGATACTGGACTCAACTGCTACACAACAAAAAATAACTACAAAAATCAACACAAATTACCCAATAAATTGTTTATTGAGGACACTCAACGGTAATATTATTGTGCAAGTGTTGAGCGAACTCAATTGCTTTTGAAAATTTGTTGAAGTCCGTTATTTCAACAATTCCCCAACAATATATCAATGGTTAATCAACACTCATTTTTGTACGGGTGTACCCATCCCTTATGTAAAATCCCTCGTGGGTCTTTAAGGTATTAAAATTAAATGAAATGAAACACTGCTCGTAATCCCATTATTCTCATACAGTTGTGACGGGCGCGCCATCATTGGGTTGTCATGCGTTCGCCGTCCTATGATCATCGTGTTGCCGCTGCCGTTCCATTGTGGACATTTTAATTACAAAATCTCGCGCTCATCATGCCGTCGTCGTCAATGCGTCATCGATATACATAATCTTTCATGTATCCGTTGTCGTACTATCATCCTCAGGTTATCGTCCCGCTGCCGTCGCTATACCATCGTGATTATCTAAGAATCAGAATGTCATTATAATCATGCCTTCGTCGCCTTACCCCATTTGTTGCCCCGCCGGCACCATTACATCGTTGTAATTACGTTCTCACCATGTTGCGACGCTCATGGATGACCTTGGTAATCGTTTACCATAGCAAAGTCGGACTAAATTAAAGTATGCCGCTTATACCGAACAAATGGATGTGTGACCACTCTTTATGTTAAACAAGCGAGGCTTTAGAAATACGGCATTTATCTACACTGCTCGACATCGACAGTAATTGTGAGATAAGGTCTGCCACAATTCTTGAAGCGCAGGTCTCAGGCGCCCCATTGTGGTTTTCAGTGTTGGCATCCATTGGCTCAAACACGCGAACGTCATCGCGCCATCGTCTTCTACTACAGCTCGCTCGTCAGCTTCCCTAGGCATAACCGCGCGCACGCACTTGTGTCGGTGTTCGCGAATTCGTCATCCTGTTTTTCGGCAGCTGGCTTCGATACCACGCATCATGCCAGCGTTCCCATACTAACTTCCATAGGTGGAGGCGCCGACGGCACTGGCTTACTGCCAGTCGCTCCAATGATTTCGGACTAAAGTCGTTTGCCTCCACATATGGCGAAATTAAACACGGGTCGAGCTGCGCTTAAATTTCGCATTAGGGAGTATTGTAATCATCGGTCCCTTTTTTGGGGCGGATAATTACTTCTACCTGGTTACACAAGGTTACGCTGAGAAAGACAAAGGTATAATTTAATTCTGTTTTTGACAAGTATGATTAATTTTATACCACTGTTGTACAAAATAATGGGTGGTAGGAGAAACTCGAATTTTCATTCTGCGGAAAGCGAGAGGTGGGCGAAGGAAACGCGGTTTGAGGCGGTAGGTGAGGTAGGTAGGGTTGATTTTCATGTAGGATGCGCGCCTGTAGGATGTCTAGGACGAGACCATGTAGAGAAGGAGGAAGATAAGCTAGTGAAGCTGGTTGGGAAACTACAACATGAACTCTAGAGCTAGTAGAAACAGAAGATGGTCGTAGATAAGCTAGCTAAAGTAGGAACGAGGGGAAGAGGCATCATTGCACTGAACAATGGAGGACGCCACGAAGCGAACACCACGAAGAGGCCTTGTTCCCATGCGACAAAACTAGGAAGCCGAAACCGGCATGCCATTAAGCAGTGGATGACAGGTCAATAATGTTCATGAAGAGACTGCCCCTGAAGCTTCGGCAGCAGAAGTTGAGAGCAACGCAAAAGGTGAGCTTAGAATATGGAGGAGGGAATCACGGCTTCATGTAGAGCTCCCGGAGGCGAGGGTAAGCAGCGTAAAATGCACGTGAGCACAAGCAAGTCTAGACAAGTGAGTTTCTTGGTAAACATGGGAGGGGAATGATATCCTAGGACAAGCAACACTTCTAGAATACATAAACGGAACGAACCGTAAGGGATAAAATGCGACGAGTAATTGACATACTTCAGAGACCGGGCGCACGCCCAGAAGGAAATAGCTAAAGTGGTTACAAAGTGCAGGAAGCGCAAATTGCAGTGCACATGAAGACAGGGGTAGAAAGGAAAGGATGTGAAATCGAAAGAGCTGCGCCTGCCAGAAACAGATACATTTGGGTGCTAGCTGACGCAATGATTGTTAGAGTCACTAACATGCACATGGAAGTGCATCACGCTGCCACGACAGAGCTTTGTATATAACGTTATCCATTTTAGCGAGAGTTTAGCAACACCGGTAGGACATAAGTGTGCTGCACAGTCACTAGGTTTTTAGGTGTGCCCCGGACAATCAAGAAGCTAGAAAATGTTTCAAAACTGCACCGCACAGACAAAAAGCAAAATGAAAGCATAAGAAGTCGAGAAATGACACATGACAATATTCGGATCCCACGCACTGTGCGAATCGATATGAGCGAAGCTTTCAGTGCAGTTCGCGTTAATTGTCGATAGTTAGCGGTGATGTTGACCGCGCATGTTTAATTTCTTCAGCTTTTAGTGCAACACGAACGTGCTGAGTTCATGTTAACCGTAATCTTGCGTGCACCACTGCTGTTTGTGTAGTACACAGAACACAAAGGGGGATGTGTTTGCTTGAGGCGTTGTTGTTCGCTATGATACATAACCTCTCAGAGGGTTGAGCAATGTATTGCCTCGTAGGGCAGATCTCACCAGGGAAGCAGTATTAAACTTTAATTAAATTTGGCCAGAAGTGATGGATGGATGGATGGATGGAATAACTTTATTGAAAGGTCCTGCGAGCTACGGGGCGCTAGGTCCCATAGAGCGGGCTACTCCCACGTTGGGACCGGGAGTTGTAACTCCCTGGACGCATCGTGGGCTCGCTGGACAGCCCAGAGCTGCTCCGCCAGATCCGTGCTGCGTAATGCGTCTTGTAGCCTGGCGGACTCTTGATCCTTGTTTGCGTGGGTCCGACCACACGGCCAGAGCAAGTGATGGACGTCTAGTGTGCTATGGCAATTTTCGCAATATGATGTTTTGTATAGGTCAGGCATGTAGTGATGTAGTCTGCTCTGCGTAGTGTACGTGTTTGTTTGAAGCATTCTGAACGTCAGGGCTTGAGGCCTGGTGAGCTTATTGTGAGGTGTGCTGAATATTCTGCGGTCTAGATAAAAGTGCTTTATGATCTCGTTATATGTGGAGGGAGGGTCCCGATTCTCGCTGGGATGGTCACGACCAGAATAGGTGGCGTCGCGGAGGTTTAGGTCTCGTGCGTCCTGTGAGCCATCTCATTAAGATTGCGAGGGGCGTCCTCGATCTCTCCGAGGTGTGCCGGGAACCAGCAGATGGTGTGATGCTGCAGCGGTGCGGATCTATTTATTATTTGTAGTGCTTGGCTTGCAACTGCTCCTTTCTGAAAGGCTTTGACGGCCGAGCGTGAATCGCTGTAGACGTGGGTGATGGTCGGGTCTGTGAGCGCGAGTGCGATGGCAACCTGTTCTGCTATCTCGGACTTGTGGGTCTTGACTGTGAGAGCGTTTCTGACTTGACCTTGCTTATTGATCGTGGTGGCAACGAAGGCCTTCCTGGTCGGGTACTGTGCCGCGTCAACGAAACAGGCTAGGATCTTCTTATCACGTATTTCGCGCAGGATGAACGATCCGCGTGCCAGCCTTCTGGGTTGATGGTGCGCGGGGTTCATGTTCCGTGGCAGTGGGCGAACCGTGTAGGAGTTGCGTGTGTCCGTCGGAATGCTTTGATATAGATTCTCGATTACTGTGGTGTCATGACCTAGTTTGGCTAGGATTTCTCTACCCGGTTTGGTTCCAGAGAGTCTTGTCCATTGAGCCCGTTCTTGAGCTTCGGCGATTTCTTCTAGTGTGTTGTGTACCCCCAGTTGCAGCAGGAGCTCTGTCTCGGTATTCTTGGGGATTCCCAGCGCCAGTTTGACTAGCTTCCTCAGTTGTACATTGAGTTTGTCCTTCTCCGCTACCTTCCATCTGTGCATGGCCGCCTCGTAGGTGAAGTGGCATAGCGCAAAGGCATGTGTTAGCTTGAGGAGATTTTCTTCCTTAAGGCCGTGTTGTCTGTTGGCTACGCGTCGTATGAGATTCAAGGCATTATTCGACTTTGTCACGATCTTCTCCACTGTCGCGGCATTAGAGCCGTTGCTCTCAATGAACATCCCAAGGACTCTGATTTTGCTGACGTGTGGAATGGTTCCTCCGTCTTTTGTTCTGAGAGTAATGACGTGTGTGTCTCTGATTTCGTTCTTTGGTTTGGGACCGCTCCTCGACGGTTTGTAGACGAGGAGCTCCGACTTCGCAGGCGAACATCGCAGGCCGGTGGGAGCGAGGTATTCCTCGATCACGTCGATCGCTTCCTGCAGAGCGCTTTCAATTGATCCCAGGCTACCTCCGGGGACCCAGAGCGTCACGTCATCGGCGTATATCGTGTATTTGACGTTCTCTATTTGATCGAGTTTCTTGCCTAGGCCGGCTAGCGCAAGGTTAAAAAGCGTCGGAGAGATGACAGAACCTTGCGGGGTGCCCCTGCCTCCGAGTTTGTATTTCTGCGACTTGATTTCCCCTAGACGGAGGGTGGCCGTTCTGTCGCTCAGGAACGATTTTGTATAAGCGTAGAGTCTCGTGCCGAGGTCGAGGTTGGAGATCGTGTCGAGTATGTAGTCATGTGATAAATTATCGAATGCCTTTTCGAGGTCTAGCCCTAGGATTACTCTCGCGTCTCTCGTGTCTGCGTCAATGATCTGATGCTTGAGGAGCTTCATGGCGTCTTGGGTGGATAGCCCTGGTCTAAAGCCGATCATTGCTGCGGGGTAGACATCTTTATCTTCGAGATGTTTCGAGAGCCTGTTTAGGACCGCGTGCTCGGCTACCTTGCCGACGCAAGACGTCAACGAGATAGGTCTGAGGTTATTGATGTTGGGCGCCTTGCCAGGCTTTGGGATGAGCACGATAAGGGCCGTTTTCCAGTCTTCTGGTAGTGCTCCATTCCTCCAAATTTTGTTGATTTCCTCTGTGAGGGTTTCGATTGAGGTTTCGTCGAGGTTTCTAAGTGCCTTGTTAGTTACGCCGTCCGGCCCCGGCGCTGACTTGCTGTTTAGGTTCTGAAGCGCCGTGCGTATCTCTTCGGTTGAGAAGTCCTGATCTAGCTCTGGGTTGGCTTTGCCGCGATATGCATCGGCGGTCGTGCCTCTAGCATTTTTGGCCAACGGGAGGTACTTGTCGGCTAGACGGTCAATGAGCTCATTTTCTGTGGTAATT
Source organism: Dermacentor andersoni (assembly GCF_023375885.2). NCBI lineage: Eukaryota > Metazoa > Arthropoda > Arachnida > Ixodida > Ixodidae > Dermacentor > Dermacentor andersoni. The sequence goes on from NC_092820.1 coordinate 65,452,252, forward strand.
TTGAGTTCCTCGTGCATGATCTTGTTCAGTGTACGACCCTGGTCCGCTTTAGTTTTGGTTCTATCTAAAAGATGTTTGAGCAGGTGCCACGTCGTCCCGCTGTTGATGCGGCCGTCCGCGGCGTCGCACACCTCATTCCATTGCTGGTTAGATAGTTGCGCGCAATATTCTGCAATCAGCCGATTGAGGGAAGAAATTCTTTTCCTGAGCCGTCGATTGTGTCTTTGTTCTTTCCATCTCCTGGTGAGCGATTGTTTGGCTTCAAGCATGTGAGCCAGTCGGCTGTCCATGCTTTGAACGGGGAGATCTGTCGCTATTTCCTTCGTGGCCGCCTTAATGTCGGCCTTTAGTTGCGACGTCCATTGTTCCATTGATTCTTTGCCTGTTCGGCGTTCGTGTCTGAACTCGCGGAACTTGTCCCAGTCGACGTACGTCATTTTTCTGGGTTCTCTGGATGGGGTGTCAATCGCTGTCTCAACAATGTGATGATCGCTGCCCAGATCCTCGAAGAGGTTGTTCCACTGATAATTTGGAACGTTGCGGACGAAAGTGAGATCTGGCGTTGTGTCGCGGTTGACAGAATTACCCGTTCTTGTGGGGTACTCGGCGTTCGTGATGAGCGTTAGGTCAAGTTCATCGGCGTCGTTTAGTAAGTCCTTGCCCTTGGCTCTGCTGGCGACGTATCCCCAGGCCGTGTTAGGGGCGTTGAAGTCCCCGGCCACGATCACGGGGTTGTCGCCGGCACGGTTGCGGGCGAGCTGTAGTATTTGCTTAAATTTTTGTGCTCTGTGCTTGGGGCTGCTGTAAACGTTTAGGATGAATATGCTCTTGGCGTTTTTGGCTCTAGGGAAGACTTCCGTGAGAATGAATTCGCAATTGCTGCGGTCGCGATTAACGTTGTGTGTCGTGTGGGCTAGCTTGTTGCTGACCAATGTGGCGATGCCTCTACATTTGTGTTGCGGTGTCGTTGCGGTCACGTCATAGCCGGGTAGCGAGGGTGTAGCGGTATTTGTCTCTTGTAGGAGAATGACTTGGGGTTTGTATTTTTTGGCTCGAATATATTGTTGCAGGGGGGCCTTTTTGCGGACGTAGCCCCTACAATTCCATTGCCAAAGGCGAAACGTTTCAGTTTGCACAGCCATCTTTGTTGTTGGCGTTGGGTGGCCTTTGTGAGGCCACGTTGTTGCTGTGTGTATCTGGCGACAACGCCCGAGGTAGCTTGGTGATAGTAGGCTGTGACGTCACCGACGGGTGGTCTGCCATTTCTAGCGCGTTGAGCCTCTTACCATGGATGTTAATCGTCTCCATCATGTGGTTGATCTGTAGCGTTATCCTGTCGTAACCTTCCTTGAGGGTCCCTACTGTCGTCGCAAGTTTGTCTTGCCCTTCCTTCAGTGACCGGACGGTAGTTGCAAGCCCGCTGAGCAGTTCCTTGATTTCCCTAATGTCGTTGTCCGTGCTCGATGGATGTGTGTTTGTCACGGCTTTTCTCTTATGCGGATTGCGCGTGGATTCCGCGACCGGTACTTCCACTACCATGGGTTCTGATGTGACTTCGGTTTGATTAGAATCGGGGGGTGGTGGCGTTTTGAGTTGTCTGATTTCCTCGACAAGTTGTGTGATTGTTTGCCTTAACTCTTTGTTTTCGTGTTCTAGTCTTTTAATCGTATTTGCTATTTCTACTTGCTCTGGCCGTGCCATCGGACTCACCTGGCTGGCGGCCTGCTGTTGCTGCTGCTGTTCTTGTCGCTCCTGTTGTTGGTGCTGCTGAACTCGTTGGGCCCACGTCAACCGGTCATCACCGCCAACTCGTGGGCTGGGGGCGAATCGGATCCTTGACGAGGATCGCTGGCTCGGGTTCCTGGAGCGTCCTCGCGATCGGTTCCTCGATCTCGAGCGGCCCCGCTCACCGGACAAGAGAGCATCTGCGTTGGCGGCCACGTTGTCGTTGATGGCGCTACACTCGGCGTCCTTGAGCGGCGGAAAGTCGTGCTGACTCAGGGCGATTGGTCCTGATCTCGTGGTGCTTTTGCTTGCGTTTGCTGCGGTTCTTCTTTCAACTCGTCTTCTTCGGACGACGTAGGGGAGTTGGAAGCGGTTCGTGCATTCCTTGCTTGCCGTGACGTGATTTCCCTCGCAGAGCGCACATTTGATCGAGGTGCACACATGATCTGCATTAGGGTTAGCTAGTCCACAGCCTTTGCAAATTGCGTCGTCGGGCGAGGGGCATACGTCGGCACGATGGCCGAGTCTGCCGCACACATGGCACATGGCGATCTGCTTGCGGTAAAGGGAACACTTGATCAGGGCGTTGTCGTATCTGACATAGTTCGGGACTCGAAAGCCGTCGAAGGCGATGATGACCGTGCCAGTTTCCTTGATTCTCTTTGCCGCCAGAGCGAGCGGGTTGCGTGGGTTGACGATCTTGCGGTTTATGCAGTCCTGCGTCTCATCGAGCGGAACCCCTCTTATAACGCCTTTGCACGTTTCGTGCGGCGCCGTTCTATATGCAGTGGTTTCAAACGTTTGCTCTCCTATGGAAATGCTGCGGATTCTGAGGTATTTTGCTGCGTTCGCTTCGGACGGTGTGCTGACCACCATGATGTTCTGCTTCAAATTGGGGCATATCGTGTCCTCGCTTCGCTCGGTAGGTTCGATGCAAGCAGCCATGCAAATTGCTTTGGTGACCGTAAGTTGGCCTACCTTGGCTATGTTGATACCGCCACGTATGCGAATCACGATCTTGATGTCATCTTGGGGCAGCGCGGGCATCCTGCTTGCTTTGATCAAGGACTTTCTGGCTGTTGAGACAGTTGCGTTCGTATTTCCTCCCTTTCGCTGGTGGTTAACCAGGTTGGGCTGGCTCAACGCAGTCTTGATTACTGACGGGCGCGGAGCAACGATAGTCCACCCTGCGTCTGCGGTGAAGTCTTCCGCGCTCATGTCTTGGCCATTGACTTCGTATGCCATCGCTGTAGGGTCGTTCTTGGGTGGAAGGCTCGTTTGTTGTGATCGCTGGAGGCCACCACAGCCGGGGTGGGCGCGGGGACGTCTGAGGTCGGCGGCGGCTTGGTCGGAGTCGAGACGGGCGTTGAATTATTGGGCTGTACATGAAAAAACCACCATCGTAGTGGTGGACTCCAGATTAATTCTGACCCAGTTATGCTCTCTAACGTGTTCCTTAATTCTAAGTGTACGAGCGTTTTTTATTTCACCCCATCAAGATTCGGCTGGCGCAGTTGGGATCCAAACCGTTACCTCGAGCAATGCCATAGCCGCAAAGCTACCGCGGCGGGCACATAAGTATTGATTTGACACGTGATCTCCTCCGTACTGTCGCCGAGACCCTACGGTACGCTTTAATCCAGCTATGCTTCAACACGCCCTTTGTAAGTTGTCCACTTGACAAATTTGCCTGGTGCTTAATTTTTAGGAATAGCAGAAACGTACCATACCGTACCTTAAATTTCAATTTATACCGTTTGCCCATAAACGCTGCCGTGTCTATAGTAGCTACTTTTTCTTGCCTTCTCACGTAACCTTATAGTGATTACCCCCTTCCCCACCCCTTTGTATGGGAAGTGCTATGAAGAGTGGCATGGCTGTGAATGGTTTTGTGACTCCATCAGTCCTATCGATTCTGTGCCTCCTCTCCAGCGTCCTATTTGCCATTCTATTTAGGTTCGCTCGTGACTTGCACGTAAGCAGAAAGCCAAGTGCTGCAATTTCTGCCATGCTTTTGCGGGAGTAACAGATAATTACAGCTGTCTAGAGGCTAATGTGGTGATGCCCAGGAGCTCCAGAGGGCACTGTGCACATTCGATGCGGTGCAAAGGCGCAACCGAGTTTCTCGCGGCACGTGTATGAGCACGCTCAGAACCACACCCTGACGCGGTGTGCCAGACAACAACAGCAGCAGCAGTCCTACAATGGATGGAATAGCGAAGAATGCTTCGCTTTAATAAAGTAAGACCGTAAGATTCCTTACCAAAACATTTTGTTCTCGTCGCATGCAGGATGAATGGATCCAAATTCAAAGCCAGCTAAATAATGAAGCTATTACTATACGCCTTTACGCAAACCCATCTACGAACACTGGAGCAGCCACCTGTTCTCCACATTTTAGTATGGGAAGAGTGTAAAAGAATAACTGGGTCATGGAAACGATGAGTCATAACCATGTTATTAGGCGAGACCGGAATTAGCAAAGGGTAAAAGAGGCATTTAAGGAGCCTTTAGGAATTTGCTGCACCTGAGAAGGAAATGAAGGATAGTAGTTTTATCTGCCATAAAAACATGTAAACAAGGACGTACTAACTGAACTAACAATCATGCTGTCACGCGCGCTGAAGCAAACACGAACGCATCACACTCGATAACCACGGACACTCCCTGTCAAAACGCTGGTGTGAGGAAACGCGGCAGCAACTGCGAACGAGAGAGGCCGAACGCCTTACTGCAGTAGCTCGGCGCCATGAACACCGCTTAGAACGTGGCCGCTGGATGGACTGGTGCTCTTCTCTCGGACCTTCGTCGTCCAATGCCTCCATTTGGCGCACCTTCCGAGTAATGGAACGTGGTCGGCGCCCTCCAGAGCCCGCAGCCTGCGCCCTGTTAGCATCGGGCCAGACACCAGCAGTATTCGCAGAAACTGCCGCCCACACCTTTTTCCCGGCTTTGGACACAGCACCGCCTCCCTTCGTTGTTCAAAACTGCCTTCCCGCGGACGCAGGCACGCCGCCTACGCTCTCTGACATCGAGGGTATACAAGCTGCCTTCACTATGGCGGAATTTTTAGCGGCAATCGACCTGTCGAAGCCATGCAAGGCACCAGGACCGGATGGCATACCGTATGAACTTTATAAAAACACGGAAGGCAAGGTTCTCGAAGTGCTGTTGGGGGCCATAAACGAAGCTTGGGCTACAGGAGTCATTCCCGATTCTTGACGGCATGCAGAAATGGTCCCTATTCCCAAGCCCGGAAAACCCCAAGATAATATCGCTCATATGCGCCCAATAGCACTAACCTCAACGTTAGGCAAGCTGATGGAGCGTATGCTCGCGACACGTATTACATGGTGGCTCGAGCGGTACTCATGGTATCATCCTGGCCAAATCGGGTTCCGTGCTCATCTAGGCGTAGAGGATGGCCTTGCGTACCTATCTTCTATGGTTCTCATAGGAGGCCGCTCCCGAAGAATTCGCACGATTCTGGCAATGGATATTCGTAAAGCATACGACCATGTGAGTCACGAAGCGATTGTCGAAATTCTCCATTGGCTTCAGTTCCCTAGCCGTGTCAGCACATTCGTCGAAGCCTTCCTGTGCGCTCGCACCTTCTCCATTCGCCTGGCCGGCCAAGGAGCAGGTCAGTTCGTCGCACATCGGGGTGTCCCACAAGGATCTGTGCTCGCACCAGTCCTTTTCAATATTGCTCTCCTTCCACTAGCCTGGAAGCTAGCCACGATACATAATGCACAGTACATAATGTACGCAGATGACATCACTGTCTGGTCAGTTGATCCTGAAATCTGCCACCAAGAACAAGCCCTCCAAGAGGCCCTAAACATGACGCACAACTGGTGTGCTCAGATAGGCCTTGATATTTCCAAGGACAAGACGACGTACTTGTTAGTAACGAACAAGTATGGGCGCCATCTACTGGCACTTCGGCCTCTTCAGTTAACTCTGGATCAGCAACCATTACACGAGGCTTCAACTCTCCGTGTACTCGGCCTTGAAATGGATTGCTCCGGATCTGCGGGACCATGGGTCAAGAATGCAAAGAAACAGGCTGCAGAAACGATACAGTTGATACGTCGGATTGCGAAGAAATCTGGCGGAGCGAGCACCAACATGGCTCGCCTTCTTGTCCGTTCTGTATTGCAACCACGACTCGTCTACAGAGCCCAGTTTCATCATCTCACGAAGGCACAATGGGCTCGCCTTGAGGCCATTAATAATGAAGCTATGCGGGCCATAACGGGACTACCACGTCTCACTCCGTTGCCAACCCTACAGGCTGAGTCCCAACTCAACACTATTGACGAACTCGTACACCAACGTCGATGCGCGCGCGCCCTAAAGCCATCATATTTCGGCTCGGCTGCTTCACTGGCCCGGTACATGGGCCACGATATAGACAATCCAGCATCTACGAGACCCGATGTAGCTCCGTGGAAAAGGGTGCAATTAAGTGACAATAAGCCTCTTGGTCGTCTGTATAGCCCGGTTCCTCGTCAGGCGAATGCCCATGTTTCCCGCCTTCACCGTGCCGATGACAATCAAGACGATGCGACTCTTGTAGCATACACTGATGCCAGTGTTAATGGCACCATAATTCACACAGCTCTCGTGTGTCCATTGATACCAGAGGCAGGCCAAACGTGCTCGTATGTTGCCGATCCTGCACCACCAGCCTACCTTGCCGAGCTTCCTGCCATACGAGACGGCTTGGCCGCGTTGCTACCAACTGTTCGAGATGCTCGATACTCTCAACTCATCATTCGCACAGACTCGACTCAAGCCATCCACGACATACGTAGGGTATCTCGGTCCACAGTATTGTCAGATAGCATTCACCGTCTTGCTGCCACTACGAATATCCTCATACGCGTCCAGTGGGTGCCTCGAGCAGCCTTGCCGGGTCTCCTTGAAGCAGATATGGCAACCCACCCACAGATTACAACATACCCACTTCCACATTTCCCTGAAGACGCCTGTGGACGACTGATCCGGGAAAAGGAAAACTTCCGACGTACCACACGAGCTCTCATACCTCCGTGTGGGTCAGAACTCCCTGGTGGGTTAACCCGCCGAGAGGAGGTTGCGTTAAGGAGGCTACGGGTCGGGGTCGCGCTCACCCCGTCTGTGACCGCTCTCTGGCCACAACAATACCATGGTCCTTACGGCTCATCGTGCCCATTTTGCAACACAGGAATCCAAAATGTGACAGTGACACACCTATTATGGACGTGTCCAGGACTTCATCTAAGCCGTCTCCGCCATCTCCGGGCAACAGGCCTCCGGCCTGGCCGCCCACCCGACCTTGAACGTTGGATTCATGGACCCCACCATCGTTCACTCCTAGATCTTTTGCACGAGTCGAACCTATTCGTGTATTTCTAACATCTTTTGTATTATGCCTAAAGGCATGCTTTCGAATTAAAAAAAAAACTGCGAACGAGTGACCTTCGCGCTGCCTATCGCTTCAACAAAACACAGTATACACAAAGGTACGAGCCGTAGGCGCACCTAGACTGCCCCAAGGCAGATCGCTCTCAAGATACGGACGCGCGTTACGGCGAATAGCTGTCACATGCGCAGTTGCAGCCAGAGTAGAACGCCGCCCTCCTCCCTCCCTTCCCGCTGGCGCTTCGCAACGTTGGGTGCCTCGCGCGCAGCAGAAGACGGCGGCTCTATCCCCACTTTCGTCTCTTTAGAGGCGGGGCAAAATTGAGCCGCGATCATCAGCTTCCCTCACACGCTTTCACTCTTACATGCACTGCAGGGCGCGCGGCGACGGTGTTATCCCCCGTGTCCCCCATACGGAACGTCAGGGCATGGTCCACGGAAGAAATGCGCCTGGAGTGTCCATATTGACACGTGTACTTATCTTTATCGGGCGACCACGTTTCGCCGCTTAACAACTGTAATCGCACAGCGACGGACGCGCCTGCATGTATCCGACGTTTCTGGAAAGTTATCGATGATTCTACCCGGCTGTCTGTTGTCGCCGAACCTTATGTTATCTGATTTCATCGCCTGACGCGAATGGCGTAGAACATTGTGGAATACGCGCGGGTCCCAGCGATTAGTCTGGAACATTCGACGACTGCTGTATAAAAGCCGACGCGCTTGACCCGCTGAGCAGATTTTCGACGATCGCCGAGCGTGTTCGCCGCTATCGTTGTGCTATAAGTGTAGCCTGTTTTGTGGGCACATGTTCGCCCAATAAAAGTTAGTTTTGTCGTTCACAGTACTGCTACTGTGTTATTCAACGTCACGACCACGTGACATCTGGTGGAGGTGCTGGGTAACGATCCCAGTACCTCTCGCAGCCCTTACCGAGTTTCGCCACGAGAACGTGAAGCTATAAGAGAACAAGTCGACGAAATGCTGCGCGACGACATCATCCAGCCGTCGAAAAGCCCGTGGGCATCTCCTGTTGTGCTGGTGAAGAAAAAGGACGGAACCCTTCGTTTCTGCGTCGATTATCGTCGTCTGAACAAGATCACGAAGAAGGACGTATACCCTCTCCCACGGATAGACGACGCATTGGATCGGCACTGCAACGCTAAATACTTCTCCTCGATGGACCTCAAGTCTGGCTATTGGCAAATAGAAGTCGACGAAAGAGATCGTGAAAAGACCGCCTTCATCACCCCAGACGGCCTCTACGAGTTCAAGGTTATGCCATTTGGACTGTGCTCGGCGCCTGCAACGTTCCAGCGCGTGATGGACACGGTTTTAGCAGGATTGAAGTGGCAGACCTGTCTCGTTTACTTGGATGACGTCGTTGTATTCGCCGAAAATTTTGACGATCACCTTAGGCGGCTTGCCACAGTACTAGAGGCCATCAAGTCATCAGGGCTCACTCTGAAGCCAGAAAAGTGCCGCTTCGCTTACGATGAGCTTCTATTCCTAGGCCACGTCATCAGCAAATCCGGAGTACGCCCCGACCCGCAGAAAACAGCTGCCATTGCAAAGTTCCCGCAGCCCACCGACAAGAAGGCAGTGCGTAGATTTCTTGGCATGTGTGCCTACTACAGGCGATTTGTCAAGAACTTTTCTCGCATCGCTGAGCCGCTGACACAGCTAACTAAATGTGACGTCGAGTTCAAGTGGGAAACACCACAGGGCGACGCATTTCAAGAACTCAAACGACGCATGCAGTCGCCGCCCGTACTTGCGCACTTCGACGAGCACGCCGATACCGAAATACACACTGACGCCAGTAGCCTAGGCCTCGGTGCCGTCCTAGTCCAGAGAAAAGATGGACATGAAGACGTGATAGCTTACGCTAGCCGATCACTGTCAAAAGCAGAAGGCAATTATTCTACAACCGAAAAGGAATGCCTCGCCATCGTTTGGGCCACAGCGAAATTTCGCCCTTACCTATATGGCAGGCCATTCAAGGTGGTCAGCGATCATCACGCGTTGTGTTGGCTATATACCTAAAAGACCCCTCAGGACGGCTGGCACGGTGGAGCCTCAGGCTACAAGAATACGACATCACTGTAACCTACAAGTCCGGACGAAAACACTCAGATGCCGATTGCCTATCCCGCGCCCCCATTGACCCGCCGCCGCAAGATGACGAGGATGACGACGCCTTCCTTGGAATAATAAGCGCGGACGACTTCGCCGAACAGCAACGAGGAGACTCGGAGCTAAAAGCCCTAATCGAGTATTTGGAAGGGCACACCGACGTTGTCCCAAGGGCATTTAAGCGTGGATTATCTTCGTTCACGCTTCAAAACAACCTACTCGTGAAGAAGAACTTCTCACCAGTCCGCGCCAACTACCTTCTTGTTGTTCCGTCGGCGCTACGTCCAGAAGTACTGCACGCCCTACATGACGATCCGACCGCTGGGCACCTCGGTTTCTCCCGGACGCTATCGAGGATACAAGAAAGGTATTACTGGCCGCGCATAACCACCGATGTCGCCCGTTACGTCAAGACATGCCGCGACTGTCAGCGACGCAAGACACCACCGACAAGACCAGCGGGATTACTACAGCCGATCCAGCCTCCTTACCGACCTTTTCAGCAGATCGGGATGGACTTGTTGGGACCGTTTCCGACATCAGCTTCCGGAAATAGGTGGATTGTCGTGGCGACGGACTATCTCACCCGCTTCGCTGAAACTAAAGCTCTACCGAAAGGCAGCGCAGCCGAAGTGGCTAAATTTTTCGTCGAGAACATCCTGTTGCGACATGGTGCTCCAGAAGTCCTCATCACCGACAGAGGAACGGCCTTTACAGCGGAGCTCACTCAAGCCATTCTGAACTACAGTCAGACAAGGCACAGGAGGACAACGGCCTACCATCCGCAGACGAATGGTCTTACGGAGCGGCTGAATAAGACCCTCGCCGACATGCTAGCGATGTACGTCGACGTCGAGCACAAGACGTGGGACACGGTCCTGCCGTATGTCACCTTCGCCTACAACACGGCGGTGCAAGAAACAACACAGATCACGCCATTCAAGTTGGTTTACGGCAGGAACCCGACGACGACGCTCGACGCCATGCTGCCGCACGTCACTGACGAGGAGAATCTTGACGTCGCTACCTATCTCCAGCGCGCCGAAGAAGCCCGACAGCTCGCCCGCCTACGGATCAAGACCCAGCAGCGTACCGACAGCCGACACTACAACCTCCGACGACGCTTCGTCGAGTACCAGCCCGGCGACCGTGTTTGGGTATGGACCCCGATACGCCGGCGAGGACTCAGTGAGAAGCTGCTGCGACGCTATTTCGGACCCTACAAGGTCATCCGACGTATTGGCGCACTAGACTATGAGGTCGTGCCAGACGGCATTTCGCACTCACAGCGGCGCCGCGCACGATCTGAAGTGGTCCACGTGGTGCGCCTTAAACCATTTTACGGACGCTGATGAACTTCCTTAGTTTGTTGTTTTCTTTGCTACGAGTGCTTTGCTTTGTTACTTTCGTTTGTTAGCAGCATCGGGGCGATGCTTTTTAAGAGGGGGGTAAAGACACGTGTACTTATCTTTATCGGGCGACCACGTTTCGCCGCTTAACAACTGTAATCGCACAGCGACGGACGCGCCTGCATGTATCCGACGTTTCTGGAAAGTTATCGATGATTCTACCCGGCTGTCTGTTGTCGCCGAACCTTATGTTATCTGATTTCATCGCCTGACGCGAATGGCGTAGAACATTGTGAAATACGCGCGGGTCCCAGCGATTAGTCTGGAACATTCGACGATCGACTGCTGTATAAAAGCCGACGCGCTTGACCCGCTGAGCAGATTTTCGACGATCGCCGAGCGTGTTCGCCGCTATCGTTGTGCTATAAGTGTAGCCTGTTTTGTGGGCACATGTTCGCCCAATAAAAGTTAGTTTTGTCGTTCACAGTACTGCTACTGTGTTATTCAACGTCACGACCACGTGACAATATAATTGCTATGGCAATAAAACGCGTGGCTGGGAATAGCTTACCAACGTCCAGGTAGTGAAACCAGAGATAAAATAGAGAATGTATTGATTGTGTTGAGTAATGAGTTAACAACACTGGCTTGGCGCTCTTTGGCCATACCTGGTCCTTACACCAATAAACACGATACATTCATTCAATGAGTTAAGGAAATATTGCCAGGTGATATTAGCCATAGATGAATGCGCACATGTAGGGTTTACAAAAATATAGGGATCTCAAGGGTGTTTAATACTGGATCTCTTCGATGAACAGAAAATGATCATAGTTGACAGGTCGCATAAGTTTCATGTGGAGATACTGTGGCAATGATGGAATCTATCGACTTTGTTTTAGCATTAAAGCGAAGTAAAAACAACCCGCACAAATTAAAACCTTCACTAATAAAGAGATAGCATAGGTAGACAAGCGTAGAAGTACAAATTTTACATCAAATTATCAATAGTAGCAAGGTTGTCGCAAAAGCATTCTGCTGTCATTTGTAGGAGGATTCTTAAATATATGGGAAGAGGAAATAACAGAGATCTCAAAAAACACTAAAGGAAAATATAGGAGCTTTCTACTGTCAATCTGTGTACCTATACGAACTGTACAATTAACGCAGCGGTGGATGAGACAAACACTGCAAAAATTTATAGGAGTGTAAAGGTTGCAGCGCGTGATTGGTAGAAACAGGAAATAAGCAAGCTATAAAAGAGAGTAAGCAGGCAGCTAGTGGTTACAGAGAAGCTATAAACTTTCTTTGACATTAAGAAGAATTACCTGACAAAACAAGTACCAAGGATTCAAAACAGCGCGGTACAAGCGCGAAAGAAAAATAAGCGTGGAAGTCAATGGGGAGTACTTCGCGCTCGCAAAAGAAGCAAAGGTACACAAAAAAGATTCTAAAACCGTGTAAGAGCACTAGATACTCCGATTAAAAGTTCACAAATGGCTAGGAAGGGCTTTCACTGCAATATCTTTGATAGAGAGGATATGATGCAGTACCCTAGACGATAGTAGGATAGTTTGGGCAGGAAAGAAAGCTTAGTCGAGATACAACCCGATCCAGCAACAAGGCGGGGAGATCAAAATTACACGTAGAACTCTTTTACGAAAAATAGAGGTAGAAGAAAATGTCCTTAATAAGATGGCAGCCGGAACACATGATATCATAGTATAAACAAAAAGCGAAGTCTAAAGCAGAGGGACCGCTAACTATCGCCATAGAGCAAGCGATTTAAACCAATGAGTTCCCTATTGGATTGCGTGAAGGCAAGATGGACTTGATCTGCAAAGGCAAATGTGATAAAGATAAGGTTAGCTCAAGCACACCAACAACAGTTGCATCGGTGTTATTAGCATTGCTATGCAAGTAAAAAAATCACACTTCTCAAGGTGGATGGAACAAAATGGGCGGTTACCCTAAGAATGGCGAAATACTGATAATTATAACCTGAGCCTCCTATTGGTTGAGATAAGGGGTAACACACCACTGATCTCAACACATGGGAGGCTCATGTGCAACAATTTCTGGCTATCTATGACAGGCTATTCCTACCTGCTGCAACATGACCACCACCGCCACCGTCAGCATGGCTTAGCGTTACGCCTTATCTCCTCGGACGGTATTCATATTGCGCATGGCATAGGCGGAACACGAGCGGAGGCAACGGGCAGAGAGGAGCATATCAGTACCACAGAGAGGGTGCAAATGCTTGCCGGCCCATTCAAACGTTCAATGCTCACAGAGAGCAGGCGATGGTGCAAATGTGTATCACGTGACCAGATTTTTTACGTTCCTGTGGTGATTGTCACGCAGCCTTCGCTTCTCAGTCACCATTACTCAGTACACACTGAAACAAAACGACGGGAACGCAACGTAACTGAAATGATATGGATTTAGTGACTTCTTTCTCATTCCGCTTATCCGTCGACTACTGTGGACGTTGTTAAAATGCTCCTGTTCTGCTATCGCATCGCAGCGCTCCTGCTCCTGTTCCCCATTGTAACGCAGCTACCCTTGAAAGGGCACTTTTGGGACGCTTTGAGTGTTCCCGTTCAGTCAACGGAATGCACTACAATTATACCCCTGCGCGCCAAAATCTCTGGCGCTTTTAAAGGTTATAAGAAGCCATCGAAGGCAAGTAGTGATTACGCACTGGCGTCAGTGCGCTGCTTGCAAAGTGCGGCACTGGCGAAAAAACATCGCGGTCAAATTGCCTAAAAAAAGTTAGCCTAACAAGAAAGGGCTCACAGTTGAGCAAGCTTCTCATGGTTTCTGTTCGCGCAATTTTTTGTTTAAATTCTAAGGAAGAACTCAGTCAAGAATATCAGACCTGGTCTGAGCGAATTTGTTGGCTGAATAGTGCCACCTATATTCCACGTGCGGTATAGGCAAACATATAGAACACATATGCATATATATATATATATATATATATATATATATATATATATATATATATATATATATATATATATATATATATATATACGCGGCACATTGCGTGTCGCTGCTGACATCAAAAATTTGTTGGAGCGTCCATACAAATACTTTCAGAATAAATAAATATTATGCTATGCCGAGGTATCTACAATGTGAGTCCATACCAGAAAGACGCTTGCAGGAATGTATTTGTCCCCTAATTACACACAAATTCCGATAGCTTAGCATATAACCTTTATATATACCATTTCTGCATATAAAGAGAACTTGCGACAACCTAGACGGGAGAGTGTTATGTGGCATTCTTAAGCACGAGGGTATAGATGATGATTTCGTGCAGCTGCTGAGTGAGAGATATAGTAACAGCCGAGTAGAAGGCGCATGGGAAGGCACGAAATGTGATGATGCCGGTCAGATTCACTGAGGACTGAAGCAAGTATACACACGGTCTGCACTGTTGTTCACTGTTTATGTTAAGCGTATAGAAGGACGGTTGAATAATTGTGAAAGAAGTATGTTTTTTGTTAGATCCACAATCAGCAAACGGGAGAAAACTGTGTAGAAGTGGATATGTGCGGATGACACTGTGCTACTACCATAACATGCAAGATATTTGGAGATACCTGCAAATGGTAATTTATTAATCACTGCGACGCGCGCTCTTGAACACCTGTGCCATCTTCTCTAGCTCACTGTTTGGCAGGCGCAGCTCTGTGCATTGTTATGATCTGCAGCAATATGTAGTTCTGGGGTGCTATAACGTAAAGCTATTCCAGCGTTTTCTATTCCAATTCTCCAAGCAACCCTGCGCGATTGGTCACAAAACATTTTTTGGATCATCCCCGCTTCCCTTGTCGGTCACGCGACCTCATCAAAACAGTGATAGGTTCCTCATCTGATATGATGTGTACACTCTGACTATGGATCATTGTGCCGAACAAATGAAAAATAGTTATTTCTGATTCGACGCCTTTTTGCTATTAGCCCTCCGCTAATGGTCAAAAGGTTTCGGGCTGCACCCGTTTCACCTGCCTCTCACGCGACGTCACAAACCCGCAAAAACTTACCGCGCCAAACTGACGTGTGAGAGTCAAAGATCCATTAATATGCCGAACAAAACTGAAAGGAACAAGAGATTGCTTCCTCCGTCACTTCAGCACTGGCTTCTCGCCCCTGCCGGAGAGGATGGGTTTTTTTGCATGTAATAGTTTTTGCGCGGCCGTGTAATGTTTTCGAGAACTTTCGGCACGTTTACGACTTCGTTGTGCTAATTATTCTTTGCTGATGATCCGTTTTAGCGTCATTCTTAAGCTTCCGTTACATTGCGCCGCGATTTTCGACGAGCCACCTCGACGAGTAAGAAAAAGCGGACCAATCGCAGACTCCGGCACCACCCTCTTCATCCGGTTACCGATTTTCAGGGCACTGGCTCGGCCCCATCGAATCCCTCTCCACTTTAGCGGGCTCCTGGCCCCTTGTCAGCCAAATAGATAAGACAAGCCGCTCAGTGTAGGCAATGTTTTTCGTTTTTCAAGCAAACAAATGTCACCTGCTATGAACGAGGAGATTATTTGATTTGATTATTTGATTTGATTATTTGATTATTATTTGATTATTTGTTTGTTCAGACAACCCTGCAGGTCACTTCCCGATGCTTGCATTGGCGGTTACACAAGTTTGACGTCTGAGAGATTGGCATAAAAACATATTTGAATAGTCTTACGTTAGAGAGCCCCTGGTACACGTGAATGACAGCATTCCTGACGTCACCGTGATGTTTTCTGTTTTGCCTTAGGAAGATACGGAACAGACTATACCCTATATTTTTGGGATGCGAAAGAGCATTGTGCCGTATTTTTGCTGCCTAAGGATGGTAAGAAATTTGAAATGTGTATATATTACCGGTAAGAAACAATGCCAGGAAGACTATTTGATACTGGGAGGTGGCGTAAGGACGTAGCCGCTATGGCCAACACTTAGGCCGGTCAGCCAAGGTACCGCGTTATCTCGGCAGCAGCCGATACCGAAGCCAACCATGTCCCGCACATCAGCGTGCGTTACTCTCGCGCTACATGCATGTGAGCCGACTTCTTCTTCCCGGCCTCTGTAGGTTGTGGGAACGTTGCGGTACGTACGTCCATGCCAGCAGGCCCCAGTACTAGCAGGCCACGCCCAAGAGCGCCCAGCCGAGCCCAGAACCACTGCTCGCGCTCACCAGTAACTTTTCTCCTCCACTTCTTCCACTGCTGGCTCCAATGACGGAGTTCCCGTCATTCCCGACTAGGAGGGAATGACGGGAATGACGGGCCTCCCTCCTAGTGCGAAGGGCGTTTAAAATATGTGCAAAAGGCACGCGTATAGAAATAAGAGAGACTCCAAGCCAATATACATGAGTGGCAATTCGTAGCGTTCATTAAGAAGTCCACGTAAAGTCCATGCTGCGGTGAAGCGTGCGGATAGCTCTCTCGTGGTCGTGGCTGATTGTCGCAGAGGACGACGTTGTATGAGAAAGTGTCACTACGATTGAGAAGGAGACAGCCCCCTCTATCACAGGTTAGATGCATTATGTTGCACGACATATGGATGTATCGGGATTTTACAGTGGATGCCCAAATAGCGCACACGTGCGCGCCTCAAGTGTGCGCCTGTGTGCAGACAGTGCCGCAGGAACACCACTAACATTTTTGTTTGTTGAGGACCTCGTCTTGCGTTGTAGACATCAGCTAGCCCATTGCGGTGCAACCCAGTAAACGTAATTCAGGCGTATTGACCGGTTCTTGGCGCGTGCCAAGATTTCAGGCCGTTGATGTTCTCGTAGATTCACGGGCCTGGTAGAAGTAGGAGCTCCGAAAGAAGACCATCTGGCAGCTGGCGACGTGCATGGAGACCGGGCAAGTGTTGGTCACTGACGTTGTTGTTGTAGAAGCGAATCTCGAGCTGAAGAAATAGGATGGCACAGCTTCTTCTGCAAACCTACGGTAGGTCAGGCATCTGCGAAAGGTGCGGGCACAGGAGACCGGAAGGCTCACCTGCTGCTGCTTCCCACGAAATCTCGAATGCCGATAGCATCAGGGTTGTGGTGGTTAATGAAGGCGTCGTAAAGATTGTGCTTGTGACGTCGCCGTGTCTTTGATGGGTGAAATTTGTGCCTTGTGGATCCTGTGGAAGAGCCTCTGAATATCTGATGAGTCAGGTGCCCTTGAACGGAAAGCGGATTGCTTGCGGGAACGTCCAAGAAAGGAGATTGGCGGGCCATAGGATAGCTGAAAGCCTTGCGGTTGGCCCTGTGAATTCCTTGCAGAGAGTGGTCGCGCCACTGCCTTCATGATGGGGAGGAGCCTCACGGACCGAGTAGAGGTTTGACGCTGGGACCGGCGCGTACTGACCATGCACACGGGTGGACGCTGGCGATGTGAGTCGACAAGACGCGTAATGACGCGACGGTTCTAATGGCGATAGCTGTTGTTACTGAGCGCTCGAAGTGGCGCAGTGAGTAAGGACAGCTGCCCGCAAGTCCTTGTAGAAGGTGGGGTCGGCGGTGAGGGCGGCAGCTGGGGCCTTGCACGCAGCCGGAGGCTGGAAGCTTGTTGATATGGAAGTGGCTGTCCAGCGGGATGAAGCAGACGTCCGGCAAGTCGATGTGAAATTCGCGAGCACCTTACAACCTTGAGACGTCTGCCGGACCGCGTAAGGTGACGTCGTTCTCACCTTGGCAGATTCGCTGCACGGACGGTGACATGGCTGCGCTCGGTTGTCCTTGGCCGAGAGGTTCTACGCGTTCAAAAAGCCGATTTTCGGTTTCACCTCAGGTGATTGGACTAGATTGGGCTGGACAATCGCGTAAGGCAAAACCGAACGTAGGGTTTTTGAACGCGTACACAAGATGGCAGCCCCGGTTATCGGTATGTCGGAGGAAGCCTGAAGAGGTAGTCGCGGTTTGCCCAGTTTATTTAGGCCAGCTAGCCATGGTATCGCGGTATTTCGGAAAAGGCCGATTCCACGGCCGCCCCGTTGAGCGCCTCAACGTTTTCTATTAACGCGCCACATGTACGTGTGTCGGGTTCTTCTTCACCGGCTTTGGAGGCGGTATTCGGGCTGCTACATTACAAAGCCGGCAGTGGGATTATAGATCCCAGTGGAACTATAAATACGACAACGCTATGCAAAAGATGCCTACATTTCGAAGCCTCCCAGACTGATCGCACACCGTTGTTCACGGGATAAAGACGACAAGCGTCGATCATACGGGAAGCAGGAACACCCACGTTGCTTGTACCACATTGCACACTGTAAACAAAAAAACACCCAGATGGGCGTTTTTTGCTTGTCCTCTAGCGCATTCCCTTTTGTACATCTTTTTGCTCCCATTGAAAGGGCGTACGATAAAACTCCCATTGACGTGGGCATTAATTGGGCACACAACGGAGGTACCGTAATACGCCCACTCCCCCCCCCCCCCCCCATTTGACTGGGAGGTACAATGGGAGTATTGTGAAGGAATTAAAGGCATTTTAGTTTAGGAGCGGCAAGCTCGTAGCGAAATGCATGGTGGCGCGGGTCACGCGCTTACGCAGTACCAGACGGAACACCGCAGGCCGAAATGTCGAACGCCGGCGATCAAGGCTCAAGGGAACTCGGCCGTCCGTGACCTGCCACCCGAGCAGGCGTCGCACCTGCTCGGAGCGAACGCCGGCGTCCGACACCTTGCCCTGCGGTGTTCCGTCTGCTGCTGCATAGGCGCGGCGTACCGCCACGAAGCATTTCGCCGCGGGCTCGCCACACGTGGTCCAATCGACGGCACAGGGCCACCGCTGAATCGACCAAGTCACGCGCACACGTGGTCCAATGGCGAATGAACCCGTCACCGCACGTCTTCATTTTTTTCCCCTTTCGCTGATCACAGAGCCCCTCTTTGCAAAGCTTTTATACAGTCGTCCTAGCTTGGCAGTGCCTCCGAGGCCAGCAAACGCCTTCAAGAGCAGTTGCTACTTGCTGAAAGGAAAAATGCACGAGACACACACTGACAGTGAAGAAAATTTATTTTACACCAAATGTAAGAAATATAATATGTTCACTTCTGGGCCCAAAAGAAAGCACATTTCTGCCTCAGTAAAACAATTGTCTGGATTTTAAAAAAGTACACTGTACATTGTAAGCATGCCAGTTGCTAGTATTCTACATGTCCTAACACAATGAAATTAGTAAATGAAAGAAATGCTAAGAAATCTTATCTCGTTTCATACTCAACTGTAACTACAGAGCCATGTGTTTGAACTGTTACTTTGTACTGACACTCCACACTTTTGGACAGACTATATATTGAGCTCACTTGACTAAGAGTAAAACTTCATTTGGCCTAGTTGGTACATAATTCTGAACTTAAAACTTACAGCGCAAACACCTAAGACGAACCGCAAAAGGCAGATACGACACACGCTGGCGCTAACTGACAACTTCTTTATTTCTTCGTCGTCGATGCATATATATGCCCTAGGCCACACAACTGCACAGGCGCACACATTACATTACAGAGATCTCCCAAATTATCACATATGCAAACGTAGGAACTCAAATTCAGATGGGTGCAGGGACAAAGCTATGTCACTGATGCAATTATCATTTTGCCATTTTATGTGGTAGGCCTCTAAAGCAAGCCGCGCAAGCTCATTCACGCTTTTGCCAAGAATCAACGTCCCATCAAGTCGTGCCTCGCAATTTTTGCAAGAGTTTATATGCGCAACAATGTGCACTCCTCTATCTACATTTTTGTTTACTTTTTGTGCATGTTCCCTGCGTGGTCCCTTAAACACATAAGGTCATCTATCAACTCAAGAAAGTTGCTTGCAGGCATAGTGCTCCTTTGGCGTTTTCTGCACCGAACAAGCTTTTAAAACTATGCTCCCGCACCTGCGGAGAGGGCAGAGGAGGATGCCAAATTCGGCATGATGCTCCATACGTGTTGTGCGCGGTCGGCGTGGTTTATACCATTCACTCTCATGTGGTAAGACATAGCTTGGCTAGATAGGGCATTGCGTCAATGAGCGACTCAGGGAACATGCGCAACAAGTAAACAAAAATGTAGATAGAGCAGCGCACCTTGGTGCGCATATAAACTCCTGCAACAGGCACAACTTGATGGGACGTCGATTCTTGGCAAAAGCAAGAATGAGCATGTGCGGCTTGCCTTAGAGGCCTACCACAAAAAAGGTAGGGCGATAATTGCATTAGTAAGATATCTTTGTCCCTGCATCCATCTGAATTTGACTTCCTACGATTGCGTATGTGATAATTTGGCAGATCTCTGTAATGTAATCCGAGTGCCTGCGTGGTAGTGTGGCCTAGGGTTTATATTGCGTCGACGACGAAGGAATAAAGAAGTTGTTAGCACCAGTGTGTGTCGTATCTTCCTTTTGTGGTTCGTCTTAGGTGTTTGTGCTGTAAGATTAAGTTGCTTGACTAAGCCATTCCTAATTAACAGTGGCTTGTATAATGAGGCCGATCAGTGGTATTTTGCATGGACTAGCACACAAATATGATAAGTGTCAAAGTACTAAATTAAGAAATTGGGACTCATCACACAAACAAGCTACATAATTTAGTGCTGTATTTCTGAGCAAGCTATTAAAAATTATCGTATTTTACGAACCAGAACCCACCTTCTGATTATGACACATGCCATAGCGAGTAACCCCGAATTAATTTGGACAACCTGGGGTTCTTTAACATGCACCTGTCTAAGTACACGGGTGCTTTTGCATTTCGCTCCCACTGAAATGCGGTTTTGTTTAAGACTACATTTACGAAAGTTCCAAACACGATCCCCCCTATATTTTTACAGTGGGTGCTCTTTAAATGGAGCCTCAAGGTGCCAGGGAAATTGGTTCCATTTACCAGGCGTTATATTTACTGAGAGATATTGCAGAGAGCCAACCAATTATCAGGATGGTGTCCTATTTAAGCGGCAGTTTCGAAGTAATTTTCGTTTATCGAGATTCCACTGTAGTCCATAATAGTGGATGAGTTGTGTTCTGCATGGACACTTTAGCATGGCTACCATGTTTAGTTGAATATTGTGCAAGCAGCAACATTTCACTGTACCCAGTGCAATATATAAAGCCAGCAATGTAACATGTTGCAAATGCAGCCACGAACAAGTACCTTCCCTGATCGTATCCAATAGCAGCATCTTTAGACGAAATTAGTCATGCTTTCTCACGTTTAAGTGCCTTGTTATCAGAAATCAAATCCTCCTTATCACATTGACCTCCAATTGTGTCATTCCCCGAGCTGAGGTCATTTGAGATTGCATTTAATTGCCCTTCAAATAGCATATTGGTCTTATTTAAAAAGCACATGGCATCACAGTGACCACCTAGGTATAGAATTCGAGCTGCAACGCAGTAGCAGACTTTCTGAGGTAGAAGCCTAACTATTCTTTTGAATTTGGATGCATGCTCAAAACACTGCTATGCAATTGCAGACAGGGCTGATAGTGTAGCAACCAGGACAGATTTAACAGACATAAAGGAGCAAAATTGTGTGAGCTTCGAATTATTATTCTCTCTGAGGAACCATGCTGTCCAATTATAAAACGGGGATCAAAATAAAGTAATTGGATAGCAAATCTGCATTTCATTAGGTAAATAAAATACTGTTCATGCTACCTTCCAGGGTGTACACTACATTCCCTTTCTTTGAATGTGAATTTGCTACCTTTCCATGGGTTGCCAAATGTATAGGTGTATTGTTGGTCAAGGGTGGTGGAATGGATATAGGTCTCAGGCTAGAGGAAATATTTCGAGAAGGAGACTTGCCAGGTTGAACAACGAATGTCTCAGGCTGGAGCCATTTGGTTCTCTTGCAAAGATGTTGCCTCTAGCTTGAGACTTCCTTTGTTGGACAACTGTTGATGACTAATTTCGCCATCTTTTCATTTACCCTCGTCTTATTCAACCTATTGCTCCACGCAGGAGCTGCACTTTCTTTAAAAAATAAAGATATTAATGAGCTCAAAGGCTTTGTGCATGGCTGCATCCCCAAGTGCAAAAATTTGTTTTCAATGAATGACAGAGTTGGTACCTTTCTTGAGAATTCAATAGGAAGAACCAAAAATTAAGCTAACAGACTAGCTATGACGACAAGTAAACATGAATTGATGTGGAGTGCCATTTCTTCATTTTGCAGCAGGCTTGGGGCCAGCCAGACTTCTTCCTAAAATTGAGAAAATTTTTCTAATGAAATACATATTAAGAGTATTCTCTTCATAATCTGAAAATTTAAAAACATGGTTATTTGGTTATTCATATTTAGTTGGGAACAGTGCGAAGGACACTGACGAAGTAAGGGCTTATACAGTAATGCCACATAGTGCTGGCTCAGAACAGATTCAATTTTAGAACAGACAAACAGTTAAGTACTTTAGAATGCTTCCTAAAAGCCATAAAAAGCCAAAGCAGGAAGCAGTTGTACAAAATAATTTATGTGCATGAAAAATGCATCTGATCATCGGTTCGCAGACATGTATGCCATTTGCTTGTCAGTTAACAAAACACGTGTTACACTGAAACATTTCTCCTAGAATTTGGCAATTCTGTGGACTTTGATTATTGCTCGGGTCAGTTGGTTGCTGTTGTTACTGCTACTAGTGTACGGTGAAGTGTAATGTAGATGGGCAAGTGCTACTGACAAATATGAACATTGGGAAATTTTGGTACACCAGGATAACGCATGCATTGTCCCGCTGCAGCAAAACTTTCCAGTAAACATTCACAGTTGTCTGTAGCACTTTCCCATCTGTCCCGCCTCACACTGTTCCATCTATAGCGCTTCACCATACTGTAATATGCACCACCGACACAAAATTCTACCCTTCTGAAGTTCTTACTGCTACTTCGCACTCGTCACATTCAGGCCGCCAGGCGTACTGAGCCCAATGTAGTATAACTACATGGACTGGCAGCTCCTGTCATGGACTTATTCTGGTGTAATTGCACCACAGAAGCAAACGAAGACAAAGACATGCAGGACACAACTGCCTAACCTCAACTCTCACTTTAATAAGAAAACAGACATCATATACAACACATAGTGACAGGAAGTGATGTCATTAATTCAAAAACAAATTCTTTGTGCAATGTAACTGAGAATGACTGATGCATTTGTCCTTTTCGTGCTAATCTGCCAAAGCTTAATTATCTTATGTACATCTGCTCATAATTTCTGGCTACGAGTTTTGAAGAACACATGAACGAACCAATCTATTTTGCAGTGCAGTGCAGTGCTCTCAAAAATTTTTTTTTTCATACAGAAAAAAAATTTTTGCCCGTAGAGACCAGCTACACAATTACCCATGAAAATTACAAATGCATACGAAACAACTGCAACCACTTTTTTACTTCATCTCATTCATTATATTCCATATTCATGCCTAATTTAGTTGCGCAAATCATTGTTTTCTCAGGCCCTTGTTAGGAGAGTTTTGTGCTGTAATAAAAGGCAGAAGCCAAAAAAAGGAAAAGGTTGGTTGTGGCTTGAAGCACAATATGCATCTAGTGAGCTAGGCCGCAAGCGTTGTGTAGTCTGCTGCCATCATAAGGCCGTGCCTACATTGGACAGATGGGATGCTCTATTAATGCGAAACCAGGGAAATTGAGGGAGTATGAGTCATCCGTGTGAAACAATCCTCCCTCACACAATGTTAAATACTGCAAAGAATGTGACTGCGGTCCTGTGTTCCACAAAACTTGCGTTGTAGCCAGGTATTACGACCTGACAACATGCAAGGTAACTGTGGCTTGCAACATTTAAAAAGAATGACGAATGTATCAGTGATCCATTAGTTGCACTGCATAAAGAATTTCTTTTAACAGATATCATCACATCATGTCTCCACCTGTTATTAAATATTGCCTGTTTCCTTATTTTAAAGCTTGACGTGAGATCCGGTGCTTGTGTCATGTGCGTACATATCTTTGTTTACTTTTTGTGGTGTCATTACACCAGAACTTATATAACCAAATGGCCACACACTGCTTTTGTCACGTTATAGTGGTGCTTGCAAAGCTTCCCAAACAGCAGCCTATTTGGTCAAAACATGCTTTTGTACATATGCTCTTCCAAATAGAAAAGCTCTCAAGAAGGTAACAAGAATCAAGAGCATTAAGTTAAATCCACTGCAATGCTTTACTTTTTTGCCTTTATTCCTTCCACCTAAGTGGATAAGCCAGAGTGTGAATGTTACAGAAATGCACCAAATAAGTTGTTGAAATTATGCAAAAATGTTAATGCAACTAAGCATAGATTTATGTGCAATATTAGACACCAGTCTCAGTTTCTTTCCTTCTGACGCAAACATAGTATATCTTATTCCTTTGGCATGAAGAAAAGCATATGTAGACCAGACAAGCTTATATTTGAATGGGAGCCTTCACGATTAAGCACCACTATAATGTGACCATAAGAGTACATACACTGTAAACAGTGCAGATGACAGCCCAAATTTCATAAGTGCAACATGTTAGCGAAAGCAGCAACCATTAACCCAGAAACTAATCAAATCCCACAAAATAACAACAAGAAAAAAAAAAGATAATGTGTCAGCGCAGCACCTGTTCTCTGAAGTTACAGAAAAGTGGTATGCTTGTTAGCAAACCTGAAACCACGGCACATTTGTATGTGACCACCCCCTGCCTCTTTATGAGCTTTCGTGCCTTTTACAAGGCATTACTGGATATTTATTTGCTTGTCTGTTGCAAAAACACATCAATTATTAGTCAGTGCACAGTGCACCATGCCATTTATCTATGCCGACTCACTTTGTGTCCTTAGCACTGCTCTCACCTATTCATAACTAAGGATTGCAAAAAGACTTGTTCTACTTAAATCTACATGCCTTAATATGTGGGTTCTGCAGTTGAAATAGGGTAATTATAAGTAAAATGCATGACATGTTCTGATGAACTTTGTTTTCATAATCTAATTGTTTATTTGGGCACATAACCAGTCAGATCATTTGTACTAAAACAAGAAAACAAACTCAACACACTGGTTTATACTGGTTGGTGCTCTATCAACTTCAGTACACACATTGAACAAACGACAGGCAGTGAGAAATACCAACAACCACTAACTTCCACACGGCATTATTCGTCACATGTGCACGATATAGCTACAAAAACCCAAACGAAAGTAGACAAAGAAAAAAGTACATTTTAACAGAAAAAGAACAAGACAAAACAACTTCTTTTGGTAGCTAAGTCACAATCAAGGTGTAAATGACAGCTATAGTTTGGCAAGCACACATGTAGTTACTTTGCTCAGTCCCTCGATATCGCAATTTCTTGTTTGATAGCAACACCAACGGGACATCTACGCATATCTATTGCACATGCCATTTTTGCTCGCTCCAAATTCCTTTCGTGGTTATTCATTTAGTACCTGCTTCGCCTGTACTGGCGTTGTAGGGGGGGTATACATTCTGTGTAATGTAACTTACATTCAAGTCAAGCACACAAAGCAGGGAGGGAATTATCTTTGAAAACTATGCAAACAATAGCAGGCTGAAAAACCTTGCAGTCCCTTTGGTCCAAGGAAAAAACAATGTGGGGCATCACCTATAAGTAAAAGGAAATTAATAAACCTTTTTAGTGTAATCTCTTTCTTGTGAAGTATGATGATAGCCTGATATGAATTTCTCTATCTCTACATGTTTGGAACGGTTTATGCTTGAAATAATTTTAACTGAAGAGATTTCCCAGTCTTTTACATCCTGCCATTGCAGCTTACCCTTACTCTCAGTAATACAAAGCCTTTTAGTATGACTTCCTATTACAAATCTAACTGCCATATTTTGAACATTTTCAAGCAGACCAGCTGACTCAATATTATGGGGAATCTAGAAAACATGTACTTATTTGATTAGTGAATGCGCATAAGCAAAATACAGCTGTTCTTTGAGGTTTTCGGGAAGCCAACAAAATGTGTATTGGTGGACACACGACAGCTACTACACCGATAAGCATCGTGGCCAACCAAAATTAAGTTTATTCCTACATGGGCGGGCGCGGCGGACGGTGAGCAGACAATGGTCGGCTTTTTCTGGAGTCATATACAAAGGAACCCCAACATAACGAATGCACTAAAATCAGCAATTTGGTTTGTTGTACTCAGATTCGACCGTTTAGTCAAATAAGTACATTTGCAAATGGATTGTTTTCCCACGGAAAGGGCCGCAGTCAGAAAACACAAATCTGAATGAGAAAAAAATGTTGAATTTGAGAGTCAGCGACCAAAGATACGGTTTCACGGTGTGTTAACGATACCTTCACATAGGTAGCATGAAGCAAACGCAGCCTTGCTTTCGCATCGACCCTGTCCTCTTTGATACTGCCACACGCAGTGGAACGACACTATCATGACAAGTGCTGGCAGTGGAGGCGAATGCTTTGTCTGTCTCAAACTTCAATGCATCTCTGAAACTACAGATTATGCAACCCCGTGTACTAAACACGTGGGAAGACTGTGCACATAATACCACGCCATATCAGCACGTCTAGTCTTTCCACACGCAGCAGATCACCTCTAGAACAGGGTGTGCAGGCTGCAGATGTGCTCAGCTGCGCTCACAGCCATGGCGCTAGAAAAGAAGACGCACGGACTGGGCGATTATGAGGGCCCCCTTAAAAGCTCAGTTTGTCATTTTTTGTTTC
Source organism: Dermacentor andersoni (assembly GCF_023375885.2). NCBI lineage: Eukaryota > Metazoa > Arthropoda > Arachnida > Ixodida > Ixodidae > Dermacentor > Dermacentor andersoni. Next base: position 65,478,572 of record NC_092820.1, read on the forward strand.
TGTAATGGGCTAGTGATAAAAGTGAATTTGCTTCATGCCTATTAAGAAATGTTGTACACATGGTAGAAAAATTATGAAAGTAGTACATTTTATTACTTTTCACCCCTCAGTTGGAATATCGTACAAATGCATAAGCAGCCATTTTTGCCTTGTTTCATCGAAGATGTTTTTTTCATGCTGAAAGGCATGTGTTTAAAAAATAAGCTTGGTTGCAACATGTAAAGGAATTGTGTAATGTCACAAGGGTTCCTGAAATCAAAATATATTTGTGATTTCCTTGCGACTGGAACACTTAAAAGGAAAACGACCTTTTAAACAGACTAAAACAAAGCCACAGCACATGCATCCATACTAAGCCAGAGACTGTATCAAGCTGATATGAAAAGACTTTCAAGAAAGAATCTTTCCCGGCTTGGTAAAATTCTTAAAACAATGGTTAATACCTGGCCCCACGCCTTAAATCTAGGAGGAATAAAGTTCTTAAGCTACTCTGTGTTCTTTCTTGAACCCAACAAATGTGCCTAGAAAAATGGGTCAAGTCTACATCTTGCCGCATCTGTGGCAAGGTGTGAACAAAAAACTCGCTTTAGCTGGCTGCAGTGCTCCCTGCGATGAATATTCAGGCAGAAAATTGTTACCCCAGTGTGACTGTGCACCCAAGAAAACAAAATGTGGTAGACTACATCAATGCAAACGGAAAAATCTTTAGTCCATGCTTGCTGGCAACTTGTGTCTGTATTGGCCTCTAGGAGAATTGTGGCCCCCACGTGCTGGAATATTTCCGTGGCATAGAAAACATTGTGTGATACCAGCTATCAAGTGCTACCATCAAGTAGCTACCAGCTACCAGCTATCAAGCTATCAAAAGAGCTATAGGCAATTTTGCTGCAATAACAGTACTGTTTTTATAGCATTCGTTGTGGGGAGTGCGGCTTGCCCCTTTTGCCGGAGTTCTTGCTGAACGACAATTTATTATCAGTTTGTTATATGTGGAACTTGAACAGCTTATATTTTTGTCTCCTCAATCCACACTTCTGCTGCACTTTTGCCAGCATCTCTACACAGGGTGTCTTGACTGAGGTCATACGAAGTAAGCACGCTACAAGCCTTGTGTGCATCGTTTTCATGACTCTTTCGATGACCAAATTTCATTTTCAGTGACTTTATCAACTAAGTATCTAGCGGCAGCTTGAACATGGGTACTCATGAGAACTCGCACCAGGCTTGGTCAAATACGTCCAGCACTGCAGCACTGAGTAGTGAACCATGCTGTAAGAGTTGGCAACTAAATTGCCACCTTGTGATTGAAACTTTTCATCCTTACAATCAAGGCTTCAATTGCCCAGCCAGTGAGCTGCAGCAAAGGCGTGAACTATAGTCATCTGATGTCACATTCTATGTCATAGCGATAGCAGGTGATCCCTCCAGTGGTGGCCCTCAAGGCCAACAGGCATCCCTTTCTATGCACGTGCTTGTGTAGGACTGGGGAGATGGTGCCAGTTTGTTCTTCAGCATTAACACTGTTCACGCTGTATCAGGAACACATTTTCTTACTCAGTGCAATAGCCCTTGAACCTACATAATTGCCAATGAGTCCTTTGTCGACCAACTTTCCTTTGCCATGTCATTTGCTTCTGCCTTGATGTCACAGCAACTTCAGCTATATGAAGCAATGATGGTGTTTGAGTACCCACACACCCTTGCAGCTTTCCAACCTGAAAATTGCTTCATTAAAAGCTGACATGATTTCGTCTCAGCAGACAGATCAGAGTTAAAAAGAAGTTTTAACTTCTTTCATTTCAAAGTCATTCTAACCTTCTCAATAATCCCGTGCCTTTTGATGTGTTATTCAGCATTGTCCAAAGCAAGCCGGCTCTTAAAAATCAAAATAACAACTTTGTGAGGCCACCTGCTAGGCTACCACTGTCACTTCAGCCAGCCTGAAGTGTCTTGCAGCCATCAAAGCTGGAGTGCAAAAAAAAACTACAAAGAAAAGTGTGGCGGCTTCCCAATACAGTCTTGATGTACGTAGCTGTTTCAGTCACGAATAAACAGCCAGTTGCGCAGTCCTGCACAAGCACAGTGTACAGATGCCCATGGATTAAATTTTGTTGTGTGTGCATGTGGTACAGTGTACCACATTTCACGTTCCTGAGGCTGCAGTACACTGGGAAGACTGGTTGCAACTTCAATAGTAGGCCCTTAGAGTATTGCAGCCCTTTGTTCATATTTTGCTGCAGATTGTATCAAATGCGAATGCAAACTGTTTTGCAGGACACGTCAGTTCAGTTCAAGCAATTAGACAGAGTAACCCAAGAAATAGTTTAAGCCTCATCATCATCATCATCATCATCAGCCTGATTACGCCCACTGCAGGGCAAAGGCCTCTCCCATACTCCTCCAACTACCCCGGTCATGTACTAATTGTGGCCATGTTGATCCTCCAAACTTCCTAATCTCATCTGCCCATCTAACTTTCTGTCGCCCCCTGCTACGCTTCCCTTCCCTCGGAATCCAGTCGGTAACCCTTAATGACCATCGGTTATCTTCCCTCCTCATTACATGTCCTGCCCATGCCCATTTCTTTTTCTTGATTTCAACTAAGATGTCATTAACGCGCGTTTGTTCCCTCACCCAATCTGCTCTTTTCTTATCCCTTAACGTTACACCTATCATTCTTCTTTCCATAGCTCGTTGCGTCGTCCTCAATTTAAGTAGAACCCTTTTCGTAAGCCTCCAGGTTTCTGCCCCGTACGTGAGTACTGGTAAGACACAGCTGTTATACACTTTTCTCTTGAGGGATAATGGCAACCTGCTGTTCATGATCTGCGAATGCCTGCCAAACGCACCCCAGCCCATTCTTATTCTTCTGATTATTTCACTCTCATGATCTGGATCAGCAGTCACTAACTGTCCTAAGTAGATGTATTCTCTTACCACTTCCAGTGCCTCGCTACCTATCGTAAACTGCTGTTCCCTTCCAAGACTGTTAAACATTACTTTAGTTTTCTGCAGATTCATTTTTAGTCCCACCCTTCTGCTCTGCCTCTCCAGATCAGTGAGCATGCATTGTAGTTGGTCCCCTGAGTTACTAAGCAAAGCAATATCATCAGCGAAGCGCAAGTTACTAAGGTATTCTCCATTTACTCTTATCCCCAATTCTTCCCAATCCAGGTCTCTGAATACCTCCTGTAAACACGCTGTGAATAGCATTGGAGAGATCGTATCTCCCTGCCTGACGCCTTTCTTTATTGGGATTTTGTTGCTTTCTTTATGGAGGAGTACAGTGGCTGTGGAACCGCTATAGATATCTTTCAGTATTTTTACATACGGCTCGTCTACACCCTGATTCCGCAATGCCTGTTTAAGCCTCGAAAAGGTCTTAATACAGTCCCTAGTTTAGTACAGGTTTTCGCCTGATGTTTTGGCTTCTTCTAGGGTATAATGCTGTTGCTTGCTAGGTACTGGTGGTGTGATGTGCCCACTCTCTTGTGTTGCTATAACGACAACTTGTAAAAAAGATTTTCCTTCCTAACAAACATTTGGATACAGTGCCTGTGAGCTCATCTTTTAACCTGTTTTTCATTTGATCTGTGCATTTACATCGAACGTAAACTAGAAAATATCAGTACTGAGAATCACAAAAGAACACACCTGTGTAACGATTCTGCCGAGATCGTTGGAGTGGTCCAGCCACAGGATGCAACGCAGGTAGAAAGGCCTCCTGAGTTAAAGCAAAATAACAATCGTTGTAAGATGCAAATAAAAAATTTTATTCTGCGAGGCTTTCGCCATGTATACTAATTACCACATTTGTATGTAAAATAGTTTTGCATAATAGCTGAGCAAGGTTAACGTCTCACCCTGTGACTGTCAGCCAATGCTCCTCATGGCAATGGTGGCAAACATGGCACATCCTTTCAAATGGAACTTTTGTGGGTTACATGAATTTAAAAGTACCTTGGTTTACATAATACATAACACCTGTGGTTAGTAGGATGTCTTGCATGCAGCACCAATGCCACAAGTGGCACTGCATAACACTTCCAGGGCCAGACTTAGTACATAAACAATACAAATGTGCAACAAAGTGAACAGGTGGATAGCTGCTGCTATAACTCAAAGATTGCATGCATCATGTAGATGTGAATGCAGCTCCCATCAGGAGCAAGTTGCCCTTTAGTGCACTTCACTTCTCTTCCTCTTTTGTCTTCATTGCATGTTGGTGCCATATGGTAATAATGAACAAAAATTAAGCACTTCAGTTCCCATTCTTGTTTTACTACATGCTGTAAAGTCATCTAAGTGCGCTTAATACTCTTAAGAATGTACTTTAGCCATTTTGTCAATATTTTTCGCTTGGCTTCACTACACCTTAATGTAGTGCAAATTCTAGACAATGCTTACAAAAAAACGTACTCCACACAATAACACCTCCAATTAAGAGTACACAGTCTATGGCTTCGAGATGTGTACATACATACTTTATACATGGTTACAATGAAAATATAAGTGGCTGTTCTAATACGCACACTTAGCATACTGCATAACAGTCACCTGGTTCCAAAATGGCTTTTTGTTATCACACATAGGACGGCCACAACTATAAATTCAATTCTGGCAGTAACTTAAGCCACGGCCAAAACCTTCATAGTGCAATCAATGAAAATTTTCGAATTTAGAGCAGTGAGACATAAACAGGGCAAGTAGTTTTAAAGTGTTAAATAATGAACTGTTATGGAATATGGCGGTAGAAGGCCATGTGCCTGAAACATAGGTACTGTTTATCATATAAGCACATTCTTATATTTTTGCTTACTTTCCTAGGGATTGCATCAAACAGTTTGCTTGTGTAAATTTTGCTACATGGCTGTATCGTATTAGCCCTTATCTTTTCACATTTGGCTTACTGCAGCTTTATGCACATGCATAAAGCTACTACTGCTACCACTTTCTACACTACTACCTTCAGCTGAAGGCCAAGCACTATGCTGTCCAATATACATGCATTTAACAACACCGAACAGTAGACAGAGAATGAGCAACACTTTTAAAAAGTGCAGTTCTTTGGAGACACATTGATATATATCTGGAAAACAGAGATTTTTGCTAAAATTATAACTTAATATAATTGGTACTGAGCATAATGCATCTTGCAATAAACTTGCATTTACCGGACACCACTATACACACTGCGACCTCTGCAGCTTCTCCACAATCTCGCACAATGTGCTCAAGCTGCCTGTAAACCCTGGAAGGGGTCTATGATAGTTTAAGAAGCTTAGCAAACATGAGAAGGACCTAAAATGAAGGTCACAGAAGCAAAGCAAATTTTTAACCATTCCTCTCTATGTTGCTATGAATGTCAAGGTTCCAGCAATTGATGTATTTGAACTGTGTTTTTAATCGTGCAATACTATAGAGCACATTTTTGCAATAATAATGTGACAGAGAAGAATGACAGAAACTAACTTAATGAATATTTTTCTAAACTTGCATGAGGGTGTCGTCATTATGCTGATGCACACACCTGCATACCTCTACTGTGACGTCTTGTTTCAGTTTATTTTATTGCCACATAGTAATTTACACCACACACTTGTCCTGAAATACATCACGTTGGGCTCCTTCAGTATTTTTTTCTTACTGGAAACACACATGCCTATACAGGGCAAGCACTCAATACATGCAAGACTGCCACGGGAATGGCCACTCGAGGTCGACTGTTAGTACAGCGCAAAAGATAAGGACTGAAGGAAGAAAACAACACAGGCGCTGTCACACAGAAACATACTCAAGGCACTTTGCGAGATTCTCAGGCTTCTTTCATGCTCTAAAAACACATTATCTAGCACATATTGAGCCACAGATAGCTGTACTGGGAAATTTTCACGTTGCTCTACAATTTTATAATTGCGACTTTTTATCTAATTACATTTGAGAAGTTGATTAATTGATTAAGACTAATTAGGTAATTAGGCAAAATGCAGCAAATCCAAGTATTTCCAAGAGACAGGAAACAACATTACATAGGTTCTGTGCAGCTAGGTGGCATATTCATATTTTTAAAAGTTTGCTAAAGTTACGTGGGATAACCTGCATACCTCCTATGGAACAGGTGTCGCACCAATCACTCGTAAGTAATGCCGCTAAACTAGCCATTGCGCTCAAAACATACAGGGTAAAAAAGCAAACTCTAGGTAAGAGCATACGAAGGCCTCTATTGCTGAAAAGGGAAACTGATGGGAGGCGCCCGATCTCCGGCCATGAAGCTGCTTCATCCTCACAGTTGGCAATGAAACCACCGCAGCCGCAGTCCTGAAATAAAAATGAAAAATCTGACACTACAAAGATCACACAGAACACAAAAAAGCTGGTCACAAGCTTATCTTGGAGAACATCTGCTGCTACATTAGGTTTTGTATATTCGTCAGCTTATTGTTAAACTAAGCTTGCCAATATTTTATATCTTAATGGCTTTGCTCTTTACAAACCAATACCTTTGCCCAACTCATGCACATATGCACTACTTAAGCTATGAGATGTTTACTGATCCCTTACAATGAATGGCTTCTAAGACAAATTATTTCACACAAAAGGATGCATAACTTATGAATGTTACTGACATTGAATACCAAAGTAGTACCTTTTTTATAGACAATGGCGGACTTGAAGCACATTTTTCTCACAGATACAGGTTGATCGGTCTGCCTTTTTTTTTTTTTTTCACCAGCAACAGAAATTTTGTTATTAATACTCGTGCAATATAGGATGACGCTGTGATGTGTGATATGATCCTGAGTTGAAAAGCGCAACTTCCTTGTGTGAATTTGGCACCTAGAATTCAATACTAAATATCTGTACCCAATACGCAATGGCACAGCAGCAAAGTAATTAAACATTAAACAAGTTCAGGTATCCAGAGCACAGCGCCAGCTGTTGAATAACAACATTGCACAAGCATCGACTATATAGATATAGCGTAGTAAGTGCACCGCAGACGTAGTGGCGGCCTCAGCAAAAAACACAGGCATGCAGCTACGCGCCCGTATGACCTATCACCGGCAATGCTATCGCGTAAATTGATATATCTCGTCACGGCACGGGCACCGTTTTCTGCCCGCCGAGGTGCCGGCGCCACTGGTACTCACCTGCTCCGGCCGCCGAGGTTCAAGTGACGGCGTATCCAGTAATCTGAACCCAAGCAGGACACCTGTTACCGCCAAGCAGTAGGCTAACAATAAAGAGGTTCTTATACTCTGACCGGCAGCTCATGCGGCGTGTGTAGTGCCGTTGGAAGCTCACCACACGCTTTTAATACCACAAACGCGCCGCCGACATTTCACGCCCGTACATCAAAGTCGACGAGCGCAGGCTCTACATGCTACGTGCCGCAGTCGCGCACTGCCTGCACAATCAACGACGTGGGCGCGAAGAGACACAGACGATAGAAAGGAGCGTACTTGCAAATCTGCACAATGCGCGCTAAGAGGGCGACCTACTGCACACAATCGCACGAGCTAGGGGATTGGCGCCACGTACGCGCCAGCTAGCAGATACCGCGCACAAAGAAGCGCCGCCGGTTCTCGCTCAAATGATCGCTGTACAAACACTCACACACGCGCACCGCAGTAAACCCTTAACGAGCCGCCACATTTTCAGGCCGCGGTTAGGCGGCGAAGCTTAGCTCACCTCGCACTGCACGTAACTATTATGGTAGTGGCTTGCGCTTCGGGGATCATGTCGAATGCTCACATCCGCCCAATTAAAGACGCGGCAAAGTCCCTCATTATATAAAATCCTAATTTTTAAGTACACTCGCTTGACTCTGAGCACTCAAGTCGCCTCGATTACGACAAAGCTCGAAGAATAACAGTGATCGTGCAAAATTGTTCTGGACGGCCAACTGTCGCGCCATGTTGTACCGAGACCTTCAATAAGTCATATCAGCGCGTCTCCTCACTTAGAACACATGCACACTCATAGAACATGTAATAATCGTTCAAAGTCACTTACCGTGGAGTCTTGGGGGTTCAAAGCAGTGAGAAACATCAACCACGGTAGAAGAATGTGCCGTCGCTGGCAAATGGCTGCTCGATCGCAGCTTTCAACGCGCGCGCGCGCGCTCCGAAGGCTGGTGGTGTTCCTCCGCGCGTAGTTCCGACTTCGGCGTCCTCTGCAGCACCAAGGCGCGGCTACTCCGAACAGAAAAACAGCGCCGACACACATTGCGCGGGATATTTCGAATCTGAATGCAGAAATAATCCTACTGAAATTGTCGCTGCGGCTGACTGCCTTGTTGGTCATGGCTGAGTTATTCTTTTCCCTGTTTGGCTCGTCTGAATTTTCCCTACGCCACCGTTGTTCCTTGAAAACCCCCATTTTACAACTGCAATGCCCCTTCAAATGGGGTCGGGGGTACAATAATGGTTCTAGCTTATTTTACTTCTTCTCGTGGGAGTACTCATTTTAGGCTAGGGGGGAAAAATGGCATATCAACTGTTAAAACGCCCATTTGTGTTTACAGTGTAGGGTAGGCACTGGTTTAAATAATATTGGATGCAACATTGTGCTGGTATACTGGGCTGTACTGATTACAGCATAACCATTTGATGTTCGCTTGAACTCTTTAAGAGTAGTTGTTGTGGGATCATAAAATTATTTCAACACAGCTAAACAGAAAAAAAAATCGGCAATGCCGCCATACGATGGTGTTCTTAGAACTATGCTTAGCATTGGCAAATCATTTTGTGTAGTGATGGTAGGAGATTCCCCGCATTCAATATCCGACGCTTGTATACTATACTGAAGGCACCAATACTGTTAAAGCATCCCACCGACTAATAGCAGCCGAGCGAAGTGTACGTTAAACGACAAAGAGAACTTACTTCATCAGCAAAGTGTCGATGCCGGCGTGCATTCAGCCAGTGATATTTAGTTTATGCAGCTGCATCGACAGCAGGCAGATGCATAATTCAATAAAGAACATGAACGCAATAAGCGTTACTCTGATAATAAAGAGAAAGTCACCCTCAAAGCTCATCCTTCCATATCGGCGCGTACCACTTAAAGCCAATGCTGTAATTTTTACCGGCCGCATTCAGCCGCAGGGAATTGAAGTATATTGACAACGCTCAATTGTGGAACTTCCATTTCTTAGATATCAAGTTAAAAGGAATAAATGTGACCCTATTGCAATTCGCCTTGGCCGCAGCTACAGTGTAAGAGTTATCCAGTTTTGCGTAATTTATTATTTCTGTTTATTGCACTGAATGCCACACAGAAAGTACTCCGCTAACCCTAAAAAATAAAGGCTGTATTTAATGTGCGTACTGTCGTATATGTAGGCAAGGGACTACAGGGACAACAATTTGGTTAGGGAAGGGACCGTGCCATGAGATAGATCGCTTTTTGCTAAATGTCATTGCTTTGTATTTTTGTATTAACGATCATTTGCCACCGCGAAAACCTGTTTCATATTGGGTTTAGATCGTCTTGAAGAGGCACATAATAAGCATGAGTGAAGCTCTTACCCAATATTAGGCCGTCATGTGCAAATAAGCGAGCGCTTTTCCTTATATCGCAGGAGATTTTTCTGATCTAAGAGTTGTAATATCGGCTCTATGACACTGGCTTGTTGAATAACAGATATAATGAAGTAGGGAAGGAAATACGGGATAAAAAAAATGTAAACTGTTTGTGCGGCAATGAAACGTTTATCCGCCAAGTCTAAGGCTGGCATATCCAAGTCTAAGCAGTTAACTGCTTAGACTTGGTTATAATGATAACTTTACCAACCGCTACTGCTAATAATTTAATGATGACCAACCAACCGCGAATAATTTACTTTACCAACCGCTACTCCGGTTGGTAAAGCAAATGTAGGTAAAGGCATGGGATGGTTGTAATATGTATTACTTTATTTTAATATTTGAAAATACGGATGCATATGGCAATACTGCAGTCACGTAGAGAGGGTACCGGTAGACAACAATTGCGAAAACGTAACAGAGGACTTAACTACTGGGAGCTACTCTGCTGCTATTAACAGCTTAGCTACTGTATTTGCCAGGCACGATACACGCTACGTGATTTCCTCACTTTTATTTTATTTAAATGTAAGTGAACCGCACAGAATTAAAGTAAGAACGATTATATAGAGAAATTGATGCCAAATAGAGTTAGGGGCTCGGTTGGCACAGTCTAGTAGAAATATTCTGCCGGAAACGTTCACAATATCTTAGATTTGCAAAGGTTCTTGGGAAAAATATTTGTGGTAAATGAACGTGGTGCTTTTAAATAACGTAGAGTTCTTCCAACCTTTTTAGTAACCGCATTTAATGAATAAATTCCTATTAAAAGCATTCTGTTTTGCCATGTTTTTCTGTTGCGTTCGCAACTAAAATGGCGCTTGAAATTGCAATACCACTGAATTAAATTCCTTTTCTTGTTGAAATAAGATTACACTCACCTTCGAAGGGCTGGTAAACAAGTTTTGTAGTAGATTGCGTACTTTCGGTGTCCACAATATGTACCATAGAAGCTGTCACACTCTGGAACTTTTTCTGCGATATTTTCCGACCATATGAGCATGTTACACGCACCCTCACCTAAATAACAAATAATCTATCATTATATGTTCTCTACCTTCTATTCACATGTTATAATAAGAAAACACTTCACCGTGAACTTCACTTTTTGCAAAGCTGTCGCTGCCTTCTCTAAACACATTCACAGAAATATTCTCTTGAAGATACTATTCTTCAGAATAATGATCACTAGTATGTTGCAGAAACATTTCTAAATGCTAATCGCGATGCACTGCATAGGTTATGCTGTAGCGTTTTGGTTAAATTCTCTTCCGCGGAAGAAGGCTTCATCTGTGTACTTTGATTTACACTTGCTTATATTATCAGACGAAGTAAATATATTACTTTATTGTGCTGATCATAACCTTGGGTATTCAAATGAATGTGTTCTATTTGTTACACATTTCCCAAAGGAACCCCAACCATGCCCCATCGTACATTTGGGTTATAGGCAAAAGGTCGACACTGTCGACGTATCAAATGGAACACTATATCTAGTTGGATAGAGATGTCTGGTCTCCTAATTATTTATGCGAAATCGAGAGGACATTTGTTCAAAATGCTGAGTTCCCGAGCTATGCGTTGTAAAGTTCCATCCAGAGAAATTTTTACTACAATCAAAACATAATATATTAAGTATAACAAATTATTATAACAACATGTTTCTAGCTCACAGTGTACCTGATGCGGAGGGAGATACAGTTTAGATCCCATGCTCTGACGGTCTCTAGTTACGAGAAGATAAGGACACCACTGAACAGAAGTGGAACTCGGCCATCAAGAGCTCGGAATATTATCGTCAGCTTTGGGCTGTCCAGAGAGCCTGTGATGCGGTGGTTAGAATGGGCCTAACAGTCCCCACGTGGTAGCGGCCCGCGGTGTCGCCCAAAGGGGCGGTGCTTCTCAGGATGCTTTTGATAAAGTTCGTCGTATCCGTATAACAATTATATAAAAACGATTAGTAGTAGCCGAAATAAGAACAAATAAATTGTTAGTAGATTATAATAACACGAGGTTAGCTACCTTCCCAGTGGAGGAAACGTATCCTCCACCTCTATCCGCGAGTGATATTTCTCTGCGCCCTTCTGCATTGGAAGCCAGAGCGAAACTTCGTAGACCCCCGCCCCTTTTTTCTCCGCCACCACACTCATAAAACGCACATCCTTTCTTATGAAGCGACAGCTTTCTTCGTTGTCATGCCATTATTGTTTTGGCATTGTATTCATTTGCACCGTTGCAGACAGTCACTAATACACACTGCTGCCATACCATCGTCGTCATGCCGCCGTGATCGTGCTTCGTCAGCCTAATCTCGTCAAGCCGTCGGCGCAAAGGTGTTGTGATACTGTCGTGGTCGCGCCAATGGCTATCCCATTGTCCGATCATTATAATGCCACCGTCGTCATTGCAGCGCTACCGTGCAGTCATTGTGATGTCTTTGCGGTCACTCCATCGTCAGCATTTTACCTTCAACATCCGACTCTCCTAATGCCTTCGTCATCGCGCTATCATATTCACACAGTCTTCGTTTTACCATGTATTTATGCCATCGTCGGCACGCTGTAGTTTTACCATCGTCATCATTTCAGTGAAATGATCGCATTGTTGCCATGCTGCCGTCACCAGGTACATTCGTCTTTACACCAACGCGATTTCTTCTTCGTCGTTTTACTGTAATCGTGCTGCAGTCATTCAGTCGGGATTGCGCCGCTACTTTGATGCCATTGTGATTAGTGCGTCATGTTCCACCAATCGCCATCATGCATTATTTGTCATAATGTCATTCTAATGTCGTCAATGTCATCCACTTCACATCATCTAGTTATCTCCATGCCGTCATTGTTCAAAGCGTTCACCCAATAGCTTCGGCATCCTTACAAAGTTCTACTCTCATTAACATCAAGCCGTTGTCGCGTATCTTCTTTGTTGTTTCTTTAACTTCATTCATTCTTTTGACGCCATTGTTGTCAATTCACCGGAATTATACAGTTGTCGTCATGCCGCCATGCTTATGGGCGAGCTTGCAAAGCGAGTGTCATGTCAAAGTGGGACGATACCAGAGTACGTCGAATAAAGTCGAAGCAGCGGTTGTCACGGAAGGAACACTACAGTTGTTACGGGAGTTAACTTCATAAATACGGTGTGACACTGCATTGCTCAACTGCTCATCACATTGTCATTGGCTCTTATCGTGAGACGGTTCTGTCGTAATTTTTCCATGCTGTCATTTTTACTAATTACAATTTTGCTGTGGTAGCAGTGCTGGTGTCGTACAAGCAAGGAGAAGACATATCTGACACAGGTTTGGTGTCTTCTTTGTTTTGTTGGTTCTTTACCTAAACCATTTATATGTTTCTCGCAGTCGTCTTCCTCTTCTTTCTTGTTATGATTTTCGTTTGCTTCGACCTTACCCCAATGTTGAATGTAGGTTGCGTCGATCACGTGTTTCGTACCTTGGTTACCTGCAGTAAGCGAAATTATGGCGCCTATTGTTGTGACCTGACGTACGAAACGACGGGTGACTTATAGCAGGCGAAGTAACTAAGAAGACATTGACACCATTTACAAGATATGGCAGATTCAGCGCAGAAACCTACAGCTGCTCTTCAGCGGACCATATGGGCTTCCCAGCCTCCATACCAACGACGTCGACTTGTGGTGAATCTTTCCCCTATCATTTTACTTATCTGGCCTTAAATAGCCTTGTGGATGCAGACTTAGAGGTCCATCGTCACGCAGAACAAGGCGGAGCATGTGTGAAGTCACCCGCGTCCCGTTCTTTCTCGCATAGGAAACAATACGTCCTTGAAGGTTGATGGCTCTTCACGTCTTCACATCGAGCGAGGCAGTTCTGACTCATAAGTACTGGATGCAAGCTGAGTACTTCATCCCGTCTTGCGTAAAGGACGGCACACCCCAGAGTAATACGGAGAGACCCCAGTCACCGCCATTACAGCTTGAAGATGTCTGCCATAACCCAACTGTATACTTCCACGTCACAGTGCTGCCTTACAATATCAAAAAAGTATTCACTAAACCTATATCATATAACGTCGTTCAGAAATAGGACAAAAAGGCGCATTTCTTTTGGCCTGTCCTATCAATTCCAAAGCTTTCGAATTCTTTGTATATTGTTCCACATAGTTAAAAAACCTCGAATATTTAGCGAAACATTGCCGTTAGACAACCAGCCCGGGAACTACCCGCGTTTATAACCACTATTTCATGGACGCCGCAATATTGCGTGCACAGTGGCGTCTTTGGCGCAATTATTGTGCTGACGTAATTACTGGCGTCATCTATGGGCACTCGCCATGCTGTCTTGGACGAGTTCTTCATGTTGTATGCGAGGCACACGCTTGGCGGATATTTTTTGTGGTTGGTCTTTCGTCACGTAGGCGTCTTCTACCTGAGAAACAGATCTTTGTGATGCAGTGAAGTGATTTAAATCCGAGTTAGGCGTTTCAACGTGTGAGGTCTTATTGCGGCATTTTCTATTTCTTTATTTATTTTAGATATGGGAGGAGGACAGCTTTTGTTTTGATTTGTTCGTTCCGTTCTCTAATATCCGCTCACCCGTATTAAGGATTCTTTCTCTGACAAATAGCCGGAGCATTTATTTTTACGAGACCTGCTTCAGATATTACGGGCTTACCGGAGACAAATTAAATGCGAAAACACAAAGCCCATATATTGTTACAGTATGGTATGTGCTAGCAGCGCGAGAGCGGAAGAAGACGAGGTTGACTGTTTGGCTTTACTCTGGCTTGGAGCCCTGGCTGCTGCGATTATTTAAAAACTGGTGCAGACCCCCTACACCGTCACATTTGGTGGGAGGTGCGGGGTACGCTTGCTAGAATGCTGCGCTTGATTTCCGTTGCGGTTGCCACATCGGTTACATCACCATGCCTTCAAACGACGACGCCGCGTCCACATCCACCCATGCTTCACCACATGTAGTTATATCGTACCCTTGTAACCAAGGGATTTTCACTGGCGCCAATGGCACCAGCATGGAAGACTGGCTTAGCAAGTGTGAACGCGTCAGCGACCATAACAGAGGGGACGCGACACTCATGCTTGCCAACGTAATCTTCGACCTCCACGGCACAGCTCTCGTGTTATATGACACACACAAAGACCTCGTAGCTGGGAAATCTCCAAACAAAAGATGCGAGACATATTCGGAAAATCAGGCGGACATCAGTTATCAGCCACACAGGAGCTTGCGACACGGGCTCAGTCGTCCACAGAGGCATATATTTCCTATATACAGGACGTGGTGGCTCTTTATAAATAAGCTGAAAAGACATGTCAGAATCCGGTAAAGTCGGCCATGTGCTAAAGGGGATTGCAGACGAAGCATTCAATTTGCTTTTGTGCAGGTGTCGTGTGACAGTTGATACCGTCCAGGCGGCGTGACGACGCTTCGAAGAATTTAAAATCCGACACGTTGCTCAGCAATTCGATCCCCTGCCAACCACGCGGCTACTTCTTGCTGCATTGACGTTTCAGTGTTTCATCAGCCGTCAAGTACACCAACCGCGACAGAGATCGTCCGTCGGGAAGTGGAAACCGTAGTCACAACGATCCATTATTCTCGACCTCTGGGCAATGATGTGAGGACCGAATCGCTCATTCAAACTATCGTCCGAGGAGAGAGTGTCAGCATGGGTCTGCCCATAAAGGACGCAGCCGTACGCTCAGAAATGCTCCAGTGGTCGCTTCAGTTGTACCGAGTCTGCGGTACCCACGGCAGCCGCACTTCGGTGGAGGCGAAATGCGAGAACACCCGTGTACTTAGATTTAGGCGCACGCTAAAGAACTCAGGTGGTCGATATCTTCGGAGTCCTCCACTACGGCGTGCGTCATAATGAGAAAGTGGTTTTGGCACGTAAAACCCCATAATTTTTGACCCAACAGGGCGTTGTAAAAACTCAGCTGAATTGCGAGCGTCAAACGACCCGCCCATCTGTTTCACCTGCTGTTGCATCGGCCATATTTCTCGGTACTTCCGCAGTCGCTGGTACTCATCTCCACGCCTCAGCGTCACTTTTAATCGCAGCTCGGCGTGTAACTCATGCGGCCAATTATACCGTCGCTACCATCCTCCAAGTGGTGACGTCCCCGCTCCATCCTATAAGCCCAGCCGTTCGCCCTCGCCCCAAGCACGGCAGTCCCGCTGACCGCCGCGTTGACATCGGCCGTCTCCATCATACCCCTGTCGCAACTCGAGAAACTAAATAATGCAGCGCCCGGAGGTGAGGCTACCTTGACGACCTGAACTAAAGATATTCTCTTTACCTCTGTTCGTTGACTTAACAGTAACGAAGTTCTTGTTGATGGTCAGTCCACAACAGCTCTAACAGACACAGGCACCCAGATATCCGTAATGAGCTCTACCCTCCACCGACGTCTTAAGAAAGTGCTCAAACATGCCGCCTCAGCTGCCGTTAGAGTTGCCAACGGCAGCACAACTGTCGTACTCAGCCTATATACTTCCCGTATCAAGTTTGCCGGCCGTGTTATGTCTGTTGTATTTGCCGTCATCCACTTCCCTAATGATCTGATTCTAGGTATTGACTTTTATCACTTTCCTCTGTGCTGATCGACTGCTGTTCTGGCGTTCTGTCCTTAGGTCTACCCCAATTTACTGCCGACGATGCTGCTTACGATTCACGGCTGAGGTGCCGCCAATTCGTTCGTCTGCTGCCCCATGCCGCAACCTACGTCTCGATGGTACTGTTCCTGCTTTCCCTGCGGAGAGTGCGGGGTATATCCTGCTTTAGACGTTCTCTTATTACGTTACCTTACTCCTTACGCCTTAGCCTTACGTTAGCCAACACGTTAGCCAAACCATTGTTACAGTTCAGAATAATCAGGCGTGTCTTCCGATTTTGAGCCTCAGCTCATCGATGCAAGTTCTTACGGTGGATATTTCCCTAACGACGCTGCATTCCCGGCAGCACTGTACTGCTTCGGCGTTGGCTACTCATCTTCAGCTTGACTGCTGCAGAGTCGACTTCAGCTTACACTTATGAGGGCCCATTACGATAAATGATTTCCCTTGACCTGCGACCTGATTACGCTGATGCTCTCTGTTCCCTCGTAGCTTCACACCAATATATCTTCGATTTTGGAGGTCGTTCGTTGGGTCATATCACCCTGGTTTCGCATCACATAAACACAGGCGATGACCTTCCCAGTCATTGGAGACATCAGCTTGTGTCAGCACCCAAAGGAACCATTGTAGGAAGCCAGGTTGACAAAATGCTCAAGAAGAACACTGAAGAGCCTTCCACTCCTTGAGCCTCCCCAGTCATATTGGTGAAGAAACGGGACAACACTTCGAGATTTGGCGTAGAGTATCGTCATCTGAAAAAAGTCACCAGGACGTGTACCCTCTTCTCTGGGTACTGGTAAATTGCTGTTGACGAACACGATCGCGAGAATATAGCCTTGGTTACACTTGGTGCCGTCTACGAATTTAAAGTCACGCCGTTTGGGCTTACAATGCCCCTGCCATCTTCCAACGCATGAAGGACTCTCTTCTTGGATGTCTTAAGTGGCCCATACCCCTCTGCTACCTTGATAATATTCTTGTTTATTCGTCCAACTGCGAAAGCCATCGCCATCGCCTCACCGCCATCCTTGACGTTTTCCGAAAAGCCCGTCTATAGCTCAACTCTGCTAAATGCCATTTCGGGCGCCGCCATATCAAAGTCCTTAGCCACCTCATCGACGCTGAAGACATACAACCTGATCCCGACAAGGTTCGTGCTGTAAAGGACTTCCCACTTCTATGCTCGTCGAAGAATGTCCATAACTTTATAGGTCTGTGTTGCTACTTTCGACCCCTCATCCGGAACGTTGCGGACATCGCCCGCCCCTTGACTGGTCTTCTGATGAAGGGCGTTTCTTCTTCATGGGGGCCTGATGAGGCAGCGCCTTTTCAGAACTTATTAATAGACTCACGAGTCCACCCATTTTTGGCTTCTTTTGACCCAGCTCCTACAGATGCAAGTTGTCATGACATTGGCGTTATTCTTGCCCAACGACAGAATGGCTTCTCTCGCTTCATTGAAGTGAAGCTTTCCCTGCCTCTTCTACTTTCCCACTGCTACTTCTGCTGTCTGGCACGCCACATCAGGGAGTGGTTCACAGCGTTTGTATATATGACAACTGCACTGCAGAGAGGTAAGGCTATGCGAGAAACTCGTTTACACCTTCGCGCCACGTCGAATGTGCACAATGCCCTGTGGAGCCCCCTGGCTGACGCCACATTAGCCTCTGGAGGGATAGGGAAAAGGTGACGTGGGAAGGCAAGGAAACTCTACTACAATAGACACGACAGCGGTTGCGGACAGACGGGCTAAATTTAAGTTCAGGATACACTGCGGTACGTATCTGCTATTTCTGAGAAATAAATACCACGCAAATTTGTCAAGCGGAGAACTTGCGCAGGGCTTGCAGAAGCAGAGCCGCATTAAAGCGCACCGTAGGGTATAGGAGATACCACGGAAGCGGTCACACGCCAAATGAGCACTGCTGTGCCCACCGCGGCAGCTTTTCGGCTATGGCATTGCTCGAGATTGCGGGTTTGATCGCTACCGTGGCAGCCCCATTTTGATGGGGGCGAAATAAAGAGACCTAAAAAAAAAGTGCAGCGCTCTTGCACCTAAATTTAACGAAACGTTAAGGACACCATGGTGTCAAAATTATTTCGGAGTCTCCCACTGCAGCGTACTTCTTTATGCGATTGTGATTTTAGCAGGTACAGGCCCATAGTTGAAATAAAATTTAATACTTCTCCCACAATACGATGGGTCATGTAAGGCAATGAATATGTTCAACACTCTCCGAGGTTAAGAAGCATGGCGCACAACAAAGCCTCAAGGAAACACCTCTCCCTGCTTGTTCAGTGTAATTTGCAGACAGAGAGCAGTAGCACACGCAAGGTAACGTTTAACATCAACTCACCACTATTACGTTGGACTAAACGTTGAAGAAATTAAACATTCGCCATCAGCATCGCTGCTAATTATCATCAATCAAAGCAGGCAGCACATAAATGTTCACCTACACCTATTCCCACAGTTCATGGAATCCGCGTATTTTGCCTATGCTAGCCCACTCCTTTATTGTTCTGAGCAGAATTTCTCCATAACCGAACGTGAGTGCCTTGCCCTCATATGAGCCATCGCGAAGTTTTGCGCCTACCTTTACAAACGACACTTATCTGTTGTTACGGCCCACCAAGCCCTCTGTTGGCTATCGTCACTGAAAAACCCGACGGGATGCCTCGGCAGCTGGACATTACAGTTACAGGAATACTTTTCTGTGACAAATAGATCAGGGCGACTACAGCAGGATGCCCACTGGCTGTCTTGATATCCGGCTTACCCACCTAATCTCACTGACAAGACTGACAGCTGTGTTCTATCCATTACGAAATTTCTCAACATCAGCATCGAGCAGCGTCGCGACCCCTCACAATCGATCATCGGTTGTTTCACCGCACAACTCTAGGACCACTCCGGCTCTTCGTTTTAAAAGACGATGTTATAAAGGCGCAAATCTCATGCCAACGGTGTCGAGCTTGTTGCTGTCGTTTCGAAACACGTACGCTCGGACGTGCTCGAGCAGCTTCACGACGCGCCCTCCTCCCCCGCAGGCCACTTAGGCGTCACTCGCACTTGTGACCGTGCCCGTCGGCGCTTCTTCTGACCTGCCCTTCGTCCTTTCGTTCGACGACACGTTGCAACATGCGAGAGCTGTGAACGCCGCAAGCTGCCTTCCTCGCGTCCAGTTACTCCAGCCGATTGATATTCCCGTCGAGCCGTGTTTCCATGTTGTCTGGGATATACTTGAACCTTTCCCTGCATCAGCACTTGGCGACCAATGGATTGCGGTGGCCATAGATTGTGCAACTCGCTTTGCTATCACCCACGCAGTCTCCACGAGCTGGGACATCGATTGCATCAATTTTCTCTTTCGAGTTGTTCTTCTACAACAAGGTGCTCCTCGTCAACTCCTAACGGATCCTGGGCACTGCTTCTTTTCCAAAACCGTTGACTGCAGCTTGGCAAAGATACTGTGCAATTATATCGAGATACGATACAATATACTCGGCCAACAAGTACATGAGATACACATACGAGGTAACCACAATTACTGTATCCAATACGATACTTTCCATTTATATCTTAAGATACTTCAATACATTCGCAAATTACTTATTACACATCTACATAATGTAACAGCAAGAACGTATGCCAAAAATCTTTGCTTTGATTTTTTTTACTCTGACAAGCCCTGTTTGATTTGAATAAAATGTCTGTAAGTGTGTTAGTATTTCAAAGTTTTTGTTCCGAAACAAATTATTGGATTTGGTCTAGCTGCTTAACATGAAAGGTATTTACGCACTGCACTGTCAGAAGTTCTTGCTTGTCGCTTTTGTAATTGATGAGAGTCACAGTTCTTTGCGGCCAGCTATAGAATCATCATTTAATTACAGGAACGTCAATAAAAGCCTTAGCCCGATGGCCTAAATTCTGCTGTGGAGTTTTACCTTGCGCGTAAGCCTATCACAGGAAAGGTACACAGCGTCAAAAATGCTGCTAGGGACATTTTTCTGCGACGCATCGTGTATAGAGAAAGCAAATAAAGCTGCCATGAGCTCTTGCATTATACTTATCTGCTGGCATAAAGCATTCGTTAGTAACATATTGACGCCGCACGCATTGACGTAAGCAGCACAGTGCGGTGGGTACGGGCAGGTGTTGTGGCACAAACGTAACTAAAAGCAAAAAAATCAAGAAAACAAAAGGTTGGCTGGACGCAGACGTTGGCGCTAGTTTTTTCGAGACAGTGAAAGCGCCACCACGTGGCTCTGCTCCACCAATAGGTACGCACAGACCTCATCGCCTGCTCTCGCTGGAGGACCTCTGGCGGAAAGATAAAAGAATGCCATGGCATTTAGTTTCATTAAGGTGGCTTAGTCGCAGCAGTATCAGCTTGAGGAGCGAAATTCAGTCAACGTATGCAGTTTCGCAGGGTGTTTTTGCAAGAGCCAGTATCTTGTATCTCAAGATACACGATACATCCCTTTATGTATCGGAAGTACAGATACTGATACACGTCTTACCAGACGTATTATGATACAAATCCGAGATAAACAAATAGTATTGAAGCTGCATGTATCTTCGATACTGCCCTGCACTGTCGTTGATGATCTTCCACAATCCTGCGCCACTCCTCATCAACAAGTTACCATGCCTAAACAAACAGACTACCTGAGCACCTCAACCGCTCGCTTACTGACATGCTCGCTATGAATTTGTCGGAAGATCATCGTGATTGAGACTGTGCATTGCCCTTTGTCACTTTCGCTGATAACTCCATGATAACGCCATCACGCAGCAGGTTTTTCATCTTTCTATCTTTTGTGTGACCTCAACGCACTCCTGCCATTTAATTGGTTCCTACCGATTCATCTGCGGCGTGCTCCTACGCCCTCGATGCCATTACCCGCGACAAACCTGTCCGCGAGATTGCCCGCAACCGTCTTGTAGCATCTGAGACATTTCAAAAAAAGCTTTACGATCGCCACCACCGAGATGCTCAATTCGATCCTGACTCCCTGGTCGTCGTCTGGCGGCATTCTCCTTATCCACCTTTTCTGGACACGTACCAACTAGCGCCCCAAGCGGTCCCGGCACGAAGCTAGCGCGTTTTCAATGGAACGAGGAGGTTTTTCGCGAATGACTAAAGGTGCCGGTCGATTATTGCAAAAGGCAGGTGATCGACATGTTCTGGAAGGCAATGCACATGAGCCAAATGCAGTAACCACGCCGTGTAAAGCAAGAATGTTCCCAGAGCGCCTTAAGAATCAGTGATGCAAGCTTGTGGAAACGACAAGGATTGTTACTCAATTTTCGAGACAGACAGGTTCGCTGTAATAAAACGACGGGCGCTCTCACAATAACTGCTACAGCATATGTAGTCCGGAGACTCAACTTTCGATTGATGCCTATCTCAACTCTCTACATATGGCGTAACACTGTTCCCAAAAGCGATTTTTGAAACACGGTCGTGCAAGTTCACGTATTATCAATAAAAACCCGAGCGTATCACTTTCGATATCTTTGGAAGCCATGGCCAAGTTGTTTAACCGCTCACACGTATCGCTCTACGTCATGTTGGCAGCAGTTCGATGCCGTCCTGCGTGATACTTTTTTTCAACGATACGCAGGATTGAGTTTGAGAGTCTCCCACCAGATTGCCGAAAACAAAACTCAAGATTTGGTTTCAGTTTCGGTTTTTTCAGGAGTGCTCTTCAAACAATATATTTGTTTAATTTTTACTTCCGGAAATGCAGCAATGCGCTTATTTGTTCAGTCAATTTCAATCGATTTCAACTTTATTATTATTAGAGATTATTACAATTACAAAAGAAATGTAATACAGAAGTAGGTGCCGAAGTAAAAACTATCAATGGGACCTCCTCTCATACCAAGCATAAGAATTGAGAATATACGTTTAGCAACGAAACTAAGAACAGCGTGCAAATACAATCAACATATTAGAAGTAATTAATTAAACATCTGGTAGTTGAAGATTACACAAAAATGAGTAAGAATAATTTTATATTGAAATACACATGAATATACAAACATTACAGTAAATCAATAGGAGTATAATGATTATATAACAAAAGTGTCAATCCAACAGTGCAAAAAAACTAATTTACAAAGGGCTAATAATCTATGAACCTACAACGAAAAAAACAATAAAACATGGTTACACAGTAATTAGTGTATACACACATATATACACATACACACAACACACAGACACAAATATATATATATATATATATATATATATATGTATATATATATATATATATATATATATATATATATTATAATACCGAGACCGATCAAGTTGTCCAGCGCTGTTTATTCCAAAAAAGGCAACGCCCCAGCTTACGCGCGAAGAAGTAGAAGAACAGGGAAGATGATGGTGGCTATGTATAAATGAAAACGACGCAGTACGTTAAAAGTGCTTACACTATTAACGTTTGCTCTGGGGTCTGCAGCCGTTTCGGAGACACCGAGACACCGACGTTCGCCGCTGCTTGTTCGATGCTCCTGCTGCTGCGTTCGATCTCCGCCCCGGTGTGCCCAAGCTGGAACTTACTTGGTGGTTTGGCTGAGTTTTGGGTGGATTTGACCTAGTTATCTTACTTATCTTATTTTTGTAGGACGTATCCGTGATTGAAACATCGCTGATGTCTAAAAACTCTCCTGGGCAAGGGCACAGCCCTTGGTCAGCCTCCCTTTCCCCTGATGATTTGCCTTTGCAATCTTTCTTCCGCAGCGGTGTTAGCAGCATCCCTGTCGCACTGGTGCCCTCGAACGGTGGATTCATCCGGCTGAACAACCCACAAGCTGTTCAGGCCGAGCTCCAGGCCATGACGCGTCATTTTCAGATGATAAGCGATGTCCGACAATTTGGAAGAGGTGGGATAGTCTGTAGGTCATCAGATTCGACCTGTGTCGCAGACCTCCTAAAGTGTAAGACTTTCGCATCTGTCCCGGTGAGTGCGTTTATTCCTCCTCATCTAGCATGCACTAAAGGCATAGTCCGGGGCGTAGACTCTCGATTGAGCCCAACTGAGACTCTGGAGAAACTGTCTGATGCTGGCGTCATAGCTGTATACCGGTGTAACCGACTGGTAAATGGAGAAAAAGTTGCCACAGAATCAGTTATTGCTACGTTTGCTGGCATGTCCTGCCCTTCTGAACTGAAAGTGTGGCCACCTATATTTAGAGTGGAACCTCTCGCTTCCCGTCCACTTCAGTGTCGGAACTGTTGGCGTTTTGGCCATAGTGCAGGAGGCTGCAAATCAAATGGACGCTGTCGCGCCTGTGGTGCCGATCATTCTCCCAATGAGTGCACAGCTGAAGCTGAAACTTGCTGCCTATGTGGAGGAAACCATTCGGCTGACTATGCAAACTGCTCGGCTAGAGCTAACGAAATACAGGTACTCGAAGTAATTGACAGGCGACGATGTTCGCGGCGAGAAGCTATTGCAGTCGTCAAGGAAAGAGCCTTTGGATACGCTGGCGTCACTGCGAGGCAATCTACTTTACAGGAAGACAACTTGTCGAAACTCATTGAATCGGCCGTAGAAAAAGCAATGACAAAGGCTATGCAACATATTGTCACAAGTGTTACCGACTGTCTTTCCCAAGTGTTTACTGCGCAGATGAGACAGCTATTGCAAACAGCTGCAACACCAATCACCAAATCGATTGCTTGTGCTGCAGAACAGGTAGCCAGTTCAGTCCTAGCGCCGAGTACCACATCGGACCCAACATTTGTAGGATCCGATCCTTGTTCTTCGCGTCAGTCAGACTCACAGGTCGACATGGAAACAGGTCATGATACCAGGCCGCAAAAACGAACTGGGTCTCCAGTAACTACTGCTTGTCCATATACCAAAAACAAAAAGGGTAATCCAATGTCTCATTCTGGCGTCCAAGAAAGTTCATTGCGACGGTAGTCGCTGAAGAAACTATATCAATTAGATCATCACCATAGCTTCTTTAAAAGTGCTACAGTGGAACTGTCGTTCCCTGTTTTCTGCTTCAACAGACTTACATTGCTTAACAACTCAGCTTAATCCTGACGTCATAATCTTACAAGAAACCTGGCTTACTCCTGAGAAAAATTTTCTATTTAAAGATTTTCGATCTTTTCGATTAGATCGCCTTTCACAAGGAGGTGGCTTAATGATTTTGTTGTCATCTAAATTCTGTCATAAGGCGAAAATAGCTTTCAAGTTAATGTCTCCGGAATGTGAAATTTTGGCAGTGCACCTTAGCATCCCAGGCTACCGTACATTTTCAATTATAAATGCTTATTTCCCTACGGGCGTACACAGTACACACCAATTGGATAGTGCACTTGCGAGCTGCAAAAATGAAGTCATTCTTACTGGTGACTTCAACTCGCATCACGTGTCTTGGGGTTACAAAACAGATTCAGGTGGGACACGTCTGTGGAACTGGACCATAGATAAAAACGTTACATGCCTTAATACCAGTGGACCTGCATTTGTCCGCGGACAATCTCGCTCAGTGTTAGATTTGACGTTTTCTAGCACAAGTGTCACTGTGACATCTTGGACAACGATTGCTTTCAGTACAAACAGTGATCATCTCCCGGTATACTTTGAAATTGCATGCCCTTTAACATCAGTTGAACGACAAGGCAGAATATTTGTGAATTGTAAAAAATTTAAAGACTGCTTGCGGTCCGCCATTGCGTCACTAAGTAATAGTAATGACGAAGACATTGGCTTGAATATTTGTTCAGCATTACAAACGTCCCGACAAAACTCTGAATTTGTAATTCAGACAGCTAAGCGTTTCTCATCTAGTCCCTGGTGGAACAGCGAGTGCACACGAGTTTATAGAAGAAGGAAAGCTGCTTGGAAAAAACTTCTACATAATCAGAGCCCACAAAATTGGAAAGATTATCAAGTTATTTCGGCAACCTTCAAACGTACTATTAAACCTGCAAAAGATGAGTACGATAAAAACCATTTTGATTATCTATCTAAATCCAAAAACAAACGTGCTTTATTTAATTACCTTCGTTTTAGAAACAAACTCTCAATGAGCATTAATGTAGACTCAATCGTCTATGCCTCAAAGGAAATGCAGGAGTCCTTAGAACTACTGGCTAAAGGACTGGAGAGTCGGTTCGCAACGCGCCTCCAAACTCCTGCTTTTTCTCCTGCATTCTCGGGCTACAAGGAGATATCCTATTCGGAAGTAGCAAAGGTCATGTTACAGTTGCCAACTACAGCGCCTGGCCCGGACGGCATAACAAATGCAATGTTAAAGATTTTCTTTCAAGAAGCTCCACGTGAGCTTCTGAAGTTGCTAAACTACTCTGTTGGTAACGCATGGATTCCACAAGATTGGAAGATCGCCAAAATTATTCCGTTACTTAAAAAACAAGGGGCAGGCTATACTATCGACAACATCAGACCAATTGCGTTGACATTAAACATAGTGAAACTTATTGAAAGAGTGCTTCTCGGACATATATTAGAGTTTATTGACGACAATCGATTGTTGAGTCCGTGTCAAATTGAATTTCGATCTGGCTATTCAATACGGCACGCGCATGTAGACCTTGAAAGTCGCATTAACATCGCCAGACAGAAAAGACAATATGCGGCTCTAGTTACCTTAGATATATGTAAAGCCTATGACAGCATTGAACATACAATTTTAACGAATCGGTTACAGAGCCATTGCTTTCCAGGCTATATTGTAGCATGGGTGCATGAATTTTTAAAAGACAGGGAGTTCTATTGTTTTCGAAGCGGCTATTCTTCCAGTAAATATAAGCAAACAAGAGGTGTGCCTCAGGGATCGGTACTTTCACCAGTATTATTTAATATTTTACTGAGCAGAATCCCCGTTCACCCAGTTGTCAGTACATACGTTTATGCTGATGACATTGCCTTTTTTGGTATGGCTAGCGACATATACTCTCTTTACGAAATACTGCAGTCGTATCTAAGGGAACTGGAAAGCTGGCTGGATAGCTTACACTTAAACCTGAATGCTAATAAGTGTGCTATCCTTGTGTTTCCCGTTAAAGACCCAGTATACATATCGCTTAACTATCATCTCGAAGATATCCCACAAGTAGAGTCACTAAAATACCTTGGAGTTATTTACAACGGAATTCTTAACTGGCGGCCGCATATTGAATATATTGCGACAAAAGGAGCTCGTTCAATGGGCATTTTGCGCAAGTTGAGCAACCGGAGAACAGGTATGCGAAGAAAATCCATCTTGATGGTATATAAGATGTATGTTCGTCCGGTGTTAGAATTTGGATGCGTTTTATTCTCCAGTGATCCATCATACAAGCTTCGGCCGCTAGTTTTGTTGGAACGAGAGGCGCTACGTCTGTGCTTAGGCCTCCCAAAATACGTTTCGAATGCCGTATTATACCTGGAGGCAAGAATCCCACCCATAATATGCCAATTTCGCCTTCTGACAGTTCAGACTTTCCTAAGGCTATATGAATCCCCATTAAACCGCCTTCAAATTATTTTCCTCTCTGATCCATAATTATTTTTTCCTATTCATTGGCCCAGGTTTCATAGACCACAGATTATATTTGTGGAAACATTACTTGAACCACTAAATGTGCAAATTCGCGAGGTGCTTCATGATAATACGCATTCAAATTACCCAGAGATCAGGTTCGATGACAATTTCCCAAACCACGCGAAACTACTCCCTTACGGCATCTTAAACGCCATGTTGCAAGACCACCTAAGCAACCTAGAAACAAACGTTATCATTGCAACAGATGCCTCACAGTGCGAGGAAAAAGCTGGCATTGGAATATTTTGTCCTGCACTCGACTGGTCTTTTTCTTTAAGGTTGCCTGATTTTGTGCCTATTTTTCTGGCCGAGTTGTTAGCAGTAATCCTAGCTTTACGTAAATTAGACCCAATTATTACAACGGCTGCCATTCTGACTGATTCCCTCTCAGTATGCTCTTGCCTTACCGCTACTAATGAGTCACCCATGCTAAAACTATTCCACTTACTAGTTCCAGCCCATGTGCAATGTGTTCATTTGATTTGGGTGCCAGGGCATAAAGTTTGTTTTTTAATGAAACTGCCGATTCACTGGCAAATGCATCACTATCCGGCCCTGTTCTTCCTATTCTACCAGTGACAGCACAGATCACGGCGGCAAGATTTCGGATGCGATCAATAAGATTAGCCTTATCAAACCCACATTTGACTGCTTCTCCAGAGTATAAGCACCTGGAATTTCCCTGGCATAGCGAATCCTGTGACACAAAGATGCTTGAGGTCTGCCTCACCAAATTACGCTGCCGCGTACCCACGCTGAATTTCTATTTACACAGGTCGGGTTTGGTTCCCTCCCCCCTCTGCTCTTTTTGTAATGAGGAAGAGTCGATACAGCACTTTCTTCTATCTTGTCGCCGCTTTACTGCGGTTAGAAAAAGATGGTTGGAAATACCTTTTCGAAGAATTGGCCTGGACTTGACAGAACCTTCAATTCTTTCGTTCGGAGCGTCCACTTTGGGATTCAGCCACAGGGATGCATGCTTCGCCGTCCGAACATTTCTTACGGAATCTAAACGAATGCCCTGCTAAATTCCTTTCTTTTTGTTTTTACTTTTAAATTAATTATTACTCATTCAATATGACCTTCCTGATTTTATTTAGCAGGTAATTAAGCGCTATTCAATGCTATTTCAATAGCTATTAGGAAATTTATGCTCCATAATAATTTCGAATAATCCACCCATTTCTTGGCCAATCCCCCAACGTGGGTAGGAGCCACACGCATCGCAGGCTACAACAACAACAACTTCCCCCCGTCATGGAAGCGGCCAGCCTGGCCGCAGATTAGAGATTATCTAAACGGGGAGTGAAGGGCTTCATCCGCGAGACGTGAACAATTTCGGCATTCCAGCGACGCCGGTCAGTGACGCAGTGTACTGGGCGGACGAGATAGTTCATTGCAGATGTTTGCAGCACAACGGTGTATGGGCCAATGTAGCGTGGAAGGAACTTCTCATAGAGGCCTGGGGTGCGGTCTGGAGTCCAAAGCAGGACTTGGTCTGCAGGGTGAAAACGTAGGCCACGGCGTTTGTTGTCGCAGTGACGCTTGCGCTCAGCTTGGGTAGCCTCTGTGCCTTGCTGGGTGATTTGACGGCAATGTGCAACTCGCACAGCAAAATCTTCTGGAAGCGACGCGTTAGGCGAAGAAGGTGCGAAAAAGAGTTCTCTGTCGAATATGGTGGAAGGAGTTCGTCCATATAGAAGGAAGAAAGGGCTGTAGCCGGTAGTCCATTGAATAGCAGTATTAAATGCGATTGTCAGAAAAGGAAGAATTTTATCCCAGTCAGTGTGGTCAGGACGGATGTACATGGAAATCATGTCAGACAGCGTACGGTGGAAGCGCTCAGTAAGGCCATTGGTTTGCGGATGATAGGTAGAAGTAGATTTGTGGACGGTATTAGTGGCCCGAATAACTTCCTCGAGAACTTGTGAAATGAACGCCTTGCCATGGTCACTGAGGAGAACGCGAGGAGCCCCGTGGCGCAAGACGATGGAGCGCAAGAAAAAGTCGGCGACCTCAGAAGCGGTACCGGATCACAGAGGGGCAGTGTCGGCATATCTTGTTAAATGGTCGGCCGCAGTGACAATCCAATATTCACCGGAGGGTGTCAACGGCAGGGACCATATAAATCCATACCAACAAATTCAAAAGGTGCGACCGGGCAAGGGAGAGGCTGTAGTAAACCGGCAGGAGGGGATGTCGACCGTTTGCGGTGCTGAGATGACGCACAAGAGGCAATGTATTTGGCCACCGTTGTGGCCAAATATCTGCAGAAAACTCTGCAGATGAATATCTGCAGAAAATTAAAGCAATGTTTAACAGTCTTGGAAGGGAACAGCAGTTTACAATAGGTAGTGAGGCACTGGACGTGGTAAGGGAATACATCTACTTAGGACAGGCAGTGACTGCGTATCCGGATCATGAGACCGAAATAACCAGAAGAATAAGAATGGGCTGGGGTGCGTTTGGCAGGCATTCTCAGATCATGAACAGCAGGTTGCCATTATCCCTCAAGAGAAAAGCTTTAACAGCTGTGCCTTACCAGTACTCACGTACGGGGCAGAAACCTGGAGGCTTACGAACAGGGTTCTACTTAAATTGAGGACGACGCAACGAGCTATGGAAAGCAAAATGATAGGTGTAACGTAAAGGGATAAGAAAAGAGCAGATTGGGTGAGGGAAAAAACGCGAGTCAATGATATCTTAGTTGAAATCAAGAAAGAGAAATGGGCATGGGCAGGACACGTAATGAGGAGGAAAGATAACCGATGGTCATTAAGAGTTACGGAATGAATTTCAAGGGAAGGAAAGTGTAGCAGAGGGCCGCAGAAAGTTAGATGGGCGGATGAGATCAAGAAGTTTGCAGGGACAACATGGCCACAATTAGTACATGACCGGGGTAGTTGGAGAAGTATGGGAGAGGCCTTTGCCCTGCCCCGATTATCGAAGTGGCGAAGCACAGGACCGGAAGTAAGATGCCGCTTAAGGTCTTCAAAAGCTGACTCGCAGTCGCTAGTCCACGTGAAAGAGGCACCGGTAACCAGTAGCTTGTGTAGAGGAGCTGCTATTGCTGCGAAGTTACGTATAAGTCGACGAAAATACGACGCCAAGCCGAGGAAACTACGTAGATCTTTCTGTTGCTGGGGGTGAGGAAACTGGAGAACGGCACTAATCTTTTCGGGGTCTGGCTGGACGCCGTCTTTTGAGACGACGTGTCCCAATACTTTTATAGTCTTGCTTGCAAATTTGCCTTTTTTGTAGGGATCCCGAGACCCGCATTTGTAAGGCACTTGAGAACTTCGTCTAATCGATGAAGATGTTGGCTGAACTCAGACGAAAAGATGACAATATCGTCGGGATAACAGAGGCAGGTCTTCCATTTTAGACCACGAAGTACGTTGTCTGTTATTTGCTCAAATGTGGCAGGAGTGTTACGAAAGCCAAAAGGCATCACGTTAAACTCATAAAGTCCGTCTGGTGTAGCGAACGCGGTCTTTTCTTTTTCAGTCTCGCTCATCGGAATTTGCCAATATCCTGATCGAAGATGAAGGCTGTAGGAATACTCCGCCCCTTGTAGTGTGTCCAAAGCGTCGTAAATTCGAGGTATTGGATATATGTCCTTACGTGTGATCGTATTGAGCGCTCCATAATCGACGCAAATGCGAACGGAGCCATTTTTCTTCTTTGCTAGGACCACGGGAGAAGCCCATGGGCAAGATGAAGGTCGTATTATCTTCCGCGCAATCATGTCAGCAACTTCTTGTTCAATGACCTTTCGTTCGGACGGCGATACACGATAGGGGCATCGTCGTATTACAGCGGAACCATCGATTTCGATGCGGTGTGTAGCCGCAGGAGTTTGGCTCAACACAGGGGAACAGCTATCGAAACAGGCTTTGTGCTTGCCAAGACCACCATTAAGGCTTCGGACTGCGCGGCTGTTAGGTCAGAGACAAGAACGGCTGGAGGAGGGAAAGAATCATCCAAACCTGAGGTTGGTGCGGGTGATGAAGAAGGGCAAAGCGTGACAATAGAGATAGGTTGAGTGTCGGCTAAGGTTGCCACAGGGCAGCATCACAGGATCTGGGGTCGTGTTGCAAGCAGAGAGAAGGGCGCGGCCACATGAAAACCGGACGAGACAGGTGGCAATGAGAATTCCATGAGAAGTACAGTGGGAAGAAGGGGCGACTAGCGTGTCTCCGTCGGCAATCTGACTGGATGTTACGCGGCTACAACGTCTTCGTGACCCAGACGCAGGACGTAGTCTGCAGTGATGGCCAAGTTCACGCATTAAAGTGAAGAGTCCGTAACAGGTGCAAGCGCTGTATCCGTGATATGGACAACTTCCTCTCTACATGAAATGAAGGCTGAAGCAGAATGTAGGAAGTCCCAACCATGTATAAGTTCATGGATACACGTTGGAGGGATGATAAATTCAATGTGGTGGCGTATGCCGTCGATAAGAACACGAGCAGTACACGGTCCGCCGGGGTAAATGAATGCATTATTAGCACCACGCAAAATAGGTCCAAGATAAGGCATTTTTACTTTCCGGAGCCGGGAACACAGATCACTACGAAGAATAGAAACGGCGGCACCGGTAACGATGAGAGCTGACGCGGAAACACCTTCTACAGTTACAGAAAGCATGTTGGCCGGGCGAACAGGAGCAATTTTCGAAGACCGATAAGAAGCAATTTTCCCTCAAAAACTGCAAAAGTTATTTTTGCGAGTGCTGATGCTTTTGCGAGTGCGACAAGATGGGAAGTGGGGCGAAGCGGTGATGTAGAGCGCCGGTAAGGCGATGGAGAACGACGTCTGGCCGAAAGGGAACTGTGAGGCAGATTAGGAGCAGCTGGAGGAGACGGAGAACGGTGTTGAGGGAACGAGTACGATGCGGGATAGTAGGCGTCTAATCGGCGAGTGCGGTCTCTCTCGTGCTCAGCATAGCCTCGTCTTTCATCCTGCTGGCGACGGCGGCAGAAGCGAGATATATGGCCGCGTATACCACAGTAAAAACAAACTGGACGAGGTGGAGGCCACTGAGGGTACGATGGTGCTGCAAGTGCTCTGGTTCTCATCGAAGCCAAATGGTCATAGGAAACGTCAGTAGGCACAGGGGTCACGGTAGGGGTGGGTAGCGAAGCAACATCCGCGTAGGTAGGTGTGGGGCGCGCTACCGGAGGAAGATGCGTCGTGGGTGTAGTCATCGCTGTCAACTCCTGATTTACGACCTCGCGCAAGTCGAAGGGGGGGTTGGGGCGCAGGCAGCAGGTGGACGCCTTAGGTCTTGTATTTGAAGCTCTTCGCGGATGGTGGTGCGGATAAGAGCACGTAGATCTGTGGAATGGGGAACCTGAGGATCGCTGCTGTCATGTGGAAGACGAATAGACTGCAGCTCGTCTAGGTGTTGACACGTTGAAGTGATGTCTTAGACAGAAGCCCGATTTTGCACGATTAAGGCGTTGAACGCGACAGACCCAATGCCTTTTAAGATGTGGCGAACGCGTTTGGCTTCCGTCATGCTAGGATTCGCACAGCGGCACAGATCCAAGCATCCTCTGTTTATGATGTGTAAGACCCTTTTGGAAGTTGGCGGCGTGTTCCCAGCTTCTATTTGGCGAATTCTGCACGGCCAGACGAGGAAGCGAAGATTTGCCGCAGCTCGGAGGTAAACGTGGGTCAATCCGCGATGTCGGATTCGTGGTACAAATACCACGTCTTTGCAACACCAGTCAAGTAGAAGGCGACGTGCCTCAATTTCTTGGTGTCGTTCCACTTATTGCAAGAACTCACGCGGTCGTAGTGGTCGATCCAATCGTCGACGTCATCACAGCGGAGTCCCACAAACACAGGGCGATCGCGCTGAGGGCTCGTTACAGTCAAAGAGGGTGCCGCAGGCGGGGTAGTCTGCGTGGTAGAGTTAGAGGCGCTGGAAGGGCCGGGGTTGGAAGTGTCCATTGTTGGGCTGGGCGCAGGCGCAGCCCAACAATGGACACTGGGCGCAGGTGGCAACCGGAACGGAGCTCCAGGGAGAACGGGAACGCGAGAGTACGTCGGGGTCTTGACGTACCTCCACCAACTTATAACACCGAGACCGATCAAGTTGTCCAGCGCTGTTTATTCCAAAAACGACAACGCCCCAGCTCACGCGTGAAGTAGAAGAACAGGGAAGATGATGATGGCTATGTACAAATGGAAACGACGAAGTACGGTAATAGTGCTTACAATCAATATATATATATATATATATATATTGACGCGAAATAAGTTTGCACGTGATGACACGGGACCCTTAAGGCGAGAACCATGACGTTCGTGGTTGCGCGCGCGCTCTCCGAGGACCAACCATCGCTAAAGACCGACGTTTTTTTTTTTTGCCAATCTGTTGGTGGTAAACTGTTTTAGTTGTAATAGCTGGGTGACATTTCTGGTGGACGTGCGGAGTACAGTCGATGTTAAGATCTCCGGAGCATACCCCAGACCTAAGCCCGGCGAGTAGTTCAGTCGAGCTAACCCATGTGCACGTACGTGCCAGCCGATGTCTCCAGGGACTCCAGCCACAGCACGGTCTGCTACCCGAGCGAACTAGAATTACGAATGCTATATAATAATGCTAATATAATACCTCTAATACAATAATAATAATAGTGCTAATATAATAATATAATAGAATGCTATATAATACCTCGGTTGAGTTGAAATGTACTAGTTAAGTGTAGAATTTCAAGAGTGCGAAAAATGCGCGCTGCTGATGTGCTGTATGAACTGTGGGTAATTTTTCGGACCGCCCGGTTCTGAAGGTGACTTAGGAATGTCAAGTGTGCGGGGTATGCGTTGCCCCACGATGAAATGCACTAAGTAAGGTGACTCTTCATGAAAGCGTAGTAAAATAATTGTATAATACGTTGCTGAAAACAGTTTCTTATTCTAATGAGCTATCGCGTATGCCAAAAGCTGTCTTCTTAGTGACATAGTTTACGTGAATATTATACTTAAGTTGAGGGTTTATGGAACACCTAGAAAAGTAATATAATTATATGGGGCAATGACCTAGTTATCAATGCTCAGGGGTTCTTGTAGAAGCTTTTTGGGACAAGTGAAATATCCTAAACTTTGTCTTAACAGGGTTTAGGTATAAAAAGTTATTTTTACAGCAACAAGATGCGTAACATCGCCGTTTAACTTTCTTAGCAGAATGTTAACGTCTTTATCACTAGTGAATATCATTGTATCATCATCATAGAGGATGCACTCAGAGCAGTTAAGCGATGATGGTAAGTCATTATGGAACTTAAGAATAACAGAGGACCCGAAATTGATCCTTGTGAAATGCCCTAGTTAGTTGTTATTGGAGAGGATAAAATGCTTCCATATCTAAAAACCTGGGTTGTGTTTGTACGGTAGCTTTGCAAAAATGCTAGAGCAGGTCTACGAATTCTATATTATTCTAGTTTAGCATACAAAATGGAGTGATTAATAGTGTCAAAAGCTTTGGTTAATTCAAAACATACCGCCCCTGCCTATAGCCCATTATCGATAAATTGCTTTATGCTGTGAGTTAATTTTATCAGTGCTAGATCGGCTGATAAGTTAGCACGAAAACCAAACTGCGTGGGTGTCAAAAGGTAAATGTTTTAGGTAGTTCATTAGGCGATTAACAAGAAGCTTCTCAATTAGTTTACTAAAAATGGCAGTATCGCTATAGCGCTATAGTTAGACAAGATATTTCGATCACCTTTTTGAAATACTGGTGTTACCTTTCCTTGTTTGAGACCTGTTGGAAAAACGCCGGCCCGAAATGCACTGTTAAATATATCAGAGAGGAGAAAAGAAAACTCACGAGCAACAAGTTTCATTTGAGATGGATGAATTGAATCTAGGCCACAGCCTGTGGTCTCTAGACTTATGATAGTGTGGTGAACTTCATTTGGCGAAGTGGATTTTAAGAAAAACGAGTGAGGCAAGCGGGACAACTTAGGCAAGTTAGTCACAACGGATGCAGAGCTCTTGAAAAATGATTCATCAGATGAACTGGCGATAGTTATAGAATTAGAGTGCTGGTGCCGTCCGTAAACTCTGTCCCAAGCGCCTCCTGTTGATTAAGATTTAAAAATTATTTAATTACGTTCCAATTCTTTCTAGAGTCATTCCCATTTTCGAGCACTTTATTTTGATAGTAGGTTCTTTAGCCAGCTTGAGACGGTGAGAGATTGTGAAGACAATTTGAATCGCACCCTAAGGACGAGTTTAAATATCTGGAGTTTGAATTTTTTGAAAAGGTTATCTTTTTTTATTCATAGAGCGCAGTAATCCTCTAGTGATCCACGGGTGCCTTTGGGTAGAGTACCAACGTGATATGGAGTATACCGACGTGCAAGTATATATAATACTTAGTCTTCGCTTTTATTATCAGATTTTATTCCTTGCACAAAATAACAACAAGCATGTGCATGTTTTTGTATTAAGTTAAAAAAAAAAACACTGCCGGAACTTCACGGCAATGCACACGCCTAACTGAATAGGAAGAATGCTAATCACTTTTGTTTTTATATAATAGCCGAGTATCGAAAAATTTCAACTTAGCGGCACCTAGTCGAAACATTGGTGGTGGGTTAAAGCAGTGTGTTGGTCGGAGATGGGCCGTTATGTCACTCGGCAAGAGCAAATGATCTTGCGCCACTCTCAGGAAATGGCACGTTGACTTGAAGAAGCGCCAAATTTAAAGTGTAAAACTATTTATTACAGCTTGCGCTTGAACGATAATTGAAGAGCGAGTGTCATTCAGTCTGTTTGCACTCGCATATTTTCGTGAGGCAACAGGGGAGGAGAGGGAGCGTTGAGCGTGCGTACGTGTGTATTTGCATTTGCGTGTGCGTGGGTGTTTGTCTTTTCATTGTAATGTGCGTGCGCACGATTGCGTGTATGCGTGTACGATGATACGCGTTTTCGTGTGCAAGTGCAATTCCGTGTGCTCGCATACATTTTCGGCATGCCTGCATGCGTGGGCGCATGTAAATGTGAATGCGGGCGAACATGAATCGTATCTCAGTGTGTGTGTGTGTGTGTCTGTGTGCGTGTGTGTGTGTGTCTGTGTGCGTGCGTGCGTGCGTGTGTGTGAGTGTGAGTGTGTGTGTGTGTGTGTGTGTGTGTGTGTGTGTGTGTGTGTGTGTGTGTGTGTGTGTGTGTGTGTGTGTGTGTGTGTGTGTGTGTGTGTGTGTGTGTGTGTGTGTGTGTGTGCGTGCGTGCGTGCGTGCGTGCGTGCGTGCGTGCGTGCGTCAGCGAGCGAGCTACCGAGAATTACCCTGCTTACACTTACTCTTGGGGATGAATGGGATGTGGAGCTTATTTAAGCCCATATTTAAATCTATGAGACAAGAACGAATTACATTGCGTTTTAAAGCATTATGTCTTTCCGAAAGCGAAATCAACTAAAAAAAAACTCGGTTCTCTTCCACTCTGTAAGAAGTATGACCAGCAAAGCTGTGTATGTGGAACCCTTAATGGCGAACTGGGGTCGGCCCGGCATTGCACTATCTTCGGGACTGCGTTCAACACGCGGCCACGATGAGGGGGAAAGTTGCCCTTACCAGCTTCGCCATACAGAAAGGATTTCAACAAGAGGGGACACACTGGCAAAACTGACAACAGGAAATACATAACGCTAGTATTAATGTGAACCGTTTGCTGCCGCGAGCAACGAAAAAGAAATCTGCAATGAAGTTAAGACATTGTTTAATGTTTTATTCCTTGCCAGAAAAACTAAGAATATCTGTGTTTAAATTAAGTTTTACTTTGAGGCTTACTTGGGTTTCCAAGCGACAGGCGAAGCACGCGCCAGATGCATGCGTCATTCGTCAAACACGTCATCGAAGCTAGCGAGACCGGCTGCGCGTTAAACAACAGGATGAATAAAAACTGTAGCTTCGCTTCATAGACGGACCTAACGAGCGAGGCAGACGCATTTTTATTGGCAAAGCAACGCCTCAGGCCAGATCCCGGTCCAGATACATGTCCAGATCTAGGAGAAGGCAAGCACAGCCCACTAGGACGCCTAAGCTGAGATGATCAGAAGTGGTAAAACGGCTGCACCTTGAGACACAAGAGCGGACTGCACATAATTGTAATAATAATTACAACATCGATGAAGTGAGGAAAGAGAATGCGCACTTGAGAGAATTCATTGAACATTTAACAAAGAAATTCAGTAGCTTATGAACAACAAAAATCAGCCAAAAAAAAACGCCATCTCTGAGCTCCTGGGGACTAGAAGACTAGAGGCAATTCAAGAAAATAGAGACGAGGAGGATAATACTGCACCTCTACCCGAGAAAATGTCGACCAAGGACACTGTTACGGCTCCAACTCTGAACATAAACCAGTCAACTTCTGACCTACAAAAGCCGGCTAAGGAACACGCAGAGGCTACCAGCAATCTTTCTCTGGAGTCTCGATGATCTGGATCAGGCTGGACAAAATGTAGGCCAATATTGCCGACATTATTGGTAGGATAATAGAACTTAGCGCGAGAAGAACCCTATCGCCTCCGATGAAGAACACTCCTGTGATCAGTTCGGCTGGGAACCAACAAAGTTTACAAACAGCTGTCAATTCCAGGCCTTCTAGCATTGCTTTAAGAGCGCCCTTCTTCCGCCACCTTCCACGGAACCATACCGTAAGATGGGAAAACGTGAGAAAAGAGATCTTCTCATTTGCCAGGGGAAATGCAGGAGCTACGAAGCCAAAAAGGCAGTCCTGCAACAATACCTTAGAAACTAGACCAAACCAGATGTTATGATTACTCTGAAACACATGGACTAACGAAACAGCAAGCATATTGCCACGTAGTAGTAACGATGAATAAATTAGCAAAACTATGAGTGCCGAAACTACCATTTTATTGGGCGAACTGTGCCTTGGAAAAAAGACTACACGCGAAGAACAATGGCAACGCCAATCACAGTCAGCGATCGTAGAAAATTTCATGTGCCGGTCAAGAGCGTCCTCTTCTATACACCAGTCATCAAACGTTCCAGAGCAATCGTTAGTACCCCCGTGTCTTCCAGAAAGTACAACACAATTGGCTTCGCACATGCATTCGATAGCACAGAAGCATCAATAACATTCGAGGAACTTCACATAGAAGTAGGTGCGTCCGGCGATGAACGATAACATCGGTTAGAGGGTGACA
Source organism: Dermacentor andersoni (assembly GCF_023375885.2). Classification (NCBI taxonomy): domain Eukaryota; kingdom Metazoa; phylum Arthropoda; class Arachnida; order Ixodida; family Ixodidae; genus Dermacentor; species Dermacentor andersoni. The sequence continues at coordinate 65,516,560 of NC_092820.1, forward strand.
AGCGCTCCCCTCGAAAAGATGAACAAGTACACCTGTCAATATCAAGCTATGGGGCACGCTAAGGGGAATAATAGAACAATAACTATGCTGGTAACGAAAGGGCTAGTGGTGATTCGTCACAACAGCGTAATCTCGGATATGGAGCGTGTGCTTATAGAGGCGGTCTCCAAAGGGTAAAACCTTCAAGTATATTTATTCTAAACGTATATAGTAATCCATCCCAGAAAAGCGAGTGCTTCATAACTCTCTTTGTAATGGCTGCCGTGATGGCACGTTCTAGTACTGTAATCATAGGAAGAGACTACAATGGTCCGCACGTTGCCTGGGGGTATGGTTACTCGGGATGGAAGGGAAAAGTGCTATGGCAAGACGTTCAAGATATAGAGTTAACGCTCGGAAACGAGATCGACTCCACTACACGTATAAAGACCGGGCTCAACAGAGATGCCACACCGGATATAACAATCGCAAACAAGGTCGCAAAGGTGCAATGATGAAACTCTTTAAGTGACCTTGGCAGCGATCATAGGATTGTAGAAACCAAGGTCGAAGAAGCCGCAGATGCCGAAAAGAATAGGTCCGTTAAATGGAGCGACGGCGACAAGTTTCCTAAAATAAGGGGCGATAGGAAGCAAGAGTCAATCGAAAACACAGAATAATGGGCTAGAGACGTCATCAAAGACGTAAAAGTAGCCACTCACACTACCATGCCGGACCAAGCGGTAGAGAAGATCGATAGTCATATCGCACATATGTGCGAGGCGAAACAATCGTTACGACATAGATAGCGTGAGCAAAAGTACAACAGGGGTCTAGTAAGGGAATAAATGAGCTAAAGAAACAAATTGAAGAGCACAGCAGGCAGTTACGCAAGTAACAACGGGATGATTTCTGCAAACCTATGGATGGGCAGATTTTTGCTGGCCAGGCAGGCCGTGTACTGAAATACCTGCTGGATCCTGACAATCCCAGGACAGCTCACAAACGTAATTTGCGAAACCTTGTGCATGGCAAGGAATATGAACATAGGTACGGAAGATGAACTTGTCGCGGAGAATAGCCGAGCAAGCGCGGTATGAGGGAAAGTTTAATGAGCCCTTGGAGAAAGACCTTACTACACAAGATATTAGAAAAGTGCTGCAAAAACTCAATACGATATGTGCCCCGGTGGCCAGACAGGATTGCTAACAAGATGCTAGGAACTCTGCATGATCAGGAAAAAGAGAGTATCATGAAATACTTAAAAGGAATGCTGGCCCAAGGGCAATATTCCACAACAGTGGAAGCACACCCAGTTTATACCTTTTTCCAAACCTGGCAAACGAATTAATCTCTGAAATCCACGGCCCATATCACTCACCTCTTGCGCAGGCAAGCTTATGGAGCATGCATTCCTTATCAGAATAAATAATTACCTGGAAGAAAACGAACTATATCCGAATACTATGTTGGGCTTTAGGGATCCCGAAGTTATGCTGCAAATCAAGCAGCAAATACTAGACAGTAAAGCGAGGTCCGGCAGAGCTATATCAGGATTGGATCTCAAGAGAGCATTTGACAAAGCAGTACATTTAGTTATACTGAGTCTGGTCAGCAATATTAACCTAGGAGAAATGGCGTACAATTACATCCTAAACTTCTTAACGAATAGAAAGGCTACCCCCAGCATGGGGGAACTCTAATCTGAGGTGAGGGACATGGGCAGTTCCTGTACACCTCAGGGCTTCGTGATATCGCCCATGCTGTTTGACATAATTAGCATAGTATTGTCGGAAAAGCTCGAGGACATCGAATAAATTGATCACTCATTACACACGTATAATATTACAATAACGATTTCGTAAGGCAGTGATGAAGCGATAGAGATGGAATTATAGGAAGCGGCAGGTGAAGCGGCGGGTACCTTACAAGCTTGAATGCTCCGTATAAATCGGAGTTTCTCCTTTACAGACCCACCCTCAAGGGCAGGCCGACCAAGGGGTACGTCAAGGAGAGAGAATATGACGAGATACATATTCGTACGAAGAATGGCGGGGCCATTCCCATCGTTAAACAAGTTAGGGTCATGGGACCCAACATTGTCGAAGGGCACAAACTGCGAAATACGTAGAAAGCTCGTGACCAAGGTGGCTACGGCCATTAGGCTGATCAGGAGAATCACGAACGAACAACAGGGAAGGAATGAGGCTGGTATTGTTAGGCTCAATAACTCGTTTCCTATATGCCGCATCATTTACGTATCTGGATACCTTAACTAGTACGAGGCATGAAAGGGCAAAATCAATACGCTCATAACGAGACCTTTTAAGCAGGCCATAGGCTTACCGGAAAGCACCAGAACTGAGAGAATAAAGCAGCTGGGCATGCATCACACTTTAGAACAGTTGATTGAAGCTCAGAAGATAGCTCAGTTAGAAAGACTAGCCAGCAGCCGGACTGGTAGAAGTATACTCGATAAATTACGAATAAATTATCATAAGCAGCCAAGAAGCAGAGTTCAGCACGAAGAGAGATCAGGAGCAGGATTGAGATCTCAAGTTTACCCAGAATTATGCATAGGAATTGAATCAAGGCAGGAGAACGAGCAGTGCTAAAGCTCTACTGAAGCACTATCGCAATGACCAGGTAGCGCTATTCGTGGACGCCGCGTAATATTCAGATCACCAAGGGTTTACAGCAGTTGCAATAATACGAAGCAGGGAAGTGTACAGACGTGCCCAATCAAAACAAGGGTATCTGACGTTGCCATCGCTCTGGCTGTCGCCTCTCCCAAATATAGGTATATTCACTTCCTAGCATGCAATAACACAGGTGTGAGGCGGTTGACTGGAGGCGCCTTCAAACCAGAACCTAAACGATCCCGGGACAAATTAAACGCATGTTTCCGGAAATACACCGTGGTGTGAAATTTAAATTATGTGGTCACAGAGGAGCCACTCTAGAGCATATACCCTGGGATTAAATAATACAGGGAAAATCAGAGATCCACCAGTTCATAGCAATTGCTACAAAGGAAACCCATACGGGTTCCTCGAAGGAAAAGCCTCGCATTTGAAGAAAAATTCGTCCTGGTACGGGACTCGAACCCTGGACCACCGCCTTTCCGGGGCAGTCGCTCTACCATCTGAGCTAATCAGGCGGCTGGCAGATGGCAGAGCGAAGTCGAATTTGTCAACAACTCGAAGCAAAGGCAATACTTTGACGTAATAGCTCTGCGGAAACCCGCAAGGTGGAAAGAAGTAATTACTTCTCTCCACCTTGTGGGTTTCCGCAGAACTATTACGTCAAACTGTTGCCTTTGCTTCGAGTTTTTGACAAATTGGACTTCACTCTGCCTTCTGCTAGACGCCTCGTTAGCTTAGATGGCAGAGCGGCTGCCCCGGAAAGGCGGTTGTCCCGGGTTAGAGTCCCGGACCAGGGCGAATTTTTCTTCAACTGCGAAGTTTTCCTTTCGAGAAACCCGTATGGGTTTCCTTTGTAGCAATTGCTACAAACTGGTGGATGTCTGAGCCACGATGCCATTCTCCGCAACCTCGAAGATACAGGCAGCGGAGCCCGGATCTATAACTACATCAGCAGCTTTTTGACACACCGAACAGTAACAGTAGGCATCTGCAACCTCTGCAGCGATAAATATCGGCTACCCCACAAAGGAAACCCACAAGGATCAGTTATTTCACCCCTCCTTTTCAATATCGCAATCATCAAGCTACCGAAACAACTGAACGCCATCCCAAACCTATGCGATGCCCTTTACGCCGACGACATCACACTCTGGACCAAAGCACCTGCTACTGGACAACAAGAACGCAATCTGCAATAAGCCGTCGACACTATCGAAAGATACTTCCGAAACTGCGGTCTCCAATGCGCACCCGAAAAGTCGGAGCTTCTCGTCCTGAGAGCCCGGACACGAGGAAGACCACCTAACTATATTGAACCCGATCCTAGCGTCTCGCTCAACGGAACCAAGATCCCTACAGTCGACTCTCTTCGCGTACTCCGACTTCACATCCACAAGGACGGATCAGGGGCAGCCACTCTCCCGCGTCTCCAACGCACACTATCACAAGTTACGCACCTCCTCAAGACGATCACAAACCAAAGAAGCGGACTGAAGGAGCACGACACACTAAGCATAGTTCAATATCTCCTAACTAGCCGCATCACGTACGGAACTCCCTACTTGACGCTCACGCCGGCAGAAATCAAGAAACTCAATGTTGTCATTCGAAAGGCAATCAAAGTAGCCTTGACCCTCCCACCCATGGCATCAACGGAGAAACTCTTCAAGCTCGGCGTCCACAATACGTGGGAAGAGCTTGTCGAGGCTCATAAGATCAGCCAACTAGAGAGGCTCAAGCTTACACTGACCGGACGTGCAGTTTTGCGCTGCCTCAACTGCAGTGAAAGCTTCATTGCAGACACAGACCAGAAAGCAAGAATCCCACCTGCAGTCCGAGACTGTATCAGCGTTGCAAGTACACCGCGTAATATGCATCCAACTTATCATAAGGAACGTCGGCAAAGCAGAATCCGCGCACTCAGCAAGCAATACGGGACAGACCCTGATACGAGGTACACCGATGCTGCCCGGTATATTAAACGAAACGCCTTTGCCCTAGGCGCCACTGATCACCAAGGCAAAGAAATTGCAGCTGTCACCATCTGAGCAAGAGCCCCCGAGACTGCAGAGGAAGCCACAATTGCTCTGGCAATAACAACTTGCCCTGAAGTAGCAGTAATACTAACAGACTCCCAAGCAGCAGCTCGCAACTATCAAAAAGGACACGTATCAGAAACCGCGCTCAAAATACTAAGAAATCACATCAAGTGCGCCCCGCTAACCCGAAACCCACATCAACTGGGTTCCAGACCATCAGGGGATGACAGAAAATGAGGCGGCACACGCCGCTGCCCGCGAGCATACCAGCCGGGTTTTCCTGCCATCCCACACTAGGCCGGAAACCAACGTTGATGACATCGCCTTAAAGTACTCTGAGCTTCTGCAACACCACCGACTCAGCAGAAGAACGTACGCTTTACCACACAAGAATTTGAACAAAGAGGAAGAAGTCATCCTGCGCCGCCTACAGACCAACACCTATGTGCACGGAATAATCATGCACAGACTGTATCCTACGCAGTACTTGTACACATGCCCCCATTGCGACGTTCCAGATACCCTGCAACACATGGTCTAGGATTGTGCACTGCGTGACACATCCGCAGACCCTACCTCACAAGCCCCACAAGAGGACTCCAAAGAAAGCTACCCCATAGAAGCACGAAAAGAGCGCCCCAACTCACCGCAGATCCATACGATAACTGAAACGTGGGAGGCCAAGCTTTCCTCCGATGACCTGGACGACCAATGCAGTCTCGTCGCCCGGGCCAAGGAGGCAGCCCAAGCCAGAGGGTTCTTGGAATAAGGAATCCTCCCACCTAGGATGAACCGGGTTCTGGCTCGGTTTACCGTTTCGGAAAATAAAAGTTTAGTAATCTCTCTCTCTCTCTCTCCACCTTTCGGGTTTCCGCAGAACTATTATTTCAAACCCTCGGATTGCGAAATAGTTCAGAGGAGGATTGAAGTCCCACGGAAAAGCTACGGGTGTGGTGGAGAGCCGCACTGACAAGCTCAGATCTCCAAGACCTATAGTGGGCCATCCAGCAAGCCTGGGAAGCTAACGAAAGACAGGGTCTCTCTGCTGCCGCTGGCGCGGCCTACGCCCAGACCAACAATTTGCATGATATTCAGTAAAGTTGTCACACACAGAACGGATCGATGCGGCACTCCAGAACAGACTGCTCGTGATGAGCTCACAGTTTTTCCCACCCTTACGCAAAGTGAGTGCCCTGTGAGAAACGCCGTGACGAAACGCCGGAGACATCCCATAACCCCAAGATCGTCCAGAGAGCGCTAAATGACAGGGAAAGCAAGCTATCAAATGAGCTTTGCACGTCAAGAAGCACAATGAGTACTACATTGCTAGAGCGTCTGGCGTCCTGCAGGGATGATGCGATGTCCAGGATGGAGTCAGCAGTTCACCTGTGAGGACAGAATACAGTCTGCTGTTCCGGTAAGAACTCGAGAGCTCATGCATGCACTTGAGGTGCGCCAATGCTAGAGTCCAGCACCCTGGAGGGCGCTGCGGTGGGGGACACGGGTATCTAGAAGGCCGGGGCCTTGGCAGAATTTATTAGTTTCAAGACTGGCACAAAGACAGCCATCAGCCATGCCTTTGGAAGGCAGCCAGTAGGATGGGAGGTAGACAAATGGTAGAGGGGAGGTACGGAGAGAACGCAGAAAATGAGTGGAACCAACAATGACGTGGAACGAGGAAATGTATTGCCACTCTTTGCTCGCCGCTACCATACATATGAGGGAGGGTGGGAGATGGAAAAGGCGACGTTAGAAAGCAAGGAAACGTTGCTTCTAGACACGACAGCGGTTGCGGACAAACTAGATTAATTTCGGTTCAAGGTACGATAAAGTACGTACATTTATTCTAGTTTTAAAAAACTAACACCCTGCAAATTTGCTTAGCGGACAACTAAACCTGGCCGTGCAGACACAAAGCTGCAATAATTCAGCGTATCGTCTAGGTGACACTACGGAAGTTGGCGCGCGTCAAATCAATGCTTCTGTGCCCACTGCTGTAGCTTGGCGGCTGTGGCGCTGCTCGAGGTCGCGCGTTCGTTCCCAACCAGAACAGCCACTTTTTGATGGGGGCGAAATAAAAAAAATGCTCGTTTACGTTAAAGAAACCCACGGGTAAAAATTATTCCAGGATGGATTCCGAAACTACGGCGTGTCTCCACATGTGGTTGTGGTTTTGACACATACGTACCCATATTTCAATTATGTCACGATGTAATGTTCCGTGTGAGGCGATCATAATGGTGACTTTTCGGGGGTTATGAACAGTGGCCCACAACAGCGCCTCCAGCAAACGCGAGTCACTGTGTTTTCGGCACTACGCATAAAAACAGTAGTATTGCATGCCAGGCAAAGCTTAAGATTGACTCACCCCTCTCGTGTTGGGCAAAACAATGACGAAATCAAACATTCGCCGTCAACATCACCGCTGTATATCGTCAATCAAAGCAAACAGCAGACAAGGCGAAGCTTTCTCTGCTTCGCTTTTTGTAAATGATAGTTACAGATATTTGCGGACTTTAGCCGGTCATTTATATTTACCGCGTTCATGAGCATTTCGTCAAATCAAATCTTTCTCCGATCTTCTATGACTTCAAAAGCTGCAGAACCCGTTCAAACGTGCACTGAATATTTGTGCCGTTTCACCGTAGGACCCCAAAGCGAGTCGGCCTGTGACCCCTTCACTAATCTCCAAGCGCAAAAAGATTTCTCAGATACAGTACAGAATTACATTTGCGATTGTTCATACTGGCAGCGTTAGAAGTTCAGCGTGTCTTCGGGTTAGCGCTTCGAGCAGCTATAAGCAACACGGGCTTCCCGCGCATTCCTTTCTGTTTGCAACCGGCGTGCACGTTTGCACCCTGACCTGCCTTTGAATATGAGAGCTACTTTAGCAATTGTCGGGTGCTTCCCCGTTTCTTCACGCAAAATGAATGAAAAAGGAGTGAGCTGCTATAAATGAGATGTTAAACTCACGGACTGGCCCCCTAATGCTTCACAGTGGCTTGGTGTAACCAGCTCCGTAGCGCTCGAGCAAGTAAACCTTTTTTTTACTAACAAATCAGGACGGGCTGCCGGAAATTGCCCAGGGGTTTTGATTCAGTCTAAATTGGCCACCAATTCGCTGAGGTTTATTATACTATTTGTCAAGACAGTAGGTATTAAAGGGGCCATGTGAAGGTCCTCCGTATATTTTCAGTTTCTCATTGTAACTGAGAGTAAAATGGCTGTCATAGTTATACACACCAAATATAACTGCGCTACGGGCATAAATTTTTACTGGTAATTTTGATGTTCAACAAGGGCTTTGAAGCCCCCTCCGATGAGAGCGACCTCCATTCTTACTGTGTGACACCGTAAAGTGCACAGCCATGAATGTGTTATCTGTTCCGGAACAGTTCGAGACCACACAGAACTTTTCGCTCCGCACGCTCTAGCAAACAACCGCGCATGAAGGGCCTCACCGCTGAACTGTGCGCGCCATTGCTCACTTACCTAATAAAAGCAACAGCAGACCACCATGAGCTACAAGGGAAAAGAACCGCGCTTGACTGTTAGACTTTTAGAAAGTTCTAATATTTTCAATGCCCAAATGCTTGCCTTTCCAAATTGGCTGCTGCTTATTCCGAGCGAGCTGTTTCAGTGGTGCTATTTCATTTAGTAAGTACGTTTTGTTGGCATTCTTGTTTTCTTAGGATTACTTTGGTCTGTTGATTAGACTTGTGTGCTTTGTAAGCTTCAACAGCCATTCATAAGACTAAAATACAAATCTTCTACCGTGCGGAATTCTCATAATATATGCCAGCTTGCTGTATAACGTGAGGAGTTTAACATGCAAAGCATAATTCAAGCTCAAACGTTTTGTTATAGGCCGTTTGCCTCCTTTTGCCAGAATAATATGTTGCTTGAAATATGTGGTATAATTCAAAAGAAATAAAACACATGAGCAAGTTCTACATTTGTTGCAAGATAATACATTACCCTTTGTGCTGTACAGTGCGCATATTGTATATTGCCAAATATTGTCAAACAACTATCAGCATCAAACTATGATTTTGTCATGTTTCGCAGGGTGATGCGTTACGCCCAACTCTCATGTTTCACGAAAACGCAGTGGTCGATGGAGAAACAAAACGTTCACTTGAGAAAAACATATTAGCATCACTCACCCACAGTGAATATCGAACAGTGCTCCGTGAAATTCCAAAAAACCAGCGTGAATGTCTCGGTAACAGGCCCTAAAGAAAGCAAGAGAAGTCTATTTGGATTTCAGTCTACACAAGCTTAAACAGCCTGACTGGAAGGATTACAAAACAAACCACGCACTACAGGATACAGGCCAACTGTATTTATATTCAAAGAACGCCAGGATTGTTCTCCACAACGCCACACGCGTAGTATTCTTCACGTTGAATTTCATAATTGAAAAGGCTGGTTTCGGCGCTGGAGCATTTATTAGTCCCAGTATCGCATCTGGTATGCTCAACAGAAGTTTGAGTTGTACATAGTTCAATCAGCGAAATAAATATCATAGCAAGTTACTTTAACTCAAATAGTAGCTTTTTTGCATGAATGCACCCTCAATAACTATCAGTAAAGGTGATTAACACGTTTTAATTTTATTGCACTAGCATTCTAGGCGCTGCAACTTATCCGTAGCTATTGGTCTCACGAAAAATGTAGCCGATTTCAAAGATATTGCAATGAAAGCTGTACAGCAAAGCGAAGAATGAGAAAACCTGGCACGTGACACGCATGTCAGGCGTTTCAAAGAGCGACTATGGCACCAGAGACGCATGTGTGCGATAGTGTATTGATCGCTATAGCACCGAGCTGGTGTGCTGGCAGATGGAGCTTTGATCAAAACATCGCTCATGAAATTGTTTATAGCATTAGAAGCTGACTTCACCCACTTAGGAGCTATATCGTCCCGTAGTAGTGATGGTGAAGAACACAGTAGCGATACTGTGAATGACGAAACTAACTTTTATTGGGCGAACCTATGTCCACAAAAGTAGGCTATACTTTAAGCAAAACGATAGCGGCGAACGCATTCGGCGATCGTCGAAATCTTATTTGCCGTTCAAGCGCATGTGCTTTTATACATGAGCCATCAAAAGTTCCTGAGTAATTGCTGGTGCTCGCGTGTCTTTTAGAAAGTTCTAGACAATTCGCGTCGCACATGCAATTAGATAACACAAGCTTCGATGACAACAGACAGTAGCAAGAAACATCGATAACATTCGAGAAACTTCTATAAATGAGGGCTCGTCCCGCGCTGAGCGATAACATTTTTTATGCTATGAAAAGCGGTCACCCGAAAAAGCTATACAAGTAGACGTGTGAATGCCCTCCTCTCAAAAAGCATGGTCGCGATGCTACAAACATAACAGGAGAGCGAAAAAAACAAAAGAACACCTATTAAACAATAACAAAGGAACTAAGCAACAAAGTTTAAAGTAATAGAGAGAGAGAGAGAAGAAACTTACTGTAATACCGTAAAAAAAAAGAAAGTCCAAGTTGAGCTATACAAAGTCTCAAAGTTTGTTAGCGCTGGCAGAACGGCCTAAGTCGCACAACATGGACTATTTCAGGTTGTGAGCGGCGCTACTGTGAAAGCCATCTGGCACGACTTCATAGTCGAGTGCGTCAATGCGTCGAATTATCTTGTAGAGTCATGAAGTAGTGGCGTAAAGGTTTCTCGCTAAAGCGGGATACACACGGCCCGATTCGATGGCCGATCCGGCGTCCGACGCGCCGGAACGGCAGCCGGAGTCGAGGTGTTTTGCCGTGCCGAAGCGCCGTATCGGAAGTCCAGCGTGCGACAAACCGGGCAGATTTTCATCGTGCGACGCGTCCGACAACCGCACCGTCGTTTGGCCGCAGCCAATGAGAGCGTGGCTGGCATGTGACGTTCTCTGACGTTGCCTCCACGGAGGCGGCGCTGGCTGGCCGGTTTCTCGCAGTCTTTTTTTTTCCTTGCCTGCTGCAGTTTGTTTCCGACACGAAATAGTTACCAGTTTAGTAAAATTATCTGTAACGTGTGCCTGTTATGCAAAGCAGCGCCTAGTACACTAGCACCCAGCTACTGGCGAGATCGGAAGCCGCGACGCGAGGGCATTTCGCGGGCAGACAACACACACCGACCGTCTGGGCGAGGCTACTCGCTTCGCTTGCACGTTTGCCCTTAGCAACGACTGCGTCGAGTATGTAGTATTTAATTACGGGCAACCTAAGTGTACACGGTTAATTGTTTTGGCAAAAATAAGCGCTCTTGGACGAGCTCGCGTTGGATCGCAAGCGCCGTCGGCCGCAGCGTCCGCCTAGCTAGGCCTACCGGCTCTATCACTTGCTGTTGGCGGAGCCGTCAGTGGACAACGCGCCGTCGTGAAGTGTTCCGTCACTCGCAGGGGCATAATTTTTTTGACAGCGTTCGCGTAAAGCGAAGCAGTGTTGTGCAGAGTTGTTTATATTGCGTTTCTCGACGTCGATGTGAAGTGAAGCTGAGGGGCTGTCTCTGGGCGGAGCTTACGCCCCACTCGATCTTTCGGATGCACGCACCGTGTGCCCCGAATCGTCGTATGCCGCATGCCGGAGCATGCGGCGCCGCACGTCAGATCGGACGCCGAATCGTACCGTGTGTCTCCTGTCTCCTGCTGTCGTCGGCGTATTGCAGTCCAAACCCAAACACGGTCGCCGGGCTGGTACTCGACGTAGCATCGTCGATGGCTCTAGTGTCCGCTTTCGGTCCTCTGCTGGTTCCTAATCGGCAGGCGGGTGGCCTGTCGGGCTTCTTCGGCCTGCTGGAGATAGGTGGCGACGTCAAGATTGTCTGCGTCGGTGACGTGCGGCAGCATGGCGTCGAGAGTCGTCGTCGGGTTCCTGCCGTAAACCAGCTGGAACAGCGGGATCTGTGCTGTTTCTCGCGCCGTGCTGCTGTAAGCGAAGGTTACGTACGGCAGGACGGTATTCCAGGTCTTTTGTTCTACGCTGACGCACATTCCTAGCATGTCGGCGGGGTTGTTATTCAGGCGCTCGCTAAGGCCATTCGTCTACGGATGGTAGACAGTTGTCCTACTGTGGCTGGCTAGTCTGGCTGTATTCAGGAATGTTCTGGTTGAGCTCCGCTGCAAAGGCCGTTGCTCTCTCGGTGATGGGCATTTCTGGAGCGCCATGTCGCAGAAGGATGCTCTCGACGAAGAATTTGGCCACTTCGGCTGCGCTACCTTTCGACAGAACTTTAGTTTGAGCGAAGCGGGTGAGGTAGTCGTCGCCACGACGATCTACTTATTTCCGGATGTTGAGGTCGAAAAAGATCCCAGCAAATTCATCCCGATCTGCTGAAAAGGCGGCAAGGAGGCTTGATCGGCTGTAGTAATCACGCTGGCGTTGTCGGGGGTGTCTTGCGTCACTGACAGCCTCGGTATGTCATGACATAACGCGCGGCGTCGGCGGACAGCCGCGGCCAGTATTACATTTCCTGTATCCTCGATAGCGTCCGGGAGAATCCGAGGAAGCCTGTTGTCGGATTGTCATGTTGGGCGAGCAGTACTTCTCCACGCAGCGCTGACTGAGCAACAGGAATGTAGTTGGCGCGACTGGTGAGAAATTCTTCTTTATGAGTAGGCTATACTTAAGCGAGACCGAAGACAATCCTCGCTTGAATGCCCTAGGAACAACGTCGCTGTTCCCTTTCAAATACATGACGAGGCTTTTTAGCTCCAGATCTGCTCGTTGCTGTTCAGCGAAGTCTTCGGCGCTTATTATTCCATGAGAGGCGTCGTCATCTTCGTCATGTTGCGGCGGCGGGTCAATGGGGGCGCGTGATAAGCAATCAGCACCATAGTATTTGCGTCCGGACTTGCAGATCACAGTGATGTCCTGCTCTTGCGGTCAGAGGCTCCACTACGCTATCCATCTTGAAGGATCCTCTAAATTCGCTAGCCAACACAACGCGGGATGTTCGCTGACGATTTTCAATAACCTGCCATACACGTAATGGTGGCATTTCGCTGTAGTCCAAATCATCGCGAGGCATTCTTTTTCGGTCGTAGAATAATTGCTTTCCGCTTTTGACAGTTACCAGCTAGTGTAAGCTATCACCCCTTCAGGTCCGTCTTTCCTCTGGAATAGGACGGCACCGAGGCCTAGGGTAGTGTCATCAGTGTGGATTTCGATATCAGCGTCCTTGTCGAAGTGCTCAAGTACCGGCGGTGACTGCACGCGTCATTTGAGTTCTTGAAACGCATCGGCCTGCGGCGTTTCTCCATTGCAATCGACATCACATTTAGTTAAATGTGTCAACGGCTCAGCGATGCGCGACGAGTCCTTGACAAGTCGCCTGTAGTTGGCACACATTCCAAGTAATCTACGCACTGCCTTCTTGTCGATGGGCAGCGTGAACTTTGCGATGGCAGCTCCTGCGTGTCAGGGCGGACTTCAGATTTGCTGATAACGTGGCCCTAAGAAGAGACGCTCATTGTAAGCTAAGCGTCACTTTTCGGGCTTTAGAGTGAGCCCCGATGATTTGATGGCTTCTAGTACTGTCACAAGCCGCCATAAGGTGATCGTGAAAACTTTCGGCGAAGACGACGACGTCGGCGAAGTAAACAAGACAGGTCTGCCACTTTAATCCTACTAACACCATGTCCATCACTCGTTGGAACGTTGTAGGCGCCTAGCACAGTCCAAATGGCCTAACCTTGAACTCATAGAAGCCTTCTAGCATGATGAAGGCGGTTTTTTCGCAATCTCTCTCATCGACTTCTATTTGCCAGTAGCGAGACTTGAGGTCCATCGACGAGAAGTATATAGCGTTTCAGAGCCGATCCAATGCGTCGTCTATCCATGGGAGGGGGTATACGTCTTTCTTCGTGATCTTGTTCTGTCGACGATAATCGACGCAGAAACGTAAGGTTCTGTCGTTTTTCTTCACCCAGACAACAGGGGATGCCCACGGGCTTTGCGACGGCTGGATGATGTCATCGCGCAGCATTTCGTCGACGTTCTCTTACTGCTTCACATTCTCGGGTCGAAACCTGGTAAGGGCTCTGGCGGAGTGGTCGAGCGCACTCTTCGGTGATTCTGTGATGATTTGCCACTGGTGTTTGTCAAATCCTCGGTGACGTCGAAAAGCAGTCTTTGTATTGTCGCAGAAGACTTCTGAGATGTTGCTGTTTACTGAGAGGGAGAATTGGATTTACGTCGAAGTCTGCCTCGATAACTATGGTCGTCGGAGTAGATGCGGCCGAATCCCAGAGGACCAACACATTGCTGGTTTCCACAGTTTCCTCATTGTATGCCAACGTCGTGCCCTTGCTGATGTGCTTGAATGCCTGGCTGAAGTTCGTCAGCATCAGTTTGGTTTTCCCTACGTCCAGTAGAGCGATCCCTTTTGCGGCAAAAATTTCATGGTCGAGCAGTAGACCTTGGTCGCCCTCGATTACGCCTTCTATACGTGCGGGTCTTTCGCGGCCGACGGAAATGACAATGCTGAAGCGATGCAGGATGCTGACTTAGTCCTCGAGTAAACTCATGCCACGCTTACTGGAGGACCTCTCTGTCGGTATCGCTTTGCCTGTGGACAGCGTTATCGACTTCAACCTCACGTCAATGATGGCGCCGTATTGGTTCAGGAAGTCCATGCTGAGAATTACGTCTCGCGCGCACTGTTGCAGGACGAAAAACGTTCAGGGTAGGTGTGGTCATGAACTGTAATTGTTGCCGTGTAGATTCCCGGCGACGTTATGAGTTGTCTTCCAGCTGTCCAATTTGAGTGCCGTCCGATGCAGTCTTGGCGTTCTTCTGCTTGGCGGCGAATAATCCATTGATGATGGAGTTGTCAACTCCTGCGTCCACTAAGGCGGCAACTGCGTCGCCGTCGAGGAACACGTCGAGGTCGCTTGTTCTTTGTCTTGAGTTGCAGTTAGCTCTTGGTCTCGGATCACGGCTACGTCGTATTGACGTGTGGCTAGTACTGCGCGTCGTCAAGTCATTGGCCGGTGCATTCTTTGCTTACAGGCCTCGTCGGAATGATGGCGTGTCGCTGTTTTGTCGTCGAGATAGTCTCCTCGGTGTCTTCGTCGGTGGCGGAGGATCTTCTTCAGTTCGACGAAGAGGAACCGCAGCTCCATCGGTTGCTGCTTTTAGTTTTCTGGATATGGGCTGCTGGGCCAGTAGGGCACTGCAGCGACACGTCGCGGCCTAGTGACGGCGAACGGGACGCTCGTCGAGGGCTCCACTGTGTAGGTAGTTGGTGATATCACGAGGGCCTTAACCGCCCTGAGGGCGCGGTGGGTTGACAGCAAACCCTCGCAGTCCCATCTCTCGGTAAGGACATCGGCGGTACATGTGGCCGTCTTCTCCGCAGTGATAGCAGAGCGGACGGTCAGGTGCAAGCCAAATGTCCCTTTTTCTCGCGTAGCTGCATTGGGAAACGTGTGGGTCGGCCGTGGGCGGCGGCGGTGGACGACGGAATTGCGGTGTTACAGGTCCCTGGCGTGGTCGGGGAGCCGTACGTTGACGGCGGACGACGGCAGCGTATTGCTTCTGGTTGGGGCTGCGGTGATTGTGGTCGCACCTCAGGCAGTCCAAGCGATCGCTGAGGCTGTTCTTTGACGATGTCGGCGATTGAGGACACTTGAGGATGTGACCTTCAAAAGAGCTTCTGCAGTCCCTCGCGAACGAACGCTCTTATGGTCTCCCGTAGGTTGTCGCTGCTGAGTGCTTGAACGCCGGTGAGGCTTGCGGTCAGCGGTCGGCGATTATATTGCCTCGTTCGCATATCGAGCGTTTTCTCAGTAGTGGTGGCCTCGGAAATAAATTCAGCAACAGTTTTAGGCGGGTTGCGTAGCAATCCGGCGAAAAGCTCTGGCTTCAAACAGTGCATCATGAAATGAACTTGTTCTATTCCGTGATGTCTGGGTTGGTGTGTAAGAAGAGGCGATTCTTCTCCTTCGCAAAGCTCGCGATGTTCTCGTTCGGCAGCCACATGCCGCTTTTCAGTAGAGCTTGGGTTCGCTATTTGCGCAAGACGCTTGTGAACGTCTGCAGGAAGCTGTCGAGGAATAGGTCCCATGGAGTCAGGGTTGATTCCCGGTTCTCAAACGAGGTGTTGGCGGCATCTTCTAAGGCGAAGTACGCATGCCGGAGCATGTCGTCGGAGTTCCAGTTGTTAAATGCAGCAACCTTTTCATATGTTTCCAGCCAGTTATCCATGTCTTCAAATGATGATCCACAGAACGTCGGCGGCTCCCTGGGCTTTTGCAGCACGATGGAGCTTCCAATGGAGTTGTCTTGGCGACGACCTTCCTGGTCGTCGCCAAGACGCTGGACGCGCGACGGTGGTGTTGTCTTCCGCGTTCGGGCTTGGCCAGGGCTTTGTGGGAGCATCTGGTACATGAACGCAAAGCACCTTCACCAGATTTCACGTAATATTGACGGTGAAGAACACAGTAGCAATACTGTGAATGAAGAAACTTGCTTTTACTGGGTGAACCTGAGCCCGCAGAAACAGGCTACACTTAAAGCATAACGACAGCGGTGAAAACAACCGGTGATCGCCGAAGTCTGATCTGCCAGTCAAGTGCATCGGCTGAGCCATCGAAGGTTGTGAAACACATGAACCCTCGAAGGTAGCAGAGTAATCGCTGGTACCGCGCGTTTTCCAGAAGGTTCCACACAATTCGCGTCGCACATGCAACCAGATAACACAAGCTTTGGTGACAACAGACAACAGACAGCAGCATGAACCATCGACAACATTCGAGAAAGATTCGATAAATGAGGGCTCGTCCCGCGCTGAGCGATAACATTTTAAACGGTGAAATGCTGTCACCCGAAAAAGATATACAAGTACACGTGCCAATATAACGGAAAAAAGCACAGGTTTGTAATATTTACGAGGTATAAAATGCCACTTGATAAATGATGGCAACGTTAGCATGTAATCGCATACTTAGTGATTTAGCGGTGCCAAGTTCCTTCTACGGAGAAACGCAAGAGGAGCACCGATGTTACAGCGATAAAACGCACCCATTATTGCACAGTAATGCCTGTGCTCGTCGTGGCTTTGAAAGTTATTCTCCTTCTTTTATCTCCCTCCAAGCTATTGGCGCCGAATGTACGCGCAGCGTACATTCGCCGCATTCAGCGCATTTGGCGCAATCAATCCCGCGTAGCGCGATATTTAAATTCGACAAATGGGTGCTCGGAAACCCTTCAACTTAAACAACAAAAGTAGCGTACAGTAGGCTTGATTTCTTTCGTGTAACGCGTTGAAGCCGTACTTCAATGCAGAACGCTTGCTCATAATGAATGCGACGGGAAAAGGTACGATCAGCCAATTTCCGATCGCGAACAAGGAAGCGTTTCGCCGTATTTACCC
This sequence comes from Dermacentor andersoni, assembly GCF_023375885.2. NCBI lineage: Eukaryota > Metazoa > Arthropoda > Arachnida > Ixodida > Ixodidae > Dermacentor > Dermacentor andersoni. The sequence continues at coordinate 65,533,605 of NC_092820.1, forward strand.
GTTTCGGAGACTAGCATAGATAACGGCAAAAGCAGTGCCGCGCTTGTGTGTAACTTCAGTGGCATAGTTCCTTATGAGGGTGCTTGCACGCACTAAGTTGATGCAAGTGTAAAATATAAAAAAATAAATATTACTGTTGTTAGGCACGCCGTATTATGAGACTCCGGAACAATTTTGACCATCTGAGCTTCATAACGTCCAAGAAATGCAAGGGTAATTTTGGCTGTCACCTCCATCTAAATTCGACTGCCAGGGCCGAGATTTGATTCCATGCGTTCGTCCTTAGCAGCGTAACGCCGTAGTACCTATGCCACTAGGACGAGTTGTAGAAAACCATATGAAATATTTTCTGCGTATTTGCCAATCTTCTACTACATTCGCGACCAGCGCTTATATAAGAGAGCACTTGGTGTATGCACTATTCTGGCTAAAAAAATGTGCTGACGCTCCTGGGGGCCAGCAGCGTGCACCTATTAATTTTCGGACACTGCTATCACATGAGGCCGAATTAAGTGGCCCCGTCCTTAGTGAACACATGTCAAAGCTTTTATTGTAAAACAGTGCCAGCGACGCGCGCACCGGAAACACCAGAATGGTGCACAGGGTGCACCGTCCTCCTTTCTTCGCCCTGTCGGCGTCCACGGCATTGTTTTATACTAAATATTACTAAGCCAACGCGCCAGCTCTCCCTACTTTTGCCAAAGTCGCCGTCCTGCTGTTTCTTTCCGCTGTCTGCATCCCTGCCGCTGCCACACGTGCAAACACGGAACTGGTGCATCATTGCTTGACCAAAGGACATATGTTCGATTTTCAAAACGTAGCCCAGTTAGGACGGAAACACTGATGGGGCCCAAGAAAATTTGTGGAACCCAGGTTTGTTCGTCGCAATCGATCTGTATGCAATTCTAAGCCTGGCCGCCTTACGGATTTTAAGGCACTATCATACAAATAATAACATGCATTCTCCCATTTGTTGCCATTATGGTACTGACAATGCCACCTGCATAGGTGGCGAAACGTCTATCTTTTTGTTATACTGTATTCTTGAGTAAGGCGTGTCGTAAAAAGAGGCTGAAGTATGAGTTGCCCTTGCTCCTGCCACATTTTTTTCAGGTTTTACAATTATGTTACCAGGCTAACTCTTCCAGCAGTCCTTACTTTAGTTGCAACTGGACATATTATACCGATTGCAGGACTCATATAATGTATACCGTAATGGGTAATGGCTTTCCACGACAAAGATCGAAATATGCTGTTAAATAGGCGCCCCAATAATCGACGGAACTACGAACCCCTCAGCAGTCGAGATAATGAAGAGGCGTTTTAAGTATCGTTACAAACAAGCAGGCAAGAGATTTATACGGCCGTATCCGTCGCAAGCAGAGGTAGGGGTGCAAGGTAGATGAAGAAGTTTTGAAGAACAGCAATATTATTGAGGAGACGTATACAAAAGTGGTAGAATTAAAAGCACGCATACCATGCGTGATTAACTCATGCAGGTGAGGTGACTATTTCTCAATGCCCCGCATCAAAGGGGATGCAAAATATTTGGAGAACGCTTAATATTCGCTTTTAAGAGTGGAACGCGATAGTATTCAAAGGTATCTGGCTGCTTTTCACGCTTCCCGGCAACTGGAGCGTATGTAACGATAATGTTTTTCGGCAAATGCTGGCGGCGAACGCTATGCACGAAGGCGGGCTTTGTGGTAGAAACGCGGCCTCTTGCGTACGCCGTGAATCGACGGAGGCGAGCGCCAGCTGGAGGTATTGCAAGGAACTGGGCTCGCCCCGTGACACCCGCACGCCATTGTGCGCAAATGGCGGACGCCGCAGCTGGTCTGTGAATTGTAGAAATGCTGCAAAAAGTATTTCTTTGAGTTCTCGCGTAAGAGAATTATGCTTTCTCGTACAGTCAAATTACAATCCGAGAGCTATCATGTCTGTAAGTTGTGTGTAAGTCATAGTTAACGATATTTCCACGTATTTTAGCTTGATAAAATCCGGGAACACGTTGATTCCGTCTCAGATGTCGTGCGTCATTGCCGTACGTTTGAGACGTTGAAAACACGTCGCATTGTGCCAAAATGTGGACGCCTGACGAATGTGACAACCGTTACCAGCGTCGATGAGAGCCCGTCCGCCTATCTTTCGTCTACTATACGGCAGATCGTGCCTGAAGAACTGCTGCGGCACCAGGAACTTCCGCGCGACGTCATACGACAACCTGATGCTTATTACCCGCAACACATGGCGCCTGCCACAACCTGCGCTTGCTGGCAACCGGCAGTATGCGTCACAGACGTCAACCACAGAGGAGTTCCATGGCCACGTGAAGACACATTTACGCCCGAACACCCACCTACAGAACACCCTCGCCCCAGCAGGTTTGCACGCAGACCGACCGTTCCTCCTGTGCAGCAGGCTCAGCCGCTTCGCTCTGCTACACGACCCCCTACGGCTGAGCGCTTCGAAGGGCAGTTCATCGATCGTCGTTTACCTGTGTGTTATAGCTGTGGCGACTTGGGTCACATTGCCGGGTACTGCAATCGCCGCCAACCACTGATGTTCGACCGATCGACGATGTCTAGGCGGTACCGCGCTCCTCGGGGCGAAACATTCGCGCTCACGCACATACTTAGGAAGCTTGCCTCACCAGCACCCGGAGCCCCTGCGGAACCATTCTCCAGCATCCGATCGCAGCTTGACACTACCACCCGCTCCTCGTGTAAGCCGATCGCCCTCTCCGCGGCGTCGATACCCGTCGCCACCTCCGGAAAACTAGCCAGCGCGGCCGTTGGAGGTGAGCTCGCTGGACAATGTTCGATGTCGACAGAGATACCTCCAACCATTTGTATATTTAAGAATAAGGTGTTTGTATTAATTGACGGGGTTTCATCCATGGCCTTAGTGGACACGGCAGCAACCGTTTCAGTATGAGTCTTGCGTTCAAAAGCCTCCTAGGACGAAAGGTCATGTTTCGCTGGGACCGCGCCAATACGTTTCGTGGAGTGAGTGGGGAGTTGTTGTATCCTGTGGGCGTGTGTAATGTAGACGTTACCTTGGGTCGTCAAATATTTAACGCGGAGTTCGCTGTTCTACCTCATTCTACGCATGACGTTATCCTGGGCCTTGATTTTTTGAAACTGTGTGGTGCCACCGTTGACTGCAAAACGGGTGAAATCAGTGTAGGTACGAGCTTTTCTGCTGCGTTTATGGAAGTCCCACCGTATCGTGAAAGTGTGCTTTGTGTATCCCTGAATACAGTTATGCCTCCGTTATCCGCAACGTCTGTTTCAGTCGCCTGTTTCCCCACCACCGACGGAACGTTTGACGCTACCGTGGAGTTCGTTTATCTGAGTTTATCTGATACCGTATTGTACGCTGTCAGTTATTCAGGGACGCGCCAACTTATGGGCCGTAAACTGTTCGAGTGTACCTGCAATACTACCACAGGGTCTGAAGCTGGCCGCCTACCATGAAGGTCAAGTGCTATCGCTCGCCATTCTTACAGAGGCCCTTGATTCTGCCGATGAGCGCCATTTCGTTAATGACTGCCCTGCGGCGGACGTCATTTCTGACCATGGTAAAGAAGTCACTCAGCACTAAGCAGCGTCACCAAGTGGCGAATATTCTGCTGAAACATGCCCGACTGTTTGACTTTTTCCAGCAAGAGGGGCCCCCATTGTTTCCTCCTTCTCGTATGCACCATCGCATAGATACGGGATCTGCCAAACCGTTGCAACAGAAACCATACAGAGTCTCACCATCGGAACGCAAGGTGATCAATGACCAAGTCCACGAAATGCTAAATATAAATGTAATCCAAGAATCCTGTAGTCCGTGGGCAGCGCCAGTGATTCTGGTTAGAAAGAAAGATGGTACATGGCGATCTTGTGTTGACTACAGCCGCCCCAACACCATCACTAGAAAGGACGTATATCCTCTACCGCGTATTGATGATGCTATCAACTGCCTCTCATCAGCGTCTTACTATACGTCTGTTGACTTGAGGTCGGGGTACTGGCAGATACCTATGCACAAGCCAGACAAGGAGAAATCGGCATTTGTAACACCAGATGGACGTTTTGAATTTAATGTGATGCCGTTCGGGCTCTGTAATGCGCCTGCAACGTTCGAGCGCTTCATGGACAACATCTTGCGTGGTTTGAAGTGGGAAGTATGCATGTGCTATCTAGATGATGTAGTGATTTTCGGGCGCACGTTCAGTGAGCACTACACACGTCTCGATCTTGTGCTAGACTGCTTGGACAAAGCGGGTTTGGTGCTCAACTCGAAGAAGTGCCATTTTGGAGAGCGCCAAACACTCGTTCTGGGACACCTAGTGGATAAGGACGGTATACGACCTGATCCAGCGAGGACGGCTACGGTGGAAGCCTTCAAGCAACCTCGCCATGTAAAAGAGCTGCGCAGTTTCCTAGGGCTTTGCTCGTACTTCCGCCGGTTTATTCGTGGATTTGCCAACATCGCGTATCCGCTGACATGCCTCCTGCAGAAGGGCGTTCCCTTTGATTCGACTCCTGAATGTGAAGCTAGTTTTCGTGAGCTGAAGTCTCGTCTGACGTGTCATCCCATTCTCCGACACTTCGACCATGCGGCTACCACAGAAGTTCATACGGACGCTAGCGGTATTGGCATCGGCACTGTCCTTATTCAACGCGTCGACACCAAAGAACACGTGGTCACACAGCATCGATTTCTTGGCATAATACTTGATAGGCAGCTATCCTGGGCACCCCACTTAAAAAAACTCCAAAACGAGGTCAATGCCATAGTGACTGTACTTCGCAGACTTGCAGGCACATCATGGGGCGGATCAGTATCGTCCATGCTGACGGTTTACAATGCATTAATACGACAAAAAATTGCATATTCCGCGCCCATCTTACACGGACTTTCCCACACGTCAGAAGAGAGACTTCAAAGACTTTTAGTTAGAGGACTACGGCTATGTCTAGGAGTTCCACGAGCGACTTCGAGTTCTCTTGTAATAGCTGAGGCTCGCCAATCACCATTTCCAGTTATGCGAACTACAGAAACATGCCGGCATTATTTCCGTCTTCAAACCCAGCATAAAAACCACCCATTGCCTCTAGAAATAATGAAAAGAGATAGAAGTTATGTTCATATAGAAATTCAAAAAAAATCTTCACATATTGCCAGGAAATGAATTTTGGAACTCAGACATCGAATATCCTCCATGGCTGCTCACAGTTCCAAAAATTGAATTGTCAGTAGAAGGGATATTCAGCAAAAGAGACATGTTCATTCAAGCTGCTCAACAACTAGCACTATACCAGATATATATGCGGTATTCAGGATAGACACACGTCTATACAGACGGCTCCAGTACAGCAACCTCTTCAACTTCATCATTCATTATACCGCACCTCAACAAACAAGAATCATTTAAGTTATCTCGTGCGACTTCGTCCACAACGGCTGAACTGTTCGCAATCTTATGTGCCGTAAAATTTATATTGTCAGTAACAGAAGCGCAAAAATGGGTAATTTTCAGCGATTCACAGGCGGCTCTAACATCACTCTGCAGCCCAAAGGGGAAAACATTCAGCGACAGCATAATATATGAAACACTTAAAAACCTCACAAAGGCAAGCGAAGCGAAACATGCAATAGCATTCCAGTGGATACCAGGGCATTGCAACATTCCTGGCAACACAGCAGCCGATGAAGCAGCACGACAAGCGCACCTGAAAGATGATACGGCTCCGCTCCCAATATCAAAGAATGAATTATGCTGCATTATAAGGACAACGTCTTTCAACATGTCTAGAAACACTTGGTTTGACCAGAATTCTAAGAGCTGTGACTTATATCATATTGATCCTTTATTGAATTCAAATTTTCATTGTCATTAGATAGAACTATGGAAACGCTTATTCATCGATTAAGGCTAGGCACTGCCTACACAAAGCATTTCTTACACAGAATTGGCCGAGCGGAAACCCCCGAATGTGATTGTGGATTTGTAGATGAAGATATATATCACCTCCTTCTACATTGCCCACATCACGACACACCAAGACGCCGACTTAAATCAGCGCTAAGTAAATTAGACCGCAGACCTTTCAGTTTAAGGAAACTTTTGGGCCCTTGGCCAACAACGGCCTTGCAGAGGAGCGCTTTAAAAGCTCTAAAGACTTTTTTTGAAGACAGCGGCATCGCTGGACGTTATTAGTGCTTTCATTGTTCTGTTCATTTCAATGTGACTCTATATATCCATCTGTTTGGGAATTATGTTATGTTGACTGCTCTGTTGTGACTGTATGTGCTAATATATTTACACGATGTATATACCACCCGCTGACTAGACAATGTGTTATTAGGCGACAGTATCGTTTGTACTTTTGAGACTTTCGACTACATACGTGTGGAGACTCTTTGCCATGTATATTGTATGTACCCGCTGACCCGCTGACTAGAAAATGTGTTATTAGGCGACAGTATCGTTTCTACTTTTGAGACTTTCGACTACATAGGTGTGGAGACATTTGCCATAGTCTTCCTGTGGAAACGTTGCTTCACAAGTCCTGGTGCTTGTGTGAAATGATTATTTGATATGTAACCGTGAACCCTGAATGAGTAGCCGGCGCCTTAAATTGCGCGCCAACATCTCCTTATATCATATCAATAAAAAAAAGAAAAAGAACACGTGGTCGCCTATGCGAGTCGTTCTTTAAGTAAGTCCGAGCGTAACTACACCGTTACAGAGCAAGAATGTCTTGCAGTTATTTTCGCAGTACAGCGCTTCCGGTCGTACCTGTACGGGCGCCCCTTCACTGTGGTGACAGACCATCATTCTCTCTGCTGGCGGGTTAATCTCCGTGATCCGTCGGGCCGGCTTGCGCGTTGGACACTCCGTTTACAGGAATATAACTTTACCGTTTCTTATAAACGCGGCCGCCGACACGCCGACGCTGACTGTTTCTCGCGCATGCCGCTTCCAACGACGGACTGCGACGCGGACAACTTCGACTGCTATATCGCATCACTGGAGCTGGGGTTTCCTGCAACAAAAAGACAGAACATTAGAACCACTGCTCACTACTGCAAGGCAGTCAGCACCATCCACTCGTTTCTGCGTTCGTGATGGGGTTCTTTACAAAAAGAACTATTCTACTACAGGTCCACGATATTTTCTGGTGGTCTCGGAGAGTCTCCGTGTCTCCGTCTTGCGCGCTATGCATGACGATCCAACATCTGGTCATTTGGGTTCTGCGCGAACTCTCTACCGCCTTCAAGAAAGGTTCTACTGGCCTAAAATGCGCCAGACGACCGCCCAGTATGTGTCCTGCTGCAGCGAGTGTCAATGTTACAAGCATCCGACGAGTGCTCCTCCTGGTCAACTCCATCTAGTGCCACCCCCCAGCACTCCCTTTGAGAAAGTCGGAATCGACCTCCTCGGTCCTTTCCCGCGTTCATCCGATGGGAATTGCTAGATTATCGTGTGTGCCGATCACTTGACACGCTACTGTCAGACAGCTGCAATACCATCGGTTACTGCAACTGAAGTGTGTATTTTTCTGCTGCGTTTTGTCATTCTCCGACATGGACCTCCCAGAGTCATCATCAGCGATCGTGGGCGGCAGTTCACTGCAGACGTGGTCGAAGAGATGCTTCGTCTATGTGCTTCAAGGTTTCGACATTCCACCCCGTATCATCCCCAAACAAATGGCCTTACGGAACGCATGAACAGAACTCTTACTAACATGCTGTCCATGTATGTCGCGTCAGATCATAAGAACTGGGACAGTGTGCTACCTTTTATTACGTACGCATTTAACACCTGAAAGCATGAAGTTACGGGCTACAGTACCTTCTTTCTTCTTTACGCTCGTCCGCCTTGTTATACACTAGACACTATCTTCCCGTTTTCCAGCCACGATAATCTTTGTATATCAGAGACAGTCTGTCTTGCTCAAGAAGCCCGACGACTTGCTTCTTTACGCACTCTTGTTTCACAAGACCGCACGAAGGCACGCTGCGACCGCCGACGCCGACACGTGATATATGACCCTGGTGATGTAGTGTTGCTCTGGAAACCAACCAGGAAACGTGGATTATGTAAAAAACTGCTGGCCCACTATGTTGGACCCTGTGTTATTATGGAGCGTATCTGGGAATTAACCTACCGCATAGCACGTCTCACATCAAATGGCCGACGGTCAGCAAAGACTGAACTTTCGCATGTCGCCCGTTTAAAGCCCTTTATTTCTCGATAGCCTGTTTGACTTGCCCGGCGGGCTTCGTCTGCGCGGAGGGAAATGTGACGCTCTTACGTGCATAGTGGGTTCACGCCTCAACAAACAGTATGCGGGGGCACCGAAGAGTGGTGAACGAAGAAGACGATGTGTGGCTGGCTAGCTGCATCTCGACAGGCGCTCAGCTGATCAAGGCCATCGCATCTAACTCTACCCGGCTTCGAAGTAACGCCTTTTGTGGGCGTAACAATATAATTAGTTGAGTAAATTTCGTGCGTCACATACGGGGCGTGGGTATGGGTGGTTATCAAATCCTTTTGTCGAAACGACGTCCGGAGCATGATTTTTTTTTGTGACACGGCCTCCTTAACGCTATCGCGTTAAAACTATCGTTATTTTCAGAAGCGCGATAGTGGAGCCTCGTAGCCGCGTGACGCGTTTCTTAGCGTTCGCGTGCACCGACATGCCATGCATGCTAAGCTCAGGCTTCGCGGCGGCACTTGACGGCATTGAGTTTTCTGAGGGAAGCGTGAAAGAGGAGACCCACTGCAGTACACCCCTTATACATAACAAAGCTCGCAATTTTTTTACTACCAAACCTAGAACAAACCATTCGCGTTCAGTGCTTGAGAACTTTAACTCTGAAAAGGAAATGAGACCACTGACGTAGGTGATGATGCGCTGTTCACCTTGTGGACGCTGTGCAACAACAGCGCCACTAGTGTGTCCACTGATGTCGGTTCGCAGTTCTTTAGGGAATGTGGTGTCAAAATGCGCCAAGATGGATGGAGTAGTAACCAATCTCATGAGCATGCGGAATGTATCGGCGTGCTTAGTACTTCATGAATATGGGAGCTTCTTCTTCAGGAGCAAAGTTAGCTGACAGGCAATGTCGAAGAAGTTCTTGACAAAACGTCACAAATGTGAGCACAAGTCAACAACGCTCCGGAAGTCTTTGGCAGAACACCACCCAGGGAAATGTTTCACGACACGAATTTCGTCGCGGTGAGACTCGACGCCACGAGAACTCACCCGGTGGCCTAGTACAGCAAATTCACGACGGAAGAAGCCACACTTGCAAGACTTCTACAGCAGGCCAGTTCGTTGGAAAATACCAAGCAGTGTTGATAGGCGAGTCAAGTGGCTCTCAAATGTTAGTGAAAAATAAGATTACATCATCCAGATAGCAGACGTATGGCGAGAATTTCTAGCTGCGAAGCAGAAAGTCCCTTATTCTTTAAAACGTGGCGGTGAAATTAGATAAGCAAAAAGGGATACCTTTAAGCAGGCGAAGACCGTCGGGCGCAACAAGTGCGCTCTTTTAGAGGTCGAAATCCTCTACATAAATCTGCCAGTATCGTGAGCGATGGTCGATGGATTACAAGTAGGCAGACCAATGAAGACAGTGCAGGGCGTCATCTATCCGTGGTAGGTGGTAGACGTCCTTAGGTAAGGCATTGTTCAAGTTACATTAGTCGATGCTGAAGCACTAGCTGCAATTCTTAATTCTGTAACCGGTGAGTTACAACGGTTGCCATACTGCCCCTCCCCCCCCCCCCCCCCCCCCCGCGCTCCTGCCACAGCTCTAACGTTCGCCGTATTCTTCCACTGTAGGCTCCCATGCCACTCGATCATCATTGCCAGAAAAGGCAAAGATAATTCAGAAAGAGATAATTGAGTCACTCGAACCCAGGACCTTCGGACCCAGGAGGAAAACCCTCGAGGCTTATGTGAAAGTCTAAACCACAACGTTTGGAGTTAAGGCGAAGTTCATTAAGGCACTCTTAATTACTATAGAGTTAAGGCAATCGAACCAACGCCCAGGTGTGGGAGTCGGACCCTGGACCTCCGATGTTAATAAGGCCAAGGTTAAGACACATTTTTTTCATCATTGTCATCATCATCATTCGCCGTCGATCCTTACTGCAAAGCCTTCCCAGTTTAATAGTGTTGCGTGTGGAAAGACACAGACAGAAGAGGCTATTTACAGGCTATTTACACTGGAGCCAGGCAGCCAGGCTGACACTGGCTCGCGCCAAGCGCACCGACCAACTTCGTCGTCGTTCTCGCGGCGGCTCATTTCTTGAGCATCGCTTGAGCATATCGTAATACTACCCCCCGGCGGCAAAAGCACCGTCACGGTGCTGTTAAATATCCAAGGCGCGTGGAGAGTTGTAGGGCTTGAGTCGGGCGACGTGGACGATGTCCCTGGTTATCACAGCGGAGGACGTAGTGGGCGTGGCTAAAACGATTTCATAGGTGACATCGGTCACTTTGCGGAGCACGCGATATGGGCCTGTGTAACAAGAAAGGAGTTTTTCACATAGGCCAACTTTACGCGAAGGTGACCAAAGCAACACGAGGCTGCCGGGCACAAAATGGACATCACGGTGACGGAGTTCGTAGCGTTGCTTCTGCTTGTCTTGGGACACTTGTAGACGACTGCGCGCAAGTTGGCGAGCGTGGTCAGCATGGGCGATTGCATCACGGGCATAAGCGCTAGTTGAAGCTGTGGCGGACGGAAGTACAGTGTCCAGTGGTAGCGTTGGTTCGCGGCCATACAAGAGGTAAAACGGGGAAAAGCCAGCAGTTTCGAGACGGGAAGAGTTATATGCAAAGGTAATGTAAGGTAGAGCCAGGTCCCAGTCACGGTGGTCGTCGGAAACGTATTTGGATAGCATGTCTGTAAGGGTGCGGTTCAAGCGCTCAGTGAGGCCGTTCGTTTGGGGATGGTAGGAGGTGGTAAATTTGTGACGTATTGAGCAGGCACGCATGATGTCGTCGATGACTTTGGCCAAAAACGTACGGCCACGGTCTGTTAGCAATTGACGCGGAGCACCATGCATCAAAATAATATCATGTAGGAGGAAGTCCGCAACATCAGTTGCGCAACTGGTCGGAAGAGCACGGGTTACGGCGTAGCGGGTCGCGTAGTCCACCGCGACTGCAACCCACTTGTTTCCTTGTGTAGATTCCGGAAATGGGCCGAGAAGGTCTAAGCAGACACGATGAAAGGGCTCGGCAGGAATGTCGAGCGGCTGCAGGTAACCAGCGGGGAGCTGGGAAGGCTTCTTGCGTCGTTGACAAACTTTACAAGCGGCGACGTAAAGTCGTACGGAACGGGCAAGACCAGGCCAGAAAAAACGGCGACGTACACGGTCATAGGTTCGAGATACGCCGAGATGTCCTGCCGTTGGTGCGTCGTGGAGCTCTTCTATAACGATGGAGCGGAGGTGTTTAGGTATTACAAGTAGGAACTCAGAGCCGTCCGGATGAAGGTTACGACGGTACAGAGTACCGTCGCGGAGGACGAAGAGGCGTAGAGTAGCATCGGCCGGAGAGTGCTCAAAACGGTCGATGAGTGCTCTGATGTAGGCGTCACGGCGTTGCTCGTCGGCGAAATGAAGCAGCTGTGATACAGAGAATACGCAAGAAGCCCTGGCAATATTAGAGGAGTCAGAGTCGTCAACAGGGTAACGCGACAAGCTGTCAGCGTCTTGGTGCAGGCGGCCACTCTTGTACATCACGGAATATGAAAATTCTTGTAGCCTCAAAGCCCAGCGACCAAGCCGACCTGTAGGATCTTTTAGCGAAGAGAGCCAGCAGAGAGCATGATGGTCAGTTACTACGGAAAAAGGGCGACCGTAAAGGTAAGGACGGAACTTCGCAACCGCCCAGACTACAGCAAGGCATTCTCGTTCCGTAATGGAATAGTTGCGCTCCGATGGTGTGAGGAGGCGGCTGCAGTACCCCACGAGAATTGTACGCCTTTCTTCAAAAGATTAGTGAGGGGTCTAGCAATTGCCGCAAAATCTTGAATAAAACGATGAAAGTACGAGCATAGCCCTACAAAACTTCGAACGTCTGTGGCTGTCTTCGGAACCGGAAACTCTCTGACAGCGCGAGTTTTGTCGGGATCTGGCTGTACTCCGGAAGCATCAACGAGATGGCCCAGAAGAGTAATTTGCCGGTGGCCAAAACGACATTTGGACGAGTTAAGTTGCAGCTTCGCCTTTCGAAATACATCAAGTATAGTTGTGAGACGTTCAAGGTGAGTGGCGAACGTTGGCGAGAAGACGATGACGTCGTCGAGGTAGCAGAGGCATGTGGACCATTTGAAACCTTGGAGCAAGGAGTCCATCATACGCTCGAAGGTGGCAGGGGCGTTGCATAGTCCAAACGGCATTACTTTAAATTGGTATAGGCCGTCAGGTGTGATGAACGCTGTTTTTTCGCGGTCCATATCGTCAACAGCAATCTGCCAGTATCCCGAACGAAGATCAATAGACGAGAAATAGCTGGAACCGTGCAGGCAGTCAAGGGCGTCGTCTATACGTGGGAGCGGGTAGACGTCCTTTTTTGTAATGCTGTTCAGGTGACGGTAATCTACACAGAAGCGCCACGTGCCGTCCTTCTTCTTAACCAACACCACAGGTGACGCCCAGGGACTCGAAGAAGGCTCAATGATGTTTTTATCGAGCATTTTGTTGACTTCATCTTGAATTACTCGGCGTTCCGACGCAGAACCTCGATACGGTCGTCGGTGAATAGGCGTAGCATCGCCAGTAAGAATACAATGCTTGACCGCGAGCGTCTGGCCTAAAGGGCGATCGTCGATGTAGAAAATATCTCGGTTGGACGATAATACTTGGCAAAGCTCTTCAGCCTGCGCCGAGGACAGGTCCGTTGCAACCATTTTCTTTATATTGGGATCGGCACCCGAGGCTGGCGCGAGGGGCCGGCTAAGCTCGCGAGAATCATCGGCCGATAACGCTGCCACGTATTGGTCGTCGAGACAATCAACGGTGGCAAGGCAAATACCTTGCGGTAGAATTTGCTTTGCCAATCCAAAGTTACAGACAGGCATTCGAGTGCGGTTCCCAGTAATATTAAGTATACTGTGAGGCACCGTAGCGTTATACCTTATTGGAATGTGGGGCAGAGGAGTGACGAGGTACTCGCCATCAGGAACTGGTGGGAAAGACAACAGTTCAATGTAGGCTATTGACTTTGGCTGCAGGCGAAGAAAACCGGTGGGACGTAAGCGGCAGTGGGGTGCGTCATAAGGTTCTGCGAGCATCGGCAACTCAAGGCGAAGGGTACCGGAAGAGCAGTCCATAAGAGCAGAATGTGCGGAGAGAAAATCGAGGCCGAGAATGAGGTCGTGGGGGCAATGAGCAATTACGGTGAAGAGGACAGGAGTGTGGCGGCCGGCGATGCTGACGCGTGCTGTACACATGCCGATGATAGGCACAGTACCGCCATCCGCAACGCGTACGACGCGTGCCGACGCTGGGGTGAGGAGCTTTTTGAGTCGTCGTCGGAAGGCAGCACTCATAATTGAAAGATGTGGTCCTGTATCGATGAGTGCCGTGACAGGATAGCCGTCAACGTCAACGTCAAGAAGGTTTCGGTTCGTGGGTAACGTGAGCAGAGGATTTGAGGGCAGGGTCGATAATGCAGCTTCACCTCCAGAAGCTGCAGTGCCTAGTTTTCCGGCTGGATCCGGGAGGCGATAGGCGGCGAAGAGAAGCGACGGGGTTGGGGCGAACGAGACTGATGGCGTCGAGGTGAGGGCGAGCGGCTGTACCGAAGGTTCGGAGCAGGAGCATCAGCGACAGTGGATTCATGGCGGCTGGTATAGGGAACGGAAGGTCCAACGGTGCGGGAATAAGCGGCGGTGTATGTCCGAGGAGTTGGTGGCCATCGGTTGCGGCAGTGACGAGCGACGTGGCCGATGCGACAGCAGTGGAAGCAGATCGGCCGGTCATCAGGGGTACGCCAATCGGACGGGTTGCGGCGAGATGTGGCGGAAAAAGACTGCCGAGGACGAAGAGGGCCGCTAGAGAACCGGGAAACGTTGGGTTGAGACGTGGAACACACAGAGTTCAGACCCATGTTCTGAAATTCTTGTCGGACGACGGCCTAGATCATCGCAATGGTGGTTGCTGGCGGATCGGGAGGCGTCGTGGAGAAAGCTGGCGAACAGGTGGCCTCGAGTTCGCGGCGAACAATACTGGTGACGTCGTCAGAGGCGGTGGTCTGACGTGGTCGGCCCTCACATGTCGACGTAGCAGCAGTGTTGGGTAGCCGTGTGATGTGGTGTGTAATACGGCGGCTCTTAGCTTGCTCAAGGCGACGGCATTCTTTGATGATGGCGTCGATAGTCGAGACGTTGCCGAAAACAAGCAAATTGAAAGCGTCGTCGGCAATGCCTTTTAGAACATGTGACACTTAATCGGCTTCGGACATACCATCGTCAGCTTTGCGGCATAGAGCTAAGACGTCGAGGATGTAGGAAACGTACGGCTCCGTAGATGACTGTACACGAGACGCAAGAGCCTTTCTCGCGGCAGCCTTCCGCCAAATGGGGTCGCCGAACAGTTCCCGTAGCTTCTCTTTGAAATTGTCCCAACTGGTTATCTCGTCGTCATGCGTTTGGTGCCACACGCGTGGGGTGCCGCCGAGATAAAAGATGACATTGGCGAGCATAATCGTTGGGTCCCACCTGTTATTAGCACTGGCGTGTTCATAGAGTTTGATCCAGTCGTCAACATCCTGGCCCTCCAGGCCAGATAACACACCTGGGTCGCGATGTGGGGCGACCGTGACGATTGGAGCAGTGGGACATGCCGAAGCCGTTGCAGAGGTGGGCGCGTCACCGGGAGGCATGGTGACAAGCTCGGTGTGCCGACCACTTCTGAGTTCCGTGGTGAGGACGGGGATCACTGACCTCCACCAGAATGTTGCGTGTGGAAAGACACAGACAGAAGAGGCTATTTACAGGCTATTTACACTGGAGCCAGGCAGCCAGGCTGACACTCGCTCGCGCCAAGCGCACCGACCAACTTCGTCGTCGTTCTCGCGGCGGCTCATTTCTTGAGCATCGCTTGAGCATATCGTAATAATAACATGAATAATTCTTCCATGCACGCACTAAATAGCATTGTAGAGATGGTGTCTCCATGTCTGACCCCTTTCTTTATAGGTATCTTCCTGATTTTCTTGCGTGGAATTAAGGTAGCTGTAGGTTCTCTGTAGATATTTTCCAAAGTATTTACGTAAGCGTTCTGCATTCCGTGATAACGCAATGCCTCTATGACTGCTGGTGTCTACTGAATCAAATGTCTTTTCGTAATCTATGAAAGCCATATAGAGAAGCTTATTATGCTCTGCGGATTTCTCGATTATCTGATGAATGACATGGATGCGATCCATTGTAGAGTATTCCTTCCTGAAGCCAGTTTGTTCCCTTGGTTGACAAAAGTCCAGTGTTGCCATTGTAGTATTGGAGATTATTTTGGTGAATATTTTCTTTAATACTGGGAGTAAGCTAATAGGCCTATAGATTTTCAATTCTTTAACATCTTTCTTTCTGTAGATTAGTATAATGCTTGCATTCTTCCAGTTTTCTCTGACCCTTGCAGTCGATAGAGACTTTTTATAA
This sequence comes from Dermacentor andersoni, assembly GCF_023375885.2. NCBI lineage: Eukaryota > Metazoa > Arthropoda > Arachnida > Ixodida > Ixodidae > Dermacentor > Dermacentor andersoni. The sequence continues at coordinate 65,549,292 of NC_092820.1, forward strand.
CGACCCGGAAGTTTTCCAATCATTAGGTCTCCTTCATAATTAATTAAATCGAATGTTATTCCATCTTGTCCAGCCCCTCATTCCTGTTTCATGTCTTGCAAGGCCCTTCTGGCCTCATCGCTAGTTATAGGAGGAGTTTCAGACTACTGTTCATTACTGTATCTAATGGACGTATTCTGACTCCTCTGGGTACTGTACACGTCCGTATGAAATTGTTCCACAGCTGTTACTATAGCTTCTAGATTGATGATGATATTACCTTGCTTATCGTTCAGGGCATACATTTTGGTTTGTCTTATGCCGGGTTTCTTTCTCACTGATTTCAGGCTGCGTTAATTTTATACGGCTTCTTCAGTCTTTCTCGCGTTATAGTTTCGAATATCACTTATTTGCGTATTTTCGGTCAGTTCTGACGGTTTGTAAATTCCATCTTATCTCTTGAGTTGGACAGTTTCATTCTTGAACCTCGCCTCTAGCGTTCCTATACTCGGCGCCGTAGTTGCCAATTGCTTGTTCACCAACCTGCTTTTTCCCGACTTTTGCTTTGAAGTTGCCAATTACTAGAGTATACTGAGTTTGCACTTTTCTCATTGCTGATGCAACATCTTCACAAAACTGATCTACTTGCTCATCATCGAGACTTGGTGTTGAAGCGTAGGCTTGTACTATCTGTCATCTATTCTTCTTATAAATTTGATCAGGACTACTGCTACGCTCTCATTAATGCTCTAGAACCCGTCATTGTTGCCCGCTATATCTTTATGGATTAGGAATCTCACCCCGTATTGATTTTTATCTGCGAGACGTCTATAGCAGAGGATATCGCCCTAATTCAGCAATCTGTAAACCTCATCCCTTCTAATCTCACCAAGGCCGGTGATATCCCAAACAATATCTAATAGTTCCTAAAAGAGTCCTGATAAGCTGGCCTCACTCAACAGAGTTCGGCGGGGAAATGTTGAGAGGGTCTGTTTCCATTGGCGGCCTGTTCATACCCAGAGGTCTTTAGCACCCTCTGCTGCGTTACAGCTGTGACCGCCGCCTTGGTCAGGCGCTCCACAGCTGCTGGAGACTGAGGGCCACCGATTCATTCTAGTGATTTAGGTAGCGTCAAGTAAAGCACTGGAATCCACGAACATTGGTGGGAAAAAATAAATAACAAGAACGGTGCGTTCGAATGAGAATGTCAAGTTATTAAATGAATGTTTCTTGAGCGTGCAGGATTTCACCTTAAACCTTTTCGCCGTGTGCTAAAGCGGATGTCAATTTTTTTCAATCGCGCTTCGCACTCGGATGGTGATCCTGTAGTGGCGCGACTATCGCCTCCAGAACAGATGACGAAGAAGACGGCTCGCCTGCATGTAGCGCGAGAATAAAACACCCTGGCCTGGTATCAGCCGCTCCCGACATCACGCGGCACCATTGCTGGCCAGCCTAAATAAACGATGGCTACGGCGGCTACTTATTCGCGCCACCTCCCACAAAATATTAGCATCGATATTCCCAATAGTCATGTTTTTTACATTGTTGGACCTTATCGAAATAAGGTCCAACAATGTTAGCTGTTTAGATATTTCTCATTTGTCTTCTGCAAATTTTAATTTTTCGCAGTATAATAATGCAGTGATTCAATTTCTGATCAAAAATACAATTTGCGCATAGCCATGCGTTAGAGAACTTATTCCATGTACAGTCTTCTTATTCTTTTTTGAATTTTAGCGATTCTGCAGAAAAAACGTTGCTGTTCAATTGCTTCTAAGCATAAGATTGCTAGAGGAAAGCTGTTTCTGTGACAAAGGATAAAGTAAGCCATCAACGGTTGAAAATTATGAAATGTGCCATGCCAGAAAATTTTGTTTGCGTTAGCAGCTGTCGTTAAGCCATGCAAGATCATACGCGTGCTAGTAAGCCGAACAAATGCTGTCCCGAACAACACAACTGTCAATGTCATGAAGCTACCAAATGTAGTAGCTATTACAGAATACTACTTCGTTTGTCGTAAATATGAGTAACAGTATTTGGGCCATATTTTGCCTGCTTTTTAGCTGGACACACAATAACGAGTAGTGCGGATACTGTGCCATATATGATTTGAGAGATACATTTACAGTAAGAAATGAACTAGAATTGACAAGAAAAAGGAAGGTCAAAATAATTGGTAATAACCATGGAAAGCTAGGAGGCAACGGAGCAAGAGAATAGATACATAATACCAACTGCTTTTTCAACTGCGCTATCTATACATTTGGGAGTAAAATTTACTGTAAACGTTTTAGTACATTTAACAACAAGGAATGTGGAAGTGGAAGAAAAGGTGATTTGGTGCCAGTGAGAATCGGATTCAAGAACTCCGCATGAAGCACATATTCTGCTCTACAACGCAAGCTACGACACAGCTGATCCGCCATATGCTTCTTGGATGCTTATGCAACCGTTACTAAACTTAGCCCTGGCAGTGTTATGGTAGTGAGTTAGAAGGCTAAGTCTTAGCGGCAGACGTCTAATATTTGTTAAACCTCAAGTAAAACAAAGATAATACAAAGAGACAATCCCCACCGCCACCCTAGTGGCATATCAACGTGTCCTTAGAAGGTTTTGTATTCTACATAAAGTGGCAAGATATTATTGTGTCCCTATCTCCTTGTCCGAATATGAAATCTATGAAGCTCTTAGTGAATAATAAATAAAGATATAATGCACGTAATCACAAAAACACTTTCCGTGTGTTCTTGCATCGGTATAGAGGAATAAATCTGATTTCACGCTGATGCTTACATCTTTCATACACTGTCATTATGGGTCCCTCGTATCCACCTTCTTGTGGAGACAGTGAGGCTGTGAAGTGTTCCTTGTACCTGAAAAAGAAAACTGTAGAATGAGCATACAATATAGGTGACACTATTTCCTTGGGTAAAAGCTTATGGAAGGACGAATCACGATAGTCCAAATATTGGATGTGGTTGAAATACGTCCAGCGCAATTCATTTCCTATGACAGGTACACAACTTCTGGTTATGCAGAAAACACACACAACAGAGCTCACATTTACGAAAATTCCGCATTGTTTTAGTTATCGAGCAGCATATTATTTAAGTGTAAATGCTGAGTTGGCATTATGCGTGGCATATAGTTTCCGCTAGATGGTAACACACGCGTTTACTACTGCCTCGTGAGTGAGGCTTGGGAAAACAGTGCGATCGAGACAACTGAAATGGGGTGAGAAGGGGTTATGGGGCGATAGGAATGAGTTTTTAGCTCTGTAGGCTCTACAATGCCAGACGCCATTTAGAGAGACTTCTTCCCACTGGTTAGCTCGTGATAGCCAGGTGTTGTAGCGTTACATGTGTACCAAATACGTCTGTGCGACAAAAATGCGAGCGAGTTGCTCAGTATGCTACAATGTCTGTAGTCCTACAATATTCACCATGGGAAACTGAACTCATCGTAGCTCAACAAGAACACCTTATGCATGAAAACAGCTAGACGTTAGCCTGCATTTCCTTGGGTGCCTTGGAGCGAGGTAACGTTACAATGACAATTGAAGTGTATATAGTGCTGTGAAATGAGACATATCCGTGGATAGACCTCCGCATTATGACACTATTGGGGACAAGATTTACCAGACATAAGGATACAGTAGTGTACATTGATCAATTACACAGTACTCATGATATGGTGGTAATCACCGTAAAGAAATGAGAGCAGCATTCCGGGCAAGTTGGTAATCCATTGCTCAAATGATATTGCGCAACAAAAAACGACGCGGACGAAAGAGAGGACGACGCACCAAGCCCAAACTTTCAACTAAGTTTATTGTACCACTGAAACCGATTTTACACATGAACAAGCAGTGTACACCGCGCATGCGCTAGCATGAAAATGAACTGCGCATTCATGTAACATAGTTACGAGTCATGTGATGCCGCCTCGAAGAAACTTAGTTCTTTTTCTGTGAGAGCCAGAGAAGGGAAGCTAACACACCTATCACCCAATTTTGCGATCACCTGCGCTTCAGATATTTCACGCATGAGTTGCGTGCTGCCACGGGAAACAATCGTGCATTGTTCCTCAAGAGGTTTGCAGCCATGATCGCGACAATGAATCGCCAAGAAACCACCGGAGCCATTTTTACATTGTTGCTGTGTTCGCGGAGCCAATGATCGGCCCCGCGCACACAGCAACAATGTAAAAAATGGCTCTGGTCGTTTCTTGGCGATTCATTGTCGCGATCATGGCTGCGATCATGGATCGATCATGGATCATTCATTGTCGCGATCATGGATCTTGAGGAACAATGCACGATTGTTTCCCGTGGCAGCACGCAACTCATGCGTGAAATATCTGAAGCGCAGGTGATCGCAAAATTGGGTGATAGGTGTGTTAGCTTCCCTTCTCTGGCTCTCACAGAAAAAGAACTAAGTTTCTTCGAGGCGGCATCACATGACTCGTAACTAGGTTACATGAATGCGCAGTTCATTTTCATGCAAGCGCATGCGCGGTCTACACTGCTTCACATGTATAAAATCGGTTTCAGTGGTACAATAAACTTAGTTGAAAGTTTGGGCTCGGTGTGGCGTCCTCTCTTACGTTCGTGTCGTCTTTTGTTGCGCAATATCATTTGAGTAACCGTAAAGAAAACCTAAATAAAGGCTGAAAATGAAGAAAACGTGTACCATTCCCTTCACTAACGTGTAGTGGTCACGTGAGGTCACGCGACCGGGGATAAATAATGTGAAATATAAGTTCACTGTAATTGTGCAAAATGGAAGTGACAGGAACGGAAGTGGTAGGTGGAGTAACAAGCTGCCATCTGCTCTAGAATATTAAACGATGTGTTGGTACGATTAGGCATAGTAATCGACTGCATAAACCGTATTTCTCTTAAAATTATCAGGTTTTATATGCCAAATCACGGTCTGATTACAAGGCCCACCGTAGTGAGGGACTTCGGAAATCTGGACATTCTGGGATTGCTTACTCAGCACCTAAATCTAAGTAAACGGGTGCTTTCTCATTTCGTCCCCCATCTAAATGCGGCAGCCGTGGCCGGGATTCGATCCTGCGACCTCGTGCTTAGAAGCCCAGCACTGTAGACACTAAGGAACCGCAGCGGGTTAACCGTATATTTTTTGTAAATGCTTTAATTACAAACGTAAATGACAAAACAATTGCGAAATAATAAAATCACTTCATTCTTTTTACTACTTACGACATTTGTGTAAGTGTTAAGTTGTTTGCCAGAGTAAATGGTAATGGCTACCTGCTTTGAATGTACAACGTTTCCCTGCATTAAAAAAAGGCAAATATTCCTGCGAAAATTCAATCTTGTAGAAGGCTTTTATTTCACCGAACCACCCTGCGAAGTTTTAGCCGAACTTTTAGGGAATTATGGTTGTACATTGCTGAAAATCAGGACTTATTAGCAATATAAGTTCTCCTGCCGAAATTGAAGTTGGTGGTAATGCATAAGATATGGAACTAATTAGCTCTCACATGGAATCCACCTAGAAAAAAACAACAGATGACAAAGCTCTCAATCCCCACAAGTAGAAGTTTAAGAGTTTAATGTATCAAAAATTAACAACGTCCACTTTATAATAAGAAATATTGCGTTAGATATATCGACGACGCGTGAAAGAAGAAGAAAACTGAATCAGTATTCAGTTGCAGAAAAAAAAGAGATGCAGCGAAAGGTTAAGCACTCACAATCATGAGCATTCTAAATTAGACAAAAATTCACCACAGGAACTGTGGACTAGCGAAATTCAATATTCAATTAGTGAATATTTTGAGGGCTGAAATGGAATTCTTTTGTGCAGCCAGTGATCAGGTCGCAAGGCTAATGCAAGATCTGCTTAGGAGAAAACTGGAAGCTGTGAAAGAATAACAGCCGATCAGACTTTACATGGTACGCACAATGTGCCTAAAGAAGTTGCGAGGTTTTGATGCAATCGCCGACCACATAAAATGTACCAAACACTGCAAACGATATCCACCTTCACACATTCCTTCGTGGATGACGCGTGCACCGCTACAAAATTTATACTCATCCCATCTACTACCACGAACAGCTATGCGTACATTTCCAATTGCCTCTGCGCAACTTGTGAACCCGTGGTGCGCAAAAAAAAAGATGGTTGTGGTGCTTTTTGCGACCTCGTAGGCGTATTCAGCCGAAAGGCCTTCAGTACGACGGAAGCTTTCTTTTTTTCTCAGCAATGGCGCGTCTACGAACATCATCGGCTGCACTCCAGCTCCAGTAACAGAGTATCCAATCGTTTGCTAATCTGACACTGCCTCCTCGTGTAGCACTGCATTATTCGATCTCGTCTGTATTTTGGTGGCTTATTTTTTTAGGTCATTACTGGTAAGCAAATAATTTTTTCATGTAGATAAAATCTTCGCAGTCGCAGCCGAGTACACGACTCCGTGACTCAAACGTCATTCTGACGAAGTAATAGAGAGTATCAAATTTTGCCACTACGACGCAACCTTTGAGCTTTCTTGTACAATCTAACAATGACGACAGCATATAGTATTTAAACGCAATTATTACGTTTTCAATATATTTGCAATTTTTAGTGTTGCATAAGCAAATCTTTTGTGGGCGACAAAAATATCATGCCGCTCACAAGGGGTTACTTTAGAAGAATAATTGGAGTACGGTTTCCTACTTTTGCAACACAAAGCTTGCTTTAAGCTTCAACCGTGAAGGTTATCAACTTTCATCTCTTCCGTCGCTCGGCAAGCGTCAAGCTTCTTATCGAGGGAGATAGTGTGCCTGGTCATTTCAAGGTGGGCTACATGAGACACCCGGTGCGTCCCTATGTGTCTCGACCACTGCATTGTCACAAGTACCTAAAGCTAGACCACGACAGCGCTGTCTGCATAGGCCGGAGAACGTTGGCTGAGATGACATGCCTTCGCTGTGCCGGAAGCCACGACATACATTCATGCGCAGTAAAAGGAATCAAGTGCTTGAATTGCGATGGACTATACGAGACGAATTACAAAGATTTTCCTTAACAAAAAAGGAGATAAAAATACTGAACCCAAATGATCAAGAGTATGTCGCACAAAAAGGCGTCAGCATGAGTGCAACGCCTGACGAGACGATCGTGTCGTCGACGTGGACAAGCTGCCTGTCCAAAATAAGATCTCCCTGGCTCCAGTTGGGCAGGTCCAGCAGAAGGTAACGGAATCGGTATCGATGTATCTCTCTGAACCATTCCTTTAAGCGAGCCGCGCAAGCACGGAATTGAATGTAATGCCACGGTTACCGACGCACACACGGGCCTCGGAATGCGAGCGTGAGGAAGGACAGTGCACTGAAAAATCGGCATCGGACTCTATCATGAAAAAGTCATGCTGCGACAAATAACCAACGCCCTGCAGCTGCTACTGTCTGGTTTAAATGCTACAGTAGCGCTAGCAGCGGTAAGCATTCTGAAAACTATAGACAGCCTCCGAACTACAGTGCAGTAACCTCTACCTCTGCCTACGAAGATGACTGGGCTGTGCTGTGAAGTGTGCCCGTACGCAATGTACAAAAACATTATTCTTTGCAGCTCTCATCATCCTGTTTACCATACCACCCCTCTGGTTTCTCTTTACATTGTATATCTGTTATTCCCCCAACCCCTTTCCAAGCGTAGTGTAGCAGGGTAGAAGCACTTCACTCAGGTCGACCTCTTCACCTTTCTGCTACCTTACCGCAAAAAATTTCCACGGTGATATTACAATGGGAAACAATGTTGCTAAGTTGGGCTATGGCGAAATATTTCTCTCTAATGCGTTTTTGCGAAGCATTAAAACAGTCGCAAGTGTGAGGATTAAAACCATTTCTTGATTTAAACAAATACGCAATGGACATTGGGCGCTTGCTGAAACTGCGGCATGTTCATGTAGCGCGACGGTGCGCGATCTAGAGACTTAGCTGGTGCTAGAAATGTTGTAGTCGCAACGTATTACTAGTCGCGGCGCTCATGCCGTGTACAATGTAGGCGGCTTGTGGAAACTGGAAGTAACGTGACGGTCGATCGACGAATGAGGGCAATCGGCAACTCAATAGAATTCCGTACTAGAGAGCACAGTTAGCTGCATTGCGAGCAAGGAAGGTCAATTGAGTCGACTAATCACTGACGTACTGCCTAGATTTCTAAACGTTGCGGTGACTTGACCAGGCTTGACCAGCCAGGAGCCTAGTGAACATAACGAAAAGCGCATTATGCCAGCGTGGCGGAAGGTGGTCTGTTGACACAGCCGGAGCCACGAAGACCGCTGTTGCAAGGGTGTTCCCTCGGTAATTATAGTAACTGTGTGCCAGGAAATGAGCATTTCACTGGAATTAGCATGGAAACTTGACTATGAATTCAGGCAGACTGCCAGGAAATTGGATTCAGTAAAGCAAACCAAAAGGGCACAATGAATTGAATAGGGAAATGCATGAATTATGGGGCTCCGAGCCGTGTGCGGCTAGATGCCCTGCATTTTAGTAATAGAAGTTTATAGCGCAGCTACGATCGTCAGAGCTTGTGGGGAAAAGTGGTATAGTGCGTCGTACAGTGAAAATAGTTCTCTCTATAAGGCATTTATTAGTAGCTTTTCTTTTGCAAAAATTTTTCAATACGGGACGGCTCCTTGGAAGATCGCCAATACAGTACCTCTTATTCTTCTGCGAGAAATACCTCTGCAAGGCTTCTGCTCACAGGGAGGTCACGTTTCTTCTTGTACGAGCTCAAGCGGATAGTATAAATAGATTTTCTATTTTAATTGCGCTCTTCATAGCTATGCTTCTCTTACTGTATCTAATATGTCATATTCACTATTAGATTATTTTCCTAAAGAAGTGGGTGAAGCAAATATGTCTGTGCATACGCCTAGATACATTGATAACGTATGCTTATAAGTTACCGATCCTGGAGACGAACAAGGCTTTCTTGCATAGCAGACGAGAATGAGGACCAGCTATGCCCCAGCCCGCCATCATTGTAGTTGTGGTGCCACTGGCTGCCACTGCAAAAATATTCTATAGAAACCCTTTTTGGCACCTTCCTGTAAAATTTTTGTGGAGGTGGGGGTATATCTGAAGTACTCCACGGAACTTTGCAGTGGACATCTCGTGTGTCATACGACCATGTCGACTAAAAGGCTCGCTGGCTCAGTCTTCGCTACTACGTCGTATTTGCTGGCCCAAATCAGAGACCATGGTATCTTCTCAGTACTGAAGCGACGGACGTGGAAGGTTGCCTAATTGAATACAAATTAACCAGGAAGAACAACTGCGGCGACCCAATCAGAATTGCTGGCTAATGTTATCGACTATATCAAGGAAAAGGAACGTATTTGGTTCCAAACACACCAGGAAGAACTGACTAGTTGACACACCTGCAAGCAATAACTACAGGAGTTCTTCAGGAAGCCAGTCGGGTACCAGCGAGTAGCCAAGTAGGATCTTTCCTGCCGCACCCAAACATCAACTGAACGATATCTCGTGTACATTCAGGCTGTGATAGCTCTTTGTCAGCGCGTTGAGAAGAAGATGTCTGAAGTTGACAAATTTAATCACATATTTAGAGGAATCGTTGATGACGCATTTAATTTGCTGATATGCGTGGTGTCGTAGTTGTCAGGCATCAAAATTTAAAAGTACGCAATGCCACGTAGCATGACAGAACCAAGATAATGGTATTTGCCTTTGCTTGGCGACACCCTCATTATTTTTGCATTCTATCTAAATATGAGACTAGTCTTACTTGCTTTATTTCTCAAATAATATAATTAGATGACAAGTGTCTGCAGAAGAGGGTTGTAGCGCCGAAAAAGACAACACATAGCAAGGGAGACGGGACAGGCGCCTGTCCCGTCTCGCTTGCTATGTGTTGTCCTTTTCGGCGCTACAACCGTCTTCTGGAAACATGCACCAACTATCCCCCCAACAAGTATGACAAGTGCCACTGAGAAAACTGTAGAGCAACATAAAAACCCCCGATACAATTTTCTGCTGCTGATTACGTGCTACGTAAGCGCGTTCTACCGATCGTGAGAGACACCCGCGAATACACGCAGAGTGCCTCGAGCAGCCAGTCGCGCGGCAGTTTTGCTTGTATCCCGGTCTTCTCTCACGCTCCGAAAAACACTTTTACGTAACACGTATTGAGCAACAGAAAGCTGTATCGGCAGCTTTTTTAGTTGCTCTACAATTTTTTCATTGAAACTTTTCGTCTAAATATAGTATTAGAAAACATGATTAATTAGGTAGGACTAATTATATAATTAGGCGAAGTGTAAAAATTTTGCAGATCCCACCCACTGTGGGAATCGTTGTGAGCGAAACTTTGTCTGCTGATTGTGTTCATTGACGCTATTGGTGGTGATATATTGACGGCATACGACAGTCGTAACATGATGTGAAATGCTACCGCACATCTTCCGCTTGTGCAAGCGGAAGATGTGCAAGATTTATGCAAGCCTTCCTATCCTCGGCAAGAAGTTCACGCTTCGGCGCCATTCTGGGATGCAGCGTTGTAGCTGACAAAACTGCCTCCTCTCTCTCTTTATTCCATCGCTAAAGTTCTGCCCACCTGCTCCATCTAGTGTCGTTGCTGTTCCGCATGAGCACAGAGACTACGGCGGTAGCTCTTGCACTGCATTTGTGGGGGGTCACGCCCAGTTACGGGCTCCAGAGAGCATTGTGCACATGCGACGCGGCCTAAATATTGACACGAGCTTCTCAGGTCGTCCTTCCTTTGTGCCACACTCCTGTCATGTACTAACGCGATAGTGTTAAGGGCCCGGTGTCGCAGAAAATCATGTGTCGACGACGCGGGCATCGTTTGGCGCATAATCATACTGAACCACAACCTTCGTCGTAGTTCAGTAGATCACGGTTCAGTATGATTCAGTACATTACTGAACCACAACTTCGTTCTCGGAATTTCGAGAACAAGAGCTCATTAACAAATGGCATGAAAGGAAACACCGACAATGTATGCATTTTATGTTCCTGTGGCACTGTCACGTCTCAACCACGCCCCGATGCGGCCAGCATTACTGGCGTGCCTCTCAACTACGTACGGACGTGCCCGGCGTTAGTGGCGTTCAAGACCACAGCATCAGCAGCCGCAGCAGCGGAAAGTAGATGAAAGAGGTAAAGAAAGCTTCGACTTAAAATAATCTGAATATCTCAATGCAACGGTAAACAACATTACCTTGGTTCTGTTCAACTACTTGACATTTGCGTATTTTAAATCTTGTGACATGACAGTTTGCTTACACGCACTTGACACCATGGCTGTTATTTAGTTTAGTTAGTATGCCAATGTTTACAAGTTTATACGTCCGATAAAACAATAACCTTTTGTATATAGAACTTTTTGACAACCATCCGTAACAATATCATGGCTTATAGTAGAACGATTAGAAAATGTTTTACAATGTCCGTTAATGCGCATTAAGTGATGTAAGGCGTTTGTACTCCATGTGGTAAGGTATTATTCTATTAAAAGGGATGCGTTACGGAACTGAAAAATCATAGGCCGCTTATTTTTCTTGCGGTACCGTAGAAAATATCAACCAAGATCATTTCAAAACAGCATCAGTACTAGTCTTGACCTAAATCCACCAACAAAACAGGCTGGCTAAAGGAAGGGATATTCTACAACAGATCACATAATTTTCACCAATTCATCAATGGGTAATTAAAGAATACACCTATATTGGGCCTTCATAGATTACAAAAATGTATTTGATTCAGTAAAGATACCCGCAGTCATGGAGGCACTGCGTAATAAAGGAGTACAGTGGTCATACGTGAATATATCGGCAAATATCTGCGAAGATTGCACAGATCGTTCGTTTCTTCACTAGGAAAGTAGAAAATTCTTTACAAGAAAGAGATCAGGCAAACAAGGAACATCCCATTGGTATTCCATGCCTGTGTAGCAGAAGTATTTGGGGTATTAGACTAACAAGGGCTTGAGAGTAATGATCACCGTCGAATACCTCATTAACGTTCGTTTTCTAGATAACATTGTCCTGCTCAGCAACAATGGCGATATATTTTAACAAATGATCGAGGAGCTTAACCGAGAAAGTGTAAGAGCAGGGTTGAAGGATAATAAAACAAAGATAAAGGCAATGTTCTATAGCATGTCAAGGGAATAAGATTTTATGATTGCTAGCCAGCTTCTACAGTCTGTGTTTGAGTACGCTTATCTTGTTCAGTTACCCACAGGGGAATCTGCTCATGAAAGTGAAACTTCGAGAAGAATAAGAATCGGCTGGGGGGTGGGGGGGGGGAGTTCAGATGGTACGCATTACCATATCCTGTCTGGGCGCTTACCACTGTCGTTGAAAATAGTGTGCAACCATTGCATTGCACTGATGATGAAGTATGGAGCAGAAACTTGGAGGTTAACGAAGAAGCTTGATGACAACAAGTTAAGGACCGAGTTAAGAGCGATCAACGGGAAATAACTCAACGACGGGCGAAATTTGAGCGAAGTTGCATACGTGTTTTCGTTTGCCGATATATTAGCTGGCGCGGGCAATTTGACTCGTGCGGCACGTTGCAAACGAAGCGAAGTGTGGCGCAACTGCCTCGCTAACGATACGCGCGGGCACGATTCACAGCAGCTGCAGCAGACAGACATCCACTCATGCAGCGGTTTGTTTGCATACAGACGACATCCGCTACTCTGACGTCCTCTCACAGCCATTGTTGCGGCAAATCTGGCGAGCGCCGCATTAGCTTTTTCTTCTCACTCTTTCCCCATACCTTCCTCCTCAGCTTTCCGCCGCATGGTTCCGCTGTACCTTTCTCCTTCGCTTTCCTCCTCGCGCTCTTTTCGCTATCACCGTTCTTCATGCGCGCCCCGCGTTCGCCCTCTCACATTTTAACAGCCATGTTCTTTAAGCTGATGGTTAGGTCGGCAAACGTGCGCAGCAAAACCTCGCCCAGCGGTGACGTCATTGCGCGCGTCGGCAACGCATCACCGTAGCTTTGCCTCACCGCGAGGTACGGAGTCCGCGCATGCACAGATGCAGATCTAAGCCGTGACGTCACCACGGGGGTATAAAAGCAGGTGCGCTCCGCCGCCGAGCCAACAGGACAGCCGGGCCACTGATGCAGAAAGGATGTGTCGACAGAAGCAGAGCGTCACTCCCGAACAATAGGAAGCACGGCGCGAAAGCCGCCGCGCCGCTATTCGAGAACGGATGCGACGACTTCGGTCCGATCCCGAATGTCGCGCCGGTGAAGCGGAGGTGAAACATCAGCGAGTTGCACAAGTTCCGGAAATAAATTACCGGTACTGAAAATAAAACAACACATTGTACATAATTTAATGACCGATTGTTCATTTCTCTTTTGGGGGTTAAGGATGACACTTCGCAGAAAGCTTGACGGAGTCTCAAAGCATAATCACGCAGAAAACTTGGTAGAGTCTTCAAGAATAACCACGCATACACTTAGCCGAAGCAATAATAAACTAGGGGCATCCCGCTTAGCTGTTCGCACAGTTTTCGCGCCACGAGTGTGAAGCTGCTCCAAAATTTCGGCTGCGCTATTTCTTTCAGTTATGAGGAAGCCGAGGGACGACGCCAACGCTCGCTGCAGGAACTGGCTCCTAAGAGTGCGCTGGTAAATGTTAGGCGCAACGTTAAGAGTCAGGAAAAGAGCGGTGTAGACCAGAGAGCAAGCGGGGATATTCGATATTGTAGTAGGCATTAGGAGAAAAAAATGGAGCTGGGTAGGCCATGTAAGGCGCCGCTGGTAGATAGCTGGTGGGCCATTAGAGTTAGAGAATGGGTGCCAAGGTAAGGGAAGTGCAGTAGAGGATTCAAGAAAAATATGTAGGGCGAAGAAGTTACAAAATTTGCTGGCGCAAATTGGAATCAGCTAGCACAAGGCAGGGGTAATTGTAAATTGCTGGGAGAGGCCTTTGTCGTGCAGTCAAGCTAAATATAGACTGGTGATGATGAATCTAGAAAGTCATTAGAAATTAGAAAACACTCACCATTTATCGGACATGTTGTACTGATGGATCAGGTCATAGATGTCTTGTTTCCGCTTAGTAGGTTCGTAATTCTCGCACAAGTAGTCACCCGACAGGTAAGTTTTAAAGTAATTTCTGTACTTAACGAAGAGCTTCGTACCTTGAAGCACCTAAAAAGAAAGAATATTACAATGTTACTTAGCCGCTTCAATCCCCCGAACGTAGAGACTCTTGTTTTTATCCTTTGCCTGGTTTTATGGTAGCGTACCGGTGATCATGCGGAAACTATTGCTTATATATATGTTATTTGGCCAAACAATGCACTTGAGTGGGTCAAATGCTGTTGTCTAACAAAGAAAACTTTGAGTGTTCGTAATGTCATGCTGTACCGCAATGCTCTATGCACATTTATCATATTCCCATATTTCGGTTAAGATTGCTGGAGAGGGATTTCTTATATTAGCAGTCAAATAATTCAAAATGACATTTGCTACATTTCGCATGATTAGAGTTCTTAGCACGCTCATAAAACTTTCCTACAATGAGCTCACTTAACACCCATGTAATCCTTATCATTCGAAGCGCGGCTTTTCACAGAGCCGGCATGCCAGATTATTTCATCGACCGCTTTTAGATTTCATCGATGTCACTCAAGGGGACGTCGTTATTATCATTGTTGCCGTTGTGACGTAGATGCGAACTCCCAAAGAAGACGTTCATTTCGACAAAGGTCTGAGACGTTCCCACCGGAGACGGCCTTCCAGGGAATCTTTGATGGAAAGGCTTAGGTACTTAATTGAGATACTGGATGGGAGGGACGCTGGGAGTTAGCTGAACCCACCTTGCGAAAAACTCTGCGAGTGCCAATAGGTAAAGACACGGGAATAGAAACAGACTGCATTAACATCTGCAGACAATATGCACATGTTTGCAACCCACAAACGTATTTTCAATAACAAAGGCACAACCTTGAACCCCAATACATAGAAATAATAATCATGTGATTCTGTTTCTGTTACTCATAAAAATCTTTTGAGTAAAAATTGAATGCTTCTTTTTTATTCAAACCGTTGTTGACTTCAACTCACCAGTACGTGTGTTAGCTGCTCTCATTACCTATTTAACAGCTTCCCTGGAGTGTATTGTGTTCTCTAACTTGCTCTACTTGCTGCACATGATGCGCAAGTGCAAGCAGGAATGCTTGGCTATTCAATTTACAGTACCTGCTCAATGTGCCAGGACAAACTTAATAATCATGTTGACTGCAGTACAAGAAATGAGAAGCGATGGCTTGCACAACATTATTTGTCTTTCAGAACACCCACGTGAACGTAACGTCAGTTTTCTTACCATAATAATTAGTTACATACATACAATGAATCAAACTAGCGGTTGTTTTCAAACTGTCTTTACTGCCTATATTTGCCCCTATCGCGCTTAAATGAGGCTGTGGGTGGTTGTTTTAGGTGCCGAGAAACCACAGGCTATAGCCTAAAAATACGGCATCTACAACTACAATACTGATCGGTGATTGCTAAAGCTGGCTTTTTGGGCACACTAAAGCTGTGATTTTTGTTTTATTAGAGAACATAAAAAATCCAGAATAAACTGGAAAAACTGGCTGCATCTGCCATTTTCCCAGATGCATATTTCCAATGTGCCCGTATTTTGTGCGGCATAGTTAGGCTCGGCAATCTTCGCCGTATGGCTGTTCAAGACACTAATTGCAACAGTAGTCTCACCAAACATCGCTGTGCCCCAGAAATCAAAGCGGCCAAGCCTGCTGATTTTTGCCCTCTTGCATATCCGTCAGCACAGCATCAGTACAGGATTCTCCAGAAGTGTTCTGGCGCCGTATTCTGTAACTCTTCGCTTTGGAACCGGTTTCTGGTATCTGGCGGTTACGTCAAAGTGAGGTCACTAGGAGAAAGAGTGGAATGTCGCGGCGCGAGGGAGACCAATAACGTGCAGCGTTCTGTTGCATTCTCACGTCATCATTTCTGTTTGTACTTTGCGGACGACATAATAACTGAAGAATGTTGCTGGTGCGGCAAAAAAAAAAAATATATTCGTTTGTATACAACACTTGCACATTTAATTTCCAGTCATAACTGAGCTTCCGACGCAGACAGCTTGTGGTTTAATTTAACCTGCGTTGCCTTATTTCTTTTTTGTCACTAGTTGGTGCGCCATACGTTAAGCACTCGAAGCGGTTCTGTCTGTGTAGGTCGCGGCTCTCATAGGATTTCGTTTAGCCGTGGCTGAGCTTCTTAGGGTGGACGATTGCAATGATAGTTCCGTCCACGCATCCCTCAACTTAGAGAATCTTGCCGCGGTCAAGGAAACGTTCTTTACAGCGGCTTTCTCCTGCAGATTGGAGGGAAATCTCACACCCCTTATTCTTTTCTCTCAAACATAATGACCCTAGCGACGATGGTAATGATGCGAGTGACCAACGGTTGCGACAACCCAATAGCTTCTACATTCTAGACGCACTGCTGAAAACAACCCGTCGCAAAATAAAAAATAGCAGAAACGAAGCGCGCAAATTTGTGCCGTAGTGTCAACGCTACAAAATCTTGTGGTCCGCGATATTTTAGCTCATCGCAAGTCCATCGCATTCTGTTTTTTGGGCGCCTAAACTGCATTCGCAGTTAGCCTTCGCTCATGTCGTACGCTTCGCACCATTCCCTCTCGTGACGTCGCTGTCTTCGGCCAATGCTGCCCAACAACACAACCAAAGAAGCCACCATCGACATCCTCTCGTCGCTCCGGCCAGCGCGAGACAAGCAGACGGCCACGGTTGCAACAGTGGCAAGCATGATCCTTCAGGATCATGCTTGCCACCACGCGCGACCCTCAGGCGAACCACTTGTCTGTGGCTCCTCTCGTACCAGACGACGGCTTCCTTTCCAGGTGATTGACAACTGTTAGGGTTGGCGTCTGACACCACGTGTTGACAGGAGTTTCAACCGACCAACTCACCCTGCCTCGTCGAAATGAGACGTGACTTCGCCTGCTATTGTGGGCGTCCTGATCCACGTGGAGAAAGAACTTTATCTCACCGGACCTTTTACCAGGCCTCGTCGAAATGAAGCGTGACTTTCTAATTTGCCATGACCGTTTCGAGTGTGCCTGTCTACCGGAAGCCCCGCAGTGTACAGCCTCTTTTGTGTGTGTGTGTGCTAGTTTAGAGAGGCCCTTTCCTCGAATTGGACCTAGAAGAGAACTTCCACGAACCCGCAAAGCGCAGAAGAGGCGGACAGGTGTCTACAGTTCCGGGAGGCGGGATGACTTCTTCCTTCAGCAGCCTCGGTATAACCAGAGGAGCAGGGGCCCTCTTTCCGTGCCGGTCACGTGACATCGACAGAAGCAAGACCCCACCCACGATTGTAGAAAGCCTATTTAAGGGGCTCCAAAATGTACTTTTGATCACTTCATGCTCTGCTCATTTTCTTTCATCTACCTTTGAATAAACGGTGCAAGTTTCACACTAGAAAATCGTCTCGCCCTTGCTTGGTCGCCATGGTCTACCGGATGCCTGCAGCCCGCCGACAACGCCACGCTACCCAATAAGTAAAGTCGGTCGAGCTTCGATAGGCAGGCGCCGCTACTTCTCCGCAGCTGTAGGATACGCTACCCTGGAGTACGCAACAAACTGACTGGCAGCGACTGGGATACGGAATCCTGGAGACCCCAACTTGGACGACAACTACGAGATCGTAGCCTCTTCGGCCTGGTGACAACGTTCAGAAGGAAGGTGTCTGGATTCATGACTGCTTATGGTGAGTGCACGGCTTTTCTTCACTGAGATATCACTTGGCTTTTACGTATTTTTTTTGGAAAGTACGGTGCAGTGATTTTTCTTGAAATGTTGACGGAAGTTTTGAGTACGCCAAGGTTGTATAGAGTGAAGAGTTAGCAGCACTAAGGGCAGCCATGAACTTGAAGGCGCTTAAGAAGCCGGAATTGTTGGGCTTGGCCAAAGAATTGGGCTTCCAAATTGCCGAATCAAAGAGAAAGCCGCAGATAATTGAGGCGATCGAAGCGACCGGGGCAGGCGACGAGGAACTGACGGAACGCCTAGAGAGCATCGCAGAGAAAGAGGAGCGTATGCGCCTAGAGAAAGAGGAAAAAGAAGAGCGTAAGCGCCTAGAGGAAAAAGAAAAGCGCGACCGTGTTGCACGCGACGCACTCGAAATGAAGCGCCTAGAGATTGAGCTTTTGAAAGCCCAATATAGTGAAAGACTTAGCACAGAGGCACGTGAAAGCGAGCGCAGAATGACAGACTTGATGGCACCCTACGCAGTAGGAGGGGACACAAGTCTTTTTCTGGTACAGTTTGAGCGCACGTGTGAGAAGGCAAAATTCGCGAGAAACACGTGGCTGCAACGCTTGCTTACGTTACTGCCATGTGAGGTAGCTGATATTATCGCCCGCATGGGGAAAGAAGAAGCAAAGGACTTCGATGAAGTCAAAGAAAATCTGCTTAAAAAGTACAGATTATGAGCGGAAGCATTCAGGCGAAAGTTCAAGGAAGTCGAGAAGACAAAAAGTGAGTCATATCCAGATTTTGCATATACCTTGGAGATAAACCTGGAGGAATGGCTCAGAGAAGAGGGTGCACTCGGCGATGACGAAAAGACAATGCAGTGCGTTGCTTTAGAACAGTTCTACCACCGGCTGCCAGTAAACATCAAGTATTGGGTTCAGGATAGGCCAGGCGCAGACACTGTTACGAGAGCGGCCGATCTCGCTGAGGAGTACGTAACTCGCCGTGCGGACGAAGGTAACGAAGCTCCTAAGGAGGAGATCAATAAATACAAATCCGACAAGCCAAAGCGATGGTCAAAGTCGAGTCGGTATAAAACAAAGGAAAGGTCAGATTCAGTGAAAACTACTGACGAGGAAAGCGAGGGAGAAAAGGAGTCACCGGAACAGAGGGCAGAATGGCAAAAGGAAAAGGCTTTCGAGGCCAAGAAACCAATAGTTTGCTACAACTGCCAGCTAAGAGGGCATATCTCCGTGGGATGCAAAAACCCCAAACAAGTGTTGATGTCACTAACTAGTAACGAGGAAAATCTGAACTTGCTAGAACCATACATTTGAGACATCGTGGTAAACGGCAAACCGTGTAGAGTGCTTCGCGACTCGGCAGCCACAATGGACGTGGTGCATCCGTCGTACGTAGAGGAAGGCCGATTCACAGGAGAATGTGCTTCGATAAGGCAAGCTGTAGAGGCCTCCAGTGTTGGTCTCCCTGTGGCCAAGATTCGTATCGAAGGACCTTTTTGGAGTACTAGATACAGAAGCTGCCGTCTCGACACATCTCCCGCCTCAGTACCCATATCTGTTTTCTAACAAATTTAAGGATTTGCTACAACGCAAGGGAATCGGGTTTAGTGAGGGAACAGTGCAAGCCCTAACTCGCTCCAAGGCAAGGGAGCTCGCGGCCAAGGCAGTGTAAGAGTGTCCTGTGGTGGAGGAAATAGGTTTGACGGAGGATTCGTCAGCCAGCACCAGACAGGACAGCCCTATAGGGGATAATGCAAAAAGTACGCCAGCTAATGAAAAGACCAGGAAAGCAGCGGAGCCTGAAATGTCGCGAGAGGCAGAATGTAGGAGAAAGTTGTCAAACGTAAGCCCTGCCACAATGATCGTTGAGCAGGAAATGCGTAAAGTACAAAACAATGCTGAGGATTACTATGACAGGACGGCTTGCACGCGACGCTTTGAAGTTGGGGAAAAGGGAATGATCCTGAAACGCTCGTTAGATAACCACTGAGGAGATGCCTGTCGACTTTCCAGAGTTAACAGCAGTGACGGAGGCAATAGAAATTCACGAGACTATTGATAAGTTAGTAGAACAGGCGGAGTTGAATCCCAATGAAAGGGCCGAACTGAGGGAACTCGTGTTTGAATTTAAACACATATATTCAGACACGCCGGGCAGGACCACCGCAATTGTTCACGATATTGAGTTAACCTCATTAGACCTAGTTCGTTCGAAAGCTTATCGGGTTTCGCCTCGTCAGCGTGAAGTCATGACCGCGGAAATAAACAAGATGTTAGAGCTAGGTGTAATCAAGCCAGGAGGGAGTGATTATACCTCGCCTCTCATTTTGGTTGAGGTCCCAGGAAAAGAGCCGCGACCATGTATCGACTACCGCGGGCTCAATTTAATCATGAAGGAGCGGACTTATCCGTTACCGCATATCGAGGAAAGGCTTGAGAAGGTGAGCAGTGCTAATTTCATCTCTACGCTCAATTTAGTCAGTGGGTATTGGCAGGTTCCGTTGACCAAGAGGGCAAGCAGGCTTGCGGCGTTTATTTCCCCGATGGGAACCTTTCGTCCGAAAGTCCTGAGCCTTGGATTTAAAATGCGCCATATTGCTTCTCTAGCCTTATGGACCAGGTGCTACGAGGAATGGAGGACTTTGCACTTCCGTATCTCGATGACATAGCAATTTTTTTTCTTCATCATGGGCCGACCACATGCAACACCTGCAAACCGTGCTGTGTCGTCTACGAGAGGCCAACTTAACTGTTAAGGCTCCCAAATGCCAATTAGGGCGCGCGGAGGTAGCTTATATAGGCCATGTAATAGAGAAAGGCCATCGTCGGCCTTCCGAGGTTAAACTGACCACAATAGACAACTTTCCGCAACCACAAACCAAGTGGGACATCAGATCATTCCTTGGCTTGGCGGGTTATTACAAAAGATATATCCCGCGGTATTCCGAGATTGCGAGTTCTTTGACGGATGCTCTCAGGAAAACAGATCCACAAACGGTAAAGTGGGATGACGCAAAAAAAAAAAAAGGCTTTTAGTATGCTGAAGAGAAAGCATTAACGAGTCATTCAGTGTTAAACGCTCTCTACTGCTCTAAGCCATTCATTCTTCAGTGTGATGCCAGTGACAGTGACGAACACCCTGTACTGTACGCCAGTAGAAAGCTTTCATTTCGGGAGGAAGCATACAGTGC
Organism: Dermacentor andersoni; assembly: GCF_023375885.2. Lineage (NCBI taxonomy): Eukaryota > Metazoa > Arthropoda > Arachnida > Ixodida > Ixodidae > Dermacentor > Dermacentor andersoni. Next base: position 65,570,275 of record NC_092820.1, read on the forward strand.
ATCAGAAAAAGAATGCGCCTGCGTAGTATGGGTGGTGCGGAAGCTAGCTTGCTATATCGCTGGTTCAAGGTTCACTATAGAGACTGACCACTGTTTCCTCACATGGCTGCAGTCCATGTCTACGAAAAACGGTCGTCTTTTGCGCTGGAGCTTATCTCTTCAAAAGTAAAGCTTCCATATTCGTTACAAGAAGGGTAAGCTTAACGGCAATGCCGACGGTTTGAGTCGTTGCCCCTAGAGTAGCGAAAGCCTCATGCTCATCCGGATTGCCGTGGAATTTTTACGTTCGTTCATATGTTTTTCTGAATTCATACGTTCTTTCGATGTATAACTGATTGTTAGCTGATTTTAATAACCAAGTCTTAACGCTTTCAAGAAATGGCTGTTTTTAGTGTTCAAGGGGGGAGGACGTGCGTAGGGAATGGGAAAGGTGTAGCGGGTTTTCTCCTTCTTTTTTTAAAGCCGGGTGTGTCTTGGGGGAGGGTGGCCTTGTGCTCACTGCTTTGTGGTTCTGGGTCCGGCACTGTTCTGGGGTGATTGCTTGCCCACGCAGAAGACGAAAAGTTGCGAGACGTGCTTGGAAGACCAATTTCGCCGGACCGGACCAGGGAGTAAAGTCACAAGATATATTTGCGTGATATTTGGTGATATTTGGTGATATTTGCGTGTACGAAAAAAAGGGTATTACTTGATTCCAGAACAATTCGATTTGTTCTACACATGGTACTGAAATTTCCAGTTTTATTTTAAATATGGAATTAGGTAGGAAGCTATTGTGATATTTTTATGGTGCCCTGGTGCATTCGGCTTGTGCAGATGCTACAAGCTTCCATTCTGCTGACGAAAATTCGGCTGAAGTCATAGGAGGATAGCTATTAAAGTGTAATGAAAGAAACCTGATAGATATGCTGGGTTGTGCTGCTGTGGACGCTTATTTGTTCGCCCTCTTGGGCAATGCTGTTATGCTTATGGGTGCTTTGATACTGTACGGCCTACAGGATGGCCAGCATTACAAAACACATTAAAACGACTGCAAGGATTCATGCCGTTCAATGACATCATAATTGGTCCATGAAGTTACCGCCTTTGCTTACACTATGTGGCGATCTGGTCCAGTTAACCTGACTGCTATCTACGCACGAGGAAGAGGAGGGAGGCAAAGAAAGGGACCTGCGAATAATGTTTTTGCACAGGTGGCTCATACATTGCTATATTCTTGCAGGTTTTGTTACTCGAATTGAAGCGTTCTATGGGCGAATATCAATATTTCATCCCTGTTTATACCTAGGAAGGATTGCTTTCTTTACAGTGTCACTTTTATATTATACTCTCGTGACACTAAGTTCCCTTGTTTTATTACAGGTGTGACAGCGCCTGCAGAAAAAGTGTAAGCAGACTGCTGTGTCGCTCATCAGTGTTGATCTTTACATCTGAGTTGGTCCCGCAACGTCCAGGCTCCACTCTGTCTTGCTTTATTGACAAGGCAATATAATATGCAGAGCTTGCACCTCAATATCAGTTTTGAGTTTGATATATGTTAAGGAAGAAGACACAAGGCCTTGGTGATAAATCATCTAATGGTCGTTTTTAAAGTGCTGTTTTTGCCATGATCCTCATTGACATGTTCTAAGAGGGTTCTTGCACTCCTTAATTGCTAACTGCCGTGGAGCTTGTTTATGCCTTAATGTAGCACTCCTACACCAAAACAAGCTGTATTTAACGTAGAATTAATAAGAAAGGTAAGAAGGTGACAGGATATAACACAGTCTAATAACCATCCGATATTAGTGCTTTAATAGCAATACAAAGCGCGAGGCAAATTGGGGATAACAGATAAATCTGCAATGCATGTTGTCACAACTGCACAAAGGATACGTGGCATGGCTTCTATAACACTTGTTTTACAATGACAAATAGGCGGTATTGCTATCTCATAACCCTCTGTAAGGGAAGCCAACTCATGGGTACCCTGTCACACATATAAGGAAAGCCTCACAAATCTCGTCAGCCCTATGGACCTTATACCTTGCCAAAGTGACAGTTTTCAAACCATATAATGCAAGTGAGCTGTACACTACCAGGTGACCGCAAAATGACCTGAGCATCAAGTTAACATGGCTGCAAATCCAGCCCGTTTTGCGGGCCTGTTTTGCGGGCCTGTTTTGCTGACGTGGCGTGTACTGCACGATAGTGGTATTTGATATTCATCGACACCTGCGTGTGTTACTTATTTTTCTTGCATGCTTCTTTCTCACAGGTAGCGATGCTTGTATCTTCAATATTGACATGCCTACACTGAAAAGCAAGCTTCTGCTATGCCGAGGAAGAATTGTGTGAAGAGCCGACGTAAAGCAACTTTTCGAAGCACTGAACAAGCTAGGTTTGCTGGTATGGGTTTGCGTACATTGGTTCGATGGGTTTTGGAGGCCCATATGGGCTATTTGCCCACACTTAGGAAGACAAACTTGTGGGGTGTGCTTCTGCAGTTTGTACAGCGCACTGAAAGTGCAGGTGTGAGCCACATCTTCGGAACGAACTGCCCTGGCAGCACCATTCACGGCGCAGATGACTCTCACTGAGTTGGGTAAGGCACCAGTGTCAGTGTTGGTGTTTGTTGCCTTGCCCAAAAAAGCAGGTTTAGGTTCAGCGTAGTAGTGGGAAGGCAGGTTAACCATAACATTGAAAGTTTGAGTGGGTGTATTTGCTTAGGGCATCAAATTTTTTTTCTTGTAACTCTCGGCACTGGTGCTTCGTTAGTATCGGCATGAAGTTGTGCATCCGGGAACTCATGAACAATGACCCTCTAGTTGGCACATTGCGAAGAAGTTATTGGCTTTGATGTCCTTCATTTCCTGTTGGCATACTTGTACTGTCAGTAATTTCTTGTCCGATTGCTGAATTATCATAAGGTCCCAAGCTGACGCTACCGATCTCTTCAAATGCAGACTTTTGAGGATAAGGCTGCTGGCTTTGCAAGGGTGGTTGAAGAAAAGAGGGGACTCGCAGGTAGTTATTCTAGATGTGAGTGAAACAAATCGGCAAATCTTGGTTACATGTTGTGTTTAGTAGTGTAGGAGGTAAATATTTGACGAAAATTTGCTCGTCTCTGGCGTGATGATAATCACAAACTTGGTCAGTGACCACAACTTCACAATCATGTCACCTGACTAAATGAATTTTCGTCGAGCCCTTGACAACATCTTTTACCGAACCTATTGACAGAGCATTTAACCGAGGCTTAGTGCTTCGTCTTACTCGCCTGCAGAATAGAAATCTGTAAGTGTCCCCTTTCCTTTAAACAGACTTGCAAAGCAAAATGCATTAGTCCGAAAATTCTGCATTTAAAGTCATCCGTAGTGTCAACGTGGGGCCTCAAGATGATTCGGCTAGCTGGGAAGAAATTACAGCTAGCAAGAGCTTAGCGCTGACAGAAAATCAAGGGCTTGGAAACTCGAGCATCCACCTGTGAAGACAGTTTTAACAAAAGTTGATGAATTAAAACCGAAAGAGCCTATTGAAACCACAATGTTATCATGAGGTTGTCTCCCTACAAGCTCACTAAACCTGCAACTGCCATTCTGCGCAAGCGAGTGAACTTAAACACTGTGGCAATTCACCCACCCTGATGAAAGTGACCTCAACCATGGAACGTGGCAACAGTAAGCTCTTTCTGAAGAACAATCATGAACTTTACCTGGCAGAACCGGAACTGTTTTGGCTTGACTTGGGTCAGTTCTCCTAAATGGATCACTATGAATCAGGGTGTAATAACTATTGCAAACTCAAGTTAGTGTCTTTAGTGAACTATACCAGAGCAAAGGGGTCCAGTGTGACCAGTGATCCTGCCCAGGAGGCCGTGATGTCAAGAAGTGAGAAAATCCATTTCATATGTTAACAATCGCAAAGCAAGATTATGCTGTTGCTTGAAACAATCTCAAGTACTTTAGGAGTGGTGTAAATTGTTTTAGGTGTAGCGAGCACCTGAACAGCACATATAATTTGGATAAAAGAATGAAAGGTAGAAGGGGCCGTATAAATGTAATGGCAATAATTTTGGCATAAGTAGATATTTGCGCACATCATCTGACAAATTCTTAATTTAGAAAGTATGAAATTTTGTCAAATGTAGCTTTTGTCAGTTGATTCTGTATAACAATTTTTCCTTATGCTTGTACTGTTTGCGCTAAGTAAATTCAATTCTGGCGTTTTATCTGCCAAAACCACAATAGGACTATGAGGAAGGCTTTAGTAAGGAACTCCGGATTGAATTTGAATACTTGGGGTTCTTTCACCTGCGGCCATCGCACCTTATGTGTTTGCATTTTGGCCCCATCAAAATACGGGCATTGTGGCCGGGATGTCGAAGCACCCCACCGCGTTTCTTATGTAGCTGGCAAAAGGGTAATTTCCAAGTAATTTAGGTCGCTCGACCTTTTTGTGCTCCTTTCTAAAACTAGACTTTAGGGGTTACTTCTGGTGCCCCAATACTAGTAATTTTTGTTGATCAAACAGTGTGTTCGTGTCTCTTTTATTACTGTGATAACACTTGCTTCAATGCCCTGCTAATCTGACAGGTTATTCTACCACAGACATGCATGTTCCTTTCGGAGTAAGAAGCATCGCAGCAAACCACTTATCTTTAATAAACTTTGTTTTGTATCCCATATGTTCTGAATGGTGGAGCATTCTCACCAATGTGAATGTAGGGAAATGTGCTTTTGCCTATGCGTTATCTTATTGCATAAGTAAAAATGAATTGTTCTCTTTACTTTTTCAGGTGTCCTGCAAGCTCTCGCTCAAGCAACACATTCCACTGGTCGTCTCTCAGCAGACTGGGTGTTTTAAAGTACCATTAAAAAGTCCAATAAAGAACGCTGTATGCGAACTATGACATGCTATTGCTTAAATGCTAATAATAAAGGTTTCTAATAATATCACTAATAATACATCACTAATAATAAAGGTTTCTATGGCTCTCTCAAAGAACCTCTGTAAAGTATACTCATTTATTTAAAATACAAGCCATTACTTCGTCTGACATTTATTTTTTCAGCTCAAAATTGCTCTTTTCGTTAGAATTGTGAATTGTGAATTTCTAGCGTAAACAAATCAGCCCGTGCATAGTGGACGCTTCAATGCAGCAGACGTATAATACATGAAGTGTGGCCTAAACAAGCACTTAGCAATCTCTGCCGCTCCAAATATATTTCACAGAACCACCAGTACTCTGCCGTCTCCGTTACAAAATTTCAAAAACATTCATTCCCGTGCGTCGCGCGGCCAAACGTTTTGCATTACCATGAAATACCACACTGCGCAAGATCGGCGGATATCCTTATTTTTCTCGCCATGTGATATGTATCATCCTGTATAATTCAAATTAGCAGTGCAGTTCTCTTTTTGAAACCTAATGCGGATAGTTCTTGCCCATTTTCAACCCACATTGATATCTCCTTCTGTTAAAAAGTAATGCTTAACACGGTTCGCAAGTTTTTTCATGGTGGCGTGCAAATTATATGAAAAAGTGCTAAATTGAATACTTTCGTACGATAACGTGTGCTTACAAAACAACTTTTTCAGTTTGTCGTTGTAGTTAAAATATAAAACAGGATGTACAAATAGTTTTGAAACAAGAAGATATATATCTGCGCAATTCAGTAATGAGTGTGTGCGGCGTACAGGTCAGTTTGCAATTTTTGTACAGTTGTGCTGTGCACACCACTAAGAGTCAGCTTAAAAGTATAGATATATTACGAAACATCGCACGAAACGTCTACAAACAAATTTTCTCTATAAGAACATCTTACATTTCTGAGGTCCTTAATATTAGGATGCTTGCCATTAATCAGGACAGCCAGGGCAATCACGAAGGCAAGTTGCCAAGCGTACATTGTCTTTTAACTCCAGTCCGAGAGCGTGAACTTCTGACAGAAATGTGCGCGTTGCTTTATACGTTGAACAGAGCGCAACCTGAACATATGGTATTCTGTTATCCTGCCTCAGTTCAGCAACTATGCAGAAGAAAAATAAAGGTAAAGTTTGGCTCGCAAGAAAGCAAAAACAAAAGTAGGACTTTGCCAAAGCATTTTCGCTTCCAGAATGAATGCCTAAAACGTGGCGCCTTCATGCTACGACATGCGCCTCATGAAATGCCTTGTGAATGGCGTCGACAGTTCACTGGTCTGTATGTCTAAGCTTTACTTTCCTTAAGCTATTGTTTCACATGACAATGCTTGCTTCTTTTCGGCACTGCGTTCAAGGGTGGTTCATGCTATCTGTGCTTTTGTGCAGAAAGTACTGCATTTGCTATAAATAAGCCGATACAGAGGAGCTATGGAGCAACATTTAGTAGACATGCATGGAAAAAGGGCCAAAGCATTTGCGTATGCTATACTTTCCTTTTCTTTAGCAATGTTGGGCTGCTATAAGTCAGCACCCCATGCTTTAATTTGAAGGTTGACATCGAAGGTTAAACTGCGACTATGCGAAGCAGCAGTTAGTGCTCGTGCAAGCCAACATCATATCATGCGTGCTCCAGGCATGTCTGCACAGAGCCTCATGCATCAGAAGCAGATCAATTGCTCAGACTCTTTCCCTAAGCACGTGCACCACCGTCACCGCAAAAATTTATCCATCTACTCACCAATATTGAATGAAACGTTGCTTCATACGGCACCTAGTATTTGCTGCCCTTGCATAAATTGTACAGTGTAATCTCTAAAAGCAGCAGCATGTTTGCGTAGCCCTTGCTGCTTTCTGCTTAAACATGCCCAATACAGGCATACTATAGCGCTCGAGGAGTCACGTGATGTGAGATGCGTGCCGCGTAGCGTCGCTACCTTCACATTTTGCATTGTAGCTGCTTATTATTGTACAACGTGGCACGCCATGTAACAGTTGCATAGGTTGCGGTAGGAGGTAGATAAATAAGTATTCAGGAAGAGAAAAGATAAGCAGATTTATAGAAAATTGCTAGAACGAAAAACATGCATAGCATCTATGATCAAATCAACCAGCCTAGGTGAATATTACCCTAGGCTATGGGAAACATTTGCCATAGCCCCGTTTCAAAGGAAATGACAATAAATCATCAGCACAAACAACAGCGTCAGCTGCTTTGTATCATGCCGCGGGTTTGACTATGTCCCTTGCGAGCCACGTAGCTTCGATAAAGGCAAACTTTCCACTGCAGTTGCGTACTGTACCTCTAAGTATCACGACACGTAGCAGTTGAGTCATATCTTGCCACGTGTCGAGTGATGTAACATAAGTGCCCGCGTAGTCTCGTTACTTGTGTTTGCTCTTTGTTACAAGTTATTGCGGCGCCTTACAAAGTACGAACTGCTGCTGAAGAAGCGAATTGTAGAGCTACGAACAAGCCTGCAAGCAGCAATGTCTGCTCAGTAGATCACTGTGCAGCCCACTAGCCGCAGCCCGCCGTCAACGGCGGCCGCACAGCTCTGTTCTTTTTATTCAAAACAGCGCAAAGAGATTTCGCGGCGAAGACTCCCTCGTGTGTGCCCCTCCGCTAACCACTCCTCCACCTTAGTCTGTGAATGTGCTCCGTGTGCCGCGCAGACGTGTGACTTTTTCATTTATATGTGATAAACACGAAATAATAAACCAGAGGGCTTAACTTGAGCAAAGTTTAGCGCTCGTTGTCTACTAAGTCCAACTTAAAATAGTGAATATGCACGCAGACGATGTCATTGGTCTCTATTGCAGCCGGTAGTGTCAAGTATTGTGTGAATATACACGACATCGAACAATCCAATAACTGTACCCAAATACCTCGGAAAGTCGAGCAACGTAGTTTTGCGCACATAAAGGTGATCAGTTTTTTTCTTTCTTGCTTTTCATAACTAGCAGGTATCAAAGGCTTAACATTAATTACAATAGTTCTGCTTCCATCCAGTATTGTTCGGCTCAAGGAAACCACAATAAAGACGAATAAATGAGATACCTAGATAAGTAGATTGTGGTCACGAAGACTACTAAATATTTTTGTGAATATAGTTGATGTTCAGCTCTGTGCCCACGCATAGACGACTAACACCCTGACAGTTATAAAGAAAATGTTGCTCGCGTCACACACATGACAATTGAAATTAAAATACATCGGGTTTTGGATACTCAGGTCATTGCACAATACCGCTATTGAATTGCATAGTAGGTCATACACACACTTTCTACTCGAGTGTCATAAGATTAAGAAAACATATTTTTAGCAAAGGCTCCCAATTTCCTGGTTAACTTGAGAAAGGTGGAATAATTAGCATCTCAAATGGCGAGTTTTGTACTTTGTGGTAAAGAATTACTCCTTATAGCTTCGTGTAGTGATAAGATTTTAGAACATTTATGTCCCACCGATGTTGAAAAAAACATTTTCATAGTTTGAGGCATTTTCAATAAAGTTTAGCTGTGAAGCTACATTGTATAGTTAATTTTCATTGCTAGATATCTCTCTTTAGAATTGCTAGCGTTTTAATGTGATGAAGGTTTCAAGAAACATGGATTTAGACCCCAAGAGAGCTACCAACACAAGGCTTGGCATTGCCGTGGAAAAGAGACAACGTACTTTGCATGTAGAGGCCTTTTGTTTACAGCCATACAACCAAAGGAAGTAGCGCGTGAATTATAGCAATGGGCCGTGAAGCTGAAGACAACAGGCTAGCACAAAGTCATTGGGATAGACATAACTTGCACAAAAGATGGCACACTGTACTAATGTTCGGGCTGGTTCCAGGTTCCTAAATGAAGATTGACCTGCGCTCAAAAAGCAGACACTCCAATAGAATACACAAAACGTTACTTTGTATTTACTTGCCCAGGAGTGCTTTGTAGGTCCACTCAGAGGAAAAAAGTGCGAGTCGTTTTGTACAACCGCAAAATATCAATAGGGCGAAAGAAGCGGAATCACCTAGCCGTAGCTCAGCCCGGCCTAAACACAGTGCCCGAACATCCGTGACGGAACAATCCTTTTTCCGGACCAAGCGTTCTTTGCGAACCATTGCGCAATTTGACACGTCTTCATAGCCGTCGTCATGGCTAGCTGTTTCTGCGAGTAGAAGCAGTCGTCGTTTAAGCTAGAAGAATAGCTTACGTCACGATGCCACCGATAAGAGCCGATAGCTCAGACACGTCACACAAAGTTAGGTTCCTCGCGCCACCACCAGAATATATTGCAGTTCGCGCTTCACAGATGACAGAACCCACTAATTTCGCCCATAGCAGTGCTGAAAATGAAGTTCTCGAGCAATAGGATTGTCATCATAGGGAGAAAAGAGAAATTTATTGAAATCTAGGGATATTCTTTGCAAAACCTTGCTAAAACAAGAAACTCGGCGATGTGACAACGGGCTGCAGCGTGCCACGATTACATCTACATTGAGAAATTTTTGTGAAGGCATGTTTCCATTTCATTCGCCGCACATTACTTTCGAATGAGATGGAGAGGTGGAACTAATCGCGGTACTTCAGTGCACTGAACGCATATCTCTACAGTGTGTGAGTGCACTGGAATTGTTAGCGAATCATTGCCCTTCTTATTGTCATTTGAATCTTTAGCGGTGATGTCATTACATGTAGTCCTGAAAAGAAATATTTATTTTCAACCAGAGAAAAAAACGTATGCTGCAGCTGCAAAGGAAACAGACCAGGTAAAGCTCGCTGTCAAGCTCGCAATCAAGGCGCTGAGCCACTGGATGTGCACGCATGTGCTAACATTTAGCGGTAACAGCTGTGAGGCAAAACAACCTTGGGCAGAGTCCTAACGTGTTTGTGCAAGATCTGGCGCGAGGGAAATAAAGAAAACGTCACAGCATCACCCGAAAGGCGAAGCATCGATTTCGACAGCAAATTAGTGGACAGCTATACGAAGTAAGGACAGTAGTTTTATCCGCCGTATAAACTTGTAAACATAGGCATACTAACCAAACTAACAACCATGGTGTCATGTGCGCAGAATCAAACACATCTAACTGGATAACCGCAGAAACTCCCTTTCAAAACACTGGAGTGAAAAAGTGCGGCAACAGCAGCTAGCGCACTGACCATCACACTGCCCCTCCTATCAACGCTAACTAAGCAGTGAAAACACAGAGCACGGTGGACTCTGTGCCCGTCGCAGATAGCTTTCGAGAAACAGTAGCCCTGGTGGGAGCACGTGGCCGCCCACGCCGACTGGAGTACAACGCTTTCCCTTCACACCCTTCCCCCGGAGCCCGAAGCCCAGTCCAAGGTATATGTAAACTGGTAGCGAAGTATTCATAAAAGCCCACATGTGAAGAAAATGGCGGCTCTTTGCAACCGTCGCGATCTACGTATCGTGGGGATAACTAACAGCAAGCAAAAAATTTAAAAAAGTTAAGTCACAATCGAAAATGTCAGTGGCGTCACGATCATATGCTGCTTGGCGCGAATATTTGGATTTCTTTAGCGTCCGGCATTTCCACCGCTATGCTAGAAGTTATTTGCCGTTTGAGGCAGAGGAGAGCATGTGACTCGCCTCAGCAGAAACGTCAGCGTGTAATTTAAGTACAAGAGTGGCGTATGTCTTAATGTGAACGTAATTAGGCTGTTACTGATTGCACTTGCTCCAGTAGCTTCCTTAGGAAAGTGAGCGAATATGATGAAAATAAATGACACTGCCACAGAGGTTTCAAAAGCAACTTCACTTTTATTCGTCTAGCATAATGCCACAAATTTATTTGATCAAACAAAACATGTTTGAATGCATGAAAAGTACTATGGCCAGTAGACAGTCCTAATGTGTTGCAACATATGCGCATCCATTTCACAGAATCAGTCGTATTTCCTCGCGACACCATCTATTCATATGCAACAGTTATCAGACAAGACAACATTACCCCACACTATCATTTAGTAAACATTCGACTTACTAAATCTGCTGCCCGTCGGACACTCGGAGCCTCTGTTACGGAGAGTAAACGAACATTGTGCGACGTTTCTTCGCGGAGGACCCGCCGTGGTTGCTCAGTGGCTATGGTGTACGGCTGCGGGATCGAATCCCGGCCACGGCGGCCGCATTTCGATGGGGGCTAAATGCGAAAACACCCGTGCACTTAGATTAAGGTGCACGTTAAATAACCCCAAGTGGGCGAAATTTCCCGAGTCCCCCCTCGTAATCAGAAAGTGGTTTCGGCACGCAAAACCCCATAATTTTAATTTCTTCTTCGCGGAGTGTTCCACACTAATCGTCACGACGAGACAAGCGCGTCGGATAGCGCAGCGTGAACTTGCACGATAGCAAAAAAAAAAAAAACTGCACTCACACGCTTCGCTAATGAGTGTCTTGCACTAGATAGCGCCAAATTTAAAGTGGAGCGCACGGTACACTTTGAACAAACGCGCAGGTAAATGAAAAGAAACTCGGATGAACCCACCGCATTCAAGTCAGCAATGCCATTCGGCGCGACAAGGCGGCTGGTTTGCAGAGCCTTGCCAAGTCATGCGCCAGATTTACTGGTTGGTAGCGGTTACCAAGAAGGAACTAATTGACAAATAGAAAAAATTAACATTTGCTGTTTTAGCACAGCAAAAATACTTGAAACGGAATGTTTACTCGTATGACAGTATTTTGAGCAAAATTTTCGAAATTTTTACTTTCGCATAAGTTTTCAGGTTTCAGCGTTTCTCTCCCCCCCCTCCCCCCCTTATCAAGTCGCGCTTCAATCTTGCACCAGTACCTGATATCTTTGGCGATAGGTTTTGCCACGCTTTTCGTTCAAAGCTTCGCGACCTATTTAGATGGACCTTGGCCCAGACTCCACGTGCACTTCCGGACGCGCGCAAGCTCGCGTCTTCGCGTCCACGCATGCGCAGACGGTATGAAACCACTCGTACGCATGGAAACACCGCACCATCTCGGTGCACAGCGTCTGTCTGTTATCGCGCGCTTGGGCTGCCACCCGTCACCGCCCCTGGCCACGCATCTACGGCGCGCTACATCCAACTCTCAGTGAAGCAGATATATAGCATGCAAGAAAGTGCTTCTTGTATCCTTCTTGTGCTGATGTAACAGCTATAAAATATTACAGTTGCGTTTATCAGCACGGAAGCAGGTTGAAACGCTGTCGATAAGGAAGTACGAAGTGGCGTCTGTCACGGGTTCTATGAGTAAGCGTAGTGAGCGCGTACTGTCGCGCGTCTTTGTGGATGCGAACCGCCATGCCTCAAAACTTGTAAGGCGCATAGACGCAAGCTTGCGTGCGTCCGCAGGCATGCGTGTGGTTTGGGCTTTACACGCGACCGAAGACTGCGTGCTTCTTCCTTGCCTTCCTCCCTTTCATGCGCGAGATTGATCCCCGATCGGCGGTTCACCCTCGCAAGCTTTCACCCATCCATACAACATACGGCGCGCGGCGACGACTTTATCATCCTTGGAATTTATATAGAACCTCACGGTGACGCCGATGCCGACGGTGACGCCGACAGCACAAGTGCGCTTGGAGTCTGCCCACAATTGCTATCGCAATAGTATATTTGGAAAGCGACTCAATCTACAGTTTGCGTCGATAGAAGGCAATCTTACGCAGCGAGTTCGGGGTGAGATTCGAGCGTATGAACCGCATAAATATTGTGAGAGCGGCCTACGAGGAACAATTCATATTCTTGAATTAGACCTCGATTCGACTTACGACTTCTTAAAGGGTTTACCTTTCTTCGTTTAGCAGCATGTTGAGGCGAGCCATAGCAACGCTTCACCTAGAGTATGTACATCCACACTTTATGCGTGAATATTGCTTTATTTATTGTGGGGATCGACATGACTTCGTCGTCGCCCAGCTCGCGCGTTGTGCTTAGCTCGATCTCCGGGAAGCGCCACCATGACGGCAACATGGCGGACACGGCTAGCGTGCCGGAGCTAATATCCTGTCCAAACTGTGCTTCTCCCTCCCGACGTTGATCACCGCGCAATCAAGTGCAACTGGAACGCACGTAGATTGGCGTCTCGAGTGGCGGCCCCCGAGCGCCCTCTTCACACGAGCTCACTGCGTGCTGAGCGCATCATCGCCGTGGCAGATGGCCACAGGCCCGCCACGAGGTGTTTACGTGGCACGTTTGCTCCTGCGACTTCTCGTTCTGATGCTTGGTGAACCGCTACTTTGTTAGCCTTAGCACAGCAGGCACATATAGTCTATAGGTCTTGCGGTAAGCCCTTGCCTGTAAGCGCCACGACTGTCACTCCGTTCTGTATCTTGGGGGATAAACCTGTGCTTGTTGGCGACCTGACTCTGGAGCTTTCTCTGCGTCATGTTAGAAAGTCTATGAAGCCTGCCGTAGCGCCTTTGTGCGTTGCGGAGTGGAGGAGCGACGTGCCCTTTCATCACCATCGCTTGAAGCGTGAGACTTGTGCAAACGCATATCCATATAATTGGCGCCCAACTTGGTTTCGGCATGACGTCAGAGCACGCCCCTTCACCACCCTTGTTCCTGCTTGATCCTCTGGCTAAGTACTTAATGTCCTTCGAGGCGGGTGACATCGATAGCCTGAGGTACGTTCACCTTGGCGACCCTCTGCTTTCGGCCACCAGGAGCGATCCCTTCTTTGGACAGCCATTTTGTGACGTCGTCCACTCAGATATGTACCCTAGTCGTAGGCCTGCCAGTTTCCGGTTTCCTTAGCCGTTTGAGAAGCGCGCGGAACAGGTGCCTACTAGCTCCTGCAAAGTGCTGTTCCCGCTTGCTGAGTTGAGTACCCCACATGCCGTATAGGAGCCACCCAGCTTAGGTGCTGGCATAAACTCGCTCGCTGCCCTCTCTTTGTCCGGAGCGCCTTTCTGGGACTAATTCGTTGCAGAGCAGTCTTCCTGCTCTAAGGTAGGTGCCCGCTCGCTCGCTGGCCCCACTTTGTCTCGAGTGCAGTTCTGTATCTGGTGCGCCGTAGCAAAGCATCCCTGCCTAGCTGTTGGTTGAAAACCACTCGCAGGCCTCTCCTTGTCCTGAGCGAATGTGGTAGGCAAGTTTGAACGCAAGCGGCCCCGCTCAGTTGACAATGTTGCTGCGCTCTCAGACTACCGCTTGCCTCATACGCAGCTGAGTGACACTTTCGACGTGCGTGAGATGCACCGCACCGCCATCGATCCGTCCGGCGGTCGTGTGCGGCCTCATGCACCTGTCGGAGCGGCAACCCAACTCTACGATAGGCCGTTTACTGGGCCCTCAGGGCCAGTCATGCATTTGGAATAACAGGCACAGGTTGGACTTTCTCAAACCGCCGCGCCTAGGCCGGATCAAACGCTGCTGCAGCGGGGTGCAGCGGCGTTTGATCCGGCCTAGGCGCGGCTTCTCTAAGTACTGATAGAAGCGGGGCGCGCGGTTCCTGTAAAAGGGGGCGCCCGGAGGCCGCCACTCGAGGCCCCAATCTGGGTGCGCCCCAGTTGCACTTGTCACGCAGTGATCGACCTCGGGAGGGAGATGCACAGTTTGCGCAGGATATTAGCTCCGGCGCGCTAGCCGAGTCCGTCATGATGCCATCACGGCGGCGCACAACGCAGCTCGCACAACGCGCGAGCTGGGGGACGAGGAAGGCGCCTAGATTTCCACAATACATAAAGCAATATTCACGCATAAAGTGTAAATGTACGTACTCTAGGTGAAGCATTGCAAGATCTCCAGTTCCTTCACTCAGGCGTGTCAAGCAACCTACGGGTACCTTACCCGGCGTGCGGCGGTTATTAGGACCGCATGAGTACCACACATTACCTGAAGGTATTGCTCCGCTATCAACAAGCAGTGCAGCTGGACGACAACCCGATGCTAAGTAGTGTATTGCCAGTCTAACAGCCCACGCGGGACGGTGGTACCGACTCGTCAGCCCCCAAACTTGTTCGACGGAGGAGTGTAGGACAATATTCTGTAGCGAATTCATACCTCCTGACTATGAGCGCTACATGCGTCGAGAGGTAATGTGCTACTGTTTGGCAAGCTGTTTGCACGGTTTGCGTGCACGAGATCTTCGCGACGCCTACACTGTGTTTTGGCGGGAACACCAGGAGGCCGGCGGTGCGTTTGGATGCTCTCCATATCGTCCCTACAAATTTATACTCGGAAAGGCATATTTTCGACCCAGAAAGACATGAATCCTGCTGCAATCGGTCAGAGTAGCTGTTCCACACCTGTTTCCACCATTTTGCGGCCGATTTCTGCACGATCTTCAAGTCCAGCACTCTTCCCTGCTCCGAGCGGGGCGCGGACCACTTGGCATCGCGTTCGGCGCGGAGCACTTGGCCTCGCGTTCGGCGCAGCACACTAAGGACCCTTGTCGCCGGGGACGCCAGTCAGAATTAGCGTCTCCGACGCATCCAACGCTCCTGTCGCCTCCACAGAGACCCCTTGCAGGATGGTCTACTCCGTGGAAGGAGATGAAATCTCGCCCACAGAGTACGCCAAACATGAACGTTGGTCCCGAGCTATCAACGCATGAAACATGGTCTACCCCGCGATCACCTACTCGACTTCGGCCCCGAAGCAGGACCCTTCGACTTTACCACCCACCGGCCAGGCCACGCCAGCATCGCCCAACTACGGCAAGTCAAAACCTTTGAATCTGAGAGGGCATGCTCCAGATCTGAAACTCCTGGCAACGGACCTGAAAATTATTTTTCGCCCAAGCGGTCGACTTCATCTCAGGCATCTCAGGTGGTGCTTTGCTCCCGTTGGTGTGTGCGCGCAACCGCCACAATCAAATGCAACGACGCTCGCAGTAGCAATCGGCTCATAATTAATCCACACAACAATTCGCTCACCGAAAGCACTCCGGCTGAAGAACAAGCCAAAAGCCACGTACAAACTCAGACACTCAGAATTGACGACAAGCTGTTGCCGGTAAATGGCTATATCGCCGCGCGTGACGATGTCATCAGTGGGATCCTGCGCAACGCGATATATAATCAATCACAGGAAGAAATTTTTCAAGATCTCGCCGCCATGAATCCCAGCTGCTCGTTGACTAGTGCAGATGCGCGCCGTCTAGGCTGCACTAAATCCAACCTGTGATACTTATCAAGGGCAAGGAGGTCCCGAAGCAGCTGAATTTATACAGAGTCGTCCATGCATGCCACACCTTCAAGGCCAAGGTAGAATCACGCTTCAACTGCCAAAGAGCGGGCCACAGGACTGACGTCTTCCCGCAAGTCATCACCAACCGCTGCCGCAGGTGCGGGGAGGCATACCAGCCGTCACGAACTTCCACATGCAACTTCAGGTGCATCCTGTGAGGTGGATCCCACTTCAGGAGGTTCAAAAAGTGCAAAGTCCTGTTTGACCGGGCTGGTAAACACAAAGCGAGCGCCACCACTTTATCCAACCCACCTAGCCTCTCAGAGAACTCATCAACAAAGAACACGGGCCTGCAGTCTGGGTCATCACGCAACAGGTCCCGGTCCCGCTCCGGAACCAGAACCGGATCCAGATCGCCCTCCAGCAGAAGCCGGCAAAGCTGTAAGTCCTAATCCTTCCCACCTCTAGGTGGACACAAGGCCCATCCCACGATAAAACAGGTGAGCTGGAAGTCAGGACCTCCCTTGGTCGTTAATGAAAATTAGAAACTCAGTGCAATACTCGGACAACAGCGTCTCGAAATTGCAGAGCTCCTACAGCAGCTCCAGCTGCTCCTGAGGAGAGAACAGCCTCTTAAGCGCTCAGACACGCAAACCGCATGCAAACGCCAACTGCTCCACCGAAGCAACCCATTGTTCCTGCCCCCTCCTCATCCTCCTCTTCATGTACCTCGTCATGTGCACGTAACCCACCACCCAAAAAAAGGCGCCTGCGGAAAACGATTCTCAAAGCCTCATGGAAACGGACACACTGGTCCTGTTAATCTCAGCCGTTCAAGCAATTCAAGAAAGTATGGCTGCTCTGAGGAAGGATAACTACAACTGGATGGCTAACATTGCCAGCCGCATGACAGCTCTAGAGCCGCGCCAGGGCACACACCAGGCCTCCACGGCCCAAATTCAAACCCAGCTTAATGGGTTACTCGCTTCCAAGCCACATGGGCCGATTCAAGTAGACCCATCAGCCGCACCCCAACATGGCTGCACGAACTAACAGCATGAAAGTTTGAAGTGGAACTGTAGGAGCTTCCGAGCTAAGCAAGACAACCTGCAGCTCCACCTACAAAACCTCGCATTAGAAGAGATACCTGCCCTCATAGCGCTGCAAGAGACTTTCTGCAGTGTCAAACTCCGAAATTACACAGTAAATGAACCAACCAACCCGCCTCAAACACGCATTGCTGCCTTGGTTCATTGCAATTTCAATGCAATAGGCGACCCCTTGGTGCTCGCTGATATAGACACCCCCTTTATAGAGCTACTCCGTACATATAAAGCGACATAAAGCGGCAATACGTAAACCCTTAACCATAAGTGAACCACACCCTATACTAGTAGTGGGAGACTTCAACGCCAACTACACAAGCTGCGGCTACGCAAAAATACTGGAAAACAACTTCAGCCTGGGGATTCATAAAGAACAAACGGCAGTTAATACTCAACGATACTGTTCAACCCACCAGAACTGGATCCAGTATGCAGTACAACACAAGCGCATATCTTACTCTCGCCAAAAACACCAACAGTCGATAGGAAGCGGTGATTTCAATATCAACATTGACTTCAACCTCTCGTCTCTAGCACAAGTAGAGAAACGCGGGTCTGAACATGGTTGACGGGGACAAATTCTGCCAAATAAAAGGGGAAATCCCAAACACCATCGTGGATCTACACGCTTGGACAAATGCCTTAACACAGGATATGACTCTGGCACGTGTTTGATAAAATTGCATAAACAGGCCTCGAGTGCGGCCTGATAACGCACCGGTAGTAGTCCCTCACCAGAGCAGGATTGGCCACCTTGGTGCCGTACCCGGCCACAAACTTCTACCTGAATACAACAATAAATTACCAGCCTTCAGTCCCCAGCAGCTGCGAAGCTACTGACCACGGCGGCGGTCAGACCTGTTACGCAGCAGAGGGTGCTAAGAATCACTGGATCTGGACAGGCCGCCATTGGAATCTGGACCTGGCAACGTTTAACGCTAGAACGTTATCTAGTGAGGCGAGTCTAGCAGTGCTGTTGGAGGAATTAGAGGGCAGTAAATGGTATATAATACGGTTCAGTGAGGTGAGGAGGACAAAAGAAGCATTTATAGTGCTAAAAAGCGGGCACCTTTTGCGCTTCCGGGGCTTAGACGAGAGACGAGAACTAGGAGTCGGATTCCTGAATAATAAGCATATAGCTGGTAACATACAGGAATTCTATAGCATTAACGAAAGGGTGGCAGGTCTTGTTGTGAAATTTCATAAGAGGTACAAATTGAAGGTCGTGCAGGCCTACGCCCCTACATCCAGTCATGATGACCAGGACGTCGAAAGCTTCTATGAAGACATGGAATCGGCGATGGCTCCCAACAAAATACGCTATACTGATAGGCGAATTTGATGCCAGCGTAGGCAAGAAGTAAGTTGGAGACAAGTAAGTGGGTGATTATGGCATAGGTTCTAGGAATATCAGGGGAGAGTTATTAGTAGAGTTTGCAGAACAGAATAATATGCATATACTTAATACCTTCTTGCCATCTTTCGGAATAGGACCCCATACTTTAAACTACATCTCAGTCTTTCTTAAACGCCGAACAGCAGAGCTCTGCTTTGGTTCCTTATCTTCTCCTACCATTCCACTAGGAAGCCACGGAAACTCTGAAGTCTCGGTCGCCTCGCCACTACTCTTTAATGTAACTCTAGTTTCTATGGCTAAGGCACTATACACAATGCCTAATCTATACCACATCTTCTACGCCGACGACATTTAAACTGTGGACAACCACATTTCTGTGGTTGTCCACAGTGTCATAGAAGAAACGATTAAGGCTGACGCCAACATACTCGTGGCGCATGCCGCAGTCGTCGGCCTAATCTCCTGACCTACCAAGTCCGAACTACTCATACTTCGACTACCCAAATGAAGGATAAGACCTAGGCCCCCCACTTAAAATTCAAGCCACTCTGGACGAAAATCCGATTCCGAAGGTGGAAAAGGTGCGAATATTAGGCAATATCCTACAAATCAATGGGAAAAACTCCACTACAATCACCAATATAAATACTATCCATCACCAAACTATGCGGCTAATGATAAGCGCCACAGAGGCACCAGGGAGCATGAGCTCCGTCGCCTCATACAGGCATTTGTAATCCAGCCGTATAGTCTATTTCTTCCTCTATCTCTTCTCTCACGAGCAGAAGAAGAGAATGTCAATGCTCTGATACGACAGTCCTACAAGACCGCACTGAATCTTCCAAGACACAGTTCTAAGGAACATCTACTTCTAATGGGAATACATAGAACTCTAGACGAGCTGACAGAGGCTCATCGTACAGCGCAGTCAGAAGAGCTCCCTTCTGCCACCACAGGGCGGAGCATTCTACAGAAACTAGGCTTAAACCCAACAAGTAATCTGACACTTGTTGGGGTTAGGCCTAGTTTAACCGCCGGAGCCGTTCAGCAACTCCTGACCGTGCACCCACTGCCAAGAACATACATCCAGTCTGTCATCAAGCTAGACGCACAGTGCGCGCTCAGGCTCTTTACCAAAAACTGCAACTCCCACAAAGACGCTGTATATGTTGATGCAGCCGAATTCCTCGATTCACCAGAATACGCTATAAGAGTTCTTCCCAGCAACTTGTCGCCACAAACAGCGGGATCCGTCAGACCGGAAACTTCCGACGATGCGGCAGTAGCATTCGCAATCTCCTCCACCACTGCCACACTACTCTTTAGTAACTCAAAAACTCCGATACGATTTATCGCTAACGGATGGATTCACACAACCGCTATCAAAATTCTAACCTCCAGAGGCACATCCAGAGAATATGAGTTCCCGCACACGAAGGCCACCTAGGCGACGAAGCCGCCCATGACACCGCATGAGCATACATCTACCGAGGGGCCAGCTAGCCTAGCTAGGAAGCGCCCGTGATAGAATGGTTACGTGCAATAAAATTTCTCCATTTCACGGAGTATATTCTTCATTATGCAGAATCTCATAAATCCTTTACTAAATTGGAGCAGGTGACGCGGGGCCAGCTACAATGCCGCACTTTCGCTCCCCTGCCCACCTACCACTTGTACACCTGGGGCTGTTCTCGTCAGAGTGCACTCTGTGGTGCGCCCCAAGAACAGATTTCCACCACATTCTTTACAAATGCTCTGAGCTCCAGGAACCTTCATATTGGCTACTCACCGACCTAGAGCCATGGGAGGTCGTGGTGTTCCATCCAGCTCCGACCCAGCTGTCCAGAAACAGCTGGTGTGCTGGGCTTTGGAAGTCGCCGAGCGCCACAAACTGCCAGTCACTTCTTGCGACCAAGAGCTGGCGCAATAGTAGCATGTAAACATACAATTCAAGGTATTTATTAAAGTTTTCACCACCACTGTGCTTTGCGTTCAGGTGGTACGCTTGCTATGCTATGACGCTGCTGTCTGATGCGTTCGTCACACACGCCCAGGCTTGTGGGCGGTGCATAATGCGTTCCTACCACACAGCTCGCGTGAACTGCCCTCAGATGCTGTGGCTGGCGTCTATTGACAAGCCTTTTGGACAACCACTTCCTTGTCCTTTTGTCTCCTTGACTGATTCTCTCGTTTGAGCATTTGGGCACATCTGTACATGAGCACACTCGCTTTTTGTGCGCTGTTGGCCTCGGGTCGTGACTGGCTCGCTTGTCCCTTGGAGACGGCGGATTTTATATCTACAGGTTCGAGCGCCTGTGGATTGCGGAATGATGTGCGTTGACTGTGCTGTCATTCATTAAAAAACCAGCCATTTCTACCGCTGCCACTATTTCACTCATGCCGCTGCCGGTAATGCTTATTCAGCGACCATTTCACCGCTTGCGCTGCTGATTTTCTGCGGAGTGAACCTTTGCGTCTCCGCATTTTCGCTTTCTATCCGCTTAGCCCGGGCCTTGCAAGATGATTCGCTGGCACTGCCGTTGCTTTGCCTGTTGTTTACTGTTTTGGTGGTGGCGTTTGTAGCACCTAACTAAGGGTGCCGCCAACTTTGCCACAAACCTCGGTCCTTTGGAGGGATTACCGGGACGAGTGGTAGCGTGGCGCCTTGGGTGCTGCACTCTATTACTCGAATCCATTTTGTTATTTTCGATCGCTCCTTTCAGGTCGGTGTCCCTTATCCTAATGGGCTTTCGAATACTGTGTGATTCGAGTAGTGAACATTTACAGACAGTTCACCCGGTATTACGGCGCTCTCAAAGCGCCCTTGACCACATTGTAGAAAAAGTTGGCACGATGTAGCGGGGACCTGAGCAGGAGGGTGCCTTTCTTGCACTATCCCAAGCTCACAGGGATTTTGTTGTACAAGCTGACGTGAGCGAACTAGGCCTTGGGGCTGTGCTGCTTCAGGAGCACGACGGCTCTCTCCGATGGGTCACCTTTGCCAGCCGGTCACTAACAGCCGCCGAGCTCAACTACAATCTGACCGAAAGGAAGTGTCCTATTGTGGTTGCTCTTCGGAAATTCGACTGCTACGTCTACAGAATGACATTTGTGGTGGAGACAGACTGCATGACATTCGCCTGGCTTAAGCGCTTGCGCGAGCCCTCAGGCCGCCTTGTGCGCTGGGCGTTGGTACGACAGTGGTGTAACTTTGTTGGGAGATACCAGAAAGGTAGTTCTAATGTGGTGGCTGACACCCTGTATGTAGTGGCTGACGCCCTGTAGCGAGCCACCGTTTGGGCGTATGGCCCTTTGGTCCGTCACTTCCACGATCATTAGCAACAAGTGGAGACCGGAGCATGTGTCTCGAATGGCTCCAATGGCGCGACCCCCGATGGCGAAACGATCCCGAGAGTGTCAGCCTCGGGAGAGGACGTTTACGTGGTTCACCCCGTCGCCTCCTCTGGTACCATCTTCAGCAGGCAAGAAATAATAAAGGCAGAGTAGAGCAATTGATTTTGTCAACGATTCGCTGATGGGCTCAAAGAGCCGACCTCCCAAGAGGAGCAGTACGACAAAGTCATCGGACGCACACGGACAGCTGGTATTGCTGTTCGCGCCATGTGGGACACAGCTGGTATTGTCACGGGAACGGTATTTATGCATCTCCTTGACGCCGACGGAGTTTTCCTGCGCTATGTCCCATCTGTGGAGACTCCCCCCAAGTGTCTTTCAATGTGGTGATACCCCGCAGTAAAAGGAAAGCCATTTTCAGATGTCTTCACGACTCGTGGTTTGTCGGACATGCGAGGGGCCTTAGCACTTTTCAAACGTTCTGCGGCGTCGCTACCCGCTCGACACCTTTATCTACACCCACTCGTGCCTTGTGTGCTAATGTCTGGAGGGTCGCGCGTGCGAACCCCCCAGGCTTATGCAGCCAATCGACAGCCAGCTACCCTGTCATGTCGCGGCCTCTTACATTATGCGACCCTTTTCCTTAAGCCGGCGAGGCTACAGTTCTCTCCTCGCAATCACAGATGACTTTACAAAATGGCTTCAACTTTTTTCCCTTTGCAAGTAAAGGTCACGTGCAATCTGGGACAATTTGACCAAGCAATTTGACCGGATAATTTGGCAACCTGATTCGGCTTTCAGGTGGAGCTGATATCGGACAACGCGTCCTACTTCACGGCCAAGGTGGTCGTGGATGCATGTGCTGCCGTTTGTATTAAGCAATGCAGGATAACCACTTATCACCCACAGGCCAACCAGAAAGAGCGGATTGACCAGTGCCTCAATCCCTCGCTCGTGGCCTTTGCCCAGCAACTCAGAGATTAGGAAGTATCTCTTGACGAGATAAGCTTCTCACTACGGTCCACGGTGAACTGTTAGACTGCGTGCACGCCCGCTCTTCTCAACTTCGGGACAGAGATGCCAAATCCTATGCACCACGTTCTGCTGTCCGGCAGCAGCGCGTGAGCCACGAAAGCCGGCCAATCTGGCTACGCAGCGGAACTGCGCTCACAGATGGACACGGCCCATGACCTGGCCCGCATGAGCTGGACAGAAAGCACAATACCACCGGTCACCAAGAGACATGCACAAGAGCGGGTCAAGATGACTTCAGTGACGCTGCCAAATGCATCTCTGCCTCGCTGTGAGAGAGTTGGGCCCGTACCGAGTAGAGACCGAAATGTCGCCTCTGGGGACCCGACTAGCTGACTCCCCAGGGAGACCTGTGGGGGGTCCAGTTCGCGTCTCGGATCTGAAACCTTTCGTTGCCAGAAGCGGTGGCAGGTTAGAAGAGGAGGTAGTGAACAAACCGGAGGCAGGTCGTGACACAGCAGGCCTGACGCCACGCCACCGGTACAGCCTGCGGACGCGCACCTAGGCAGCAATTCTCCACCGGGTGGTCGCTGAACTTCATTCCCTACCGGGAAATTGAACGAAGAAATGCAGCTGCAATGCGAGGGTGCACATTGAAACCAGGACAGTCCCTTGCGACCCCGTTACCCTCCTATGTGTTACACAAGCCTCAGCATGGCAAACGCCCCTTCCTCGGCAATCACCAGGGCGGGCATCTTTTTGGCAAGCAGGCTGTGCAGGGGGCTTTCCTATTGTCCTTTAACCAACGTCGACCTGTCCTCCTTACATCTAGTCCCACACTGCCGCCAGTCTTGCCGACCAGGTGACCAGCTGTACCTGGTCCTACTGCCGTGACTGGCTCCTACCTTAGTGGACCTCGAACTGGTGCCAGCCTCGCCTCCTGAGGCAGGCGCCGTCACTCACTGCGGCTGGTGCGGCCCCTCAAGCGCCACCACCTGTCCTGAGGGTGGGCACTCCGGCTACCACTGCTAACCTGGCTTCCATTCATACCAATCTCCAGTTCCTGTCAGCACGCAATCTGGGGATCACAGTGATTTTTGTTGTGGCCGCTGCACCAAAATGGGAGCCATCTCTCGCGCGTTCCTGGCACCCCCAGTCAGGTGGACTCAAGCATTGCTCACTGATCTATGGTGCTGCCCCACCCTGTCCTCCTTGGGCTACCGACCTTTCCTCCTGTCAGTGGGCCCTTCCCAGTGTGTGGGACTTTCGTGACCGTGGCTGGCCCCAGGTTTCCCATAAACGAAAATTACATCTTCGCCTCTTCGAACTGTTGTGGCACCTTCTCCCCGACGTGGTCGTGATGACGGCGACACCCTCGTGTAATTCGCCCTGTTGGCTTAGCCCACTTTGGCTGAGTCAACCTTGCCACTTGGCCTCGGCCAGCTTCCTTTGCAAGCTGACCTCGGTCTTGAGGAGGGGGGACGTGGGGTTTGAGATGCCTTCCTGCGCGTCGTCCCCCCGCTCGCTCGTTTTGCTTAGCTCGACCTCCGGGAACCGCCGCCGTAACGGCAGCATGGCGCCCTCGGCTAGCGCGCCAGAGCTAATTTCACCGCACAAACCATGCTTGTCCCTCCCGGGGCCGAATCACCGCATCAGCAAGTGTCACTGTGACGTGCTCTGATTGGCCTCCCGAGGGGCAGCACAACGGCGGCCTCTCCACTCGAGCTCTCTTCTGATGAGCGCTTCATCGCCGTGGCAGATGCTCACAGGCCCGCAACAAGTTGGTTACGTGGTATCTTTGTTCCCGCAACTGCTCGTTCATGCGTTGCACTGTGCTGTATCTTCGGTGAATAAACCCGCGCTTGTTGACGGCCTGACTATGGAGCTTTCTCTGCGCCGTGTCGGAGAGGCGACGAACCATGCCGTAATGCCTCTGTGCCGTTTCTTGACCGTTGCTCGTTGGAAGCGCCTTGTGCAAACCCCTCTCCATAATTTGTAAATCCCGCGTAGCTAACTACTGTTATTGATTGACATTGTTAGTTGTAGATATCGTTGTAATTTGTGTCTACATTTACAATGAGATTCCATCTCATCATGTGCGCTTTCTCCGCTTGAAATGGTAACTGAAGCAAGAGCCCCTTGCGATCACGCCAGGCTATATGCCTTCCGCTCTTGCTCCACTTTCTCTTGTTTTCGGAAAGAAGTAGGGTAATTCCGTGCCAACTGGTCCATAATTGGCGTTCGAACATCTTCGATTTGTTTAAAAAAATGCATGCCGTATAGCGTTACTATGAGAAACATTATCCCAGCTTCTGGTCGGTGCAAAAACTTTTTCCCGCCGTGGCTGCCATTTTATGCTTGCAAGCGGTAGCAAAGCCTAATCTAAGCAACAAATTTGTACAACATAAATATTTTTACGCATCACCATAAAATATCTTTTATAATTATAAAACACATTGCTCTTTAATACGCATTAACTTGAACTGAATGTGTCTTACTTTTGCTTAAATATAAAATACGGAAGGTACAAAAAGGTGGAATTTCGTTTTTTTTTTATATTATCACATTAGATATTGTAACTATTTCTCCATGTTGTCCAGAAGGCGAAGGAGCCGATAAAATGTTTGCAGATCAAGAAACACAACGCGTGTGAGCAAAAATATTGGAAACTTGAGAAAATTAGTTTTTTGAGGCATATTCAGCCGTCAATTGCATATCGAGGTGTTAGAAGTAAAAATAATAAAGATAGCACAATTCAATGAGACGTATTTCTGAAAGTTTAATCGGAATAAATTTTTGTTTTGAGCGACAAATTAATCCTGGAAGTTGAGTCCATGCATTCAACCGCAGTGTTGCTCCGGGCTTGCTCTTCACTCAAGCACACTTTGCCACCGGCTGCAAATATACGCAGAACCAGCCGTCCACTACTGAAAAACAATTGTGCGCTACGCTTGGATGCTGCCAGCTTTGGCAACAAGGATATCTGCTGAAGCGCGCGAATACCAAAACAAAAGAAGAAGAATTAAAACCCCTTTCTTAAATGAAGATGTTTGAACGCGAATTTTTCTCCCAATGCGAATTGAATCAATGTCTGAAACCAACGACCACTCAACGGACCGAAGAAATGGTGAGCGACCCGATGGTATGCAAATGCAATTTGATCGTTTGTTTAGTAATGTATTTTTTGAACATTGAAGTTGAATGAAGACACATTTTGTTAGGTTGCACAGCCCTTTGTGAATTGTGAATGATCACGGGCGTCTGACACGATACGACCCCATGTATCGGCAACGGCATGCAGAAGCTATGCGTACCCACGCATGGTCCCTGATGCAATTGTTCAGGTTGTTCCGCGTCGAGTCGCTGGCGTTCAGCCGCGTTCTCCCGGTTGCGAACCTCGGGCTCAGCGCGACGACAACGTCTGCTTCCGTCTTGTTGATGCGCACGCTATGATCGAATTGTCTACCGATACGCATGGCTTCTGAGTGCCTTTGCAGATACATGGGATTGGCCTTACGGGCACGATCACGCTTGCGCTTACGTTCGTGCACGGCAGCCTTTTTTGCCGTGCGCTGCACCCGCAGCCTACCCATGGGGACGGCTGGGAATGCATTGCGTCACACGCGTAATGCAATGCAGAAATATACAGTTCTTCTGGTTAGCGTGGCGCTTTCCCATTGATCGAGACCATGCCATTGTTCCCATTGTTGTTGTTGGTACAACTGCGAATGTAAACTGCAGTGTTCTACAGAGATGTGTAAGTTGGTTTTTCTGCAGTGCGTTTACGGTGCTCACAGACAAGTCAGTGGGACACTGAAAGTTTCGCGTTAAAATGAAGCGGCAGCGGGGCAGGAGGATCAGGACACGCCGCACCGCAACTGGAGATGCGCACCAAGACGGCTTCAACCACGCTCCTCATCCCGCAGCTCCGAGAAGCGCTATCAAATGCAGGTGCCGGTTTTGGTCCGAGCTTGAGCAGAGTGGTTAGCGTACCTCAACGTAAACTGTAGAGAGCTGCCCTTCTGAAACATGTTCATCGATTTCTTCGCCTCCTGGACAACCTAGAAAAATAGTTGGAATGATCACTGTAAGAGCATCAAATATCATAAAAATTTGAATTTCTAACTTTTTCTACTTTCTTCCGTCTTTTATATTCAAACAAAAGTCAAACAAGATCAGTTCAAGTTGAGGTATACAAAAAAACTATGTATTTAATATATAGGACGAAAGTTTCATAGTAATTGATTAAAACGTTCATTTCGTGCATTTTTTACACTAGGTTTTGCAACCGCCTCCAAACATAATATGGCGCTCACAGCACGAAAAACTTTTTTTCGCCAACACCAAGCGGGGTAATGTTTTTCACAGTCACGCAATAAGCCATTACTATTCTATAGGAAATCAAAGGTAGTCGAGCGCAAAGTCTGGATCAGTTGGCGTAGAATGACCAAGGAATCAGCTTCTACATCAGTGAGCAACGAAGTAATCTAGTGATGACCTAAACATAAAGGAGTGACTTTCGAAACAGTTCTGCCAAGCTTTTTGTCGGTACTGCGATGCCTGAACATTGTACATCGCAGCAGCATTGCGCATAGCAGCCGCAACATTGCAATACGTAGTCCTTGAAAGCTTGTGTTGTGTCTTAATTTCTTCTCTTAGGCTGGCGTACTTTTCCACAATGTTGCGGAGATAGCTCTTCACGTGCACTTGAGCCACCGGAACTCGAGGACCTCTTTTCAGCACACTTGTAAACATTCCCATCAATTACACTAGGCAGTCGCCACAAAATTTTTTACCGTTAACAATAAAAGCTTGCCACATATTTTTTCAGTTTTTCCTAGAATGCGGCTGTTCTCTTCCGTCATATTCTTGGCGGTCCCTAGCCTTGGCTGATTTCAGATGTTTTTCCGGAGAGCATTTCACCAAAATGCTCATTCATCATTTTTCGTCAGCCCGTGCGCCTTTGCGAGGTATCCTGCATAGCAGCGTTGCTCCGCCTGCTGCTATTATGGAGAGTAACTTCTTGCGTAATCAATAAATGCACGTCGCAGGAAAACCCTTCTCGTTGCCGTTGACTAAAGTTTCCACCATGGCGTCTACAGCAACCAAGTGTAGCGATACCACGTCATGTAGTGTGTTGCGCGAAAAACACATGCGGCAAAACGGCAGACTATGTCCCTTGCGAGCCACGTAGCTTCGATAAAGGCAAACTTTGCACTGCAGTTGCGTTCTATACCTCTAAGTATCACGACACGTAGCAGTTGAGTCATATCGTGCCACGTGTCGAGTGATGTAACATAAGTGCCCGCGTAGTCTCGTTACTTGTGTTTGCTCTTTGTTACAAGTTCTTGCGGCGCCTTACAAAGTACGAGCTTCTGCTGAAGAAACGAATTGTAGAGCTGCGAACAAGGCTGCAAGAAGCAATGTCTGCTCAGTAGATCACTGTGCAGAGGGCGCCCACTAGCCGCAGCCCGCCGTCAACGGCGGCCGCACAGCTTTCGCGGCGAAGACTCCCTCGTGTGTGCTCCCCCGCTAACCACTCCTCCACCTTACTCTGTGAATGTGCTCCGTGTGCCGCGCAGACCTGTGACTTTCTCATTTATATGTGATAAATACGAAATAATAAACCAGAGGCCTTAACTTGAGCAAAGTTTCGCGCTCGTTGTCTGCTAAGTCGAACTTAAAATAGTGAAGATGCACGCAGAAGTTGTCATTGGTCTCTATTGCAGCCGGTAGTGTCAAGTATTGTGTGAATATACACGACATCGAACAATCCAATAACTGTACCCAAATACCTCGGAAAGTCGAGCAACGTAGTTTTGCGCACATAAAGGTGATCAGTTTTTTTTCTTTCTTGCTTTTCATAACTAGCAGGTATCAAAGGCTTAACATTAATTACAATAGTTCTGCTTCCATCCAGTATTGTTCGGCTCAAGGAAACCACAATAAAGACGAATAAATGGGATACCTAGATAAGTAGATTGTGGTCACGAAGACTACTAAATATTTTTGTGAATATAGTTGATGTTCTGCTCTGTACCCACGCATAGACGACTAACACCCTGACAGTTATAAAGAAACTGTTGCTCGCGTCACACACATGACAATTGAAATTAAAATACATTGGGTTTTGGATACTCAGGTCAATGCACAATACCGCCTTTGAATTGCATAGTAGGTCATACACACACTTTCTACTCGAGTGTCATAAGATTAAGAAAACATATATTTAGCAAAGGCTCCCAATTTCCTGGTTAACTTGTGAAAGGTGGAATAATTAGCATCTCAAATGGCGAGTTTTGTACTTTATGGTAAAGAATTACTCCTTATAGCTTCGTGTAGTGATAAGATTTTAGAACATTTATGTCCCGCCGATGTTGAAAAAATATTTTCATAGTTTGAGGCATTTTTAATAAAGTTTAGCTGTCAAGCTACATTGTATAGTTATTTTCATTGCTAGATCTCTCTCTTTAGAATTGCTAGCGTTTTAATGTGATGAAGGTTTCAAGAAACATGGATTTAGACCCCAAGAGAGCTACCAACACAAGGCTTGGCATTGCCGTGGAACAGAGACAACGTACTTTGCATGTAGAGGCCTTTTGTTTACAGCCATACAACCAAAGGTAATAGCGCGTGAATTATAGCAATGGGCCGTGAAGCTGAAGACAACAGGCTAGCACAAAGTCATTGGGATAGACATAACTTGCACAAAAGATGGCACAGTGTACTAATGTTCGGGCTGGTTCCAGGTTCCTAAATGAAGATTGGCCTGCGCTCAAAAAGCAGACACTCCTATAAAATACACAAAACGTTACTTTGTATTTACTTGCCCAGGAGTGCTTTGTAGGCCCACTCAGAGGAAAAAAGTGCGTGTCGTTTTGTACAACCGCAAAATATCAATAGAGCGAAAGAAGCGGAATCACCTAGCCGTAGCTCCGCCCGGCCTAAACACAGTGCCCGAACATCCGTGACGGAACAATCCTTTTTCCGGACCAAGCGTTCTTTGCGAACCACTGCGCAATTTGACACGTCTTCATAGCCGTCGTCATGGCTAGCTGTTTCTGCGAGTAGAAGCAGTCGTCGTTTAAGCTAGAAGAATAGCTTACGTCACGATGCCACCGATAAGAGCCGATAGCTCAGACACGTCACACAAAGTTAGGTTCCTCGCGCCACCACCAGAATATATTGCAGTTCGCGCTTCACAGATGACAGAACCCACTAATTTCGCCCATAGCAGTGCTGAAAATGAAGTTCTCGAGCAATAGGATGTCATCATAGGGAGAAAAGAGAAATTTATTGAAATCTAGGGATATTCTTTACAAAACCTTGCTAAAACAAGAAACTCGGCGATGTGACAACGGGCTGCAGCGTGCCACGATTACATCTACATTGAGAAATTTTTGTGAAGGCATGTTTCCATTTCATTCGCCGCACATTACTTTCGAATGAGATGGAGCGGTGGAACTAATCGTGGTACTTCAGTGCACTGAACGCATATCTCTACAGTGTGTGAGTGCACTGGAATTGTTAGCGAATCATTGCCCTTCTTATTGTCATTTGAATCTTTAGCGTTGATGTCATTACATGTAGTCCTGAAAAGAAATATTTATTTTCAACCAGAGAGGAAACGCATGCTGGAGCTGTAAACGAAACAGACCAGGTAAAGCTCGCTGTCGGCTTACACATTCGTCTAGTGCCGTGTTCGGCAATCAAGGCGCTGAGCCACTGGATCTGCACGCCTGTGCTAACATTTAGCGGTAACAGCTGTGAGGCAAAGCAACCTTGGGCAGAGTCCTAACCGCCAGATAATTGTGTAGTTGTTTTCGTGCGACTGCGCTGGCCGACGGGCTTGGCATCCAACAATAGGATCAGCAGTCTACACCTAAAGCTTTCGTTGGCCTCCAAAGAAAGTATGTTCTGTGCAGGGATGCGATTTCGACAACCGTACGGCTGGCCTTTTCCTGCATCGCTTTCCACGCTGAAATCTCGAAGCGCCCATCAAGTCGAATGGCGGGGCATTTGAATATATAGCTCCAAAGGAAGAACAACAAAACAAATTTCGCGCCTTCGAAAACAAAATGACGTCACTTCCGCTTTTAACGGACATGGCGTCACATTATTTTTTCTTCCGCCGGAAGTGTTCCCACCACATACAGAGAGCGCTAAGCCTCATGGACCGCCGATGGACCGCCATGTTTTGAACGTATGGGCTCCTATGGAAGCTTCGCTACCAGGTATACTTACCTTGGCTCGTACGCGTGCAAACACCGCACGATCTCGGTGTACAGCGTCTGTCTGTTATCGCGCGCTTCTACTGCCACCCGTCGCCGCCCCTGGCCATGCATCTAGGGCGCGCTAAATTCAAGTCTCACTGAAGCAGATATATAGCTTGCAAGAAAGTGCTTCTTGTATCCTGCTTGTGCTGATGTAACAGCTATAAAATATTACAGTTGCGTTTATCAGCATCGAAGCAGGTTGAAACGCTGTCGATAAGGAAGTACGAAGTGGCGTCTGTCACGGGTTCTATGAGTAAGCGTAGTGAGCGCGTACTGTCGCGCGTCTTTGTGGATGCGAACCGCCATGCCTCAAAACTTGTAAGGCGGATAGACGCGAGCTTGCGTGCGTCCGCAGGCATACGTGTTGGTTTGGCCTTTACACGCGACCGAAGACTGCGTGCTTCTTCCTTGCCTTCCTCCCTTTCATGCGCGACATTGATCCCCGATCGCCGGTTCATCCTCGCATGCTTTCACTCGTCCGTACAATGTACGGCGCGCGGCTACGACTTTATCATCCTTGGAATTTATATAGAACCTCACGGTGACGCCGACGGCACAATTGCGCTTGGAGTGCGCCCACAATTGCTATCGCAATAGTATATTTGGAACGCGACTCAACCTACAGTTTGCGTCGATAGAAGGCAGTCTTACGCAGCGAGTTCCGGGTGAGATTTGAGCGCATGAACCGCATAAATTTTGTGAGAGCGGCCTACGAGGAACATTTGATATTCTTGAACTAGAGCTTGATACGACTTACGACTTCTTAAAGGGCGTACCTTTCTTAGTTTAGCAGCATGTTGAGGCGAGCCATAGCAACGCTTCACCTAGAGTACGAACATTTACACTTTATGCGTGAATATTGCTTTACTTACTGCGGGGATCGACGTGACTTCGTCGTCCCCCAGCTCGCGCGTTGTGCTTAGCTCGATCTCCGGGAAGCGCCACCGTCACGGCAACATGGCGGACACGGCTAGCGTGCCGGAGCTAATATCCTGTGCAAACTGTGCTTCTCCCTCCCGAGGTTGATCACCGCGCAATCAAGTGTAACAGGAACGGGAACGCACCCAGATTGGCGTCTCGAGTGGCGGCCCCCGAGCGCCCTCTTCACACGAGCTCACTTCGTGCTGAGCGCAGGGCCCGCACACTCTCAAGTTCACCAAATGGCCACAGAGGGCGAAAAAATCGACCGCGCGGCGCTGATAAAGAAACAGGCATAGTACACCAATTAAAAAGGTTCCCCGTTGAGCACATTATCTCCCGCTAGAGGCGCCGTAGTAAGCGCAATTTTAACCTACAAACTTTCTTCAACAGTAAACGGAGCGTTGTTATTGCATGATAAAGACTACAAAATTATAATTCCTAATTTTACATTGTACTTTTCATTACCAACTTTGTTGTTTTTTGTCATTTTAAACGCAAAATAGCCTTCAGCATCATCGACCTCCCACGTGACCTGTGGCCTGGATTTAAAATTTTTACCGGTATGTTCGCGTGCGCGGCAGGTACGGATTCCTTGGTTCGTACATTGGTTGGTTATTTTGTGCTAACACCAGTTTACTGCGCTTCGATGTCTCGCGTTGTTTAATTTGGGATGTAAGCCTGAAAGCTAGGCTTCAGTCGTGAGCCATGTGGAACACGTCTGCATCGAAATGGGAGCCGGGTCCTGCTGCAACTGGGGACAGCAATACCGGTGAGTCGTTTAACATCACTGCTTCAATCGCTATGTAATTTATCCGTCTCGTTAAGTTAACGAACTAGATGCTGCATTACATAAGGGCAGTCAGGACCCTCCGTTGCTGTTTCCGAAATAAACTTTCAGTTGCGAGGCCATCATTATACACACATTCACGAAAGAGAAACGATATCGGAACGCGCGTCACATTTTTCATCTCGTTGTAGCCGTAGCCATAAGTGACTGAGTTGCCTTATTAATATATCTTTTTTTTTGAGTCCGCCGACAACATCTTTCGTTCACAGAACCGAATAACCTTTTGATAAACTGAAGCTAAAGTACTGAATTTAATGTATTAAACATTTGCACACATGATAATTCACCCATATTTCGTACCTGTTGGTTCCAAATGTTCTTGCTGTTCAGTTTGGCTTACCTCAGGACATCTATTTTTGCAGTAGTGAAGCGGTGCTTCACGTTCATGCACAAAAAGAATGCATCATTTCTAATAGCTTCATGTCTTTCATTTATTTGCTTGTGAAATCAGCAGTGTGGTCTCTTCTAGTGTATAAACGAGCGCACAAATGTACTTATTTGTGATCTTAATAATACTTAAGCTGTTGACATGCATTGTAGTTACGCAGACATCACTTTTACGGAGAGTAACCATATTTATTTACCATGCTGCTTAAGCACCCTAGAACAAACAGTACATTTGCATGTGTTCTGTAGTCACAAACCATTGCAATGTATATGTCGCACCTTTACGCATCTTATATTGCAAAATTGTGATTATTCAATTTCTGATGCAGTCAAAATTTCTGTTCCAGACATGCAGTAATGAGGATGGCACCAGTATAAAGCAACACACTCCATGCACTAAACAGAAGCTGCTGCCTGCTACAACAAGGTCATTGTGTGGACTTTGGCTGCTACTACAAGGTAAACAACACCTGGTTCAGAAATAAATATGCTTGATATATGCTGTATTGGCTTGCTAGTCATGAGATACATGTCAGTTGTTTGTAGCAGATGATATGAACATTTGTTCATGTTTACAGTTCAGCATAATTAGTTCGAACATAAAAGAAAACACTACATGAGTTTGGATAATCTCTGCTGTATCTCATGTGCCATTGTTCTGCCCCAACAGAGTCTGTGCCAAGTACATCTTGGTCATCACGGGAGCCCCCATCTACACCAACAGGAAGGAGCTGGAGCTGAATTCGCAAGACCACAAACAAAGAAGCCATTGCAGAATTATTTGGATGAGATATCAAGTCTACGGACGACTGTTTCAAGAGTGAAAAGAGCTTACGCCATCATTCCACCAGCACGGATATTGGCCGAGTCATCCAGGTACGTCAACAACAAAAATTATTTGTCTTCAGATGTACCTGCAACCTCTGAACAAGCACAGATGACGCTGGCTAAGAGTGTTCTGTCAGCTTGCCCTTCCTTAGTGAGCTTCCTGGCCTTGCCAGCTCTTGCCAAGTATAATTTTGTTTCAATGAATGCAAGCATTTTCATTCCACACTTTTGTTAGAGATCATTCCTATCCCTCATACAAACAATAAAGGTCAACCGATTCTTTGCTCATACTTAATGCCAGTCACTGTCTAGTAGCATAACATATGTGTAGCAGTTCTTTCTAGTGTATGTTGCCATGTGCAATTCCTCTCCTGAAATAGCTGATGCAGCATTGGCGTGTGTCTTGCATTAACCTTTACACTGTGTGCTATGTAGCATTTAACTTTTGGTAATGTTTTTGGCTTTGAATGCTTGCAAGGTAGAGTGGCTTCTTTCTTGAATGCAAGCTTTCTCATTCCCATATTGAATTCCTAGTCTCATTCAGGATTGCTATTCTTGCTCGACAGCCTGTGTTTTTGTGCAAGCTACATTGAAGTGATTGATTGCAGAATCTGATTACGGCGCTGTCCGACTTGGTACTTGTCACCGTGTTACGTTTCTCATATGTGGGAGCCTGGTCAGTTGCATTGGGAAACAGTCTCTCGAGGCAAGCACCTGCTCCTACAGTCCGCACAGTGACATAGACTGCGAATTTACACGCACACCGTGGTTGGTGCTCCCCGTTCCGTCCTTTCCTGCTGCTGCCGTGTGCAAATTTTGCTTGTGGTCTTCCTCGGCCATGATTTGGCGTCAACGGAGACTCTCATACATAATTACATGGTTCTAAGTGTATGAAGTTGATATCCACATGTGTGGAAAGGCCTGCAAAAGTGACTGCAAAATAGTGATGTTCACAAAACCAACCATGCCCATATATAGAGAATGTGGGGCACCAAGTGTGAGTTACACATTAGTGGCATGCAAAAGAACAAAAAGAAACATGCAGGTTGGAAAGGCGGTAACGCTAAAATGCCGGGCAGTCCATGTCGCTGTTGGCTGTGGCAGCAGATGCTTGCGTCACCCGATTGCTTCGCAATGCAAGCTGCTCATATTCAACGCCAACTGTCGGTGCAAACATGTGGGACACACTGTCCAATCTGCTTGCGCTGCTGGTTGTTGCTTGTTACCAGACTGCAGTGTGCGACGAAGGCAAGCACTATGCCTACAGTCGGACGGTTGAATGTGCCGCAAGCAACCCGTGTGCGTGTATGCTCACTGTTGTCATGTAGATCGTAGCCAATGCATAGTGCCAATGTATAGATTGAGCATTATGTTAGAGTATGCTGAAGTGATTGATTGCATAATCTTGTTTCAATGTTGTCCCACTTGGTCATGGTTGCCGTGTTACATTTCTGGGATGTGGCAGCCTGTTCAGTTGTATTGGCCAATGGCCTCTCGAGGTAAAGCACCTACTCCTGCAGTCCACACAGTGACACAAACTCCCTGTTTACATGTAGTGTGATTAGCGCTCCCTGTTTGTCCTTTCCTGCTGCAGCCGTGGGTAAAGCGTGCTTGTGGCCTTCTTTGGCCATGATTTGGCGTGAACAGAGACTATCATACATGATTACATGGTTTGAAGTGTATGAAGTTGATATCCACATGGGTGGAAAGGCCTGTAAAAGTGGCTGCGAAATGGCGATTCCCACAAAACAGACCACATCCATATTGAGAGCAGGTTGGGCACCAAGTGTGAGCAACACATTAGTGGCCACCGAAAGAACAAAAAGAAACGCGCATGTAGGAAAGGAGGTAACACTAGGATGCCGGGTAGTTCATGTTGCTGTGTTGGCTATGGCAGCAGGTACCTGCGTCACCCGATTGATTCGCAGTACAAGTTACGGTGACTGTCAGTGTTAACAGGTGGGGCACTGACCAATCTGCTTGTGCTGCTGGTTGTCACTCGTTACTAGACCACCATGTGCGACGTAGGCAAGCACTGTGCCTGAAGTCGGATAGCTGAATAAGCTGTATACAATTTGTAGTGCGTGAATGCCCACTGTTGTCATATGCATCTTAGCCAATGTACAGTGTATTGTCTGAACCTTATGCGGTGATTGAATGCAGAGTATAATTTGATAATGGTCGCCGTGTTATGTTTCTTCGATGTGGCGACCTGGTTAGCTGCATGGGCAACAGTCTCCCGAGGTAACCATCTGCTCCTGCAGTCCACACAGCGACAAAGACTCCCAATTTACATGCACCGTAATTGGTGCTCTCCCCATTCGACATTTCTTGCCGCAGCCGCCGGCAAATTATGCTTGTGGGCCTTCATCGGCCGTGATGTGGCGTGAGCGGAGACAGCACACGATATTACATGGTCCAAAGTTGATAGCCACATACGTGCAAAGGCCTGCAAAAGTGGCTGCAAAATGGTGATGCCCACATTGAGAATGTGGGGCACCAACTATGAGTTACACATTAGCGGCCCCCGAAAGAACAAAAAGAAACGTGCAGGTTGGAAAGGCGGGAACGCTAAAATGCCGTTTAGTCCACGTCGCTGTGTTGGTTGCGGCAGCAGATGCCTTGCGTCACCCGATTGCTTCGCAATGTAAGTTACGGCGACTGTTAATGAAAACAGGTGGTGCACTGCCCAATTTGCTTGCGCTACTGATTGTCGCTCGTTACCAGATCGCCATGTGCGGCGACGAAAGTGAGCAGTTTACGAGCTCGCGTTAATGGTTTCAGCGCATCTCGACATGCAAATTTTATTTCTGATCTTGTATGAGAAGGTGCACTGCTTTTTCTTCTGCCAATAAAGTCGCACGTCCTGTTCACTCACTAGTGGCTTGTTTGTATGGGCGTCAGTAGAGGCTCTTTAGTCTCCTGGCCATTAAAACGCGGCAGCTGAGGCATGCCGCAAAGCCAGCGAGGCGAGCACGGCACGTACCCAGCGTACGGCACCGGTATAAAGCGGCCATATTGAATATTATACTAAAAAAAAGACATTCCCGCTTCCTGTTTAAGTAGCGCCATCTGTCGGGCCCCTCGCTAAGTACCATGCGCTGCCGCTTCTTATTTTCGTGTGGAAGGTACAGTTTCCCTTCTAAAGTTGTTCTTTATTCTATGCTGAGCGCTTCATCGCCGTGGCAGATGGCCACAGGCCCGCCGCGAGGTGTTTACGGGGCACGTTTGCTCCTGCGACTTCTCGTTCTGATGCTTGGTGAACCGCTACCCTGTTAGCCTTAGCACAGCAGACACATATAGTCTATCGGTCTTGCGGTAAGCCCTTGCCTGTAAACGCCACTACTGTCACTCCGTTCTGTATCTTGGGGAATAAACCTGTGCTTGTTGGCGACCTGACTCTGAGCTTTCTCTGCGTCATGTCAGAAAGTCTATGAAGCCTGCCGTAGCGCCTTTGTGCGTTGCGGAGTGGAGGAGCGGCATGCCCTTTCATCACCATCGCTTGAAGCATGAGCCTTGTGCAAGCGCATATCCATATAATTGGCGTCCAACTTGGTTTCGGCATTACGTCAGAGCAGGCCCCTTCACCGCCCTTTTCCCGCTTGATCCTCTGGCTAAGTACTTAATGTCCTTCGAGGCGGGTGACATCGATAGCCTGAGGTACGTTCACCTAGGCGACCCTCTGCTTTCGGCCACCAGGAGCGATCCCTTCTTTGGACAGCCATTTCGTGACGTCGTCCACTCAGATATGTACCCTAGTCGTAGGCGTGCCAATTTCCGGTTTCCTCAGCTGTTTGAGAGGCGTGCGGAACAGGTGCCTACTAGCTCCTGCAGCGTGCTGTTCCCGCTTGCTGGCCCCTTTTCGTGCCGAGCGCAGTTGAGTACCCCAAATTCCCTATAGGAGCCACCCTGCTTAGGTGCTGGCATAAACTCGCTCGCTGCCCCCTCTTTGTCCGGAACGCCTTTCTGGGACTAATTCGTTGCAGAGTAGACTTCCTGCTCTAAGGTAGGAGCCGGCTCGCTCGCTGGCCCCACTTTGTCTCGAGTGCAGTTCTGTATCTGGTGCGCCGTAGCAAAGCATCCCGGCCTAGCTGTTAGTTGAAAACCACTTCCAGGCCTCTCCTTGTCCTGAGCGAATGTGGTAGGCAAGGTTAAACGCAAGCGGCCCCGCTCAGTTGACAACATTGCTGCGCTCTCCGACACCGCTTGCCTCATACGCAGCTGAGTGACACTTTCGACGTGCGTGAGATGCCCCGCTCCGCCATCGAACCGTTCGGCGGTCGTGTGCGGCCTCATGCACCTGTCGGAGCGGCAACCCAACTCTAGGCCGTCAACTGGGCCCTCAGGCTCAGGCATGCATTTGGAAAAACAGGCACAAGTTGGACTTTCTCAAACCGCCGCGCTTAGGCCGGGTCAAACGCTGCTGCACCCCGCTGCATCACAACTTCTCCAAGTACTGATAGAAGCGGGGCGCGCGGTGCCTGTAAAAGGGGGCGCCCGGGGGCCGCCACTCGAGACGCCAATCTGGGGGCGCCCCGGTTGCACTTGCTCACGCAGTGATCGACCTCGGGAGGGAGATGCACAGTTTGCACAGGATATTAGCTCCGGCTAGCCTGGTCCGTCATGTTGCCATCACCGTGGCAGTTCCCGGAGAGAGAGCTCAGCACAACGCGCGAGCTGGGGGACGAGGAACGCGCCTAGATTTCCACAATACATAAAGCAATATTCACGCGTAAAGTGTAGATGTACGTACTCTGGGTGAAGCGTTGCATGACCTCCAGTTCCTTTAGTCAGGCGTGTCAAGCAACCTACGGGTACCTTACCCGGCATGCGGCGGTTATTAGGACCGCATGAGTGCGACACATTACCTGAAGGTATTGCTCCGCTATCAACAGGCAGAGCAGCTGGACGACAACCCGATGCTAAGTTGTGTATTGCCAGTCGAACAGCCCACGCGGGACGGTGGTACCGACTCGTCAGCCCCCAAACTTGCTCGACGGAGGAGTGTAGGACAATATTCTGTAGCGAATTCATACCTCCTGACTATGAGCGCTACATGCGTCGAGAGGTAAGGTGCTACTGTTTGGCAAGCTGTTCTCACGGTTTGCGTGCACGAGATCTTCGCGACGCCTACACTGTGTTTTGGGGGGAACACCAGGAGGCCGGCGGTGCGATTGGACGCTCTCTACATCATCTCCACAAATTTATACTCGGAAAGGCATATTTTCGACCCAGAAAGACATCAATCATGCTGCAATCGGTCAGAGTAGCTGTTCCGATTTCGGCCTGATCTTCAAGTCCAGCACTCTTCCCTGCTCCGAGCGGGGCGCGGACCACTTGGCCTCGCGTTCGGCGCAGCACACTAAGGACCCTTGTCGGCGGGGACGCCGGTCAGAATTAGCGTCTCCGACGCATCCAACGCTCCTGTCGCCTCCACGGAGACCCCTTGCAGGATGGTTTACTCCGTGGACGGAGATAAAATCTCGCCCGCAGAGTACGCCAACGATGAACGTTGGTCCCGAGCTATCATCGCATGAAACATGGTCTACCCCACCATCACCTACTCGACTTCGGCCCCGAAGCAGGGCCCTTCCACTTTACCACCCGCCGGCCAGGCCACGCCTGCATCGCCCAACAAAGGCAAGTCAAAACCTTTGAATCTGAGAGGGCATGCTCCAGATCTGAAACTCCCGGCAACGGTCCTGAAAATTATTTTTCGCCCAAGCGGTCGACTTGATCTCAGGCAGTGTAATGGTGGTGCTTTGCTCCCGTTGGTGTGTACACGCAACCACCACAATCAAATACAACGACGCTTGCAGTAGCAATCGGCTCATAATTAATCCACACAACAACTCGCTCACCAAAAGAACTCCGGCTGAAGAACAAGCCAAAAGCCACGTACAAACTCAGACACTTCAAATTGACGACAAGCTGTCGCCGGTAAATGGCTATATCGCCGCGCGTGACGATGTCGTCAGTGGAATCCTGCGCAACGCAATATATAATCAATCACAGGAAGAAATTTTTCAAGATCTCGCCGCCATGAATCCCAGCTGCTCGTTGACTATTGCAGATGCGCGCCGTCTAGGCTGCACTAAATCCAAACTGTAATATTTATCAAGGGCAAAGAGGTCCCGAAGCAGCTGAATTTATATAGAGTCGTCTATGCATACCACACCTTCAAGGCCAAGGTAGAATCATGCTTCAACTGCTGAAGAGCGGGCCACAGGACAGACGTCTGCCCGCAGGCCATCACCAACCGCTGCAGCAGGTGCGGGGAGGCACACCAGCCGTCACGAACCCCCACGTGTGGCTTCAGGTGCATCCTATGTGGTGGATACCACTGTACGAGGTTCAAAAAGTGCAAAGTACTGCTTGACCGGGCTGGTAAACACAAAGCGAGCGCCAGCACTTTAGCCAACCCACCTAGCCCCTCAGAGAATTCATCAACAAAGAACACGGGCCTCCAATCTGGGTCCTCACGCAGCAGGTCTCGGTCCCGCTCCAGATCCAGAACTGGATCCAGATCGCCCTCCCGCAGAAGCCGGCAAAGGTGTAAGTCCTCAACCTTCCCACCTCTACGTGGACACAAGGCCCATCGCACGATAAAACAGGTGAGCTGGAAGTCAGGACCTCCCTTGGTCGTTAACGAAAATGAGAAACTCAGTGCACAACTCGGGCAACAGCGTCTCGAAATTGCAGAGCTCCTACAGCAGCTACAGCTGCTCCTCAGGAGAGAACAGCCTCTTAAGCGCTCAGACACCCAAACCGCATGCAAACGCAAACGGCTCCACCGAAGCAACCCATTGTTCCTGCCCTCTCCTCGTCCTCCTCTTCACGTACCTCGTCATCTGCACGTAACCCACCACCCAAAAGAAAGGCGCATGCGGAAAACGATTCTCAAAGCCTTATGGAAACGGACACACTGGTCCTGTTAATCTCAGCCGTTCAAGCAATTCAAGAAAGTATGGCTGCTCTGAGGAAGGATAACTCCAACTGGATGGCTAACATTGCCAGCCGCTTGGCAGCTCTAGAGCCGCGCCAGGGCACACACCAGGCCTCCACGGCCCAAATGCAAACCCAGCTTAACGGGTTACTCGCTTCTAAGCCACATGGGCCATCTTAAGTAGACCCATCAGCCGCACCCCAACATGGCTGCACGAACTAACAGCATGAAAGTGTGGTAGTGGAAATGTAGGAGCTTCCGAGCTAAGCAAGGCAAGCTGCAGCTCCACCTACAAAACCTCGCATTAGCAGGGATAGCTACCATCATAGCGCTGCAAGAGACTTTCTGCAGTCTTAAACTCCGAAACTACACAGTAAATGAACCAACCAACCTGCCTCAAACACGCATTGCTGCCTTGGTTCATTGCAATTTCAATGCAATAGACGACCCCTTGGTGCTCGCTGATATAGACACCCTCCTTATAGGGCTACTTCGTACATATAAAGCTAGATAAAGCGGCAATACGTAAACACTTAACGATAAGTGAACCACACCCTATAATAGTAGTGGGCTCACCGCGACGACGACGTCTGCTTCCGTCTTGTTGATGCGCACGCTATGATCGAATTGTCGACCTATACGCATGGCTTCTGCATGTCTTTGCAGATACATGGGATCGGCCTTACGGGCACGATCACGCTTGCGCTTACGTTAGCGCACGGCAGCCTTTTTCGCCGTGCGCTGCACCCACGGCCTAACCAAGGGGATGGCTGGGAATGCATTTCGTCACACGCGTAATGCAATGCAGAAATATACAGTTCTGGTTAGGGTGGCGTTTTCCCATTGATCGAGACCATGCCATTGTTCCCATTGTTCTTGTTGGTACACCTGCGTATTTAAACTGCAGTATTCCACGGAGATGTGTAAGTTTCCTTTCCTGCAGTGCGTTTTTGGCGCTCACAGACAAATCAGTGGGACATTGAAAGTTTCGCTTTAAAATGAAGTGGCAGCGAGGCAGGAGGATCAGGATACGCCGCACCGCCACTGGAGATGCGCACCAAGACGGCTTCAACCACGCTCCTCATCACGCAGCTGCGACAAGTGCTATCAAATGCAGGTGCCGTGTTTGGTCCGAGCTTGAGCAGAGTGGCTACCGTACCTCAACGTAAACAGTAGAGAGCTGCCCTTCTGAAACAGTTTCATCGACTTCTTCGCCTTCTGGACAACCTAGAGAAATAGTTGGAATTATTACTGTAAGAGCATCAAACTTCATAAAAATTCGGATTTCTAAATTTTTCTACTTTCTTCCGTGTTTTATATTCAAACAAAAGTCAAACAAAATCAGTTCAAGTTCAGATATATAAAAAGCAATGTGTTTTATATTTAGGGGGAACGTTTCATAGTAATTGATTAGAACGTTTATTTCGTGCATTACTAGGTTTTGCAACCGCCTCCAAATTTAACATGGCGCTCACAGCGCGAAAACCTTTTTGTCGCCAAAACCAAGCAGGGTAATGTTTGTCACAGTAACGCAATAAGCCATTATATATTTTAGGAAATCAAAGGTGGTCGAATGCTAAGTCTGGATCAGTTGGCGTGGAATGACCAAGGAATCAACTTCTACATCAGTGAGCAACGAAGTAATCTAGTGATGACCTAAACATAAAGGAATGACTTTAGAAACAGTTCTGACAAGCTTTCTGTCGGTACTGCGATGCCTGAACATTGTACATCGCAGCAGCACTGCGTTTGTACATAGCAGCGCGGAACTTTGTAAGACGTAGTCCTTGAAACCTTGTGTTGTGTCTTAATTTCTTCTCTTAGGCTGGCGTACTTTTCTACAACGTTGCGGAGAT
Organism: Dermacentor andersoni; assembly: GCF_023375885.2. Lineage (NCBI taxonomy): Eukaryota > Metazoa > Arthropoda > Arachnida > Ixodida > Ixodidae > Dermacentor > Dermacentor andersoni. The sequence goes on from NC_092820.1 coordinate 65,613,148, forward strand.
AGCTCTTCACGTGCACTTGAGGCACCGGAACTCGAGGACCTCTTTTCAGCACACTTGTAAACATTCACATCAATTACACTAGGCTGTCGCCACAAAATGTTTTACCGTGAACAATAACAGCTTGCCACATATCTTTCAGTTTTTCCTAGAATGCGGCTGTTCTCTTCCTTTATATTCTTGGCGGTCCCTAGCCTTGGCGGATTTCAGATGTTTTTTCGGAGAACATTTCACCAAAATGCTCATTCATTATTTTTCGTCAGCCCGTGCGCCTTTGTGAGGTCTCCTGCGTAGCAGCGTTGCTCGGCTTGCAGCTTTTATGGACGGTAAACTCTTGCGTAATCAATAAATCCATGTCGAAGGAAAACCCTTCTGGTTGCCGTTGAATACAGTTTCCACGATGGCACCTACAGCAATCAAGTGTAGCGATACTACGTCATGTAGTGTACTGCGCGAAAAAAACATAAGGCAAAACGCATATCACGACGACTGTCGATGCTTCCGCGATTAGCATTCCAACAGTATAACAAAACATTGGTATTGTAAAACGATGTTTTTGTCACCTGCAGCAGTACTTCTCAGACTTCAGCTTCTTTTGGCTATATGCGACATACTACGGTATCTTCCCACTTTGCTATGTCACTCCCTTGCCAAGGTCGCTGGTGAGAACGGTTTCATGTCGGTGACTGGATGACGCCGGTGCAGAGACTAGGACGCATGGACGAGAAAGAAGTGGCGTCAATGGAACGATACAGGTGGCATGATGACGACGGCATGATGAAAATGAGATGACGATTCATAAATGATGACGGTGGGAGGACAACGACATGACGACAGTGCGATCACGACCAGTACAAGGTGACGTTGTCGGGATGATGGCGAAATTACGATTACCGGATGACGAAGCCGGAATGAAGGCTATGATGCGACCACGATGGTATGTTATCGTATACATGATAGCGACTGCCTGGCAAAGACCCCATAATTACGATAGCATAACAAGGTGACATACTAACGACTCAATAAAGATTGCGCAATTGCAACATAACAAGCAAGGAATGATGTCGAAGCATTGCTGGAGGCGGCATGACGATGACGGCATGGCGACAATGGAATGCCATTCCTGAAATAAGGATGATAAAAGTACTGCGGTGAAGGCAGTCGTTTTATCGCAAAAGGCATAGCGAGACAAACGGGTGCAAGCGCTTGACCCGTCTATAGTTCTGTCTGTAGTGCTTCACCGTGGTCACAATACATTACCACCTGGATAATTTCTACTGATTTTTATGGCAAACGGCCATGTGATGATGACGCTCTGAACACAGTGGTATGTCAACGACTGTTTGATGGCGAAAGGTTTGCGAGTCTGCTATCAGGGTTATAATGAGGGCTATAAAACGACTCCGTTGGCATAACGATTACGGCATGACAAAACATGAATGAAAACGACACAACTACGACGATGATATGAAAATGGCGTGCGGACAATAGGATGAATGCAATGTGTGATGATGAATGGATGAAAATGATATGACAACCATGTGATGACAATGGGGTGACGAGAAGTGCCTGAGGGCATTGAATTGACGGCCACAGTAGTATGAAGCCTGTATAACGATGATAGCGTCATGAAGACATGAAGAGAGGCTGCAGTACCATGATCGAATCACCATCATGGCATCACGACGGCAGTCTGACAACGAATGGATGAAGACTGTATGATGATGATAACGTGAAATGTATGGCATGACGAAAAACAGAGGAGTAAGCTGCAATGACGGTCATGCAACGAACATGACTGCATCAGAACCACAAGCCCGTACCTAGTGGCTCATGCTATTAAACAACTTGGGCCACTGGGGGACGACCTGCAGACGATTTTGTGGCGAGACTGAGACCGAGGAGCTGAAATGACGATGATGGATAGACCACGAGAGCGTCAAAGCTAGGACCGCATACCAAGTGGCGCCAGCAAGAAGTCAACTTGCGCCACTGGGTCGCCGTAAGAGGCTTTGTAGATAGATAGATAGATAGATAGATAGATAGATAGATAGATAGATAGATAGATAGATAGATAGATAGATAGATAGATAGATAGATAGATAGATAGATAGATAGATAGATAGATAGATAGATAGATAGATAGATAGATATTAGTATAAAGGAATTGGACTTACGATGGCCATATTGGGACGCCAAGATGACGACGATCGGATGAAGATGCTGGAGGCACTGCAATAGGATGACGACAATCGTATGACGACTATGATATGCCAACAACGGCGTTACCAAGAGAGTGTAACGCCAATCAAATGACAATGATAAAATGAAGGCAGTGGTGTTACGAGAACGGCGTGAGTACCGCATGGCGAGAACAGTATGAGTACATTAGAGGGACTATGACGGCGCGACATGCATGGCATAGCGACAACATGAATAGGAAAGCTGTGAAAGAAGGCGACGAATGGACGGCATATGAAGGGCTGCGATGGTGTGAAGACAAAACTGTGTCTTGACGGGAGCAGCGCGTGCAAAAAGTTGCATCGGTACTGACGTCCGCGCATGCATAGATCCTTTGCCACCTCGATCTGTCTCACTTTGCATTATATCCAGTACTGCTCAGCGCTATATAAGGGACGGAATGGTGCAAGACAGCAGGCAGCAGTTAGTACTTGTTGCGGGTGAACTATCTCACTTTCAGGCAAATCCGGTAGTTGTAGGCGCTAAACCCATGAAAGCAAACGTGGAAAAGAGCAGCCAGCAGGCAGCAGAGGATAAACGCCATCCACCCAGTTGCACATACCGAGTTGTCCAAATCCTATAAGTGGAAGACAGCACCAGCCAGCACCCGAAAAGTGAAGAAAAAGGCAAAGAAATCTTCGCTTTAAAAGAAGAGAAGAGATCGGTGGGGTGGGGTCGTTGCAGTCATAAGTACTATCTGTGCCATAACAGACAGAGGTCCATGTGGAGAGTGAAAAAATCAAAAAGATAGGCATCATGCTAAATGTAAAAATATGCATATAAAACATTATTAGACCAAAGCAGGCTGAGTGAATATTTGTCATCGCCGAGTTTCAAAGAGACTGCCAAAGAGCTCAACATCGTCGTCGTCGCTCGGAAGATGATCAATCATCAGAGTAACCCGAGGGAGCGCTTTCGGATTGTAGCCACCACTCCTCAACCTCGCAGCAAAACTGAGACATTTCTTTAGAGGCTCAAGGGAATGTTTCCAAGCTATCTGACCTTGGAAACTTTGATACAAAAGACATCGCGCTTCACCGCGCGTGGTCCCATCGAAATGGAAAGGACTAATAATTTTCTATTCACAAACGGAAGATATCTACTTTGTTTTGGGGCCACGGGCGCCACCGTTCCCCAGATACAGTGAGACGCTAAAGCTGCTATACTCACGGAGAACTTTCTGCGGCTATGAAGTGAAAGCTACGGTCGGATGGCTGCTGCGCATCTGTTACCGGGCCAAGTAGCAGTCTGTCAGCGTATGACAGTGCTTCTGGTTGCTCGGAACAAACGTTGAATCGACGAAACTTTCACGTGGGATGGTTTTGATTTTGCCAAGACGCGGTAGGGGAAACGCCGCAATAGAAGTGCACCTTGAGACTCAGTGGCGTTTTCAGTCTTATTCCACTGTTTCTAATAAGGCACATATTTCGTCTTCCCCAGCATAAAGTAACCTGGATTAAACACGGACTTTTTCTTCAGAAGCGCTCTCACTCGAGCACGATTTGCCTCTGTAGCTTTCTCTTCATAGCCACAGAAACTTGTCCGCGAGTATAGAAGAGGTCAAGTTGGGTGTGTAAGCAAGTTTCTTGGAGCAAGAGAACGGGTAAATAAAAAATGGCAGCGGACCTTGTCTCAGGATGACTGTGTACGGTAATGCGAACACCATTGGCGCGGCGTAGCGGCATACCTTATTCTTAAAGCGGTGTTCATTTAATGCATGTAGTGATTTTCTCAGATATTCCTTGCTTCGGCTATATGCCACATACTCGGATATCGCCCTCGTTCGGTATGGCACCCATTTGCCAAGCTCGCCCATGAGCACGTCGGGATGACGACAGTATGACGCCAACGCAGTGAAGATGAAATGGCGAAGGACTAATGACGTCGATGGCATGACATACCTGCTATTATCCTCGTGCGCGAACGGATATGCAGGAATTCTGTAGATACGTTCAGTTTTCTATTTTCGCCACCATGTGGCATATCGGCCTCAAAGAACTAAAATTCTTGCTATGACATATGCAGTGGCGCACAACTACAGAAAATACATTAAAAAGAAGTACCCCATGCGACCACACAGAAAGTATTATGAGACTTGCTTCCCCTCGACACTTGGTAACGAGCGCGCTTACGTATCAGCCTTATCTCGAAGACGACCGCTAAATTTTTTGACTGGAAATAAATGAATGATTTTGCTAGACACCTGAGCAGACGGGTCGTCGGCATTACGGATGTGATGTCTGGCTGAGATAACTGCTTCCGCGAAGCCTCCGTTGTTTTTTTTTTCTTTTTTGCTTGTTCTTCCTATTAGAGCACCACTGCGGCCGCGGGCTTGCGTACAGTCGGTGTTATTCTTCGTGGGTATCCTGTGGAACCGTCATAATGCATTAAGGGGAAGCTTTACCTGGGGCCTATCTCTGATGTCGGCTGCTCAAATGCATGCAAAACGCATTAAATGATTTATTTTGAGAAAACTGCTCAACCGAGTTGAATGTGAATTGGTGCATTTCAGATAGAATGATAAATCAGAGTGATTGCAGCAATAATAATTTTGATTTAGGCCATGCCATTTTGAGAAGGATTGTCGGAAGTCAGTAAATCAAAAAAAGTTGCAGCACGAAATTTACATATGCGTAACTTAGCAAGAAAAGCTTATATCCCATCTCTAAAAACTGCGTCCGTTGGTGTATGTATACCAGACAAATTATCCTTATGAATTTACGACCTCTATGACATTGTTACAATGCTTGTAATGGGTCTGCCAACGCCATAATCAGAAGTTATTGGTGTATTTCAGGGTGACGTATCATATATCATTTTTTGTTCGTATTAGATGAAATGTCAGGGACAGCTTACAGAATAGCGATATCGTTTTGGTTGCTGAGGTACAGAGTTCTACATCTCAAGTATTGCTTCTTGAAATTTCGCAATTTTTGTGAAGCTATGTAAGAAAGGTGCAAGCGAAATAGAAAATGTGTTTGCTGAAATCACATTTTAGTTATTTCATTAAACTTAAACACAACTCATTATTTTTGTGCAGTGGTTGTCACAAGAAAAGATTCCTCATTTCTCATGTAGAAGCTAAACCTACCTCTGAAGTTCGATTTAGAATAATATTGTTACGGGGATGTTACAAGTATATAAAGACTGTATTTAGAATATATATACAGCATGAGTCAGCATAGACAAGATGGCTGACCGTCAACAAACCGCAGTAGCCACCGTACACCGATCTTCTTCCTCTCTTCGTTCGTCCTTTGGTAACAGGACGCCCGTGTGGTGAAGCGCCGTCTCAGCACATGGTAGGCGAAACACTGCGAGCGAAGTATGGCTCCAGCCGCGAAGCGTGCACGACGTCAACAGGCAGCGGACGCGAGGATGGATCAAACTCTAAAGGCGCGATCTCGTAATTCACGTCGTTATCTTGACGTAGGACTTCATAAGGCCCTGTGTAGCGAGAGAGAAGCTTCTGGGAGAGGCCGAGCCGACCACATGGTGACCAATGCAGCACCCAAGCACCTGGGGCGAAATGAACAACGGGATGCCACCAGTCGTAACGCTCTTTCTGCAGATGCTGCGAGGCTAATAAACGAGATTCGACGATTTGACGCGCCGTGTGAGCGCGATGGATGACTTCGCGAGCGTACCCAGTGGGCAACTCGGGTTACAGAAGGCAGGATGGCGTCAAATGGCAATGTGCGGTCGAGACCATACAAAAGATAAAAGGGTGAATATCCTGCGGTGTCATGTCGGCATAAGTTATACACGAATGTCACGTAGGCCAGCGTGACGTCCCAGTCGTGGTGATCGTTGTAAACGTACGTTGACAGCATCTCTGTGAGTGTTCGGTTGAGACGTTCCGTAAGACCCTTCGTTTCTGCGTGGTAGGCGGTGGACAGCTTGTGCTCAGTGACACAAGAGCGGAGGAGGCCGTCCACAACTCGAGACAAGAACGAACGGCCGCGTTCTGTAAGTAACTGTCGAGGTGAACCGTGCGGGAGAATGACGTCGTGAAGGAGAAATTTGGCGACGTCTGTTGTGCGATTAGTTGACAACGCCTTTGTCATCGCGTAGCGTGTCGCGTAATCAGTAGCGACGGCGATCCACTTATTCCCCCTAGTCGTCCTCGGAAAAGGGCCAAGCAGGTCAATGTCTATACGACAGACCGGTTGAGAGGGAACTTCACTTGGATGGAGTCGTCTGACAGGTGGCAGCGGAGGTTTCCGCCGCCGCTGACACAATTCGCAAGTTGCGACATAACGACGCACAGAGCGATAGAGACCCGGCCAGAAGGACCGGCGTCGTACACCGTCGTATATACGCAAAACCCTAAGGTGTCCCGCCGTCGTTGCATCGTGAAGTGGTTCGAGAACGACGGATCGCAGATGACGAGCAAGGACATGGAGCAACTCGGCGCTGTCAGGGTTGATATTGCGGCGGTAGAGGATGCCGCCATGCAGCGCGAACATGCGGCACGTGCGGTCGGTGCTGCCAGATTGCACTCCAGCGATGATGGCCTGTAAGGATACGTCGCGTTATTGTTCAGTGCGCGTGTCGGTCATGTCAGTCAAAGCCATCACGCAGGTCACGGGATCATGCGCAACAGGATCAGGGGGATTCACGGGGTGACACGAGAGGCAGTCAGCGTCCTTGTCCAGACGACCAGACTTATAGCTGACAAGAAATGAATATTCCTGGAGCCGCAAAGCCCAGCGCCCAAGCCGTCCTGTGGAGTCCCGGAGGGAAAACAGCCAGCAGAGGGCGTGGGGGTCTGTAACTACCGAAAGCGTGCGGCCGTACAAATATGACCGAAACTTGGCGGCAGCCCAAACTAAAGCCGAGCACTCCCGCTTGGTCATGCAGTAATTTCTCTCGGCAGGGGACGGCAGGCGGCTGGCGTAAGCTATCACGCACTTGGTACCATTCTGCTGTTGGGAGAGAACAGCGCCGATGCCGTGGCCGCTTGTGTCAGTGTGGACTTGTGTCAGGTTTAAGTGGCGATAATCGACGCAAAAACGCCAGGCACGGTCTTTCCTTTCCCAAAGACTAGAGGCGAAGCCCGAGGGCTGGCTGATGGCTCGATGGCCCCTTTGCGGAGCATTTTGTCCACTCCTGAATGGATGACTCGACGTTCAGCATGCGATACCCGATAGGGACGCCGACGAATAAGATTCGTGTCTGCAGAGCTTATGCGGTGGTGAACGACACATGTTTGGCCTAAAGGTCTGTCGCCGAGACCAAACATGTCACTGTACGATTCAAGCACGTGACGCATGGCTTTGGCCTGTGCAGAGGTGAGGTCAGGTGCAATCATTTTCGCGAAGTCATCTGCTTAGAAACCAGAGCTGTGAGCTGCGATTGGCGCTAATATGCCAATCTCGGCATTCAGACTCTCAAAGTGAAATTCGGAACGACTAGAAACGCTGACCAAGAACATGCCGGACAGAATCACTTAAGGGCGCAGGCTGAAATTCACAAGTGGTAGAACGACGTGTCGCTGTTTGTAGCCGTGACCAACGTATGAGGAACAGCAACGTTCCGGTGAAAAAGTACGCCGATTATGGAACTAAGCACATATTCACCGTTAGGAATCTGTGGCTGCGCGGTCAAAGTGACGTAAGTAACTGCCTCGGGTGACAGACGCACATCGTGAAGCGAGCACAAGTGCGGTGAGGCGGTGCTCGGGGCATCGGCGAGTTGAGGCAGTTCCAACTGAAGAACGCCGGTCGCGCAGTCAATGAGGGCAGAATGAGTGGAGAAAAATTAAGGATGACGTCGTGAGGGCAGTTGTCGATCACAGCAAAGATTACTGAAGTAGGGTGGCCGGCTATAATTAAACGCGCAGTACACATTCCAAGAACAACCAGCACGGCGCCATCGGCCATACAAAGCACTCGGGCAGCTGCTACTTTGAGGGCCTTCTTTAAGCGTCTACGAAGGCTAAAAAACAGAAACATGGGCTCCAGTGTCGACGAGCGCTTGGACAGGTACGCCGTCTATTTTAACGTCTATATCACTTCTCGTGGTGGGCACATCCAGAGGATTTGCTGCGGTAGTAGGCAATGCAGGCAATGCTCCGAAGGCTGCGTTTTATTGTTTTCCGCAAGGGTGCGGCCAAACACCACTGGGAACGATAGACGACGTGGCTGCGGTGAACGGGAAGATGATCGACGTGTTTGCGGTGAAAGAGACTCGTGTCCGCGCGGCGATGGTGAGCGGCTGTACCCCGTGTTCCTAGCAGAGGTGTTCGCCCTGTTAGACTCAGCGGTGGGCGAAACATTGTGGGTATTTCCATCAGAAAGGCTCTGGTTGGACGGCGTGCGAGGTGATGAGGGCCACGAGTTGCAACGGTATCGGACGACATGACCAATGCGGCGACAGGTGAAACATATATGCTGGTCGTCCGCAGTTCTCCACTCAGTTCGGTTGCGATAACGCTGTGATAAGCGTCGGGGTGGAGCTAAAATAGGAGAAGAGCGTTCGTTAGCTCTGGGATTGGTGAGAGCACAGACAGAATATAATCCAATGTTTTCAAGTTCCTGGCGAACGATGACTTGTACGAGGGGAACCGAAAATGTGGTAGCATCAGGTCTACGCGAATAAAAATCTGGCGGCACCATAGCATCCAGATCACGTCGAACGATTCGCACCACCTCCTCTGATGGCGACGCATGCTGCTGTGCGGGTTGATCTTCACACGTCGACGTTGCGGCAGTATTGGGAAGTCATCCGCATTGTTGCAAGACGCGTCGGCTTTTTGCCTGCTCGAACTCTCGGCACTCTAATGATGGCATCAACTGTAGAACAGCTTTTGCACATGAGCAAATTAAAGGCGTCGTCAGCAATCCCCTTAAGCACGTGCCCAACTTTTAAGCTTCTGTCATGTCGTGATCGGCTTTACGACAATGCGCCAGCACGTCCTTGATGTACGAGACATATGACTCCGTGGAGGATTAGGCCCGGGAGGCCAGTTCCTGTTTTGCGGCAGTTTTACGGCCTGCTGGTGTGTCAAACAACTCTGTTATCTTCTCTCTTTGCGTTGGTCCCAGCTGGTGAGCTCCTCCTCGTAGTTTTCGTACCACACCTTTGCCATGTTTCGCAGGTAGAACAATAGATTGGCTAGCCTAAGCGTATGGTCCCGTCTGTTGATTCCACTCACGCGTTCGTACATAGCCACCCACTCTTCAACATCGGCGCGATTGGTCCCGCAGAAAGTTCCAGGATCCTTGGGTTGCACAACCACAACCGAAGTCGACAGGGACGTAGGTGGCGACGGTGACCTTGGAGGCGGCAACGACATTGATTCCATTGATTCATCTTGTATTGTATTTACAATACATATACAAGATGACTAAGCATAGACAAGATGGCTGACCGCCCACAACCCCCAGCAGCCAGCGTCTTGCGGTCTTCTTCGTTCATCCTTCCGTAACATTATTGTTACAGTAATTACAAAGAGTCTACAGCAGGCTAGCCACTGAAGCGTTGCCTCTTTCAGTCCCAAGCTGGTGCTGATCTCCCTCAGCGTTGTGCAGAGCAGCATAACCTAGTCCTGCCGGGCGTCGAAGCGCTGTTCCGGTGCCTCTTAGGCAGAAAAGAACTTGGCATGTTTCTTTGGCTCGGGCAACGACACCGCGGGTACACTCAGACAAGGACTCTTAGGGGGCAGACAGTATTGTCTCAAAAGGAAATATTGGATTTCGGCCGTACAACAAATAAAGTTTCGAGTAACCTGCTTTGTCGTGGTGTGATGAACTGTACGCGAATGTAACAAAAGAGAGAGGAGTATCCCAGTTACGATGGTCGTCAGAAACAATAATGGATATCATGACTGGTATTGACCAATTAAGGCATTCTTCTGCAGATAGTATGCAGTACTAAGTTTTTGTTTGGTAGAACAGGAGCGGAGCAAGTCGTCCACAACTGCAGAGAGCAAGGAACGACCCCGGTTGGTAAGAAGTTGCCTAGGAGCCTCGTGGTGAATAATGGTGCTGTACAACAGGAAGGATTCCTTCCAACAAACGTTGTTGCAAGGAATCTGAAGATCAGGAGCCGAGTTGTATAATCAGTTGCTACGTCAATCCACTTGTATGCGGCATGTGTAAGGAAAGGTCTCAGGAGGTTTACACCAACACAATAGAAAACTTCGGCAGGAGCGTCAAGAGGTTGGAGTCGACAAGCAGCGAGCGCAGCCGGATTCTTCTGACGCTGAATTAATGCACTAGTAAAATAGCGGTAGACAGATAGGTGCAGACCAGGCCAGAAGAATCGTCGCCGGACAGAGTCGTACGTACGATATATCCCGAGGTGACCTAGGTTTGGGAAAGCGTGTAGCTGGGACCGAAATTTGGTAAGAAAATTCTGCGGAATGACAAATAGAAGCTCAGATACACTAGGACGCATGCTGCGCCAGTATAAAGTTTCGTCCTTGAGTAGTAGCACGCGAAGAAAGGGATCACTTCACCCACATGTGAGCTTGAACATGATAATATGTATGCTTGGATCTTGGCGCTGTACGCTAGACAGGTCAGCGAACATCAGGAACATCGACTGGGTGGCAGGACAAGCAGTCGGTTTCTTGGTGTAAACGGCCGGATATGTAAGCAACTGTGTACAAGATTTTCTATAGGCGTAACGCCCAGCGTCCTAAGTGACGGCTGCGGTCTTTAATGGACCAAAGCGCATCGCGGTCTTTGGTGACTGCTTGGGCCGACCATGTAGGTAAGGGCAAAATTCAGCAATAGAATAATGCCGCTCAGCTGGGGCAACCAGACCGTTGGTCTAGGCAATGACGTGGTCGAGGCCTCGAGGTCGTTGGAAAAAAATGGCATTAAATTCATGATCATTGGGCATCAGCGCGGTTTTCTTTTGGAGCAGAAGGGTCGAAGTGCACAGGTAAGGGTGGAGATCAAAGGAGAGAGATAAGCTTCGAGAAGGGGACTGCTTGTTCAGGTACCCAAGAAAATGAAACTTCTGTCTTTCGGGAAGCAGTAAGGGGACGGGCAGCTTCCGCGAACGTGTGCACGAAGCGGCAGACGTACGAGGTCAGCGACATGAAGCCCCGGACACGTTTAGTTCATCTTGGCACGGGAAACTTCTGTGCTGCACGAATATCGCCCGGGTCTGGGCACACACAAGGTGAATCGACAAGATGACCGAGTACAGTAACTTGGCAGCGTCCGATGAGACACTTAAACAAATTAAGTTGAAGGCTACCATTGAGAAGGCAGAAAGAACGAGCGAGATGCGCTCCAGGTGCGTGGCAAATGTAGGAGCAGAATGATGATGTCATCTTAGTAACAGGTACACATGTACCACCTAGGACCATGCAGGTGTTTGTCCACCATGCGTTTCAGAATAACTGGAGCATTACATAACATGAAAGGCATGACTTTGAACTGGTATAACCAATCCGGTGTTATAAAATTGGTCTTCTCGCGAGCCATGTCGTCGACGGTAGTCTCCCAGTAGCCGGAACGAAGGTCGATGGAAGGAAAGTCCTTCGCAACGTGGAGGCAGTCGAGGGCGTCATCAGAGCGTACTAGAGGATAAAAGTCTTTCTTGCTGATCTTGTTGAGGTGCCGGTATTCCGCGTAGAGGCGCTAGGTAGCGTCCTAGGTAACGACTGGGCACGCCGAAGGACTGGACGTTGTTTCAACGATTCCTCTAGAGAGCATTTTCTCGACTTCCGTTTGAATGACTTGTCGTTCCTGCAAGGACACACAGTATGGCTGCCGTTGAATAGGGTGTGCGTCACCGGTGTCATTACGATGTGTGGCGAGAGAAATCTGGCCTAAAGGGCAACCCAGGTAAAAAATGTCGCTGAACTAGGAAAGCAAGCCGCATAACTGCTCGGCGTGGTGAGGGGGAAATTCCGGAGAAATCATGTTTGTTATCTGAGGTAAGCCAGTCCGCAATGAAGGGGGAGTCGGTGGCAGACGACGTAATAGCAGCAGTCAAGGCTGAAAATGGGCAAACTTGAGAGGAGGATAGCTTACCTAAGGGGATCCCTTGCGGAAGGACGTGGTCGCCAAGCCGCAGTCGGCGAGACGAATGCTGCTAAGTTTTGGGGGATATTGACAACGGCGAGCAGAAGAGCCACGTGATGGGCAAGGAGAGAGCCGCGAGAGGAAACACAACGCAGTCACCATGAGGCACAGTGGAGCTGTAAAAACAGGATGTAGGTTACGGCTTGTGGGGTGTATCGAATGTTCTAGGCGCTGCACACTCTGCTGGGAACTTCTTGAGGAGGGCTCGGACAAGGTAAACCAAGCTTAAGAAGTCTGGAGGAGCAGTTGATAAGGGTAGAGTTAGTGGATAGGAAATCAAGGCCTAGAATAGCGTCATGGGGACACTCTCAAAGAAAAGTAAAGAAAACGAATGTTTGGCGGCCACCGACAGCAACGGAAGCGGCACACATTCCTATTGTGACCAGTGTTCTTCCGTTAATGACTCGCCCAAGAGAGGACGCCGCTGGTGTGAGGACTTTAGTGAGCTGTCTTGAAAGCTGGTCGCTCATCACTGAGATGTGCGTGTCTATATCAAGCAGAGCGCTGACAGGGACACCACCTACGCCATATCAAGTAAATTGCTTTCCGTCAGTAAGGTCAGTAGAGCAATTGCAGTTCCGGTTGTTCTAGCAGCGTCACCTCTCAGAGCTGTATCCGTCAGTTTCCTACAGACTGCAGGTAATGGGGGAAGGTTGTTAGTGGTCACCCTACATCCGCTTCGGAGCGTCGTGCAGAGTAGTACCCTGCACCTCCCCGAAATATGTTGCGGAGGAAAGATGCAAGGTACGAAATGTGTTTACGATATCTACAGTAATTTGCAGTAAATGACAAACACAAGTCAATTGTAGGCTAGTCACTGAAGCGTCTTTTTCAGCCGTAAGCTCATGCTCATCTTCCTAAGCTTTGGGCAGAGCAGTGTAATAGTATATTTTTGGTGGGATATGTTTGTGAAGCAGGTTGGCATGGAAAGGAGTAAAGAAAGGGAGAAGGCAGGGATGTTAATCAGATGGGCATCTGGCTGACTAAAAATCAATATATACTTCCTTCTTGAATTCCATTAAAGTTAGACTAAATAACTTAGTAGATGCTACTGCTGTGTGCACCAGAAACATTCGAAGATGTGTTATACAAGGTGTTTACAGAGGTCCGGTTCTGCTCTAATTATTCTTAATATACGACGGAAATATTCTGAAGCGAGCAACTGGTTGATTATTTCGTTATGCTGGTGTATTCAGCATCCACCACTTGTACCGCTATCGAATCAGTGCGTCATTTAGACTTAGAATGGATCAGTAATTAAGGTATCCGTTAAAATTTCTTCTTTGAAAAACAAAGGAACATGGCTATAAAAAGCGGAAAGGAGAAAGGTGTAGCGTGCTAACCGCAAGCTTATATTCCGAGGACTTTTGAATTTTCTTACAAATGTTTCTATTCACATTCGTTTAACTGCAACTTCAGCAAGTGAGGCTAGCGTCTTCTAAGCGTGACACCACACTGTAATGGTAATAATTATTCAGCTTTCATCTGTTCACTGATGATTGAGTTATCTAGAGAGAAATAAAATAATCGCAAGGATTTTAGAGTCTTCTTTGACCTGGACACCGTCACTAATTGGTCTAACGGATGGCTTATGGAAATAAACTTTAACCAATATGAATTTATACGCATGTCACGGATTGATTGAACCCTATTTTTATTCATACATGAACCACGTCGCTATTAAGGCTTAAGTGCATGCTCCAAACGTGAACATTTTTGCGGTACACCCCATCCGCAGGAAGTGAATTCCAAGCAGCAATTGTTCTTAAAGAAAAACATTCAAAGTGATCAGACGTGGAAATCTAGGGCCTAACTTTAAGTGGATGGACTTTGAGCCAAGAAAGATAATGCGGGGCCTTCTAATGAGCATACTTCCGTATGATTATGGAAGGTTAAATAAAACAGCTCAAGTCGTAACTGCTCCGTCGTTGAAACAAGGGACGACATTGGGTTCTTTCTTCGTTATTGTCACGCTTACAAAGCGGCCCTATCTCCGCAGGAGACACCTTGCCGCAACGGATTGCACTTTTCTAATTCATTTATATACCCACCACAAAAAAGATCCAGCACAGGGTATGCATACTTCAAAACTGGTAAAACATCACTGTGTGCAAGAACTCGGTGCAACAAGCTGTAGTGGTACACGGGTTAATAGAGGTTAGAAGAGGAAGACATTCGCCTAGTGATAGCGGAACCTCGGCTGGCGTTCAAGATCTTCGGTTATGCCATGTACGAATAAACCTTCTCTTTAGAGAATTACCCGTAACAGAGTGGTGGAGTTGAGGGGTACACGACATTGACGTACTATGGAGTCACAATCGCTTGAACTTCGCCGAAGCCGCTCGCTTGCCGGTCTGTCGCCGACAACCTTCAACGTGCCCCAGAACGCAGGACCAGACCCAGCGCCAGTTGCAACCGCGCAAAGATCAACGCCAGCTGCACCCACACACGTTTACATGGGACCACGCACGTTCGGGGGAAGAGCAGGTAAAGGCGTGGGCGAGTTGCTTACGCACTACTATCGAGTGCACCGATGTGATATAACCACTTGAACACGGTCACGAAGCTTAATAACGTCGTCTTACTTTTGGGAAAAATCACGCTGATGTGGTTGGAAAATTACGAATAGCCCTTAGCAACATGGGAACGCTTTGTTGAGCAAATAGGAAGATGTTTTGGCGACACTTACGAGAAAAAGAAACTTGCGGAGACAACACTTGCTCACAGAGCTGAAACCCTGGAAACACATTCACTACCTATATGGAGGAAGTACTGAAGCTGTGGAACATAATAAATCCACGGTTCTTCGAGGAAGACCGAGTGGGACATCTTCTGGAAGGCATCGCAGAAGACATCTAGGTTTTCCTGATAGGTAGAGAAGACCTCACCTCCGTCTCAGATGTCTTGCGTCCCTGCCGTACATTTTAGACGTTCACGACAACTCGTATTGCTGCCTAATTTGGACGTCTGTCAAATGTGACAACTGTCGCCAGCGTCGATACCACTCCATCCACCGACGTTGCCTGCACTATCCGAAAAATAGTGCGCGAAGAACGGCGACACAATAAAATGATGTGTAACACAGTTCGAGAACCGCCATTAGGAGGCTCAGCACCCGCACCAGTATCCGCTAGTGTTCCACCGTCCGTGTGCGTCAGTGACGTCATTGTGGCTGGAGCTACGTGGCTACATCCGGAGACGTTGCCGTCAGAACAGCAATAAGGGCAAAGCTTTCACCCAAGACGTGGTGAACAGAGGCGGAGGGCTCCTATGCAGCGTTCTGAGGTGTTGTACCCTGTTCGACAACCTTGCGGTTGAGCGCTTTAACCAGCAGTTCGTTGAGCGTCGCCTTCCAGTGTGCTACAGCTATGGTATCCAGAGCCATATTACGAGGTACTGTAACCTGGCCTCACAAAGCCGCCAGCCGCCGAAGTATCACGGATCAACAATATCTAGCTAGCAACAGGAATGCGTTTTCTGTGCATACACATATTCCGATTGCAATACCAAGTATCCGGCGTCTAGCGCCAGGCCAGATTATGGGTCCAGTTTGGCGCATTGGATGCTGGCGCGCTGGGCAGGCGCTGCATACTGGGAAGTGCTGGGTACCGGCGCGAAAAGCAGCTCCAGAATAAGAAATACGCGGTTCCTGACCACCGCATGCATTGTTTGAATGTAGAAGGCAACAGAGCGTGTTTTAGTGCAATAAAAAATCAGAAAAAAAGATACAACAAAAATGTTACCACCAGGAATTAGTCGTGCGACGAGTACTTTGTTTGTTTGCTTTTAAAAATATCAAGACCATGCACTGAAGCGTTCTTTTTTCATAGCTTTTCTAACAGACAAAGAACATGAACACCTACATGAACACCTGTTCTTGCTGCAGCTATTTCTTCCACACCTGAATTCTTTACTCATCTTCACTGTCAAGCAGCGAACTTGTGCATGCAAAAGCATCATAAAGGTGGATCCACGCATGATTTCTCGTTCTTTATAGCTAGGGCAGCCAATTCGTGATCTCGAAATTGCGTACACATCTAGTAATATCAGGGTTTCAACACTGCTGTTGTTCTTGTCGACTTACACTGTCAGAAACTTTACATTTTCCCAATTTAAATCTATCTGTTCATCAAACAAAATTCACATCTTGTGCCAAATCTGTGCTGCTATTGTGTAATAGAGAAAGGCGTGCTGCAACGACTCTGGATAGGGTAGAGTTAGTAGTCCGTTGTCCACGCCAAGAAAGAATCATGTTATTAAGCCACGGTTTCACAGGTAAAACTTCGACATCTAACTTAACAAAAAAGTACTTATTCGTTGTTTTTACAGGATATTTTGGAGGCGCTTCAACACGTCAGACTCCAGCAGGCTTCCAACTCGATACCGATACAGTACTGGTCGGAATAGCATATCAGATAATGTTCCAATAGAGGCTCTTTTTGATATTTTTAGGTACTCTTGAGAAAAACAGTGTTCGAAGAAGCCAGTTGCCCACTCCACCTCCTTCTAGAACTTTAC